>NC_135236.1:248857521-249457521 GCF_051348905.1 Ranitomeya variabilis
AAAAAACAAACAGTACATACTCACCATCTGATGTCCGTCAGGTCCCTTGCCGTCTGCTTCCCGCTCTGACTGAGTGCCGCCGTACAGTGAGAGCAGAGCGCAGCGGTGACGTCACTGCTGTGATCTGCTCTCACTTTCCGGCCGGCAGTCAGTCAGAGCAGGAAGCAGACGGCAAGGGACCTGACGGACATCAGATGGTGAGTATGTACTGTTTGGTTTTTTTTACATTTACGCTGGTAACCAGGGTAAACATCGGGTTACTAAGCGCGGCCCTGCGCTTAGTAACCCGATGTTTACCCTGGTTACCAGTGAAGACATCGCTGAATCCGTGTCACACACACCGATTCAGCAATGTCAGCGGGACCTCAACGATCAAAAAACGGCCCAGGCCATTCCGACACGACCAGCGATCTCGCAGCAGGGGCCTGATCGCTGGTACGTGTCACACATAGCGAGATCGCTACTGAGGTCGCTGTTGCGTCACAAAACTTGTGACTCAGCAGCGATCTCGCTAGCGATCTCGCTATGTGTGACGGGGCCTTAAGGGTAGTAGAAAGGGTCTTCACTATCAGAGCTGTAGCAGGGTTATCTTGTCTGAGAGGCACCGCTAACGGGTATATGAAGAAGTGGGAATATTTTATGCCATGTTAGTGGTGACTGATACCACAGACAATTTTGTAGTTCCCTTCTTGCCATCGCCCAGATTTGGTGGATTTATGTGGTCAAAATTTTTTTACTCTCCATTTAAAGTTTTCTCCAAACCATTTTTTTTTTTTTGCCGTGCATGTTTAACAAATTTTGTCGATGGCCAACTTTTCTGATATGCAGCCCTCAAGAAGAACTTACACCTTTACCAACAGTTGGGCTTTAGTGTTCTTAACGCTTGTTTTGTGAGACCTGTCCACCTAAGGCCACGTTCACACTAGCAGTATTTGGTCAGTATTTTACCTCAGTATGTGTAAGCCAAAACCAGGAGTGGAACAATCAGAGGAAAAGTATAATAGAAACACGTCACCCCTTCTGTATTTATCACCCACTCCTGGTTTTGGTTTACACGTACTGAGGTAAAATACTGACCAAATCCTGAATGTGTGAACGTGGCCTAATGCTGAAGGGTAAAGTGGATATGGAGCCTTGTTAATAAAGGTACCTTCACACTAAACAACTTTGCAACGATAACGATAGCGATCCGTGAAGTTGCAGCGTCCTGGATAGCGATATCGTTGTGTTTGACACGCAGCAGCGATCTGGATCCTGCTGTGATATGGCTGGTCGTTGCTGAAAGAACTTTATTTGGTCGTCAGATCGGCGTGTATCGTCGTGTTTGACAGCAAAAGCAACGATGCCAGCAATGTTTTACAATGGTAACCAGGGTAAATATCGGGTTACTAAGTGCAGGGCCGCGCTTAGTAACCCGATATTTACCCTGGTTACCATTGTAAAAGTAAAAAAAAAAACACTACATACTCACCCTCTGATGTCTGTCACGTCCCCCGGCGTCCGCGCTGCTGCTCAGAGCTTCCTGCACTGAATGTGTCAGTGCCGGCCGTAAAGCAAAGCACAGCGGTGACGTCACCGCTGTGCTTAGGGCCGGCGCTTACACAGTGCAGGGAAGCTGAAGGCGAGGGACGCGACAGACATGGCAATGTAAGTATGTAGTGTTTGGGTTTTTTTACATTTACACTGGTAACCATGGTAAACATCGGGTTACTAAGCGCGGCCCTGCACTTAGTAACCCGATGTTTACCCTGGTTACCCGGGGACTTCGGCATCGTTGGTCGCTGGAGAGCTGTCTGTGTGACAGCTCTCCAGCGACCACACAGCGACGCTGCAGCGATCGGCACCGTTGTCGATATTGCTGCAGCGTCGCTTAATGTGACGGTACCTTAGGCGTGATGGGTAAGGGGGGGTGGGAGATTCCGAGGTTTTACATGTGTTCTCAAAATTGTAAGGGTACCGTCTCACAGTGGCACTTTTGTCGCTACGACGGTATGATCCGTGACGTTCCAGCGATATCCATACGATATCGCTGTGTCTGACACGCAGCAGCGATCAGGGACCCTGCTGAGAATCGTACGTCGTAGCAGATCGTTTGGAACTTTCTTTCGTCGCTGGATCTCCCGCTGTCATCGTTGGATCGGTGTGTGTGACACCGATCCAACGATGCGTTCGCTTGTAACCAGGGTAAACATCGGGTTACTAAGCGCAGGGCCGCGCTTAGTAACCCGATGTTTACCCTGCTTACCGTCGTAAATGTAAAAAAATAAAAACAGTACATACTCACATTCCGGTGTCCGTCAGGTCCCTTGCCGTCTGCTTCCCGCACTGACTGACTCCCGGCCGTAAAGTGAAAGCAGAGCACAGCGGTGACGTCACCGCTGTGATCTGCTTTCACTTTACGGCCGGGAGTCAGTCAGTGCGGGAAGCAGACGGCAAGGGACCTGACGGACACCGGAATGTGAGTATGTACTGTTTGTTTGTTTTTTACATTTACGACGGTAACCAGGGTAAACATCGGGTTACTAAGCGCGGCCCTGCGCTTAGTAACCCGATGTTTACCCTGGTTACCCAGGGACCTCGGCATCGTTGGTCGCTGGAGAGCTGTCTGTGTGACAGCTCCCCAGCGACCACACGACGACTTGCCAACGATCACGGCCAGGTCGTATCGCTGGTCGTGATCGTTGGTAAATCGTTTTGTGAGACGGTACCCTAAGGCAGTAATATAATCTTTTTCCTAATCTTCTTTGGACACTAATTAGTATTGTTTGGATTAGCTTGCGACCTTCCCAGACAGAAGACTATGTTTCCTTGATTGAATGGAATGCTGAGGAAGAAATAAGGAAGAGCAGGCTGGAATGGCACTCACATTTCCTTCAGATTTGACGTTTGTACGGATGAATGAAAATCATGAGACTACGTTAATCCCTTAAACTGGCTGTACATTCGAGACTTCAGACCGCTGCTTTCTATATGTTTTGTCAGTCATGGATAACCTTTTTAAAGGGAACCTGTCAGCCAGATTGTGCACAGTAACATACAGACACTGTCAGGTCGGCGCCGTTATGCTGATTACAATGATACCTTG
The DNA here is from genome assembly GCF_051348905.1 of Ranitomeya variabilis. Taxonomy (NCBI): domain Eukaryota; kingdom Metazoa; phylum Chordata; class Amphibia; order Anura; family Dendrobatidae; genus Ranitomeya; species Ranitomeya variabilis. The sequence continues at coordinate 248,860,607 of NC_135236.1, forward strand.
GTTGATGAAATCCTTCTTGTGGTTGTTGTATAATCCTTTATTTTCAGTTTTGAGTTAATGATATGCCCGTGCTTCGGGGTGGCCTGTGGGGGGGTCTTCATGTGGTGCTCTGATTAGGTGTTCATCTGTATGGCTTCTGACAGGTCATTGATTCCTCAGTGACCTGCCCCCTAGTCAGGCGCGGGCTGGGCCGGGTGGCAGAGGGGCATGTGCCCCCCGGGTCGGTCACCAAGCAGCTGATTCGGGCTGCTGGTGGCCGGCGCTGTGTTCTCTATGTCCTGGCAGCTGCCTCACAGTGGAGCAGACACGCCCCCTGCCCCCTGTGTGTGCGGCCGGCTGCTGAGGTAGAGGGAACATGGCCCTCGTTCGTGATTGCGTACACAGCTGCAGCCTTTGTCAGTGAAGGCAAACAGGAGAGCGCACGCACCAGGCCTGTGCAGAAGTTTGAAAAGGCTGCCACCGCGCGCAGAGAAGCCTGAGCCTCACTGTGTCTGACCCTGGCCAGAACCAGCGTCAGAGAACAGCGCTCTCCTCACCAATCCCCGGCCGGCATCCGCCCCACGTCCTCAGCACCTCCGATGCTGGCTGGACAGTGGACCCTCCTCAACCTCCCCTATCTCAGGTGAGAACCAAGATGAAAACTTTTTTATGTATATGCAGCATTTGCAGTTTGACCTGTCTAATGTATATTGACTGTTGTATATACAATATATAAGTGATACTGCGATTATATACCGCAGTAGCAGTATCACCTATATAATGTATGTACAGCAGTCTATATACATTATATAGGTGAAACTGTGGTACGTACGTCATATAGATGATACCACTGTGTGTAATATACTGCGACCGCTGTGTATAGCCCATATAGGCCAGCTGCAGTGTGTGTGTGTGTGGTATCACCTATATAACACACATACCACAGTCGCAGTTTCACCTATATAATGTATGTGTGAGTGAGTGTGTATGTGTGTGTGTGTGTGTGTGTGTGTATATATATATATATATATATATATATATATATATATATATATATATATACATATATATACACACTCACTGGCCACTTTATTAGGTACACCTGTCCAACTTCTTGTTAACACTTAATTTCTAATCAGCCAATCACATGGCGGCAACTCAGTGCATTTAGGCATGTAGACATGGTCAAGACAATCTCCTGCAGTTCAAACCGAGCATCAGTATGGGGAAGAAAGGTGATTTGAGTGCCTTTGAACGTGGCATGGTTGTTGGTGCCAGAAGGGCTGGTCTGAGTATTTCAGAAACTGCTGATCTACTGGGATTTTCACGCACAACCATCTCTAGGGTTTACAGAGAATGGTCCGAAAAAGAAAAAAAATCCAGTGAGCGGCAGTTCTGTGGGCGGAAATGCCTTGTTGATGCCAGAGGTCAGAGGAGAATGGGCAGACTGGTTCGAGCTGATAGAAAGGCAACAGTGACTCAAATCGCCACCCGTTACAACCAAGGTAGGCCTAAGAGCATCTCTGAACGCACAGTGCGTCGAACTTTGAGGCAGATGGGCTACAGCAGCAGAAGACCACACCGGGTACCACTCCTTTCAGCTAAGAACAGGAAACTGAGGCTACAATTTGTACAAGCTCATCGAAATTGGACAGTAGAAGATTGGAAAAACGTTGCTTGGTCTGATGAGTCTCGATTTCTGCTGCGACATTCGGATGGTAGGGTCAGAATTTGGCGTAAACAACATGAAAGCATGGATCCATCCTGCCTTGTATGGAGCATCTTTGGGATGTGCAGCCGACAAATCTGCGGCAACTGTGTGATGCCATCATGTCAATATGGACCAAAATCTCTGAGGAATGCTTCCAGCACCTTGTTGAATCTATGCCACGAAGAATTGAGGCAGTTCTGAAGGCAAAAGGGGGTCCAACCCGTTACTAGCATGGTGTACCTAATAAAGTGGCCGGTGAGTGTGTATATGTATATATATATATATATATATATATATATATATATATATATATATATATATATATATATATATATATATATATATATATATATACACACACACACACACACACACACACACACACACACACACACACACACACACACACACACACACACACACACACACACACACACACACACACACACACACGCGCACATCACATACATACTGTATATATATGTGTGTGTGTATATATATATATATATATATACGTATTTTTTGGATTATAAGACGCTCCGGATTATAAGACGCACCCCAAATTTTGAGGAGAGAGATAAGAAAAGGATATTTTTTAATAAAGTGGTGGTGCTTCTTATAATCCATGTGTCTCATTGCTTACCAGGGGTGGTGCGTGCAGTGAAGGGGGGGTCTCAGGGTCCTTGCTGGAGGAGGCAGGAGTGGGGTGATGCTGCAGGCCAGGATGAGGGGGGCTCTGATGTGCGGCGTGATGGTGTGGGGGGTCTTGTGCTGGTGCATGTCTGGTGCTGCTGCCGGGTGTCTCTGGGTGCCTGGCGGTTGCTGGCCGGTGCTGCGGGTGTCTCCGGTGCCCAGCAGTGCTGCGTGGGTGTCCAGCGCTGCCGTTTTGCGACAGGCCAGAGCCCCGGTAATTCCACGGTTCCCTGTGTGTATGCAGTGGACTCCGAGAATATGGCTGAGAATATGGGCTAATAAAGAGTCCACTGCTTAAAGGGATTGTCTCCCACTAGGACAACCTCATCTTAAACTAAATGTTCAGCCCCGATAAATTAATAAAGCCTATACTCACCTGCCGTGCCAGCGCCGTTCCCACAGTGGCTGTGATGTATTATGCCACATGTTGCCTGGAACCAATCAGCGCTGGTGTCACTGTCTCTGCCTTCAGACAAACTGAACATGAAGAGGAAGTGCAGGATGAGCTTTAGGCTTTAGTAATTTATCGGGGCCGAACATTTAGGGATTGTCCTAGTAGTAGGCAAGCCCTTAAATATTTGGTGCTGCTCAGTTATGATACATATGATACATATAGTACCGCTCCTCCTGTCCTGTATATATACACTGTACGGTACCACTCCTGTCCTGTTCTCGGATAGGCGACATTGGTCTTTGGGAGGGTTAACATTGGTTTATTATTTTCAGGAATACTATGGGAAAATAAAAAAAAAAATATATTGGAAAACACATTTAAATGGATTATACCAAGTAATCCCCTTTCCCGAGAACTTTGTAGTTGCTGGGGTCCGACCGCTGGGACCCCCATGATCTCGAGAACCGGCGCTTTAAAGAAGCGGTCAATCGTGCGCACTGCGACGGCCTTCACACATAGCTCTTCAAATAACGCCTTTAAGAGAAGCATTGAAGGGCACAACACAGTATAGGAAAATCCACTGATCGGGTGTGGGGGGAGTGTTATAGTCTGTGGGGTTTGTGTGGCAGGGCTGCTTCTTTGTTCCAGTACGGCCCTGGACAGCTCTGAGGGGAGGCTGCCATACTTTGTACTGGTTTTACTCCCTGCACATTGTAGGGCAGCTGAAGGGTTCAGGTAGCAGTGTCATCGCCCTGTGTTGTTCTGTTGCCCACATTCCCACCCTGACTATATACAGTGGGCAACTAAGGGGTAGACAGCAGTTCCTTATGAATACTAAGGGTCAGTGGGTAAATGTGTCTACCTGTTTTACAATGGTATGGCCCAAATGTGAACTGAGGTAAAACATTGCCAGAAGCTAAGAGGCACTAACATGTCCATAAACAGGCACTAATGCCCTCACACTTCTGCCAGTATGTACTGCCGTGTGTGTAGCAGTAGTTTTTCTAATAGTCTTATCACACCTGTCTGCCATACTTCCTTGAGGCGGGATGGGAACCAAAGTTGACGTGTTCTATTATTGAGCTCCCATTTCCCAGCTCTGGAAATTCACCACTTACGGTTGGAGGATTGGCAGTGATTGCATGGTTTAGAGGAGCACTCTTCCATTTATAAGGGGTTGTCCCTGTCAGGCTGGGTTTACAGGAGGGATACCCTCCGCTAGGCTGGAGGTTGTGATGTGTATACAGAATGTAAACTTCAGGGTATGTGCACACGTTGCGGATTTTGCTGCGGATTTTTCCGCAGCGGATTTGGAAAATCCGCAGTGCAAAACCACTGCGGTTTTCACTGTGGATTTTCACGCGGTTTCTTCTGCGGATTCCTCTGCGGGTTTTCAACTGCACTTTCCTATTGGTGCAGGTTGAAAACCGCTGCGGAATCCGCAGAAAGAAGTGACATGCTACTTCTTTTTTTTCCGCAGCGTCTCCGCGCGGAATTTTCCGCAGCATGTGCACTGCGGTTTTTGTTTTCCATAGGTTAACATTGTACTGTACACCGCATGGAAAACTGCTGCGGATCCGCAGCGTCAAATCCGCTGCGGATCCGCAGCAAAAACCGCAACGCGTGCACATAGCCTCACTCTTGTGAGCCCAGCCTACAATCAATTATGTAATGGTGCATGTATTTCGAATGCAGATGACGTTTGCGTGTGTCGCCATTTCTAATTCATCTATATATTTTGGCATGGGGGGACCCCATTTGAAAGTTCGCAGCGGGGTCCATAACTTTAGTAGTTACGCCACTGCTCTGTAGTAAGCTCCGTTCTGCTCCCATATGTCTGTAGTAAGCTCAGTTCTGCTCCTACAGGTCCTTCTCAAAAAATTAGCATATAGTGTTAAATTTCATTATTTACCATAATGTAATGATTACAATTAAACTTTCATATATTATAGATTCATTATCCACCAACTGAAATTTGTCAGGTCTTTTATTGTTTTAATACTGATGATTTTGGCATACAACTCCTGATAACCCAAAAAACCTGTCTCAATAAATTAGCATATTTCACCCGTCCAATCAAATAAGTGTTTTTTAATAACAAACAAAAAAACCATCAAATAATAATGTTCAGTTATGCACTCAATACTTGGTCGGGAATCCTTTGGCAGAAATGACTGCTTCAATGCGGCGTGGCATGGAGGCAATCAGCCTGTGACACTGCTGAGATGTTATGGAGGCCCAGGATGCTTCAATAGCGGCCTTAAGCTCATCCAGAGTGTTGGGTCTTGCGTCTCTCAACTTTCTCTTCACAATATCCCACAGATTCTCTAGGGGGTTCAGGTCAGGAGAGTTGGCAGGCCAATTGAGCACAGTAATACCATGGTCAGTAAACCATTTACCAGTGGTTTTGGCACTGTGAGCAGGTGCCAGGAAGCATGAAGTGCTCCAAAATCTCCTGATAGCTAGCTGCATTGACCCTGCCCTTGATGAAACACAGTGGACCAACACCAGCAGCTGACATGGCACCCCACACCACTGACTGTGGGTACTTGACACTGGACTTCAGGCATTTTGGCATTTCCTTCTCCCCAGTCTTCCTCCAGACTCTGGCACCTTGATTTCCGAATGACATGCAAAATTTGCTTTCATCAGAAAAAAGTACTTGGGACCACTTAGCAACAGTCCAGTGCTGCTTCTCTGTAGCCCAGGTCAGGTGCTTCTGCCGCTGTTAATGGTTCAAAAGTGGCTTTACCTGGGGAATGCGGCACCTGTAGCCCATTTCCTGCACACGCCTGTGCACGGTGGCTCTGGATGTTTCCACACCAGACTCAGTCCACTGCTTCCTCAGGTTCCCCAAGGTCTGGAATCGGTCCTTCTCCACAATCTTCCTCAGGGTCCGGTCACCTCTTCTCGTTGTACAGCGTTTTCTGCCACATTGTTTCCTTCCAACAGACTTACCATTGAGGTGCCTTGATACAGCACTCTGGGAACAGCCTATTTGTTGAGAAATTTCTTTCTGGGTCTTACCCTCTTGCTTGAGGGTGTCAATGATGGCCTTCTTGACATCTGTCAGGTCGCTAGTCTTACCCATGATGGGGGTTTTGAGTAATGAACCAGGCAGGGAGTTTTTAAAAGCCTCAGGTATCTTTTGCATGTGTTTAGAGTTAATTAGTTGATTCAGAAGATTAGGGTAATAGGTCGTTTAGAGAACCTTTTCTTGATATGCTAATTTATTGAGACAGGTTTTTTGGGTTATCAGGAGTTGTAGGCCAAAATCATCAGTATTAAAACAATAAAAGACCTGACAAATTTCAGTTGGTGGATAATGAATCTATAATATATGAAAGTTTAATTGTAATCATTACATTATGGTAAATAATGAAATTTAACACTATATGCTAATTTTTTGAGAAGGACCTGTATATCTCTGGAGTAAGCTCTGTTCTGCTCCCTTATCTCTGGAGTAAGATCAGTTCTGCTCCCATATCTCATAGTAAGCTCGGTTCTGCTCCCTTATCTCTGTCATAAGCTCGGTTCCGCTCCTTTATCTCTGTAGTAAGCTCGGTTCTGCTCCTTTATCTGTGTAGTAAGCTTGGTTCTGCTCCTTTATCTCTGTAGTAAGCTCGGTTCTGCTCCCATATCTCTGTAGTAAGCTCGGTTCTGCTCCCATATCTCTGTAGTAAGCTCGGTTCTGCTCCCATATCTCTGTAGTAAGCTCGGTTCTGCTTCCATATCTCTGTAGTAAGCTCGGTTCTGCTCCCATATCTCTGTAGTAAGCTCAATTCTGCTCCCATATCTCTGTAGTAAGCTCGGTTCTGCTCCCATATCTATGCAGCAAGCTCAGTTCTGTTCCCATATCTCTGTACCAGCATGTTTTTAAAGCCTGTTATGTCTGCTGCTTTAATGCAATGGCCAGAGGTAAGCAGGGAAAAGGAGGGCCACCGCAACTGAAGGGCCACTGCCTTGTGATTACCCCCCAGGCTGAAAAGTGCCAGCCAGCCCCTGCCCCTAGTTTACTTAATGAATACCTATATATACTGAAAAAAAGAAATAAAAACCCTTCTGCAGGTATTATCGGATCACCTCTATATACGCCGATACCCGCTACTGCTCAGGCGCCATTTTCAAATTGATTTTTTTTTTTCCTCTCTTTTAGTATCAGGATAACCTCAAGCACATTATACACACAGTACACATGCAATTATTCTGAAATCTTCATAAATAAACTACATACATATTCTAGAATACCCGATGCGTTAGAATAGGGCCACCATCTAGTATGTGTATTATATATACTAGATTGTGGCCCTATTCTAACGCATCGGGTATTCTAGAATATGTATATAGTTTATTTATGAAGATTTCAGAATAATGCAATGAATACACAGGATTCGGCCGGACGGGCGCGACCAATTAGCGAAGTGTGGTTCAAATCCCACGCCAATTCGCGGTCGGACTGCGTCTGTCGCTGATTGTTCGCGGCCGGCCAGTGAAGCCAGGGCCGGCTCCAGGTTTTTGAGGGCCCCGGGCGAAAGAGTCTCACAGCCCACGTAGCATGTAGCACAGCCCACGTAGCATGTAGCAGAGCCCATGTAGCATGTAGCAATGTGGGCACCATATCCCTGTTCAAAAAAAAAAAAAAAAAAAGAATTAAAATATAAAATGGTTATATACTCACCTTCCGGCAGCCCCCTGATCCAGCCCAGGCCTTTAGCGATGCTCCTCGTGACGCTCCGTTCCCAGTAATGCCTTGTGGCAATAACACGTGATGATGTAGCAGTCTCGCGAGACCGCTACGTCATCTGGAGTCATTGCCGCAATGCATTCTTGGGACCGGAGCATCGCGAGGAGCGGGAAAGGCTGCCGTGGATGCCGGAAGGTGAGAATCTAATGATTTATTTTTATTTTTTTTTGTTATTATTTTTAACATTATATGTTTTTACTATTGATGCTGCATAGGCAACATCAATAGTAAAACATTGGTCACACTTACAGGGGTAATGGCAGCGTTAACGGACTGCGTTACACCGCGTTATGCCGCAGTGTAACGCAGTCCGTTAACGCTACCAAAACACTATGTGGGCGCTGACTGGAGGGGAGTATGGACGGGGCACTGACTGGAGGGGAGTAGGGAGGGGCCATTTCGTGGCCGGACTGTGCCTGTCGCTGATTGGACGCGCTCAGCCGGCCGCGACCAATCAGCGACATGGGATTTCCGTAACAGACGGAAGTGGACCTTAGACAAATATATATAAATTTTTTTTTTTTTTTTTACACACACACCATATTTTTCGGGTTATAAGACGCCTGTTTTTTCTCCCCAAATTTGGGGGGAAATGGGGTGTGTCTTATAATGCAGGTATACTTTACCATTGCCGTTGCTGCAGGCTGGGATGACGGGTGCCCAGCGGTGCCACAGGGGTCTCTGGGGCTCTGCCGACATTTTCTGAAAAGCCAAAGCCCCCGCAGTTCCATGGTTTCCTGTTCGGTGGACTTCGTGAAAATGGCTGCGGGGGGGGCAGCGGCGGGGCATGCGCAGATGGAGATATCTGCACCAAGATCTCAGGAGATGAGATTTCATCACCCGAGATCTTCATTTGCGCATTTTAATCAGTATAACTGTGCCGACCTGACACTGTAGGTTACTGTGCACAATTCTGCTGACAGGTTCCCATTGTGGACAACAATACCATAAGTTACAACAAACTCTTGATCGATCTGTGCCTAGTCTTTGCTTGTAGTAATCTGCAGATTTTCTGTCCATCACTATAATTTCAACTACAAGACCAGACAATGCCAACCCCTCCCACCCTGTCTCCCCAAGCCGAAAAAATACATTAGAGCAATTTTTTGACAGATATGTATATACCTTCCTCCATCAGTCTTGTATGTGTGATGAAAAGGCTCCAGTGGTCTGCAGGAAATGGTCTATTTCAGTCTTTTTAGCTGCCCAGAATGGTGTGACTGGCTTTACACATAATTTGAGAAATGTTTTGTTTGACCGTTTTTGTGTTGGACCAGCTTTGTGATGGGTGTCTTTAATAAGAATGTCCCTGCTATTTCTGTAATGGGGCCATCGTTCTGTATAGGGGCAAAGTATCATGTTGACTTTCACATTCCCGAGAATTGCACAATCGCTGGATGCGAAACAACCGCCTGTTCCCTTCCTATATTACCGTACCTTCCTATGCTGTCATGCTTGCTGCGGCTGTTATTCTGCCTTTGTAAAAGGAGCACATTGTTAATTCCCCACCTTAGCCATAAAAAGAGCTGTAAAGTCATCAGACCTCTGTGTATAACATATTCCTAATTACTATCAAAAGTAGATGGACATTTCCGTTATAGGCTATGTATGTGTAGGGCAGGAGTTGGTGGCATCTTGATACCGTGAACTCTCCATTTACAAAGTAGAATTGTGTGCTCGAGGGTAAAATGCAGCTTGCATTTTTGGATACCGTTTTGCGGCTGACCGTTGCCCATGGAAGTTAAGTGACAGCTGCATTTCTAATAATTTTCTGGAAAACCCATGTGATTTTTCCATCCATATTATATATGGGACTATAACGGATTTTATTCTGAGCGAATTTTGAAAGGGCAGAATAAAACAAAAATGACTCCAGTACAGATGTACAGACTTAATTCTGATGTGCACAGGAGTCCATACTGATAGAAATATTTTTATTTTATTTTTTTCGTGATAATATACAGCTTTTTTTTTTTCACCGGTCTTGTGAATTAGCCCTAAAGGTGCTCTGAGATGGGTTTTTTTTGTTTTGTTTATGCATGTACCTGGTGTCAACAAATAACATCTACCATACATAAATGTTTTATAAAGACAATAACTATTTGTGGTTTTGTTGTGCTTTTTTTATTTTTTATTTAAGGAATGCAGTTTTCTAGCAGCTAAAGAAAACTCCTGAAAGAACACATGTGAAGGAAGCTTTGTGTGTAATTGTTAACCAATTTTTTTTTCCTATTCTTTTCTTTTGCAGTAGTATTTTACCTTTGAGTAGCAGTCCCCAGCTTCAGTGCTGCAGGCACCTCGTTCCCGGGCCTCTGTGGTGCTCCTGATGCCCCTCACCCACTGTTGAAGATCCCCGGTGGGCGAGGGGACAGCAGGGATCCTGCACTCCCAGCTGTGATACATAAGGTAAGAATAATAGTCAAAGTTTATGGCGTAATAAACACCTCCATTGAGGGGCTTCTCGCATTTCCGCGTTTATAGGAAAAACGTTATGTTTTTTTTTTTAGTCTGTTTTTGCAGTAAAGTCAATGAGACCAGATGTTGAGATCAGTCAGTAGGGATTAATTTTAAGGTGTAGCACTTTCTGCTGTAGAGAAGTGACAATCACTATTGAATGTGCTCAGTAAAGCAAATGTTACCGCACGGGCAGGAGGGAGCATTGCTATCACACTGAAGGGCAGGAGGGAGCATTGCTATCACACTGAAGGGCAGGAGGACGCATTGCTATCACACTGAAGGGCAGGAGGACGCATTGCTATCACACTGAAGGGCAGGAGGGAGCATTGCTATCACACTGAAGGGCAGAAGGTCGCATTGCTATCACACTGAAGGGCAGGAGGACGCATTGCTATCTCACTGAAGGGCAGAAGGTCGCATTGCTATCACACTGAAGGGCAGAAGGTCGCATTGCTATCACACTGAAGGGCAGGAGGGAGCATTGCTATCACTGTAGGGCAGGAGGACGCATTGGTATCACTGTAGGGCAGGAGGGCGCATTGCTATCACTGTAGGGCAGGAGGGCGCATTGCTATCACTGAAGGGCAGGAGGACGCATTGGTATCACACTGAAGGGCAGAAGGTCGCATTGCTATCACACTGAAGGGCAGGAGGGCGCATTGCTATCACTGTAGGGTAGGAGGGCGCATTGCTATCACTGTAGGGCAGGAGGGCGCATTGCTATCACTGAAGGGCAGGAGGACGCATTGCTATCACACTGAAGGGCAGGAGGGCGCATTGCTATCACTGAAGGGCAGGAGGACGCATTGGTATCACACTGAAGGGCAGAAGGTCGCATTGCTATCACACTGAAGGGCAGGAGGGCGCATTGCTATCACACTGAAGGGCAGGAGGGAGCATTGCTATCACACTGAAGGGCAGGAGGGCGCATTGCTATCACACTGAAGGGCAGGAGAGCGCATTGCTATCACTGAAGGGCAGGAGGACGCATTGCTATCACACTGAAGGGCAGGAGGTCGCATTGGTATCACACTGAAGGGCAGGAGGGCGCATTGCTATCACACTGAAGGGCAGGAGGGCGCATTGCTATCACACTGAAGGGCAGGAGGGCGCATTGCTATCACTGAAGGGCAGGAGGGCGCATTGCTATCACACTGAAGGGCAGGAGGGCGCATTGCTATCACACTGAAGGGCAGGAGAGCGCATTGCTATCACACTGAAGGGCAGGAGGACGCATTGCTATCACACTGAAGGGCAGGAGGACGCATTGCTATCACACTGAAGGGCAGGAGGACGCATTGGTATCACACTGAAGGGCAGGAGGGCGCATTGCTATCACACTGAAGGGCAGGAGGGCGCATTGCTATCACTGAAGGGCAGGAGGGCGCATTGCTATCACACTGAAGGGCAGGAGGGCGCATTGCTATCACACTGAAGGGCAGGAGAGCGCATTGCTATCACTGAAGGGCAGGAGGACGCATTGCTATCACTGAAGGGCAGGAGGGCGCATTGCTATCACACTGAAGGGCAGGAGGACGCATTGCTATCACACTGAAGGGCAGGAGAGCGCATTGCTATCACTGAAGGGCAGGAGGACGCATTGCTATCACTGAAGGGCAGGAGGGCGCATTGGTATCACACTGAAGGGCAGGAGGACGCATTGGTATCACACTGAAGGGCAGGAGGGCGCATTGCTATCACACTGAAGGGCAGGAGGGCGCATTGCTATCACTGAAGGGCAGGAGGGCGCATTGCTATCACACTGAAGGGCAGAAGGTCGCATTGCTATCACTGTAGGGCAGGAGGACGCATTGGTATCACTGTAGGGCAGGAGGGCGCATTGCTATCACTGTAGGGCAGGAGGGCGCATTGCTATCACACTGAAGGGCAGGAGGGCGCATTGCTATCACACTGAAGGGCAGGAAGATGCATTGCTATCACACTGAAGGGCAGGAGGACGCATTAGTATCACACTGAAGGGCAGGAGGGCGCATTGCTATCACACTGAAGGGCAGGCAGAGATCATTTTGTCTGTGAACATCAGTGGGGTATTATTTTGTTTGCCACAAATGTTAGATATACACATATCTAATATGCATCAATATGACTACAACTTGATCTGGTCAGGTGCTTGATTGGTCGTCAATAATCTAATGAAGGAAGAGGCTGTAGGAGTACTATGTTATTGTATCATTTCTCTGAAATACCTATATATTTATTGAAGAATCAGAAACTTGAAGCACCCAGGCTTTTGTGAAACACCCAACATGCCTTAAAGGTCGCCTCAGTCTGTGGCCATCTGGAAACGTCGGGAATTGTTTTTTTGACAACGGCTGGAGTGGCACAAGTTGTTGATTCCTGATCTGTTGCATACTTAGAAAGCCCATCGTGTATATAACTTGAGGCAGATATATTCTGAATGACTTTGCACAAACATTGCATTACTTATCTATTCCAGTCCAGAGCTAAATTTCCAGTTCTGCTGGTTGATATTAAAAACAGTTAGCCAGATAGCAGACTGGCACATCTCCATCACGGTTCGCTTTTGGCTGAGCTCTAGTTATGTGTTGGACTGGGTTTTACATCATATTACAGTACAGTTACAGGTTTAAAGGGCCACTGTCACCCCTCTCCAGCCGTTATAAACTAAAAGAGCCACCTTGTGCAGCAGTAATGCTGCATTCTAACAAGGTGGCTCTTTTAGTTTTTGGTTCAAGTATTTCTAAAATAAAGCGTTTTGAAACTTAGCCAAAATACCTGTCTTTAGCCAGGGAGGAGGGTCCTCACTCCCCAGCTTGAACCGCTACTCTGCCGTCACTCCAATCTTCAGGGGCTTTCGGTGCCACCCCCTCCGCGCTTTTTTGTCTTCAAAACCGGCGCCTGCGCTGTGTTTCACCTCTGGCCGTGTGACGTCCCAGCCAGGCTTGCAGACTGCGCCTGTGCGGGCATTGTGGCCACCCACCTTGGGAATCCAAGCCCCGGAGTGTGTTATGCATTATGCACAGTGCGGGGCTAGGATTCCTGGGCATGCGCACTGCGTGTCAGACTCTCCCCCAGGTCCCCCGCCTTCCAGCCACGCACTGTGCATAATGCATAACACACTGCGGGGCTGGGATTCCCAAGGTGGGTGGCCGCAATGCCCGCACAGGCGCAGTCTGCAAGCCTGGCTGGGACGTCACGCGTCCAGAGCTGAAACACAGCGCAGGCGCCGGTTTTGAAGAGAAAAAAGCGCGGAGGGGGCGGCTCCGAAAGCCCCTGAAGATTTGAGTGACGGCAGAGTAGCGTTTCAAGCTGGGGAGTGAGGACCCGCCTCCCTGGCTAAAGACAGGTATTTTGGCTAAGTTTCAAAACGCTTTATTTTGGGAATACTTGAACCAAAAATTAAAAGAGCCACCTTGTTAGAATGCAGCATTACTGCTGCACAAGGTGGCTCTTTTAGTTTATAACGGCTGGAGGGGGGTGACAGTGGCCCTTTAAAGATGGTGACTAAGAAGGCCGCAGATTTGTGAATGCAGCTCTGGGATATGATACTGGCTGTAACTCAGATTCTATACAAAATAAGTAATTTTAATAAGTAATATACGTAATGCAGGGTAACGGAGGAATGATCCAGCTTCCAGTCTAAGTATGCAAAAACAAATTCTTTTATTGGTAAATAATATCAAATACATGGCAGAAAAAAAGCAGATGCTCACCAACAATCTAAGGTCTGTGTGGGACTTAGAGATGAGATCACCAAGTCACCCTCCCCCTTCTGTTTTTTTACTTCTGATTACTGTTGTTTTCAGAGCATTCTTACATGCAGCTAATATTAAGCTTGTTAATTACCATAATACCAATATTCTTAAATGACACAAAATCTGCTGATCTTTCACGGCAATGACTTCCCGGTCTACTGCAAGTCCTTTTTACAATGTCTGCTTCCATTATGTGTTGTATTTTATAGAGACCCCCACAGATGCAGCAGAAAATGTAATGCACAGGATGCACTAGCTCACCCTCTGTGTGGCCCTAATTAATCCTCGACACGGAAAGCAGGCCTCTGTTTGGCTTGAAGTGCAGACATCACAAACTAACGCTTCCAGTTGTTTCAGAATAAAACTTGTTCACCGTATTTATTTCCACAGGTTAGAATTTACAGTACATTAAATCATGGCATATAAGCAAAAATTTGCACGCTTCGGACACAGCACTATGTCTGAAATGCATAATTTAATGCTTTAGTGGGATGTGTTAATGCACACAATTTTAAACTGCTGAAATATACAGTGAACAAGTTTTAATCCAAATCGGCTGGAGGCCATCATTATTTTAGGGCTGCACTTTGATTAACCAGCTCAATTTCACTAAGCAGGTTGGTGACCTTTATTTAAACGTGTTTAGTTTGAAGGGTTACCCTGCGCCTCTCGTATCATGAGATAAGACACCACTGATTTGTGCTCAGTATCTGCTGAGCTTGTACCTGCCGAAGCCTGGCAAGTGACAGATGATACCACTTTAGATGCACCTTTATTAAACTAATTTTGCGGAGCTGAGCTTGGTATTATAGCGGTTGTTCCCTTTCAGAAAATCAAAGTCCCTGGGTGCAATTTATATATTAATAAGAAAAAACTGCTCTTTACTTGCAATCTGTGGGTCCAGCACTGAACTTCCACTGCTGCTCCTAGTGTCTGGTATTGGCTGCAATGCTGACATCCTGTCGACAGCGCAGCAGCCAATCGGCTCAGAAGATCTGTCCATGTAGATGGAACGCCCTGCGCACAGCCGCTGAGCTCACTGATTGGCTGCCACTGACCCCGGGACTGTGCTTAAAGTACTATTTATTTTATTTATTTTTTTCTTTTATAACTTTAAGAGCCCCAACACACATTGCACAGAATTTTGCATTTTCACATAAAAAAAAAATATAATTTCTAATATAATATACGGTAATTAAAAATTACCGAATTCCCACCCCACCCCCTTTTCTTTTTCATGACTCTTCATTTGAGTATTCCAATGCATCATCATCATCATCATCATCATCATCATTATCATCAGTTACCTTAGTTTCAGGAGCCGGGCTAGTCTCATTGCGATGTGCACAATGACAGTGCGCTGTTGGTTGCTGGCTCACATCAGCAGTAACGAAACTGCAGAGTGCGTTGTCAAAGCTTCTGTCCTCTGATGACACTTTGTTTGAGTATCCCAGCATGCATTGGGAGTCTCAAATGAAGCATCATCAAAAAGGAACTGGGGGGAGGGCAAAGATAAGACATTAGTGCCATTAGAGAAGGATAGGACATTTTTAATTCTGGTAGAAAATGGTTTAGATGATGGCCATAAATTGATAAGGATTTAGGAGGACAATGACATGTGGTGGCTTTGACGTTTTGCTACAATCTTCTGTAAAGTGTAGTCAAATATCTATTTTGTTATTGATCCCTCTGTTAGTCCCCCCCCCCCCCCCTACAGATTGATGCAGCCACTTGCACATTATACTTTCTTTCCACATCTTTTTCTCTTGCATTATTGTCGGGAGACTCCCAGTTGCTTGTAGTTCTGCAGAACAGAACATAGTTGCAGTGCTCTTACATCATCTTATTGTGGTGTCTTTCTTAATCGCTTGTCTCATCATGTATCTACTAGTCAGCAGAATTAGTGGTTCAGATATACTTTAATTGTGATTTAATTATATTGTAAGTTTGGGCTGACAGACTCCCTTTAAGTAAATCTGATAGCATAAACAAAACACATATCCTTTCTCGGCGATACAGCCCATGTAATCGCACCTTTAGTGGTCTAATTTATGCTTCCATTCTGCAGAAAAAGAAACCTATCATCAGAAAATAAGTGTATAAATGTAAAACTATTGATTTAAATCGAGTTTGTGTTTTATACAAGTGTATCACAAATGCACACTGTAATAAATAAAAATGTTGCAATTTTCACACTGGCCACTGGGGCGTTTGTAGACTTGGAAGGTGTATTCTCAAGTTCGTAAAGTGCTTTAATTGGTAGTTGGATAAAGGAAGTCCATTGAAAACTTGCTGATTTTCTTGTGGTTTGTCTGCTATCACTCTCCTACATTGGGAGCTTTTAATAGCTTACACCTAGTTTCCATAGTGCTTTACCTCCAGACCCTGGCCAAGAGTGATCAGTAGTTGTATTCCAGGAAATGTGTTAAAGGGGTTGTCCGGTCTAAAGCAACAAGTCTGCAGTCAATCTGTGACTGCGGTGTCAGCACCAGGAATGGCAAGTATGCAATATGCCTACTCCTAGCCAAAATCCGCCTAGACTTTCCAATCTCACGCAATACCAAAAATAGTGTAGTCGGATTCTGGCCAAGAGTATGCATATCGGATACTTGCGGTCATGTGACCACTGTTCCTGGTGGTGACACCATAGATTCCTACCAGCACATGGTGAGCGTTATGTGAGGATTCACAAGTCTGCAGCTGCATAGATCGTTTTGACCAGACAACCCCTTTCATCTCTCTCCAGCCCATTAGTTTCCATATGATAATGTCTGTAAAGCGCTGTGGAATGAATGGAGCTATATAAATGAGTTAAATAAATAAATAAATACAGCAGTTTGCTCCTCACCTCCCTTCCCTCTTGTTCATCTTCTGAAGGAATGCAGTTATAAATCACTAGCCTACAGCTTTCACCGCTGGTCTCCTAATCACTGCTCTCTGACCTGTGTGCTTATTCAAATGCGGTGTTATCACTATGTGTAACTACAGGTATAACAGTACAGACTCAAAACAAACCATTATAGCTGTATGGTCACTCAAGGAGAGCGGCTCTGCCAGAAACCAGGAAGTGAGGAGACTAAGGAAAATGCTCTGAACCGCTCAAGAGACAACTTGAGAATAAACCTATAACTTCCTGTTTCCTTAAACACTAGTACTATTCGCCACAATGAACAAACTCTGACCCTATCTTTTGTATTGAATAGTGATGAGCGATGATAGTATGCTTCAATACTAGTGATGAGCGAATATACTCGTTACTCGAGATTTCTCGAGCGCGCTCAGGGGTCCTCCGAGTATTTTTTAGTGCTCGGAGATCTCGTTTTTCTTGCCGCAGCTGAATGATTTACATCTGTTAGCCAGCATAAGTACATGTGGGGGTTCCCTAGCAACCAAGCAACCCCCACATGTACTTATGCTGGCTATCAGATGTAAATCATTCAGCTGTGCCAAGGAAAACTAAAACTCCGAGCACTAAAAAATACTCGGAGGACCCCCGAGCGTGCTCAGGAAATCTCGAGTAACGAGTATATTCGCTCATCACTAGTATTGAAGCATCTAAAGAGCTTGTGCAAATGTACTGAAAATGTGAAGGGAGGGGGAGTAGGGTCAGGTATGACATCACCTATTATGATTGGATCCTGTGTTATCAGCTGTGTATAGCTTTGCCACCTGCCAATGTAATCCTGCCTCTGCTGATAATGAGAAACTCTTCCTAAGGCCTTCTTCACACGTCCATTTTTTTTTTATGTCTGTATGCACATTGTATTCAATGGTGGTGCACACATGTCAGGTCTTTCACACGAACGGTGTGGAAAAAGCACATCCATGTGTCATCAGTATGACACGTACCGTTGCCTGGGAATAGCAGTACAATTGGTGCTGTTCCCTGGTACTGAATATAGCTCTCATCATTGTTGCCTGGTCTCCCTGCAATTAGCGCAACCATGTGACAATCATGAGATTTCTAGTCAGCACCCACTGTCTGTGTACCGTGTATGAAAAAAAAAAAAAAGTCCCCCTTAATTTTCATAACCAGCTGAGGTAAAGCTGACTGATGGGGCTGATGTTAATATTTCTGGGAAGGGGCCAATAGCCATAAAGGTTCCCAGGCTATTAGTATCAGCTCACAGCTATTTTTAATTACAGAACCCTTTAACATCGCTGTCTTAAACCAAAGTGCGCATTTTATTTTTGGCAGTACTTCCACTTTGTCTCACTTGTTTTGTCTATTTCTTGACGCAGGACGAAAAGCTTACAGTTTCTCAGGATCTCCCGGGGAATGATGGGAAGCCCCACCTCGTCCATTTCCAATATAAGGTTACCGAGGTGAAACACTCATCATGGAAGGCCATGCTGTCAAATCAGAGCCTCTTTGTGGAAATACCTGAGGGCATCTTAGCAGATGGGAGCAAAGAGGGGTATGCAACAAGATTTTTAGAATGTAAAGTAATGCATCAGATTGCACTATAACCAGGTCAATAGTAAAAAACAATAGCGCTCATACTCTTCGCATTTTCTGCAGCAAAAAAGCGATCTAGTAAATGGGAGGGAGCTGGCGGTCTGGGGTGACTGCAGTTTAGAGGTTGCTCTGCCCTGTCACACACGTAGAATAATAGCATCATGAAGTTGACGTTTTACTGTATATTGAACACTGTAAATAATTTAAAAAAAAAACAAAACATTATTCTCAATTTCATCGCACTTGGATATTTTTTCCCCTGTTTTCCAGTATGCTGTTGCAGAATAAATGGTGTCCTTAAAAAGTACAACTCTTCCTTCCATAACGAAGCCCTTTTTATGGTTGGAAAAAAATTATACCTCTTGGAAGAAGGGGCGTAAAAAAACCCGAAAGCAGCAAGAATCCCCTAGGGCTGATGGGGTTAAAAACCACAGTCACAAGAGAATCTGTTTTGGCATACAAACGAACTAATACAACAACACTATGAGCGCACATTAGGTGCATGTGAAAATGGGAATGTTGAACTGCATTACTGCTATATAGACTGCACTTCTAAATTTGAGATACGTACAGATTTAAAGGGCAGGTATGATCCAGCTCAGAAGTGAAGAACACTCAGCCAAATACTGAGGCAGTCACTATAGAAGTGCTTTCACAGCATTTATTTAATTTTACAATTAAGTGCTCCATTACAAAGATATACGTCATGGATTCTGTCAGCGTGCTTAGTGCGAACTCGGGACCTGAGCCTGCTCCACACAGGACAGATGTTGGCCATGTTATGTAGCTGGCATCTGTCTTTAACAGCAGAGATCAGTGCTACTATCGAATGCCAGTCAATCACTAACGAAAGAATTTTAAGCACCACGTTCTGTCCCGGACATCTGTTCAGACTGCCATCTGCTTCCCACACAACACAATTACTGGTGGCCGATGTGTTGCTATGAAAGAGGGGCCTGGTGAAAACTGGAGAAATGCAGTTTGTGTATTGTATGGGACAAGCAATCAAACAATTAAGATTCAAGTTCTCTATACAGGAGAAAAATTGAAGCTCAGAACTTCAGTTTGTTAGTCGCAGCAACACCAAAAAATTAAAATAAAAATGCGCTTAAACCATAATCGGCCCCTACATTTTGCTGCTATCAGATGGGGTAGCAAAAATCTGGTAACCAATTTCCGGTAAAGGGTTATGCAGTCTGACCAGTATAGAATGAATGTCTCCATATGCCCATATGGCTGGGTTTCCTCTGCTCTCTTTATAATCTAGTTAGGTAAAGTTTGGGTCTATGTGATCAGTTTCTCCATTCTACCACCATCTTGTACATTTGCTTTGCCTCTGACATACTTACTCTCTGTCAATAGGTTGCTGGCTCTACTTGAGTTTGCAGAAGAAAAGATGAAAGTTAGATATGTCTTTATCTGCTTCAGAAAGAGTCGAGAAGATAGAGGTATGCGAATGTGCATAAGATAGTCATACAAGCCTACCATGTCTGTATTTCACATGTCTTTTCCAAATCCGTGCTTGACACGCCTGTTCTGGACTTCCAACTTAGTAAATTTGTTTGAGGATTGAAGGAAACTGCACAGCCAAAAATATCACAAAAAACTCTACTTTATTGATTTTCCGTAAGGAAAAATAGAATAACATCCACATGGCATGGTCTGAAAACTCACTGGCATAAAGTGAATTTTCAGTAAAGTTGAGTGAATTTTCATACTGTCGTGGGGGTTAAGATCTATTTATCTGTTTATGATTTAATCTATATATTTGTAAATGTACAGTTTTTCTTCAATCCTCAAATATTTACATGAATGTACGACCTGTCAAACCCTAACCTGGCTATAAATGATCTTTCTATTAAAAAATTGTCTGCTTTACTACCGTAGATGTAGTAATCCTTATTTAATTTTGTCGGCCAAGAGTTTAGACGTGCAGCAATATACATGAACTGGGATTATTATTCCCAGTGTTTTAGATATTTTACTCTGTACTACCTTGGAGGGGTTGTCCAGGCTTGGGACTCAAGTGTGTAGTGACTCTGTGACTGCATACTTGTGAATCTGCACACTGTCATGATTCCCCAGCGCCAGGAGTGGTCATGTGACCTTAAGTATGCGATTTCACTTGTATTAAGCGAGGTTGTGCACATCTAGTCTGCATGCAAATAACTGTATGCAAGTAGCTCCCGACGCTTGAAGCCCAAGCCTTTAAATCACCAGCATGTCCATAATAAAGCATAAGGATGGATCTGTATGGAGCAGATTTTGAGGCAAATCCTCCATAATCCAGAGCAGATTTTGGTACAGATTTCCCATTGTGATTCCAAAATAAATAAAAATATCAAAACATGCGGAGCCAAAAAGCTCTGTCCCGCACACTTATTAGTGGCTCTCCTTGAGTACTGCATTTCACCCTTTATAGGAATTGATGAATTTTATTAGGCTAGTTTAACACTAGCTTTCGGCGGGGCTGCAGATGAAATACTACTTCCTCCGTTAAGCCCCGCCCACTGCCGCGCCTCTTCTGCTCCCCCTACGTCTGCATGCTATTTAACAAAATAATATTTGAGAAGAAAGTCAAACCTGTCCTTGAGTTCTGCACTTCAGCTTCCATTAACTTCACGAGTAGTCCAGAAAAGCCAGTACCCCGTGCGTGACGCTGTGTAGCTCTGGCTACACACACTGTATTCCCAGCCACAGCTTATTAGTGGGATGCGGAGCCTCCGACCTCCACTGCTCTAATACTGATGGTCTATCCTAAGGGTAGGTCATCAGTGTAAGAAGGCCTGAATGTCCCTTTAATGCAGCAGATTTCTGATTTTATTCAGCAGTCGGAACATCGCTTAAATATTAAAGAGCTTGTTAAAATTGTACATTGGGACTTCAAGATCCTCGTAGCTGTGAGCTGTGATATCGCATCTAAATTTATACCTTGTTAATCAGGCAATCCTTTGGCATGTCATGACCCGGATAAGGGTATTGGAAGTAATTGACAAGGCCTCCATAAATACCCAAAGGATAAGATGGCTTAGCTTGCGACATTTCCTAAAAGAAGTGAGATTTATCTGCACACACAGGGGTCAAAACCTGGCTTTCAAGCAACACTAAACAGGTTAATTTGTCATTAGCTCCTTCCTGACATGGCAATTTTTTTTTTGTCCCAGAGCAATAGTTTGTATTGCCATTTCCCAAGACCTGTAATAACGTTTTCATTTTGGGGACGATGGTGCTGTGAGAGGGTGTTTGTTTGTTTGTTTTTTGTTTGTTTGTTTTTTTTGCACGGCATGACAAGGTACGGTATTTTTGTTTTTAATACCATCTTGGGGTAGATATGACATTTTAATCACTTCTTACGGTATTTTTTGCAACATTGCATCACCCAATAATGCTGCTGTGACATTTTGAAGTTTTTGTGCTTTTTTTTTTTCCCTGTTTGGAGTTTACCAATCAGGTAAATTATCTTTATATTTTGATTGGACTTTTCTGGACCCGGCAATACCACATGTGCATTTTTTTATCTTTATTTTTAGTTGGTAAAAGGGGAGTGAGGTTTTTTTTTTCATATGCTTCTAAACTTTTTTTACTGTATTTATTAGTCGTCTTAGGGGACTTGACCTTGTGATTCTGATCTCTTCTACTGTGAACTGCAATACCACAGTATTGCTGCATATAATACAAAATTGCAGTCTCCTTTGAAATAAAGCTTGTGGCTGTGCTTCAATGGGGCTCCATTATGATAGGCACGTATGTCTTCAGCAGACCCCCAGCTGTCACTTCAACCCATTGGCACCCCGCGATTGCTTCAATTGAGCGCTGATGGATGCCTAGAATGACATGCCCCCGTGCCGGTTGACCGTTTCAGATGGAGCTCCACTCCAGTCAGTTGTTAGATGCAGGTCCTGGCTGTAATACAGCCATTACCTGCCTGGTATGGGTGAGGTTGCCCCGTGAGCCCATTCCTTACACCACCTACTGACTGGCGGCGGAAATGTACTGAGAATGTTGGAAAGGGTTAAAGTGCAAGCAGTGGTATAAAAAAA
Organism: Ranitomeya variabilis; assembly: GCF_051348905.1. Lineage (NCBI taxonomy): Eukaryota > Metazoa > Chordata > Amphibia > Anura > Dendrobatidae > Ranitomeya > Ranitomeya variabilis. The sequence goes on from NC_135236.1 coordinate 248,882,821, forward strand.
AAAAAAAAAAAAGTACAGAAACTACCGTATATACTCAAGTATAAGCCGAGATTTTCAGCCCATTTTTTTGGGCTGAAAGTCCCTCTCTCGGCTTATACTCGAGTCATACCCGGGGGTCGGGAGGGGGGCGGGGGCTATCTAATTATACTCACCTACTGCTGGTGCGGTCCCTGCTTCTTCCAGCGCTGCATATTCTTCCTGTACTGAGCGGTCACATGGTCCCGCTCATTACCGAAATGAATATGCGGCTCCACCTCCCATAGAGGGGACCGCGCCAGCAGTAGGTGAGTATACAGCGCTGCGCGATATTTACCGCTCCTCGTTCTGGTGCGGCTCCGTCATCAGCGTCCTCTGGCAGTGACACTCAGGTCAGAGGGCGCGGTGACGTAGTCAGTGCGCGCCCTCTGCTGAACGTCAGAGCTGAAAACGGAGCCGCACGAGGAGCAGGTAAATATTGAAAGTGCCGGGGGTCCTGAGCGAAGAGAGGTGAGTATGTGATTTTTTTTTTTATTTTTTTTTATCGCAGCAAAAGCATATGGGGCAGTGACTGTATGGAGCATCTTATGGGGCCATAATGATTGTGCAGCACTATATGGGGCAAGTGACTGTACGGAGCATCTTATGGGGCCATAACCATTGTGCAGCACTATATGGGGCAGTGACTGTACGGAGCATCTTATGGGGCCATAACGCTTGTGCAGCACTATAAGGGGCAGTGACTGTACGGAGCATCTTATGGGGCCATAACCATTGTGCAGCACTATATGGGGCAAGTGACTGTACGGAGCATCTGTATGGGGCCATAACGCTTGTACAGCACTATATGGGGCAAGTGACTGTACAGAGCATCTGTATGGGGCCATAACGCTTGTGCAGCACTGTATGGGGCAAGTGACTGTACGGAGCATCTTATGGGGCCCTTATTACCCTTTATGCAGGATTATATGGGGCATATTTTAATATGGAGCATCTAATGGGGCCCATCAAACTTTATGGAGCATTATATGGGGCTCCTGATTCAATATGGATATTCAAAAACACTTAACCTACTGATGTCTCAATTAATTTTACTTTAATTGGTATCTATTTTTACTTTTGAAATTTACCGGTAGCTGCTGCATTTTCCACCCTAGGCTTATACTCGAGTCATTAAGTTTTCCCAGTTTTTTGTGGCAAAATTACGGGGGTCGGCTTATACTCGAGTATATACGGTAACCATATTTCACTGTAATATAAATCAAATACAGAAACCTGTTGACAATACATTACTTCAGTGATCGAAATATGACTATTGTTTTGAGCAGTTTTTATAAAAATCCTCAATATTAAGCTAATAGGTTAAACTGTAAACTGTGTAATTTGTGATTAATGATGTAACGTGCTGGCGATTTTAGATTTCTCAAATCTCCATGAGTCACTAGTGAGACAAAAGGGCATGACTATCTTTTTTTTCAACTTCAAGCTGCTAGTACTAATACTCTTATTTTTATATTTATTTGATGGTTAGTGTACTTATTTATTTTTCTTTTCACAGGTCCACTCCTCAAGACGTTCAGTTTCCTCGGTTTTGAGATTGTGCGCCCTGGGCACCCCTGTGTCCCCGCACGTCCTGAAGTTTTGTTCATGGTGTACACTCTTGACCAGAGCTCATCAGATGAGGAATAATATACAGCGGACATGTAGTTCTTGTAGCTCCATTTTTGTTTTTGAGTTTTTCCTTTTTGTTTTCTTTGTGTGTATCCAAGTAGCTGTTGAGAATTTTTCGCACTTTTTCCCTAGGCATGGGAGGACAAGCGCGCATGGTCATGCGATGGACTGATATTTTTGGCCTTTCTTTCAGTTTTATGAATAAGATTTTGTTTTGGGTTTTGTTTTTTTTTCTGCAATTTTGTTTAAGAGCATCAACTTTAAGCACCTTGCAGTCTGTGGTCACAAACATGTACTCAGAATGTAGTTGAAACTGCATATGAAAAAAAATAGTAATCTTAAATGCCAGTCTGTTGTGGGTGTGCTTTTTTTATGCTAGAAGGAATGCTGGCCATACACATGCACATACAATGCTGAACGCTCATTTGTCTCATGCTCTGTCTATTTCAATGGTAGGAGGAGTATAATCCGTCAGTCACTTCTCGTAGTGGATGATCTCCCTGGGGAACAATTGACCAAGCATGTTAAAATGGAAGGACATTAGGTCATGGTCTGAGTGTCCCCTACACGTTAGACTATTGGCAAATTCATTCTGAAATTGAATGACTTTATCTTCTCTTTATGACCAGCTTATCTTTATTATTTTTAATAAGCATACTCCCTTTACATCAGTCTGACTGGATTAGAAATTCTGCAGTGGCAGCATTGCTACTGTGCAGGGGTTTATGGGTAATGGGTTTTTCGTGGAGTACTCTTGAGGATACGCGTATAGAGATGAACTGTCTTAACAGTATAACCTACAAATAAAGTTGCACACTGAAGCACTATAGCATGAAAATATGAAATATTAATTGCATTACTGCTCTGAAAAATAGGAAAAACTGAAAATACTTAACAAATAAATTGGCCAAATGATTTATACCCAGCAGCCGCGATAAGGTGATTCTCGTTGCCGGGAACCTATTCAATGTGAATCTTCTCCTAGGCTGAAGCATGCATTTATGTGGATAGATAGGATCCTGCTATGATTAAAACCGCCAGAGGCCGATGGGTGTGTTTGTGTGTGTGACTACATTAAACCACAAAGATGTACCGTTAAATCCTTGGGACAAGCAATAGTATAAGTTTTTATAAATAAACACATGAATTAAACTGCACACATTGTTAACTCTGCATCACCCACACATACACAACACTACTACACTGTGTTCCAAATTATTATGCAAATTGGATTTAGGTGTCATAAAGATTTATTTGTTTTGTTTTTCAAATAAACTCATGGATGGTATTGTCTCAGGGCTCAATGGATCACTGAAATCAATCTTAAATACATGTGATAATTAGTTTTCCAGGTGATTCTAATTAAAGGAAAACTACATAAAAAATTATGTTCCACATTATTAAGCAGACCACAGGTTTCAAGCAACATGGGAAATAAAAAGGATCTCTCTGCTGATGAAAAGCGTTAAATAGTGCAATGCCTTGGACAAGGTATGCAAACATTAGATATTTCATGAAAACTTATGAGTGATCATCATACTGTGAAGAGATTTGTGACTGAAACAGAGCACAGACAGAGTTCATGCAGATAAAGGCATAATGAGGAAGGTTTCTGCCAGACAACATCATTGGATTAAGAGAGCAGCTGCCAAAATACCACTACAAAGCAGCAAACAGTTATTTGAAGCTGCTGGTGCCTCCGGATTCCCTCGAACCTCAAGTTGTAGGATCCTTCAAAGGCTTGCTGTGGTGCATAAACCTACTCTTCAGCCCCTAAACAGTGTTCACAAGCAGAAACGGTTGCAGTGGGCCCAGACATACATGAAGATAAATATTTAAACAGTCTTGCTTACTGATGAGTAGAGCAACCCTGGATGGTCGAGATGGATGGTTGGTGGATGGCCACCATGTCCCAACAAGGCTGCGACATCAGCAAGGAGGTGGAGGAGTCATGTTTTGGGCCGGAATCATGGGGAAACAGCTAGTAGGGCCCTTTAAGGTTTCCTGAAGGTGTGAAAATGACCTCTACAAAGTATATACAGTTTCTGACTGACAACTTTCATCCATGGTATAAAAAGCAGAACCGTGCCTTCAGGAGCAAAATCATCTTCATGCATGACAATGCACCATCTCATGCTGCAAGGAATACCTCTGAGTCATTGGCTGCTATGGGCATAAAAGGAGATAAACTCATGGTGTGGCCACCATCTTCCCCTGACCTCAACCCTATAGAGAACCTTTTGGAGTATCATTAAGCAAAGATTTATGAAGGTGGGAGGCAGGTCACATCAAAACAGCAGCTCTGGGAGGCCATTCTGACTTCATGCAAGAAATACAAGCTGAAACTCTCCCAGAACTCACAAGTTCAATGGATGCAAGAATTGTGAAGGTGATATCAAAGAAGGGTTCCTATGTTAACATGTAACTTGGCCTGTTAGGATGTTTTGGAGTTAAATAGCTTTTTGTTCAGTGAATGTGACCTCCTAATGCTGCAAATTCCACAAATGAAAATTTTCAGATCTTTAAAACATATCAAATGTTTAGAAATTCTACTGGGCCTAATAACTTGGAATACTGCATTTTGCATTTTTATTCATTTTGGAGATTATACTGTTATGATTGTGAGGTTTCTTCAATAAAATTTGATGTATCCTCTAAAGAGTGATGACTTTTATTAGACTGACTGTCATTTGCATGACCATTTAGGAAATTCCGAGAAAAATGTCATTTGCATAATTTGGAACATGGTTTATATGCACAGTACACGCACGCTCTGACCCCAGGCATCAACCCTATACATTACCACAATTTTCCTTCCAGGCATGTAAAGATTGATCACTTGAACTGAAAGATCCTTCCGCTGCTAAGAACCTGCAGGATCTTTGCAGCTTAAAAAGAGGTGTAGGTACCGGTAGCTTCCTCTCCTCCGTCTTTGGACTATATGACGCATGCACTTTTTAGCAAGACTTAAAAAAAAAAATATATACAGTTTTTTTTCTTTACCCCAAACCTATAACAGACTTCACAAAAACTTAACTTGTACAAAATAAATTCAGGTCCTCATAAGACTATACCAACAAAAAATGTAAAACTATGTCCTTTGGAATGCTGCAACATCACGTGAGATGTGCTATTAATGTGCAGAAGTATTAATCCATAAAACTAGTAATTCTTAGACCCAAAGTAAAAAAATAGAACACAGTGAACAGCATTGGATGCGACTGTTCTACCCGGCTTCTGGCTACACACTGACAGGAGCGTGTAATCTCTCTTGTGTGTCATTGTGTAGTGAGAAAGTTCACCGGAGTTCATCAGCTGATGAGCCCAGGTGACCTCAATTACGGCGCCACTGCTGCTTGAGAATTTTTTCACACAGCAGGGGTGCAGTCAGGGAGACACAGGAGCGATTACCTCCTGTGTTAGGCCGGCGTCACACTTGGCGTAAGACAATACGCCACGTATTATACGGCCGTAATACGGAGAAATGTTCCCAAAATATAGATTCGTAGTCAGGGTGTGTCAGCGTATTTTGCGCATGGCATCCTCCGTATGTAATCCGTATGGCATCCGTACTGCGAGATTTTTGCGCAGGCTTGCAAAACCGACATCTAATGGATTTATGTGCCCAAATGTTCGGGAAAACATATATACAGTGTATATATATATATATATATATATATATATATATATATATATATATATATATATATATATATATATATATATATATATGGCTGCACTCACCAGCTCTTGACAATTCTTGTTATTTAAGGTACAGTTACACAGGATCCATGAACATGCTTATGAGGGGAGTGATGAAAGACATCAGACAACAACTTTGCGTGTTGTGGCAAATGCCACAACCACGGTTCTTTGCTTAAGAACAATAATGTAAATAATAAATAATATGTATCAATAACTATGTATATTGGTATGTTCTATGACATTTTAAAATATTTCATTATTATGTGGAAAAGCTCTTAGTTACCCATACTGGCGCATACTTGTGTGCCCATCAGGTATTTTCACAGTAAAATTTTCACAGGTGGGGCCCCTCGTCCTCCGATTTGGTGGGTGGGGCCCCTCGTCCTTCGATTTGGTGGGTGGGGCCCCTCGGCCTCCAATTTGGTGGGCGGGGACCCTCGGCCTCCGATTTGGTGGGCGGGGACCCTCGGCCTCCGATTTGGTGGGCGGGGACCCTCGGCCTCCACTTTGGTGGGCGGGGCCGGGCCCCTCGCCCTCCATTTGGTGGGTGGGGCCCCTCGGCCTCCGATGTGGTCGGGGCCCCTCGGCCTCCGATGTGGTGGGCGGGGCCGGGCCCCTCGGCCTCCGCTTTGGTGGGCGGGGCCCCTCGGCCTCCGATTTGGTGGTCGGGGCCCCTCGGCCTCCGATTTGGTTGGCGGGGCCCCTCGGCCTCCGATTTGGTGGGCGGGGCCCCTCGGCCTCCGATTTGGTGGGCGGGGCCCCTCGGCCTCCGATTTGGTGGGCGGGGCCCCTCGGCCTCCGATTTGGTGGGCGGGGACCCTCGGCCTCCACTTTGGTGGGCGGGGCCCCTCGGCCTCCGATGTGGTCGGGGCCCCTCGGCCTCCGATGTGGTCGGAGCCCCTCGGCCTCCGATGTGGTGGGCGGGGCCGGGCCCCTCGGCCTCCGCTTTGGTGGGCGGGGCCCCTCGGCCTCCGATTTGGTGGTCGGGGCCCCTCGGCCTCCGATTTGGTTGGCGGGGCCCCTCGGCCTCCGATTTGGTGGGCGGGGCCCCTCGGCCTCCGATTTGGTGGGCGGGGACCCTCGGCCTCCACTTTGGTGGGCGGGGCCGGGCCCCTCGGCCTCCATTTGGTGGGCGGGGCCCCTCGGCCTCCGATGTGGTCGGGGCCCCTCGGCCTCCGATGTGGTGGGTGGGGCCGGGCCCCTCGGCCTCCGCTTTGGTGGGCGGGGCCCCTCGGCCTCCGATTTGGTGGGCGGGGACCCTCGGCCTCCGATTTGGTGGGCGGGGACCCTCGGCCTCCGATTTGGTGGGCGGGGACCCTCGGACTCCGATTTGGTGGGCGGGGACCCTCGGACTCCACTTTGGTGGGCGGGGCCGGGCCCCTCGGCCTCCATTTGGTGGGCGGGGCCCCTCGGCCTCCGATGTGGTCGGGGCCCCTCGGCCTCCGATGTGGTGGGTGGGGCCGGGCCCCTCGGCCTCCGCTTTGGTGGGCGGGGCCCCTCGGCCTCCGATTTGGTGGGCGGGGACCCTCGGCCTCCGATTTGGTGGGCGGGGACCCTCGGCCTCCGATTTGGTGGGCGGGGACCCTCGGACTCCGATTTGGTGGGCGGGGACCCTCGGCCTCCACTTTGGTGGGCGGGGCCGGGCCCCTCGGCCTCCATTTGGTGGGCGGGGCCCCTCGGCCTCCGATTTGGTGGGCGGGGACCCTCGGCCTCCACTTTGGTGGGCGGGGCCGGGCCCCTCGGCCTCCATTTGGTGGGCGGGGCCCCTCGGCCTCCGATGTGGTCGGGGCCCCTCGGCCTCCGATGTGGTGGGTGGGGCCGGGCCCCTCGGCCTCCGCTTTGGTGGGCGGGGCCCCTCGGCCTCCGATTTGGTGGGCGGGGACCCTCGGCCTCCGATTTGGTGGGCGGGGACCCTCGGCCTCCGATTTGGTGGGCGGGGACCCTCGGACTCCGATTTGGTGGGCGGGGACCCTCGGACTCCGATGTGGTGGTCGGGGACCCTCGGCCTTCGATTTGGTGGGCGGGGCCGCTCGGCCTCCGATTTGGTTGGCGGGGCCCCTCGGCCTCCGATTTGGTTGGCGGGGCCCCTCGGCCTCCAATTTGGTGTGTGCTCTGCCTGGGGCCACTGTGCTCTGCCTGGGGCCCCATATGCTGCCTGGGGCCCCTGTGCTCTGCCTGGGGCCCCATATGCTGCCTGGGGCCCCTGTGCTCTGCCTGGGGCCCCATGTTCTGCCTGGGGCCCCTGTGCTCTGCCTGGGGCCCCATGTTCTGCCTGGGGCCACTGTGCTCTGCCTGGGGCCCCATAAGCTGCCTGGGGCCCCTGTGCTCTGCCTGGGACCACTGTGCTCTGCCTGGGGCCCCATATGCTGTGTTTTTTAACCCTTTCAAACAATTGGATTAATAATGGATAGGTGTCATAATTGACGCCTCTCCATTATTAATCTGGCTTAATGTCACCTTACAATAGCAAGGTGGCATTAACCCTTCATTACCCCATATCCCACCGCTACAGGGAGTGGGAAGAGAGTGGCCAAGTGCCAGAATAGGCGCATCTTCCAGATGTGCCTTTTCTGGGGTGGCTGGGGGCAGATGTTTTTAGCCACGGGGGGGCCAATAACCATGGATCCTCTCCTGGCTATTAATATCTTCCCTCAGTCACTGGCTTTACCATTCTGGCGAAGAAAATTGCGCGGGAGCCCACGCCAATTTTTTCCGCCATTTAACCCTTTATTTTAGCAGCTACAGCGCTGAAATTTTGCACATACACACTACTAACATTAGTAGTGTGGAATATGCAAAAAAAAAAAGGGGATATGAGATGGTTTACTATATGTAAACCATGTCTCATATCCTGTCGGGTTTGTGCAGGAGAAATGAAAAGCCGGCAATTGAATTACCGACTTTTCACTAACACCGCTGCGTATTTCTCGCAAGTCACACTGCTGGTCCGTGTGGAATCCGTATTTTTCTCGCCCCCATAGACTTTCATTGGCGATTTTTTTTTTTGCACAATACGCTGACAAACGCAGCATGCTGCGATTTTGTACGGCCGTAGAAAGCCATATATTACGGATCCGTAATATACGGCTGATAGGAGCAGCCCCATTGAGAATAATTGTGCCGTATGTTATGTGAGTTTTACGGACGTAGTTTCTGTGCTCTTACGTCCGTAAAACTCGCATGTGTGACGCCGGCCTTAGTGTGAGCCATACTGTCCATGAGAGCAGTCACATCAGTGACTGCTCTCAAATTCATCAGAATTGTTGCTGGACAATTGGATTATCTTGGCGGACAAGTGAGGAATAGAGTTATTTGTTTTAAATCATTTACAGGAGACGTTGGCTTCAGTTGATTAGGTGTAAGGTGAATATAACTTTTTTTTTTGTTAATTTAGAGTGTTGCTTAAATAAAAGACTTTATTCTGGATGTTATTTTTTTCACAATTTGACTATGGGGTTAGTAATAGGAGTTTCTTATATACGCCTTTCCACTACTAACCCCTCGGCTTAATGTTGCCTGACCCTATAAAAGTGACATCAACCCCAATACTATCACCACACCAGGTCAAGTGGAAGAGCTAGGCTATGTGTGAGATTTGGCACATCTTATGGATGTACCATTTCTGGGGCGGCTGAGAGCTGATGTTTCTAGTCTGGGAAGGAGCCAGTATCCATGGCCCCTTCCTAGGCTATTAATATCAGCCCACAGCTGTCTGCCTAGCCTTTGCTGGTTATTAATTATAGGGGGACCCCTATATTTTTTTTTTTTTTGCAATGTATCACAGCCTTAAGCTGTGACTTAACTAGAGTCTGCTCAGCTCCAATACAAGATTTGTATAGGAAGCTGACTTCAGCATGAGTCGGGAGTGCATGATGTCACTGCCATGCTCCCCTGGTCATTTCCACACCAACGTCAGCTGCTGGCCTCTGCTTGGCCAGCAGTGTGCATTGCGGTTCACAGACCATTGGGTTTGTGCGGGGCAATACATTTCAGCTTGATGTGTGCCTGAGGACAAACATCAAGCTGATGTTTCTAGTGGTGGCCCACCAGGCCCTGTCACACCTGCAAGGGTCCTTACATATTGGCAGTCCTAATCTAAAAAAAAACACCATTAGAGGAAAAACCTCCGCTATTTCTAGACAAAAAAAACACCAGTATACAGGCAGAGATGCTTACCTGTCCAAGGCCTCCAATAATTGCACTAACCAAGGTGCAGCGGACCCAAGTTAAGATGGCAAATACACAGGTGCAATAATACCGATAAAGGAAAGATATATATCTTTGTACCGTGTTAGCCAGTAGATAGAAAAATGTTTAGAATTGAGAGTCCTCAGTGGTTGATACCTTTTAATGGCTAACTGAAAAGATGGTAACAAATTGCAAGCTTTCGAGACTACACAGGTCTCTTCATCAGGCAAAGACTAATACAAATTCTGAAGAATCACATATTTATGCACAACATAGCACAGAAAAAAAAAAACCATGGATAAGACAGGTGGCATGAAGCAGAATTACCATGAGTGATAAACAGTTATGTCCATAAATGTTGGGCCAGTTCTTAGATAAGGAATGTTTTATTGTCCTCTGATTGGGGTCTCTGTTGTGATGACTCCTCATAGTCTGAGGGGCAAGTTCCTTAGTTGATGTAAAAAGACAGAAAGATGTTTAGAATTGAGAGTCCTCAGTGGTTGATACCTTTTAATGGCCAACTAAAAAGATGGTAACAAATTGCAAGCTTTCGAGACTACACAGGTCTCTTCACCTTTTCGAATCAGGGCTACCATCCAAGAACAATTGAAAACCAGATTACAAGAGCCACCAGAATATCAAGGAATCACCTGCTACATTACAAAGCTAAAGAAGAAAATAACCGAGTACCTCTAGTAGTTACCTACAATCCAAATCTGGAGGTGCTAAGGGGAGCTGCACGGAAATTACAACCTTTACTACAAAAAGATGCCCGATTACAATCCATTTTTCCAGACCCCCCACTACTGTGTTTTAGGCAGCCCCCAAATCTAAGAAGCATCATTGTCAAGAGCTCCCTGTCCTCTCCAACAGCTGCAGGTATCTTTCCCTGCAATCAGAAAAAATGTAAAACCTGTCCATTTATAATGACCACGGACAAGATAAAGATCCCCAATTCACATCAGGACTATGAGGGGTCATCACAACAGAGACCCCAATCAGAGGACAATAAAACATTCCTTATCTAAGAACTGGCCCAACATTTATGGACAAAACTGTTTATCACTCATGGTAATTCTGCTTCATGCCACCTGTCTTATCCATGTTTTTTTTTTCTGTGCTATTTTGTGCTTAAATATGTGATTCTTCAGAATTTGTATTAGTCTATGCCTGATGAAGAGACCTGTGTAGTCTCGAAAGCTTGCAATTTGTTACCATCTTTTTAGTTAGCCATTAAAAGGTATCAACCACTGAGGACTCTCAATTCTAAACATCTTTCTATCTACTGGCTAATACGGTACCAAGATATATTTCCTGTGTAAAAAGACATAAATCCATGCGACACATTCATTCCACCACTAAGAGTCAAAGGTCGTCATCAGTTAATATTCCCAGACTCTTCTGTCTCTCTGAGTTTTGAAGTTGCCTTTTAACACAAGTAATTTCATGTCCATAATGCTGTGATTAGGGAGACAAAAATGCTTGGCCTCAGGTAGATCCATTCTTTTTTCTCTTATGGTGTGGCGGTGAGAATAATAGTTACAAAAAAAGCAGTAAAGCCGCACCCTATAATTATATAGTCTCTATGGACATCAGGGCGCACGTCCTCACCAGGGGGTCCATCCCAGATAGAACATCCAAATCCAGACTGAAGAAAAGGACAGTGCCACACCGGATAGTGAAAAACAGCTCACATATTTATTCTGCCTTCTGCGGCAACGTTTCGGTCCGAAGGCCAGATTGGTATGTATTATTACTGTTGATGTAAGTCTGACAAGAAGGGATATAAATACAAAAAGAGCGGGCACCACAGCGAATCAATTTAAAGGGGGATCAACCACGTGCATATAGAACATCATAAGCAAAAAAATGAAGAAAAAAGATGCACAATTGTGGGATCAACCACACATAATCTTTATTAGAAATAAATGCACAATAACAAGAGCAAAGAAAAAGACACAGTTAAAAACATTTAAAAAGGCCAAAAGGGCCATACAGAGCAACTACGATTCCCCAGGACAGAAAAGCTCAGATATGGAGCATACTCATAGGAATAAACATATCTGGACACATAACACTGAGCATGGTTAAATGTGGAGTAAGCTGACATAATCCAGAGTAAAAAAAATCCATGTGTAAGTAACAGTAGCCTGTGCTGCCAGCTGACCTCAAACAAATACCTTCAGCCCTAAAATGAGCCAATTAAGCGTTAGTGACATATAGCAATAAGCAAAATATCAAAAAATGTCAATTAGTAAGTTAATGCACTTTTGCCTAAATTCTTCCACAGCCAGATACACACCTAATACGGTAAGGCCCACCTAACAAGCTATGTGCAGAGAGGCACTCTAATATATTTAGTCAGGTAAAAAGGGTTTTCTGTCAGCATTACCCTGGGCAATCACCACCCAATAAGTGCCTGGTCCCATATTCAAGGTGCTAAACGTGCATGGTAGAGTTGGTAACAAGTCCCGGGGGAGGAATAGAGGCCCCACGCGTATCGACGCTGCTAGAGCGTCTTCATCAGAGGAAGTAGATACTATCAGTCCCAACAATGCCCTATTATATACAAGTAGTAATGCATGATATAAATCACCTGTAAGGCTGCCGCGGCGTATGAAATCACATCATGGTATGTAAAGCCGGATGTGTATCCGGTTCAAGATCAGAGAGGGTTATGCGCCTGCGCACAAAGGTATCCAGCGTCAGCCAAGTCCGACTGCGCCGGCGCCTAGGTAACCATGGTGATGCGCTGTCTGCGCACGCGCTGAGCTATCGCTCAACCCCCTGGGGTTACAAAGAACGCCAAGTCTCCAAAACAATGCAGCTTGAAGTGCCGACACTGCAGCACTAATAGTGTATCTATGCACATACCTGCCCTACCGAAAAGGCCTGGCCTCCCCAGGCAGGTACTGGAAGTCACAACAAACAAGCTGTGTATGCTTCTGAGACTCATTTATTCAATAGGCCATGATTTGTAAAAAAGGATATATATAAAGCGTAGAAACATATGTACATAAATAACCAATCTCCGCTACATCAAGCTGCGCAGGCGCTGAAAGTAGCCAAAGTGATGAAACTGAAAAGGTTACTGCATGCGCATGCGCCAACAAATAGAGCAGCCCATCAACGTTAAAATAGCTTTTAAGAGAATTAACTCTTTAGTACAATTTTATAAGTTGGCAATACGGCGCTAATATAAATGGCAAATGCATACCTGCGCATGTGAGCGCCCAGGGAGCTGATCAGACCTCATTGCATAGACGCAAAGAATTTTTATCAAATGATACAAAATGCAAGTGGTCGATACAAGTCTACAGTTTGCATAGCCGCAAAATTGTTGTAAAAGACAGTCTCGGGAGCCCAAATGCTGCAGATACGCCAGTAGTCGATATCCCAAGCAGTAATAGCTACAATATACTGCATGCGCGCACACCGCGACAGAACTATCCCAGACGCTGTCGCTAAATGGATCAGGTATGCAGCTACTTTCAATAATAGCCTGCACGCCGAAATAAGAGAAAGTTGCACAAAATACCTAAAAGAGGATAATAAGTGAGTCACAGTAAGCTCTGAGAGGTATACGGCCCCTTCCAAAAGAATATACATTTGTCCAAACAGTCCTAAAGAGGAAACCGGAGGGACAGCCCCGACCCCAAGGGTCAAATGGTACTAGGACTCAAGGTCAAATACCTAGATCTCTGGTGTCTCATAAAAAGTAGGCGAGAGAGCAAATAGTCCAACTAGAGTCTGGGAATGCCTGTATTTATTAAAGGTAAAAAAAAACAAAAAAAAAACCTGTTACCCAAAGGGGAAGAAAAGGAAAAAGAACACAATACAAATCAACCCAGGACTTAGAAATATGTGGGGAGCCAAACACCGGAGCCCAACGGGTATGGCACTACAGTCAAAGGGGATGTACCTATATGTACCACAGGAAGGTATGTATTTGTCCTGGCACTAAGTAAACCCGGACTATATATAGGGGAGCATAATACGGTTATTACATTTTATAATCTTAACACACAAATGGGTGCAGCTGGCAGCAGACAGGCAATATACAAGATGTCCTTAATGATGGTCCAGAGGGTCTATCCATTATTTCGAATGATGTTTCTGTAGAGGAGAGTTTGATATGATCACGTCTAGCAGGCCTGAAAGAACAAAATGACATAAGCATAGATTAAACATGTCATCATCAGATCTGCTTATAAAAGCCTGTATAGAGGAGCTCCTCATTGATCCCTACTGGAGCCCGACTATTAAGGTTATAGATCCATTTGGATTCCCTCCTTAGTAGGTCCAAAGTGATGTTGCCACCCCTAATACTAGGCTTGACCCCCTCACGGCCCATGACCTTAAGTCCCCTCACGGAACCCCCATGTACCTGTGAAAAGTGTGCTGCCACTGAGGCACTTCTGACAAGAAGGGTTAACACGATGATGAAGATAAATGTCAGATGTCAAATATCAACCATAAGTGTTTATACAGGGACAGTATAATCAGGCACCCAAGAGATATAATGCATACACACTTAAACATTATACATACTGTAGGTGGGCCCAATTGGGGTCCCAAATACGCCAAAGAGACAATAATATGGTCTGACACTGATGAGCACTATCTGTATTAAATGGATGTTCAATAAATTGGTGATTAATAGGATGTGGATATACAAGTAGATCCTAATCAGATAACATATGGTATGTCATAATAATCAGCACCAAGATTAATTCCACATTATCTCTGACAACCCAAGGTGCTTTATAGATACCAGTTCACCTATTAAGATGTCAAAAAAATCAGTGCTCACAAATGCCAATTGACCCACTGAACCGCCAACAGATAAAACATTGGTAACCAGAAGCGCCTGAGCACCCCATGTCTCAGATACTCAAAAGATAAGCAGATAGAATAATGATAATACAGCTCAATTTGTATGAAGCATATAAAAAGGATAAATCGGCTTATCTTTCCATGGCGGTGTCCACTGACGGCACTGCTAAACTCTGCATACTCTCAATGCGTTTCTTTCATGGGATCATCAGGGGAGATTGTAGCGCCCCCACTGCCGCAGGGCCGAGGGGTACCCGGTACCGGGCCTCTGAGTCTCTGCTCTGGGGTTGTCACGGTGGCTAGGCCCCGGTCCGTGACCCTGCCAAAGGGCGCACAGTATCTAATAGATGTGGATGGTGGTGGTGGTGCGGTGCAGTAAATAACGAGGACACCAGGTTGCAGTCTCTTTACCTCTTTACTGAAGATCTCTGGGTCCTCAGTCCGGAATACGGTTCACCAGGCTACGCAAGTCCGGCCGGCCCAATGGCACCTCCAGAGTTCTCTTTGCAGGTGGAAATCTGTGCCTGCTAGCGCTATGTGTTGTGGTCCTCCCCTGCTGGGCTTACGGGATAGTACCCCACAACTGTTGTGTCTGTTTCTGATGTTCCCTCACAACTCGTTCGGATGATGTTCTCCTCCCTGATGTTCTGGTTAGGACGGCACCTGTATGACGAGTAGGCTCGGAGCTCTTCCGGGACCCTAGAGTCGCCCCTCTCCTAGTGCGCCCCCCATGTCTTCATAGGTGATGTATGTGAGACAGCCCGCCTGAGACTGACTGTCCTGCCGTTGGTTTGAAGTATTGCTTGAAGCTAGATTTATAAATACTTCCTCCGCATTCCGGCCGCCGGTTGTGCGCCTCAGTAGGATGTTGCCTCGGTCTTACAGCACACGACTCCTACTGGTATTTCTCCTCTTGCTTTGATCTCGTTTCTCACTCAGCACAATATATCTCGCTTCTAATCCTTTCTTAGGGCACCGCCGCTATGCTGAGCAGGCACGGTCCCGTGACGTTCTTTCTTGTAGCCAGGCCTCTGTCAGGGTCCCAAACCTGACAGGGACCCTACCGAATCTTCCCCCACAACACCCTCTGCCACAAGGTGTTGCCTGGTTCCAACCCAGTCAGCTTTCTGTCTAACTTCCTGCCTGACCCCCAGTTTACCCACAGTGGTGAGGAGTGGCCTAATAAATAGCACCCTTAGCTCCCCCTGGAGGCCCGACTGTGAAATGTATTGGTGTATGTGATACCTGGTCAGATGAACTCCTTCAGTGCCATCAGACGTACCATAGCCCCCATTAGCGGCGGAGCCACAGTACTGCAACGACCAGGACTCTGGGGCGCTGCACTCCCCCCGGTTAAATCCATTACTCCGGGACTGGGAAGAAAACAACAATACAGGTTAGCAAAAAGACATACAATTTTTGTGAGTGCAATGACAGTAAGCATATTTAAACAGGCTTCCCTTTATGGGAGGTGAGGGCACTTGAACGTTACAAAACAAGGTTAAATATTATAGCAACATGCTATAACTAACTTTCCTTTACCCAACCGGGTATTCTACTAAGTGCAAAATTGTTGAACAATAATTTAACATTGCCTTTAAGGATGTACACTCTAAATCCACTAAAGACCTTCTTATAACACATTATAAGGCAACTAACTTCATACTCCTTCTTTAAATCTGCAGGACCGCCTGTCCTAGATGCTCCAGACCTACTGCCTCTCCTTTCTTTACAGGACCGCCCCTTTCAGCCCGGGCCTACTGTCCTTCCACTACTATACACAGTATAGAACATAACATTTACTTTCAGTTTGAAATCACTGAGCCATCCCTACATGACTCCTAAGAGGACTCACTGATTAACCCCGCACGGGTTCACTTTCTGTCCTCATTTTTCTTTCAACATTATTGAACCTTTCTTACAATTAACTAGTTAGTTACATTTAACTCTTACATATCAGCATTATTACTTTCTCTTTTCAAGACATTATTGCCACCCAACTGTCTTAAGGCAATACGGTTCATCAGCGCAATAGGTGAACATCCCCTTTAAGAGGGGATCAAGTCTCTATGAGGTAGCACATCTTCTCAAGCTACCAGTCCGTACTCAGCAAAGGCTCCGGTGCGGTATCTTCGCAAAGAGTCCTTCTTTAAGTAAAACCAGTAAGGAGCACCTTTAAGAAGGTGCAAACTATTTACAAGCAGTTCGTATCATGCACTGTTCATGATTCCAGCAGTTCTTGATAATGGAACGAAAAGGTAGAAAAACAAAACCAAACAACAGAAACAATAGGGATCCCGGGTCAACAAAGGGGATCCCTTTAAGAGTTAACCCTGGACGGGTTTAGCAGCAACATAACAGGAAACAAACAAAAGAACTATGTACATTTTCAGAGTTTTAAGATCTTACTCTTTTGATGCCGAAGGTGGTTTCCTTCCGAGCCTCACCAGACCAACGGGTCGCGCTGCCGATCCAAGGAGCGGTTCCTGTCCCAGCAATGACAGGATCCCTCGCCGTGATGCTCTTCTCACTGATGGGCCGGCACGCCCCCAAGGTACGTGGTGGGTCCGGGTTCCCCGCTGCTCCGCAGGGACAGGTTCCATTGCCTTTTCGGCAGGAGGTTCATCTTCGGATGTTTCGGCGGCGGCCTGGAGTGCGACGCACCGCTGGACGCCCCGAGCTATCCAGCCAGCTTCACCTGTTTCCCTCCTCCACCTGGTGTAGGTTACAGCGTCACCTGGCTCCAGGTCGCGAGCGAACCTTCCTCCGCAGGGCTCTACCTCCTCCCGGTCTACACGGACCTGTAGCGGCTCCCCAATCTCCTGTATAACTCCCCTTCCGTGTCGGGAGTTAAAGGACACCACTACACCCCAGTGTGATGGCGGGGTTTCTTCCACACTGGTCAAATCAATCTGAGCTGCAGGCTGGGGCCGGCTCCGCCACGCCGTCATCAAGTGCCGCAGGTGTTCGGCCTCCGGCAAGATCCTCATGCCCTGTGTTTGCAGCGTACCTTCAGCCGTGGCCGGGTTGGGAGGAGCCGGAGACACCGGAGATAGACGGACCTCCGTGGGCTGGCCCAGCCGAGCGAGCACGCGGGCATCAGCCTCCAAGCGGCGTGCTATTTGTCGGGCCTCGGCTGCGGCCACACACTCCTCGGACATCTGCCAGTTGGGTCGACCCATCGGTGGTTCCGTGAGGGCCAGTCCCCGCAACGATGGCGTCTCCGAGGCTGTGTCCGGTGATGCAGCTCCATGCCGAGTCAGGTCATCCCCACGCGGTGCTCCTGGTGTCGCCATCTTTATCTCCTCCCCAGCGTCTTCTTCCCGCGGTCTCTTTCGTGGGCGGCCCCGTCTCCATGGTCTCCACCCTCCAAACAGGATCAGGAGGCGGACCTCGGCTGTTGACGGACACGTCCTCAGGACACAGAAATATTTAGACTGGGCGGCCATTGTCGTTCGCGCTCTCCAGCTTGTCTACGCCTACTCCACGCCCCTCTTCTTCTGCGCTCTCCTCAGCGCTGTAATGGCGGCGGTTTTGGCGGCAATCCTTGTAGTAATGGCAGCACACAGTTCTCTCAATAAAGCACAGCCCAAGCATGATAAATCACAGTTCCAAGGCACACATGACCCGATTCCTCGGGCTTAAGTAGATCCTGTTCGTGACGCCAAGTTTGTAGCGCCCCCACTGCCGCAGGGCCGAGGGGTACCCGGTACCGGGCCTCTGAGTCTCTGCTCTGGGGTTGTCACGGTGGCTTGGCCCCGGTCCGTGACCTTGCCGAAGGGCGCACAGTATCTAATAGATGTGGATGGTGGTGGTGGTGCGGTGCAGTAAATAACGAGGACACCAGGTTGCAGTCTCTTTACCTCTTTACTGAAGATCTCTGGGTCCTCAGTCCGGAATACGGTTCACCAGGCTACGCAAGTCCGGCCGGCCCAATGGCACCTCCAGAGTTCTCTTTGCAGGTGGAAATCTGTGCCTTCCTGCTAGCGCTATGTGTTGTGGTCCTCCCCTGCTGGGCTTACGGGATAGTACCCCACAACTGTTGTGTCTGTTTCTGATGTTCCCTCACAACTCGTTCGGATGATGTTCTTCTCCCCCGTCCCTCCCTGATGTTCTGGTTAGGACGGCACCCGTATGACGAGTAGGCTCGAAGCTCTTCCGGGACCCTAGAGTCGCCCCTCTCCTAGTGCGCCCCCCATGTCTTCATAGGTGATGTATGTGAGACAGCCCGCCTGAGACTGACTGTCCTGCCGTTGGTTTGAAGTATTGCTTGAAGCTAGATTTATAAATACTTCCTCGGCGTTCCGGCCGCCGGTTGTGCGCCTCAGTAGGATGTTGCCTCGGTCTTACAGCACGACTCCTACTGGTATTTCTCCTCTTGCTTTGATCTCGTTTCTCACTCAGCACAATATATCTCGCTTCTAATCCTTTCTTAGGGCACCGCCGCTATGCTGAGCAGGCACGGTCCCGTGACGTTCTTTCTTGTAGCCAGGCCTCTGTCAGGGTCCCAAACCTGACAGGGACCCTACCGAATCTTCCCCCACAACACCCTCTGCCACAAGGTGTTGCCTGGTTCCAACCCAGTCAGCTTTCTGTCTAACTTCCTGCCTGACCCCCAGTTTACCCACAGTGGTGAGGAGTGGCCTAATAAATAGCACCCTTAGCTCCCCCTGGAGGCCCGACTGTGAAATGTATTGGTGTATGTGATACCTGGTCAGATGAACTCCTTCAGTGCCATCAGACGTACCATAGCCCCCATTAGCGGCGGAGCCACAGTACTGCAACGACCAGGACTCTGGGGCGCTGCAAGATCAGTTGACCAGCATATTGGTGGTGTTGCCATATCCAAACAAATAAGGCTGCCTGTTCGCGGCTCAGTGGGTCAATTGGCATTTGTGAGCACTGATTTTTTGACATCTCAATTTATTGAACATCCATTTAATATCGATAGTGCTCATCAGTGTCAGACCATATTATTGTATCTTTGGCGTATTTGGGACTCCAATTGGGCTCACCTATGTATAATTTTTAAGTGTGTATGCATTATATCTCTTGCGTGCTTGATTACACTGTCCCTGTATAAACACTGATAGTTGATATTTGACATCTGACTTTTATCTTCATCGTATTAACCCTCCTTGTCAGACTTCTATCAACAGTAGTAATACATGCCAATCTGGCCTTCTGTTTCTCTGTTTGCATCCTGTTAGGCTGTGAATAGGAGCTTAGGGAGAGCCGTCGGACGAGCTGGGGTGCCATTTCTCGTCATCTTAGGGTGCCAACCCCCGCAAATAGGTAGGTCACCAGATAGTCATACAGTTAGGGACAGTGCACCTATATCAGCACTTCGTGTGTTTGTTCGTGGAGTGTTTTGAGCACAACCACCTGGGTTTGCATACATTTATAGGTCATTGTCCTAGATTATATATCTTGTTTAGTATGCCATTCTTTTAAAAATTCTGCTAATATCTAAGAGGAGCGGTTTTATAAGGATTTTAGGTTAGTCCATTAAAGCATTTATATCACTGCTGGAGTGAGTCATTGCATATCCCAGGGATTGAACAGTGAGGATAGAATACTATATTGACTTCCCACTGTTTTGATATATACCACTCTGGCTGGTTAACCTTTTTTATGCACTAATGCACCTTCACTGACCCGAAGGAGAAGAAAAGTTCTGTCCCCATTTCCTGTGATCTTTCCATTATTTGACATGGAATTGACACAACAAGCTGTGGACAAAATGAGGGAGGCAGCTATAATGGCTGGCACTTTAGAGCACCTGGTTATTACCAAATTATATGCAAATAAAGTGATTTACATTCTTGATAGTTATTACACTGCACAAATAGAGAAGTTTGTCTAAATGGTCATTGTCATTTTCATAAACCATTGTAAGAATTATTACTTTTTTTGTGACTGGTAGATGGAGAAATGTTATTATAGTTGGTCTGTTGTTTTTCCTACTTATGTGAGTTGAGAATAGTCAACACTGCAATTAAGAAAAGAAAAAAAAAGCATTAACTAATGTCAACTGCAATATGAGAGGGTAAAAAAGGTACAAAAATCCCTCACAAAAGTGGAAACATGGCTGTCCATGTGTGTAGATTTGTTCTTGTGTGGGTAATGGTAAACCTATCTGAGCACGTCGAATTCAAACGCTCAACTAAATCCGGAAAAGTTGTGATAGTGGTAACCATATAATGGTCAGGCACCAGATCTGCACATGGCTTCAGCATACCATACAAGAGAATGGAGTACTGGTCAGCTGCAATAGCTGACTGAATGCACAATTACATCCAGTGAATCACTGGTGAATCAGTGAATCATTCCCATGGACAGAATAGTACGTCATGCCCTTTAATGCGACACTGCGACTTAAGTCGCGTTGATCACATTAAAATTCCGACGCCATCTTACCTGTAGGAAGATTTTTGTTGGCATCCCGGGCTGCGTCCTCCCCGATCCGGCTTCCCGATCACTGTGATTGGCTGTTCAATTCCGAGCAGCCAATTGCAGCTTTTCTCATTGCGAGTTCCCAGGCTAGGATTGAGTACCGACGCCAGGCATCAGCCAAAATTGCTTAGGCTAGTTTCACATTTGCGTTTAAATCCGCAGCGTTTAATCCGCATCCGCAAGTGGTGGAAAAAACGCATATAAACGCGTACAAACGCGGCGTTTTTTAGACGCATGCGGTAACGCATGTGGTTTAAAAAACACCGCGTTTGTACGCGTTTATATGCGTTTTTTCCTGCGTTTGCATTTTTGGTGCGCATGATGAGAAATTTCACAAGAGAAAAATCAAGATAAACAGACACCGCCAATGGGACTACAGAGGGCGTGTATTATGGGATTTCTTTATATAGACCCCTGAACAGCTGTAATCTTCAGATTTTGCTCCTGTATCCTGTGTCATGATGGATCTTCGCATGGAGAGCTTTTATTTCAACCTGGATTTGAGCTTCAAGCTGTTTCTTGCCTGTGCTTTTGCTTGGGAGCAAGACAGAAATCGCGAAAGATCGAGAAGGAGACAACATAGGCGTTTTTGGAGACACCCCATTATCGAACTACGTGAGAGCCGTGGAGCCTATCACACGCTGTATGGCGAGCTTAATGCCAACCCGGAGAACTTCCATGAATATACAAGGATGTCGCAAGACTCATTCCGGGATTTGCTTGCTCGTGTCCAAGGAGCCATACGGAGACAGGACACCCAGCTCCGTAGAGCGATTCCACCGGAGGAACGTCTGCTGGTTACATTAAGGTACGTTCCAAATCTAAACCAATGACAGTCCAAATTTTGTGTTTTCTGACATGTATGTTTTGGGTATTTTCCTTTCTTTCTTTAGCGTAACCACACCATAAATAGAATAGTTTGTAATTTTTTGGGGGTTTCTTTTTCTTACAGATTTCTGGCAACCGGAGAGAGTTTATTATCCCTCCATTTCCAATACCAGCTTGGAATATCCACCCTGTCCGGAATAGTTGCGGACACCTGTCGAGCTTTGCGGAATGTACTCCGGGATGAGTTTATACCCCTACCCACCGTCGACATGTGGCTTGAAATTTCAGAAAAATTCTGGAGTGTGTGTGATTTCCCCAACTGTTTAGGAGCGGTGGATGGAAAGCACATCCGCATTATCAAACCTGCCAGAACAGGATCGGAGTATTTCAACTATAAAAAATATTTTTCTGTTGTGCTCATGGCAATAGCTGATGCGAACTGTCGCTTCATCGCCGTGGACATTGGAGCATTTGGCCGTGGCAACGATTCCCAAACTTTCAAGAACTCGGATATGGGCCGCCATGTGTATGGCAAAAATTTCAATTTTCCCCCACCACAACCTCTCCCCAACGCTCAAGGTCCACCGATGCCATTTGTTATGGTTAGATTTTGAGGCCTTTCAGATGTGTGAAAACCTACTGAAGCCCTATTCCAGTCGGGACTTGAACCCACACTAGAAGGATCTTTAACTACAGACTGACCAGGGCCCGAAGAACAGTAGAGTGTACCTTTGGCATTCTGGTCTCTAAATGGCGCATTCTTGCAACAGCCATAAATCTAAAAGTGGAAACAGTCGACGAGGTGGTCAAAGCCTGTGTGGTTCTGCACAACTATATAATGGCTAAGGAGCAACCCAACATTGAACTGAATGAACCAGTTGCACACCCACTGCCCGATTTCCAGCATCACCCGCTGGGGTCAACTGCAGCAGTTGGTCACATGTGGGACCAATTTGCTGCCTTTTTTGATTAAGATATTGGACGTGTGTCATGGCAGGACAATGTGGTGTAAATGTCCTGTTGTAATTCGATCTGTACCAGTAATTTGCTGCAATGATAATAATATTTCTCATTAATAAACTTTAGTTTTGGTTGTGTTGACCGTGTCTCCTATGTTTTTCCTCTACAAACCAAGGCTGTCCTAAAACTAGCAGTATTTGGTCTGTATTTAATATCAGTATTTGTATCCAAAACCAGGAGTGGGTGATAAAGGCAGAGGTGCTAGTTAATATGTTAATATCATAATTTACCTCTAATTGTTCCACTCCTTGTTTTGGCTTACAAATACTGATATAAAACACTGGTCACATACTGCTAGTGTTATGGCAGCCATGTTGCTTTATTGGTAAGCTTGTTGACGTCATTGCGTCCTGATTCTGTTCTGCTGTATCCATTGGACACAGACTGAAGAGACAATGACTGTCACACTAAATAGATCTATACTCATCAAGTCAGGTGTCAGAAAAAATGAATTGATGATTCACATATAACAGCTTCATGAATTCACTATTTCTGACACCTGTGCAGGTGAGCATAGATATGCCATGTGTGATCACCATCGTCCCTTCAATTTGTGTGTAATAGATTATGTACACAGAAGAAAAAATGGAGGTTATACAAGGCAGTTCTCTACTCACCAGGTCAGGTGTCCTAACTAATGAGTTTTTTGACACCTGACCTGTTCAGTAGAGTTCTGCACTGTATGTCCGCCATTTTCTCTTCTGACTGCAACACTAGTCACAGACAAAGCAGAAAGAAGAGATTATGGAGATAATACAAGCATACAATAAGTTTCTTATTTGGCGCACGGTGTGTGTTGCCGGCGGCGGAAGACACAATAAACCAAACATAATTGGGGCAAATCAATTTTTTTTATTTTTTAACAACCAAAAAATATATTTAACTGCGCCAGCTTGGGGTAGAGTGATGTAAACGGGGGTTGTGAAGCACTGAGGCCTGGCTAACCGTGGACGACACAGAGGTGGCAGGAGAAGGGGCAATGAAACTAGTAGGGTCTGGAAGTTCGGGGATGGGGCTTGATACATGAGAGGCTTGAGACGCACTGGAAGGGTGAGACAAACCTGACATTACAGACACATTGGAAGGTGAAGGGGGAGGAATACTATGAGTCCTCTGTGTATTTTTTTTGTTTTTTGGGGGGGTTTGCGGGTTCTGGGAAGCCTTGGTGGGCTCATATGGCGTGGCGTAGTGGTGGGTGACCTGTCAGGGTCCGGCTGCACCATGCCAGAGTCCATAGTGCTCGTAGAGCGTGCAGCCATGCCAGAGTCCATAGTGCTCGTAGAGCGTGCAGCCATGCCAGAGTCCATAGTGCTCGTAGAGCATGCAGCCATGCCAGAGTCCATAGTGCTCGTAGAACTTGCAGCCATGCCAGAGTCCATAGCGCTTGTAGAGCGTAAGGCCATGCCAGGGTCCTGCTGCATCGTGGTGGTGGCGGTACGGAAGGCCATGCCAGGGTCCTGCTGCATCGTGGTGGTGGCGGTACGGAAGGCCATGCCAGGGTCCTGCTGCATCGTGGTGGTAGCGGTACGGAAGGCCATGCCAGGGTCCTGCTGCATCGTGGTGATGGCGGTACGGAAGGCCATGCCAGGGTCCTGCTGCATCGTGGTGGTGGCGGTACGGAAGGCCATGCCAGGGTCCTGCTGCATCATGGTGTCAGTGGAGGAGGTCCAAGAAGGAGCAGCGGTTGTCATGGTGGTGGTGGTGGGATGTCCAACTGCACTCGGCATGGTGGTGGTGCTGTAGTGGTGTCCGGCAGTGCTAGGAATAGAGGTGGCCGTGCAGTGGTATGCAGCAGAGGTCGGCATTGAGGTTAATTGTGACAGTGAAGGCACAGGTGGATATGCCGACACTGTCTGCTGGAAATACCGACTCTTTTGCATAGCCTGCACGTAAGCAGCATTGCAGGCCTGCATGACACTCAACTGGAGATCAGGAGTAAGGTGTTCTGACATGCCCTGCTCAATTTGGTTAAAAAAATGATGTGCTGGCCTCTGGAGGTCGGCTTTCACTTGGTCAAGGCTTTTGGTGACCTCCTGGATACGTGCATTCAAGAGGTTATGTGAAATATCCATTCGGTCACCCAAAGCCTTGATTGCTTCGTGTAAAACTGAGCTCAAGTGCAAAAACTCGGGCATGAGTGACCTGTCCGATGCCCTCTGCCCAAAAAAAAGGGGCAGTGGAAGAGGACTGCGAATGGGGAAGACCTGATGGACCAGCTCCCTGGTCTCCAGTTAGTGTGGAAGGCCCACTTGCTGCAGCGCTGCTGGATGGCTGGGACGGGTCCGTGGCTGTCGGATGAAGGACCGCTCCAAAACCTGGGCCAACAGTTGTGCTCCATGTGCTGTAAAAAAGGAAGAAGAAAATTAATACCAAAAATTAACCAGACGCAAAATCCTGTGGAATAGAAAAATACAGATTATGGCAATACAATACAACCTAATGCACATGATAAATACTTACGTTCTCTGGGCAAGGACCAGTCTTAAAAATGCCAGAACTCGATAGTATTTGTATCTTCTGATCCTTGCTCCTGAACCACTGGGAACACGGCTCTCTTGACGCAGGTCCTTGTTGAAGCGGTCCTTCATCGAACGCCAACGTGTTTTGACTTTGGCCATTGTTAAAAAAAAAAATTATGGTCAGAAAAAGGACTTTTGGCCGTGCTCACACAACTGTGTGTGATGACAGAAACTCCTGAGAGTTTCTTTCATCACACACAGTCGAGTGAGCATGGCCAAGGTCTCTGCTGCTTCACACTGCAGTGCAATACTTACCAAATGCATTTCGGACCCGAGTCGGGACATTGTCCCAGCCATCCCACATCTCTTTGGCCACCTCATTCTATAGGCGCCGGATCGTGACATTGAGTGCAGTGGATCCCGGGTGTCCCACAACGGGACTCGCTCCTGGACCAGGGAGATGAGGAGGTCATTTTCAATTAGGTCATCCTCACGTTGTGGAACCTAAAAATTAAATAAAGTCATTAAAGTTTAGTGAATTAACATAAGGAAAAAAAAGAAAAAAGATGCTGAGAAATGGCATGAATAGGAAAGTCAACATACAAAAGGATTCCAGAAGAAAAAAGTTAAGAAATAGGAATGGAAAGAAAAGAAGATTCAAGAATATTACACTGAGGATACAGTAAACAGTCAGCCTTGTATACGTACCCGCTGCTGTCTTTCCACCCGACCTTGAGTCCGCTGCTCCTGCCCAGTCTGTGCTGCAGTTGAAGAGCTCTAAAAAAATGAAAAATTCTAATTGTCACATGTGTAGATGTGACAGTGAATACTTACCAATCTGACGAGGCAAGTACTCACCTCACTGACATGCTTGACTTCCGACGGCCCAGGATGAAACTCCTCATCAGAAGAAGAAGCAGAAGACATTCTGATGCATGCAGAAAGAAAGAAATGCAAGAAATTAGGACATGTAGAGACAAAAAATAGAAATTAAAGGCATTGGCTAGGATATACTCACATTGTTCAGTGTCTTGTTTTCCTCCAAGATGTAGCCTGTGTCTCATCTGCTTCAGTGTCTGCCGAGTAGTGACATGCAAATGTCCACTCCCTCCCTTTATCACCTTACATGTGGGGGGTGACTAATTAGTGTCTAGACATGTTTTTCTCTGGTGCAACGCATGCGTTCACAAACGAAAGCAAACGCATGTGCTTGTGTTTGTGTTACTACATGTTGCATTTCCGCGCCATGCCGCAAACGATGAAACGACGCATGTGTCGTCAAACGCGGCAAAACGCGAAAATTCAAAAACGCATGCGTCCCTAATGTTAAATATAGGAATACACAACGCATGCGGATATATGCGGTAGAAACGCTGCGGACACAACCGCAAATGTGAAACCAGCCTTAGATTGGCGCAATCGACGATCACATCGATCTCACCAATCGCAGGGCACAGGAGCGTTGTTACTGCGGTGTGCTGTAATAGCTCCGATTGCCTAGGACAGGCCTAGTATGGACTGCAGCTGCTCATTGGTGCGATCGACGATTACATTGTTCATGCGAATCACAGGGCACAGCTGTGGTGTGACCACGCTGTGCCCTGCTGGTTGCCCTAGGCAGGGTCGGCTCCAGGTTTTTGAGGGCCCCGGGCGAAAGAGTCTCAGTGGGCCCCCCCCTTTAACACATGCCACGATTCATGATGCCCAGATACAGCACAGAAATATAGGTATAGTACAATGCCAGATTTCACTTCTTACATGAGTGATAGCTATTGAAAATTCTGCAGTGTATATATATAGGACAGGAGGAGTGGTACTGTTCAGAGTATATATACAGGACAGGAGGAGTGGTACTGTGCAGTGTATATATACAGGACAGGAGGAGTGGTACTGTGCAGTGTATATATACAGGACAGGAGGAGCGGTGCAGTGCATTGTATATATACAGGGGATTGGTACTGTGCAGTGTATATATACAGGACAGGAGGAGTGGTACTGTGCAGTGCATATACTGTATACAGGACAGGAGGAGTGGTACTGTGCAGTGTATATATACAGGGGGAGTGGTACTGTGCAGTGTATATATACAGGGCAGTGGTACTGTGCAGTGTTTATATACAGGGGAGTGGTACTGTGCAGTGTATATATACAGGGGAGAGGTACTGTGCAGTGTATATATACAGGGGAGTGGTACTGTGCAGTGTATATATACACATGGGAGTGGTACTGGGCAGTGTATATATACAGGAGTGGTACTGTGCAGTGTAAATATACAGGAGGAGTGGTACTGTGCAGTGTATATATACAGGAGGAGTGGTACTGTACAGTGTATATATACAGGGGAGTGGTACTGTGCAGTGTATATATACAGGGGAGAGGTACTGTGGGGTGTATATATACAGGGGAGTGGTACTGTGCAGTGTATATATACAGGGGAGAGGTACTGTGCAGTGTATATATACAGGGGAGTGGTACTGTGCAGTGTATATATACACATGGGAGTGGTACTGTGCAGTGTATATATACAGGGGAGTGGTACTGTGCAGTGTATATATACAGGGGAGAGGTACTGTGCAGTGTATATATACAGTTAAGTCCATATGTATTTGGACAGAGACAACATTTTTCAAATTTTGGTTGCAGACATTACCACAATGAATTTTAAACAAAACAATTCAGATGCAGTTGAAGCTCAGACTTTCAGCTTTCATTTGAGGGTATCCACATTAAAATTGGATGAAGGGTTTAGGAGTTTCAGCTCCTTAACATGTGCCACCCTGTTTTTAAAGGGACCAAAAGTAATTGGACAGATTAAATAATTTTAAATAAAATGTTCATTTCTAGTACTTGGTTGAAAACCCTTTGTTGGCAATGACTGCCTGAAGTCTTGAACTCATGGACATCATCAGACGCTGTGTTTCCTCCTTTTTGATGCTCTGCCAGGCCTTCACTGCGGTGGTTTTCAGTTGCTGTTTGTTTGTGGGCCTTTCTGTCTGAAGTTTAGTCTTTAACAAGTGAAATGCATGCTTAATTGGGTTGAGATCAGGTGACTGACTTGGTCATTCAAGAATATTCCACTTCTTTGCTTTAATAAACTCCTGGGTTGCTTTGGCTTTATGTTTTGGGTCATTGTCCATCTGTAGTATGAAGCGACGACCAATCAGTTTTGGCTGCATTTGGCTGGATCTGAGCACACAGTATGTCCCTGAATACCTCAGAATTCATTCGGCTGCTTCTGTCCTGTGTCACATCATCAATAAACACTAGTGACCCTGTGCCACTGGCAGCCATACATGCCCAATCCATCACACTGCCTCCGCCGTGTTTTACATTTGATGTGGTATGCTTTGGATCATGAGCTGTATGACGCCTTCGCCATACTTTTCTCTTTCCATCATTCTGGTAGAGGTTGATCTTGGTTTCATCTGTCCAAAGAATGTTCTTCCAGAACTGTGCTGGCTTTTTTAGATGTTTTTTAGCAAAGTCCAGTCTAGCCTTTTTATTCTTGATGCTTATGAGTGGCTTGCACCGTGCAGTGAACCCTCTGTATTTATTTTCATGCAGTCTTCTCTTTATGGTAGATTTGGATATTGATACGCCGACCTCCTGGAGTGTTGTTCACTTGGTTGGCTGTTGTGAAGGGGTTTCTCTTCACCATGGAGATTATTCTGCGATCATCCACCACTGTTGTCTTCCGTGGGCGCCCAGGTCTTTTTGCATTGATGAGTTCTTTCTTTCTCAGGATGTACCAAACTGTAGATTTTGCCACTCTTAATATTGTAGCAATTTCTCTGATGGTTTTTTTCTGTTTTCGCAGCTTAAGGATGGCTTGTTTCACCTGCATGGAGAGCTCCTTTGACCGCATGTTTACTTCACAGCAAAACCTTCCAAATGCAAGCACCACACCTCAAATCAACTCCAGGCCTTTTATCTACTTAATTGAGAATGACATAACAAAGGGATTGCCCACACCTGTCCATAAAATATCCTTGGAGTCAATTGTCCAATTACTTTTGGTCCCTTTAAAAACAGGGTGGCATATGTTAAGGAGCTGAAACTCCTAAACCCTTCATCCAATTTTAATGTGGATACCCTCAAATGAAAGCTGAAAGTCTGAACTTCAACTGCATCTGAATTGTTTTGTTTAAAATTCATTGTGGTAATGTCTATAACCAAAATTAGAAAAATGTTATCTCTGTCCAAATATATATGGACTTAACTGTACATGGGAGTGGTACTGTGCAGTGTATATATACATGGGAGTGGTACTGTGCAGTGTATATATACAGGGGAGTGATGGTACTGTGCAGTGTATATATACAGAGGAGTGATGGTTCTGTACAGTGTATATATTTCAACAGCCGCCCAGCCCAGGCCCCCAGCACCTGTCCTGTATATATATTATACATACTGTCATACAGGCTGTATAGATACAGTATATACATATACAGGACAGGTGCTTGGGGCCTGGGCGGCTGCTGAAGTATATAATATACAGTATATCAGCTGTGGCCGCCCCAGGTCACCCAGACTGTCAGAATACAGCGATACATCGCACTCACTCAGGGCGGGTAGGAGCTCCTCCGGAATCTGCCTGAATCTGATAAGTTCAGTATCAGCAGTCAGTGAGTGCAGCCAGCGAGGGGCGGGAGAGCAGAGCAGGAGAACGTGCTCTCTCCGCCCACAAACAATGTCACGCTGGCTGCGTTCTTAACCCCTATGTGCCTGGCCCTGCACTGACTGAGAAGATGCTTTTGCCAGCACAAATTGAACGGCCAGATGGATCTGTATGACAGCGTGAGTGGGCCCCCCCGTCTCGCCAGGGCCCCGGCACTTGCCCAGGTGCGCCGGGTGCTGACGCCGGCCCTGGCCCTAGGATCAGAGCTGTGAGCTCCAATCCTAGGCCGGTGCCTAGCAATACCGGCGTCACCAGAGCCAGCTCTTATTGGTGGGATCGATGTTCACATCGATCCCACTAATGACAGGTCACAGCAGCGGTGTGACTGCTCTGCAGGTCCTCACACTAGCTAAGGATTCCTGCAGAGCGGTCACACTGCCAGAGCTCCTCCTGTGCTGGGCCTTGTGGTGCCACAGGAGCCTGTGACATCGCAATTCCTGCTGAAGAAAGAAGAGAGACTACAATCGTAAGTGTTGATCCCTGCTTGATCTCTCTTCATCCAGCCCAATCCTCCCTTCCCCCTCTTTTTAACCCCTCCACCCCCCTTTGCGCCACCTCCGTGCACACATTTAGCAGCCGCCGAGTGTTGATTGGTGACGCAGTTCACCCATCAACACTTGTGCTCGCTATTTTTCTCAGCCCCCTTTGCGCCAACTCCGTACACACATCCCGCAGCCGCCAAACTTTTATAAGTGACGCAGTTCACTTATCAGAGCTTGTGCCTGCCGTTTTCCTTCTTTTTTTTTCACCCCCTACGTGCACACAACCAGCAGCTGCTGAATTTTGATAAGTGATGAAGTTCACTTATCAGAGCTAGGGCCTGCTGTTTTAGACTTTTCTTTTCACAGGCATTTTTTTCTCCCTATTTGCTTTTTTTCCTTTTAGCTTTTTCTTTTCAGATAATAGTGTGTACCAATCACTATCCCCCCACACATACAGTTATAAATAAAGTACACACAAAGCACCATATTCACAATAAAAAGTCCCACCCGTCATATTCGTCCCAACAGCACTATTCATTGGAGGAGGGATATGCTTTCCTTGCCTCCAAAACTGATAGCAAGGGAGAGGATCCCACATTTCTATACTTTTCGGATTCTTCAGCCTCTTCCGCCTTCTCCTCCTCCTCATCATCATCATCTTCCTCTGCGGGTCCTGCGGAACCGTCACGCAGACGTCCCAGGACAGATGAGGCAGCGCCGACCATTCCAGATAAAGATGAACCAGCGCAACCCACTGGGGACCCCGTATGGACCTCGCCCCCTGAAAATTAGGAGCCACTGATTCCTGATTTTGTGGCAGAATCAGGAATCAAGTTTGACACCACTGGCCTCACAGAAATAGACTCATGGTGGAGCAAACTAATTTGTAAGCTCAATTTTTGGAACAAAACCCCGGTTCATAATATTCTAACTGGTCTCTTGTAGACGCAATTGAAATGATTCAGTTTTTAGGCCTGGCCCTTCACATGGGGATCCTGAAGAAGCCAGAAATTTGGCAATATTGGAGTACTGATATTTTAAATTACACTCCAGTGTTCCGAATGGTCATGGCCCAGAAGCGTTTTGAGGCCATCCACAAATTCCTGCATTATACCGATAATGCACAGTGTCCCCCCAAGTGATGACCCCAACTTTGATCGTCTTTTCAAAGTTCGGCCGGTCATTGAACAATTCAACAAAAAGTTTGCTGAAGCGTACGTGCCCCAAAGGGACATCTGTGTGGATGAGTCCTTAGTCCATTTTAGGCCGGGGTCACACTAGCATATGCATCCGATGCGAGAGCATCGGATGCAATATGCTAATGACCCTCGGCTCCTGCTCTGCTGCGAGCAGGAGCCAAGTGTCATGTGTCTGTGCTCCGAGCCTCTCGCACAGCTGTGGAGGATGCGGAGAAATTAATTTCTCCATCTCCTCCATTGCTGTGGTCAGCGTATAACACATAGCACTCGGATGATATCCGAGTGATGTGCGTTGTCTCACTTGCACCCATAGGCTTATATGGGTGCGAGTGAGCCGAGACTCGGGCCGAGTGTCGGTGACAATCGCAGCATGCTGCGATTTCACTCGCACACTGAAAGCGGCCGAGAAAAAAATATGGTGAAGTGAGCTGCCCCATAGATGAATACTGGTCCAAGTGCTATGCGATTTTTTTTATCGCATAGCACTCGTCCGTATTCAATGGTAGTGTGACTCCGGCCTTAAGGGAAGGCTCGGATTCCGTCAGTACCTGCCCAGCAAGAGGGTCAAGTACAGAATCAAACTCTATAAGCTGTGTGAGAGTACCTCAGAGTACACCCACAGGTTTAGAGTGTACGAAGGAAAGGACACCAGGATTGAACCCCCTGAATGTCCTGTCCTGGGAG
Source organism: Ranitomeya variabilis (assembly GCF_051348905.1). Taxonomy (NCBI): domain Eukaryota; kingdom Metazoa; phylum Chordata; class Amphibia; order Anura; family Dendrobatidae; genus Ranitomeya; species Ranitomeya variabilis. Next base: position 248,915,003 of record NC_135236.1, read on the forward strand.
TGAGTGGGAAAACTGTGTGGGATTTGGTGCACCCACTGCTGGATAAAGGTTATCACTTCTACACTGATAACTTTTATACCAACATCCCACTCTACAAATCCCTCTCTGCGCGTGGTACCGCAGCCTGCGGTACTGTCTGCAAAATTCAGAACGGCCTCCTGAAAACGCTACTTGGGCAGATGCTCTGAAGGGGTGACAGCAGAGCTCAATGTAGTGACCACCTCCTGGTGGTCAAGTACAAGGACAAGAGGGATGTCCTCTTAACCACCATACATGGTGATGGCAGCGCCCTCAGCCTCAGTAGGTACCTCTACATAAGTTAGCAAGCCGGACTCTGTACTGGGGTATAAAAACATGGGGGGGCGTTGATCTCTCCGATCAACTCCTCCAACTGTCCAGTGCTTTGAGAAAGGCCAGGGTGTGGTACAAAAAGCTAGCCGTGCACATCGTACAAATGGCAATGCTCAACACTTTCCTGCTGTCACGATGTGCACGCCACATCGATAAGTCGTACCTTCAGTTCCAGGCGATAGTGGTTAAGGCCCTGATATTTAGTACTCGGGAAGGAGCGGACCCCAGTACTTCCGGAACTGAAGGTGCTCGTATTGTACCAGGTCACCATTTCCCGGGGGAGGTCCCGCAAACTGGAAAAAGAGGTAAGTCGCAAAAAAGGTGCCGAGTGTGTTACAAAAGGGGAATACCTGGCCTGTGTATGAAGGATTGCTTCAAATTGTACCACACCTCCATGCACTACTGATTTACTTTACAGGAAACAGTAGATTAGTTCCAAAAAGGGGGCACATCTAGATAAGTTCCTTGGGGGTCTAGTTTCCAAAATGATGTCACTTGTGTTTTTTTTTTTTACTGTTTAGGCACATCAGGGGCTCTGCAAACGGAACATGATGCCCGCAGATCATTCCACCAAAGTCTGCACTCCAAAATGTCACGACTTCCCTTCCGAGCCCCGACATGTGCCCAAACTGTATTTTTTCGCACATATGGGATACCAGCGTAGTCAGAACAAATTGGACAACAACTTTTGGGGTCCAATTTCTCCTATTACTCTTGGGAAAATTAAAAATTGGGGACTAAAAGATCATTTTTGTGGGAAAAAAGTAGGATTTTATATTTTCACGCCCAGGCATTATAAACTTTAGTGAAACACTTGGGGGTTCAAAGTTCTCACCAGACATCTAGATAAGTTCCTTAGGGGGTCTAGTTTCCAAAATGGGGTCACTTGTGGGGGGTTTCACATCAGGGGCTCGCCAAAAGCGACATGCAATCTCAATTCCAGCCAATTTTGCATTGAAAAGTCAAACGGCGCTCCTTCCCTTCCGAGCCAGGCCGTGCGCCCAAACAGTGGTTCTCCCCCCCCCCACATATAGGGTATCAGTGTACTCAGGACAAATTGGACAACAACTTTTGGGGTCCATTTTCTCCTTTTACGCTTGGGAAAATAAAAAAATTGTTGCTAAAGATAATTTTTGTGACTAAAAAGTTAAATGTTAATTTTTTCCTTCCACGTTCCTTTAGCTCCTGTGAAACACCTGAAGGGTTAATAAACTTCTTGAATGTGGTTTTGATCAGCTTGAGGGTGTAGTTTTTAGAATGGTGTCACTTTTAGGTATTTTCTGCCATATAGACCCCTCAAAGTGACGTCAAATGTGAGGTGGTCCCTAAAAAAATGGTTTTGTAAATTTTGTTGTAAAAATGAGAAATTGCTGGTCAACTTTTAACCCTTATAACTTCCTAACAAAAAAAAATATTTTGTTTCCAAAATTGTGCTGATGTAAAGTAGACATGTGGTAAATGTTATTTAACTATTTTGTGTGACATATTTCTCTGTTTTAAGGGTATAAAAATTCAAAGTTTGAAAATTGCAAAATTTTCCAAATTTTCATTTGTTAACTAATAAATGCAAGATATCGAAGAAATGTTACCAATAAAGTGAAGTACAATATGTCACAAAAAAACTTTCTCAGAATCGCCAAGACCCTCTTGTAGAACTGAATATGGCTCTCAAGGTCAGAAAGGTTGGGGACCACTGTCATAAAGGGACAGTAGTCAGAATTGGGGGTTAAAATATGTATCCATCACTGTTTTCTGCCATATTCAGCATTGTCCTGGTTATTACCTCATAAAGCAGGGGTCCCCAACCTGTAGCTCGGGAGCCACATGTGGCTCGTGGTTCCATGAATTGTGGCTTGCGGCTGTCTGCCAGCTTGGTGTATTAGCTCCAGATTTAGTAAACTGGTATGAAGAGCACATCTCAAAATGGTGAACTTTGTGAGTAGCCCTGCACAGAAGAGCAGATCTGGGTACACATCTACTGGTCTTGGGGGTTTAGTGATAATTTAAGTATGGTACGCTGGAGACAGAATGATACTACCGGTCAGAGGAGGTGCTTGAAGATGGATGTGACTGTGTTAGGAGTGCGTGATGGGAGAATGCTGAATGTGGTGGGGTATGGTGGGAACCCCTGGATCTTGGTACACTGATTTGGGGTGATTTGTGTGGAAAAGCTTTGGTTATCATTATACCCGTAATGAGGGCTTTGGTTGCCATTACTGTGATTGGGGCTGTAGATGGATGTGGCTCGTGACCCTCTTGTAGAACTGAATGTGGCTCTCAAGGTCAGAAAGGTTGGGGACCACTGTCATAAAGGTACAGTGGTCAGAATTGGGGGTTAAAATATGTATCCATCACTGTTATCTGCCATATTCAGCATTGTCCTGGTCCTCCCCTGCATCATGCCACCACAGCTCTGCTGGCTGACACAAAATAATAATTAGTTTATTTTTTTTATGTAAGTGTATGTGAGCTTAGTTCTGAATCTCATAGACTTAAACTTAGGCCGGGGACACACACAACGTATAAAAAAACGGTCCGTTTTTCACGGACGAGAATTGCACAAATGTTTCCAAAACAGTGATCCATGTGCAGTGCGAAGGATGCGATTTCCTCGCATCAAATTATCCGTGTGACATCTGTGTGACATCCGTATGGCATCTGTATGGCGAGATTTTCTCGCAGGCTTGCAAAATGGACATATAACGGTTTTTGCACCTGAACAAAATTTAAATCAGCAACAATCACACTATTTAATGGCCAGAAAACAGGTGGCAGACACCAGTCTATGCAGTAGAGTCCCTGCTTGTGTTGGTGCATTTGGACTTGCTGAGCAACATGTCTGATCTACTGACTTTTAACACCACAGAGCGTGTGCTTTACAACTGGGTACTTTCCCAACGTTTTGGGGAGCCATACCCAGTTATTGTAGCACCGAGGAGGCGGAGACGGATGTGGGTACATCCACTTTTGAAGCAACGGATCAATAAAGGCCATTTCAACTGTCTGTATGCTGCTCTGAGGACAAATCCAGACAAGTTCTTCAACTATTGTCAGATGAGGATACAAACGTTTGATATTTTGTTGGAGATTTTGCGACCAGGGATTACCAAGAAGGACACCAGGATGCGCAAATCTATTTCTGCAGAGGAGTGCCTTATCCTTACGTTACGGTATGTATAAATCATCTTTTGCCAAATAATGTTTTTTGACTTTCATGGTCTTACCCCTTTTTAGAATTATATCATTAAATTGTTCGGTAAATTCAACATCATTTGAGCATCTTTTATAATATTTGAGTTTATAGAACATCAAAGACATCGCATGTCCTTAATGTTTGATTAAACATGGCATCTTAGTTATCTAATCTTAGTTTTTGTCAATAGAACACTGTAATGTTTTGTTTTTTATTTTTGTATTTTAAACATACTCTCTTTTCTTTTAGCTTCCTTGCCACTGGCCTTTCATATGCGGCACTGCATTTAGAGTTTTTACTGGGCAAATCAACAAGTCACCCCCAAGTCACATACCAGGGGCTAATTTGGATGCGGTGCCTTACATGATGGTAGCAGATGAGGCTTTGCAATTATCAAGGAACGTCATGAGGCCATATCCACGGAGAGGCCTGGACTACCGGCGGCGAATTTTTAATTTGCGTCTTTCCCGTGCCCGCCATCTGGTAGAGTGTTCATTCGGCATTCTCACTGCAAAATGGCGGGTACTTCAGTCCGCAATACAACTGAGTGAAGGCAATGTCAATGGCGTGATCAAAGCATGTGTTGTTCTTCACAACTTTACAAGAAGCCATGATTGCCCATCATCTGCTGATGATGAAGTTGATTATGCAAATACTGTCTTGTCTAACACACGTGTTCTTCCTTCACGTCGTCAGCCCTCAGGCCTAAAAGTTTGTGATGTGTTAACTAATTATTTTGTGTCACCAGAGGGATCGACTGTCTGGCAAGACAATGCTGTTTTGGATTAATCTTTAGTTATATTGTAACTTCATAAATAGCATAATGTTCCTGTTTGAATTGTGTAGTATGTTTGTCCTTAAAAAATTCTTATTTTAAGTTGTCACATCATGTATGTAGTCAGAACAATATATAACACTCATATTTTTGCAAACATTTTTACTGCTCAAAGCATATATCTTGTATGCAAAAACATATTCACATCATATGTAATTGTTGGCATATAAACCTGAGCAAAAAACAAAGCATAACATGCCAAGGTCGCAAATAACTTAACACATAAAACAGCATAAATGACAGGCCAAAAACTGGTTTGGAGAAATTACAGATTCTGGTAGGTTGGGGGTGGTGATGGTGATGGCGGGTGTCCAGCATGTGCAGAACTTGGCCTAGGTGGCTGACCAACCAGACTGGCAACCTGTGGTATGCCAGATATATATGGAGGGTGTTGTTGCAAGGATCTATCCTGTGTCTGTGGTAAAACTTGATGTTGAGGGTAGAAGTGCATCAAGTCCTGTGTACTGGCTTGTCCCATTTGGTCATACCCCCCAATATGGCCATGTCGAGCAGACACATGTTGGGACCAGCCTCCAAACGTGTGTCTGTTCAAGTGGTCAGATTGGGCAGTTGCTGGATAATCATAAATTGGCCTAAGTTGTGGTTGTTGGTTGCTTTGGCCAGGCTGTTGTTGTGGAGATATATGTGGCGGGGGTGGTGCTGCGACTGTTTGGGTTTGTTCCGGTGAAAGGTCTTGCACCGCTAGAAGGTTTGTAGATGACATTTGCCACCGTTCGACGTAGTTAAACAGATGAGTTGGGTTGTTTGGGGGTGTTGCCGCATCTATCACAATTTGGATACAACCTCTGGTCCGCAGCCTGAGCGAGCGCGGAATGGGCCGTAAATAGCATGCAAGACTGCGAAAGTACGCTTCCTCCCCATCGTCATGGGCAGCCCTGGACAAATAGTCCAACACCCCTGTATCCACTTGCCTCCTTGTGCCAGTGGTAGAAGCCACCCTTCTGCGCCGTCCACGGTTTGGTCTTGTATTAGGCTGTGGTGATGTATCCAGAGCCAAGGTTGGACTGCTGCTCTGGGCTTCTTCCTCCACCTCTGGATTGGCCTCCTGTGTGGCAGAAGACGCTGCTGCTGGTGGTGGTGGTTGGTTGCTGCTTGTTGGTTGGCCAGATGGTGCAGCCATTTCGGCACCTTCACCAACAGGGTCAATCACCACCTCAGAGTCAGATGCAGTCTCCCTTTCTGTCAGATTATATTCTGTTCTGTATTTAAAAATGTATGTTTTAAAAAATAATTAAAACATATTCACGTTATAAGATGTGTTTTAAATTTTGGTGCATGCATGCACTTACGGTCTGAGCTCCATCACCGGTGCAAGAAAATTAAGCCGATCAAAATAAATATATTTTATTTTCTTGGTTGCTGCATCACCACTCCGCCCAGAAAGTTGACGTTCACGCCGGTTTTGGTCCCGGCAACTCCGCCAGCGTCTAGTGACATCATTCACTGCAAAGAAACACAAGATTTTTGTTTAATATCAAGCACATAACTCCAACAGGTACAGGGTTTGCAATAACACACGGGCCCTGGAGCCTAGGGGGACATAAAACTCCCTTTGTCCTATATTAAAGGACTATAGCTAGTACATTTCAAGCATATTTGTGTGTCATGTTGATGATTTGGCAGCCGCAAACAAGAGCTTTGAACATTTACATCACTCATAAACACACCACATTTTTCACACGAACCCAATTTGAAACACAATTTTGTTAAAGGATGGTACTTACAAATTTCTTGCTGAACATCATGAGGTCGCTCATCAAAATCGGGGAACATGTGGCGACAGATTGCCCTCCATGCTGCGTCTTTACGTGCACGGTCCGCATAATGTGCGTCGCGTTGGTCCCATAATTCTGGTCTATCATGGACCAGAGCAATGAGCATCTCCACATTTATTTGCCTGGCCATGCTGCTACACAGTACACTCCGTGGAGGCGTGCTTCCTGCTTTTCAATCCAGCGTGGCCCAGAAATTAGCATGCCAAAGCTTCCTGATAATGGATGATTCAATTTCCTGTCACCTGGGAAAGACTTCCGTATTTCTCGCAATGCACACGCAGGGTCCGTGTGTAATCCGATTTTTTCGAGCACCCATAGACGCATTGGCGATTCTCGGCCAAGATACGCTGACAATCGCAGCATGCTTATAATATATTTAAATATAACAAAAAGTTATGGCTCTTGGAACAAGGAGAGAAAAAAATGGAAAATGGCATGAACAGTTTAACCTCTTCGTGACCGCCCACAGTAGATATACGTCGGCGCCAGCAGGGCTTTGTGCAGTGTGACGTTTATGAACGGTGGGTGGTCTCGCAGCGCTCAGGACCCCCAGGGTCCTGCAAACACTGCGATTCCTGTGCAGAGCGGTTGCTCTGACAGGTGATATCATCGGGACCTGATTAGATCAGGTCCCAATGATGTTAAAGGTACCTTCACACTAAGTGACTTTGCAGCGAGAACACGACAGCGATCCGTGACGTTGCAGCGTCCTGGATAGCGATCTCGTTGTGTTTGACACGCAGCAGCGATCTGGATCCCGATGTGATATCGCTGGTCGGAGCTAGAAGTCCAGAACTTTATTTCGTCGCTAGATCACCCGCTGTCATCTGTTATGATCCGGTGACCTTGGAGCCGCATGAGAGACTTTCTCAGGAGTAAGTGGTATCTGTACTGACCGCAAACCCTAAACTGACACCGCAACTAGAAGTAGCCGTGGGGTGTGCCTAACACGTCCTAGACACCTCGACACAGCCGGAGGACTAAATACCCCTATAGGTGGAAATGGAAATTCTATCTTGCCTCAGAGCAGAACCCCAAAGGATAGGCAGCCCCCCACAAATATTGACTGTGAGTATAAGAGGAAAGACACGCAGGCAGAAAAACAGTATTTAGCAAAAGAGGCACTTCTAGCTAAATAGAAAAGGATAGGACAGAATTCTAAGCGGTCAGTATTAAAATCCTTAAAATATCCACAGCAGAAAATACAAATATTCTACATCTAACTAAAGACATAGCAAGTATATCTGCAACTCCTGAGAATCCAGCATGACTGAAAAATCCAAACAAAGTCTAAGCTGGACAAAAACACAATGAATTGCACTGAATTGCAAAGCACACTGCATGTGTGCACAGAGACAAAAATCCAGACACTTATCTTAGCTGAATTGGCAGTAGAGCATGAGGAACCATAGAGAGATGCAATCCCTCCAAGAACAATGGGCAACTGGCCAGGAGTAATGGATCCTGCACACCTAAATACCTAGTAGAGCTGCAATCAGCAGAAACACCTGCCCTGGATTACAACCCCAAGACAACTGCACTACCATTAACAACCACCTGTTGTGTATCCGCTTTTTGGGCTCCCCTGGTGGTTGCTGGTGGTACTGGTGACTTGTTTGCACTTTGCTTCTTCTGTTCACCTGCTTCCATCAGTGTTTGGGAGTTTCCTATTTAGCCTTGCTCTCCAGTCATTTCCTTGCCGGTCATCATTGTAACCAGAGCCTTCGGTTGCATGTTCCTGCTACTAGTCTGCTGATCAGCTAAGTGGACTTTGTCCTTTTGTTTTGTACCTTTTGTCCAGTTTGCAGTTTTTGTAATCCTCTGTAGTTGGAAGCTCTTGCGGGCTGAAATTGCCACTCCTGTGTCATGAGTTGACACAGGAGTTTTAAAGTAATTTCAGGATGGTTTTTGAAAGGGTTTTCAGTTGACCGTGAAGTCCTCTTTTGTATCCTTCTGCTATCTAGTAAGTGGACCTCTCTTTGCTAAATCTACTTTCATACTGTGTATGTCTTTTCCTCTTAATTCACCGTTATTACATGTGGGGGGCTGCTATCATCTTTTGGGGTATTTCCCTAGAGGTAAGCCAGGTCTGTTTCTTCCTCTACCAGGCGTAGTTAGTCCTCCGGCTGGCGCGTGGCATATAGGAAGCCGTAGGTATGCTCCCTGGCTACTGTTAGTTGTGTGGTAGATTTAGCTCACGGTCAACTCGAGTTTCCATCACCCGAGAGCTCGTTCGTTACTTATGTGTTTTTTACGTTCCCTTGCCATTGGGAACCATGACAGTATGACCGGCCTACAAAGTGTTAATTGTTTGGGCTGAAGCAGGAGAAAAAGAAGTGTTGAAGGGAAATTTTTTTTTTTTCTTTCCCTCAGAGTTTTGCTGCCTAGCCCTTAATTGCTGTCTAGCTGCTTCTTACCTCCTCTTAACCCTTGAATGGCTCTGACCTTAGCTGTTTAACATGGATGTCCAGAGTTTGGCTGCAGGTTTAAATAATCTTGCTACGAAGGTTCAAAATTTACAAGATTTTGTTATACATGCTCCTATTTCTGAACCTAAAATCCCTACACCAGAGGTGTTTTCCGGAGATAGATCTCGGTTTTTGAATTTCAAATATAATTGTAAATTATTCCTTTCTCTCAGACCTCACTCCTCAGGAGATCCTGTCCAGCAGGTTAAGATTGTAATCTCTTTGCTGCGAGGTGACCCTCAAAATTGGGCATTTTCATTGGCACCAGGGGATCCTGCGTTGCTCAATGTGGATGCGTTTTTCCTGGCTTTAGGGTTGCTTTATGAGGAACCTAATTTGGAGATTCAAGCTGAAAAAGCTTTGATAGCCCTATCTCAAGGGCAAGATGAAGCGGAGATATACTGCCAAAAATTTCGTAGGTGGTCTGTGCTTACTCAGTGGAATGAGTGCGCCTTAGCGGCAAATTTCAGAGAGGGCCTTTCTGATGCCGTTAAAGATGTTATGGTCGGGTTCCCTGCGCCTACAGGTCTGAATGAGTCCATGACAATGGCAATTCAGATTGATCGGCGTTTGCGGGAGCGCAAACCCGTGCACCATTTGACGGTATCTTCTGAAGAGACGCCAGAGAAAATGCAATTGACAGAGTTATGTCCAGAAGCGAGCGGCAGAATTATAGGCGTAAAAATGGGTTATGCTTCTATTGTGGTGATTCTGCTCATGTTATATCGGCATGCTCTAAGCGTACTAGGAAGTTTGACAAGTCCATTTCAATTGGCACTTTACAGTCCAAATTTATTTTGTCTGTAACCTTGATTTGTTCATTATCAGTTATTACCGTGGATGCCTATGTGGACTCGGGCGCCGCTCTGAGTCTTATGGTCTGGTCCTTTGCCAGGCGCTGTGGGTTTGATTTAGAGCCTCTGGAAGTCCCTATACCTCTGAAGGGTATTGATTCTACACCTTTGGCTTGTAATAAACCACAGTTCTGGACGCAAGTGACTATGCGTATGCCTCCAGACCATCAGGAGGTGATTTGCTTCCTTGTGTTGTACAATTTACATGATGTTTTGGTGCTTGGATTACCATGGTTACAGTCTCATAACCCAGTCCTTGACTGGAAGGCTATGTCTGTGTTAAGCTGGGGATGTCGGGGGGCTCATGGGGACACTCCTATGGTGTCCATTTCGTCATCTATTCCATCTGAGATTCCGGCATTTTTGTCTGATTATCGTGATATTTTTGAAGAGCCTAAGATTGGTTCACTCCCTCCTCACAGGGATTGTGATTGCGCCATAGATCTGATTCCTGGCAGTAAATTTCCAAAGGGTCGTTTGTTTAACCTATCTGTACCTGAACATGCTGCTATGCGCGAGTATATTAAGGAGTTCCTGGAAAAGGGACATATTCGTCCTTCTTCATCACCTTTAGGAGCCAGTTTTTTCTTTGTCTCTAAAAAGGATGGCTCTCTGAGGCCTTGTATTGATTATCGTCTCCTGAATAAAATTACAGTCAAATATCAGTATCCGTTGCCTTTGCTGACTGATTTGTTTGCTCGCATAAGGGGGGCTAAATGGTTCTCTAAGATTGATCTTCGTGGGGCGTATAATTTGGTGCGAATTAAGCAGGGGGATGAGTGGAAGACCGCATTTAATACGCCTGAGGGCCATTTTGAGTATTTGGTAATGCCTTTCGGCCTTTCTAATGCACCTTCTGTCTTTCAGTCCTTAATGCATGATATTTTCCGGGAATATTTGGATAAATTTATGATTGTGTACTTGGATGATATTTTGATTTTTTCTGATGACTGGGAGTCTCATGTTCAGCAGGTCAGGAGGGTTTTTCAGGTTTTGCGGGAGAATTCTTTGTGTGTAAAGGGTTCAAAGTGTGTTTTTGGGGTTCAAAAAATTTCATTTTTGGGGTATATTTTTTCCCCTTCTTCTATTGAGATGGACCCTGTCAAGGTTCGGGCTATTTACGACTGGACGCAGCCTACTTCTCTGAAGAGTCTCCAGAAATTCTTGGGCTTTGCTAATTTTTATCGTCGATTTATAGCTGGTTTTTCTGGCGTTGCTAAACCTCTGGCGGATTTGACTAAAAAGGGTGCTGATGTTGCCAATTGGTCCCCTGCTGCCGTGGAGGCCTTTCGGGAGCTTAAGCGCCGCTTTTTGTCTGCCCCTGTGTTGCGCCAGCCTGATGTTTCTCTTCCCTTTCAGGTTGAGGTCGATGCTTCCGAGATCGGAGCGGGGGCGGTTTTGTCGCAGAAAAGTTCCGACTGCTCAGTGATGAGACCTTGTGCGTTCTTTTCGCGAAAATTTTCGGCCGCCGAGCGAAACTATGATGTTGGTAATCGGGAGCTTTTGGCCATGAAGTGGGCATTTGAGGAGTGGCGTCATTGGCTTGAGGGTGCCAGACATCAGGTGGTAGTTTTGACTGATCACAAGAATTTAATTTATTTGGAGTCTGCCAGGCGCCTGAATCCTAGACAGGCACGTTGGTCGTTGTTCTTTTCCCGGTTTAATTTTGTGGTCTCGTACTTACCGGGTTCTCTCCTGGGAATTCTGAACCTGCTGGTGTCCTTAAGGATGGAGTGGTTTTGTCTGCTGTCTCTCCAGATTTGCGACGTGCTTTGCAAGAATTTCAGGCGGATAGACCTGATCGTTGTCCGTCTGGTAGACTGTTTGTTCCTGACGAGTGGACCACTAGAGTCATCTCGGAAGTTCATTCTTCTACTCTGGCAGGTCATCCGGGAATTTTTGGCACCAGAGATTTGGTGGCTAGATCCTTCTGGTGGCCTTCCCTGTCTCGAGATGTGCGTGTTTTTGTGCAGTCTTGCGATGTGTGTGCTCGGGCCAAGCCTTGTTGTTCTAGGGCTAGTGGGTTGTTGTTGCCCTTGCCTATTCCGAAGAGGCCTTGGACGCACATCTCTATGGACTTTGTCTCGGATCTCCCTGTTTCTCAGAAGATGTCATCTGGGTGGTGTGTGACCGTTTTTCTAAAATGGTTCATTTGGTGCCATTGCCTAAGTTGCCTTCCTCATCTGAGTTGGTCCCTCTGTTTTTTCAAAATGTGGTTCGCTTGCATGGTATTCCGGAAAACATCGTTTCTGACAGGGGTACCCAGTTCGTGTCTAGATTTTGGCGGGCAGTCTGTGCCAGGTTGGGCATTGATTTGTCCTTTTCGTCTGCATTCCATCCTCAGACCAATGGCCAGACGGAGCGAACTAATCAAACTTTGGAGACTAATTTGAGGTGTTTTGTGTCTGCGGATCAGGATGATTGGGTTGCCTTTCTGCCGTTGGCGGAGTTTGCTCTTAATAATCGGGCTAGTTCTGCCACTTTGGTTTCTCCTTTCTTTTGCAATTCAGGGTTTCATCCGCGTTTTTCATCTGGTCAGGTTGAATCTTCGGATTGTCCTGGAGTGGATGCGGTGGTGGATCGGTTGCATCGGATTTGGGGACAAGTGGTGGATAATTTGGAATTGTCCCAGGAGAGGACTCAGCAGTTTGCTAACCGTCGTCGTCGTGTTGGTCCCCACCTTCGCGTTGGGGACTTGGTGTGGTTGTCTTCCCGTTTTGTCCCTATGAGGGTTTCTTCTCCCAAATTTAAGCCTCGGTTCATCGGTCCTTATAGGATTTTGGAGATTCTTAACCCTGTTTCCTTTCGTTTGGACCTCCCGGCATCTTTCGCTATCCATAATGTGTTCCATCGGTCGTTGTTGCGGAGATATGAGGTACCGGTGGTTCCTTCTACTGAACCTCCTGCTCCTGTGCTGGTGGAGGGTGAATTGGAGTACGTCGTGGAGAAGATCTTGGACTCCCGTATTTCCAGACGGAGACTTCAATATCTGGTTAAATGGAAAGGCTATGGTCAGGAAGATAATTCTTGGGTAACTGCCTCTGATGTTCATGCCTCGGATTTGGTTCGTGCCTTTCATAGGGCTCATCCAGATCGCCCTGGCGGTTCTTGTGAGGGTTCGGTGCCCCCTCCTTAAGGGGAGGGTACTGTTGTGTATCCGCTTTTTGGGCTCCCTTGGTGGTTGCTGGTGGTACTGGTGACTTGTTTGCACTTTGCTTCTTCTGTTCACCTGCTTCCATCAGTGTTTGGGAGTTTCCTATTTAGCCTTGCTCTCCAGTCATTTCCTTGCCGGTCATCATTGTAACCAGAGCCTTCGGTTGCATGTTCCTGCTACTAGTCTGCTGATCAGCTAAGTGGACTTTGTCCTTTTGTTTTGTACCTTTTGTCCAGTTTGCAGTTTTTGTAATCCTCTGTAGTTGGAAGCTCTTGCGGGCTGAAATTGCCACTCCTGTGTCATGAGTTGACACAGGAGTCTTAAAGTAATTTCAGGATGGTTTTTGAAAGGGTTTTCAGTTGACCGTGAAGTCCTCTTTTGTATCCTTCTGCTATCTAGTAAGTGGACCTCTCTTTGCTAAATCTACTTTCATACTGTGTATGTCTTTTCCTCTTAATTCACCGTTATTACATGTGGGGGGCTGCTATCATCTTTTGGGGTATTTCCCTAGAGGTAAGCCAGGTCTGTTTCTTCCTCTACCAGGCGTAGTTAGTCCTCCGGCTGGCGCGTGGCATATAGGAAGCCGTAGGTATGCTCCCTGGCTACTGTTAGTTGTGTGGTAGATTTAGCTCACGGTCAACTCGAGTTTCCATCACCCGAGAGCTCGTTCGTTACTTATGTGTTTTTTACGTTCCCTTGCCATTGGGAACCATGACACCACCGGAGGGAGCCCAAGAGCAGAATTCACAACAGTACCCCCCTTGAAGAGGGGTCACCGAACCCTCACCAGAGCCCCCAGGCCGATCAGGACGAGCCAGATGAAAGGCACAAACCAAATCAGCAGCATGGACATCAGAGGCAAAAACCCAAGAATTATCCTCCTGGCCATAACCCTTCCATTTGACAAGGTACTGAAGCCTCCGCCTCGAAAGGCGAGAATCCAAAATCTTCTCAACCACATACTCCAACTCCTCATCAACCAACACAGGAGCAGGAGGATCAACAGAGGGAACAACGGGCACCACATATTTCCGCAATAAAGATCTATGGAAAACATTATGGATGGCAAAAGTGGCCGGAAGGGCCAAACGAAAAGACACCGGATTGATAATCTCAGAAATCCTATAAGGACCAATAAACCGAGGCTTAAACTTAGGGGAAGAAACCTTCATAGGAACATGACGGGAAGACAACCAGACCAAATCCCCAACCCGAAGCCGGGAACCAACACACCGACGACGGTTAGCAAAACGCTGAGCCTCCTCCTGAGACAACACCAAATTGTCCACCACATGAGCCCAAATCTGCTGCAACCTGTCAACCACAGAATCCACACCAGGACAATCAGAAGGCTCAACCTGCCCCGAAGAAAAACGAGGATGAAAACCAAAATTACAGAAGAAGGGCGAAACCAAGGTAGCCGAACTAGCCCGATTATTAAGGGCGAACTTGGCCAATGGCAAGAAAGCCACCCAATCATCCTGATCAGCAGACACAAAGCATCTCAAATAAGTTTCCAAAGTCTGATTAGTTCGCTCGGTCTGGCCATTTGTCTGCGGATGAAATGCGGAAGAAAAAGACAAATCAATGCCCAGCCTAGCACAAAAGGCCCGCCAAAACCTAGAAACAAACTGGGAACCTCTGTCGGACACAATATTCTCCGGAATACCATGCAAACGAACTACATGCTGAAAAAACAACGGAACCAAATCAGAAGAGGAAAGCAATTTAGGCAAAGGCACCAAATGAACCATCTTAGAGAACCGGTCACAAACCACCCAGATAACCGACATCCTCTGGGAAACCGGAAGATCTGAAATAAAATCCATAGAAATATGCGTCCAGGGCCTCTCAGGGACCGGCAAAGGCAAAAGCAACCCGCTAGCATGGGAACAACAAGGCTTGGCCCGCGCACAAGTCCCACAGGACTGCACAAAAGAACGCACATCACGTGACAAAGAAGGCCACCAAAAGGACCTACCAACCAAATCTCTGGTACCAAAAATACCAGGATGGCCTGCCAACACAGAACAATGAACCTCAGAAATCACTCTACTAGTCCATCTGTCAGGAACAAACAGTTTGCCCACTGGACAGCGGTCAGGTTTGTCAGCCTGAAATTCCTGCAGAACCTGTCGCAAATCAGGGGAAATGGCCGAAAGGACCACCCCTTCCTTCAGAATGCCGACCGGTTCCAGTACCTCAGGAGAATAAGGCAAAAAACTCCTAGAGAGGGCATCAGCCTTAATATTTTTAGAACCCGGAAGATACGAGACCACAAAATCAAAACGGGAGAAAAACAAGGACCATCGAGCCTGTCTAGGATTCAGCCGTTTGGCAGACTCGAGGTAAATCAGATTTTTATGATCGGTCAAGACCACAAAACGGTGCTTGGCTCCCTCAAGCCAATGTCGCCATTCCTCAAACGCCCACTTCATAGCCAACAACTCCCGATTGCCGATATCATAATTGCGTTCAGCAGGCGAAAACTTACAGGAAAAGAAGGCACACGGTTTCATCAAGGAACCAACAGAATTCCTCTGAGACAAAACGGCCCCTGCCCCAATCTCAGAAGCGTCAACCTCAACCTGAAACGGAAGAGAAACATCCGGCTGACGCAACACCGGGGCAGAAGTGAATCGGCGTTTAAGCTCCTGAAAGGCAGAAACAGCCACAGAGGACCAATTCGTTACGTCAGCGTGTTTCTTCGGCAAATCGGTCAGGGGTTTAACCACACTGGAGAAGTTAGCGATGAAACGGCGATAAAAATTAGCAAAGCCCAAAAATTTCTGAAGGCTCTTCACGGATGTGGGCTGAATCCAATCATGAATGGCCTGAACCTTAACCGGATCCATCGCTATAGATGAGGGAGAAAAAATGAAGCCCAAAAAAGAAACCTTCTGCACTCCAAAGAGACACTTAGGGTACCGTTACACAAAACGATTTACCAACGATCACGACCAGCGATACTACCTGGCCGTGATCATTGGTAAGTCGTTGTGTGGTCGCTGGAGAGCTGTCACACAGACAGCTCTCCAGCGACCAACGATGCTGAAGTCCCCGGGTAACCAGGGTAAACATCGGGTTACTAAGCGCAGGGCCGCGCTTAGTAACCCGATCTTTACCCTGGTTACCATCGTAAATGAAAAAAAAACAAAACGTACATACTCACATTCCGGTGTCCGTCAGGTCCCTAGCTGTCTGCTTTCCGCACTGACTGAGTGCCAGCCGTAAAGTGAAAGCAGAGCACAGCGGTGACATCACCGCTGTGCTTTTACTTTCCGGCCGGCAGTCAGTCAGTGCGGGAAGCAGACGGCTAGGGACCTGACGGACACCGGAATGTGAGTATGTACGGTTTTTTTTTTTTTACATTTACGATGGTAACCAGGGTAAACATCGGGTTACTAAGCGCGGCCCTGTGCTTAGTAACCCGATGTTTACCCTGGTTACAAGCGAACGCTTCGCTGGATCGGTGTCACACACACCGATCCAGCGATGACAGCGGGAGATCCAGCGACGAAATAAAGTTCCAAACGATCTGCTACGACGTACGATTCGCAGCAGGGTCCCTGATCGCTGCTGCGTGTCAGACACAGTGATATCGTATGGATATCGCTGGAACGTCACGGATCGTACCGTCGTAGCGGCAAAAGTGCCACTGTGAGACGCTACCCTTAGACCCCTTCACAAACAAAGCATTATCACGAAGGATCTGAAACATCATCCTGACCTGTTTCACATGAGACTCCCAATCATCAGAAAAAATCAAGATATCATCCAAATATACAATCATGAATTTATCAAGATAATTCCGGAAGATATCATGCATGAAGGACTGAAAAACAGATGGAGCATTAGAGAGTCCGAATGGCATCACAAGGTATTCAAAATGGCCTTCGGGCGTATTAAACGCAGTTTTCCATTCATCACCCTGCTTAATACGAACAAGATTATATGCCCCCAGAAGGTCAATCTTAGTAAACCAACTAGCCCCCTTAATCCTGGCAAACAATTCGGAAAGCAAAGGTAAAGGGTATTGAAACTTTACCGTGATCTTATTCAAGAGGCGATAATCAATACAGGGTCTCAAAGAGCCATCCTTCTTAGCAACAAAAAAAAATCCCGCTCCCAACGGTGAAGAAGATGGCCGAATATGCCCCTTCTCCAAAGACTCCTTAACATAACTCCGCATGGCGGTATGTTCAGGCACAGACAGGTTGAAAAGTCGGCCCTTGGGAAACTTACAGCCTGGAATCAAGTCAATAGCACAATCACAGTCCCTATGCGGTGGAAGGGAACTGGACTTGGGCTCATCGAATACATCCTGAAAATCAGACAAAAACTCTGGAACCTCAGAAGAGGTGGAAGAGGAGATTGACATCAAAGGAATGTCATTATGAACCCCCTGACAACCCCAACTAGTCACAGACATAGACTTCCAATCCAACACAGGATTATGTATCTGCAACCATGGAAAACCCAGCACAATAGCATCATGCAAATTATGCAACACCAGAAAACGACAATCTTCCTGATGGGCTGGCGCCATGCACATGGTTACCTGTGTCCAAAACTGGGGTTTATTTTTAGCCAAAGGTGTAGCATCAATGCCCCTTAAAGGAATAGTGTTCTGCAAAGACTGCAAGGGGAAACCACAACGCCTGGCAAATTCAAAGTCCATTAAGTTCAAAGCGGCGCCTGAATCCACAAACGCCATGACAGAAAATGACGACAATGAGCAGATCAAGGTCACAGATAACAGAAATTTAGGTTGTACAGTACTGATGGTAACTGAACTAGCGATTCTCTTTGTATGCTTAGGGCAGACTGAAATGACATGAGAAGCATCGCCACAATAAAAACACAACCTATTCTGACGTCTGAATCCTTGTTGTTCCGTTCTAGACAGAATCCTATCACACTGCATAGGCTCAGGCATCTGCTCTGAGGACAACGCCACAGCGCGCACAGTTCTGCTCTCCCGCAAGCGCCGATCAATCTGAATGGCCAGAGACATAGAATCATTCAGACCAACAGGCGTGGGAAACCCCACCATAACATCTTTAACAGATTCAGAAAGACCCTTTCTGAAAATTGCAGCCAAAGCATCATCATTCCATTTAGTCAGCACAGACCATTTTCTAAATTTCTGACAATACAATTCTGCCGCTTCTTGACCCTGAGGCAGGGCCAACAAGGTCTTCTCCGCTTGATCCACAGAATTTGATTCATCATATAATAATCCTAGAGCCTGAAAAAAGGCGTCTACATTAAGCAAGGCCGGATTCCCAGATTCCAGTGAAAATGCCCAATCCTGAGGGTCGCCACGCAACAGGGAGATGACAATTTTAACCTGCTGAATGGGATCACCAGAGGAACGAGGTTTCAGAGCAAAAAACAGTTTACAGTTGTTTTTAAAACTCAAAAATTTGGACCTGTCCCCAAAAAACAAATCAGGAGTAGGAATCCTAGGCTCTAAAAGCGGAGTCTGAACAATATAATCAGAAATACCCTGTACCCTAGCAGCAAGCTGGTCTACACGAGAAACTAATCCCTGAACATCCATGCTAGCACAAGTCTCCTCAGTCACCCAGAGGAAAAGAGGGAAGGAAAGAAAAAACAGGCTACAGAAAAAAAAATGGCTCAACACCTTTCTTCCCTTCTTCTGAGATGCATTTAACTCATTGTTGGCCAGTTGTACTGTTATGATCCGGTGACCTTGGAGCCGCATGAGAGACTTTCTCAGGAGTAGGTGGTATCTGTACTGACCGCAAACCCTAAACTGACACCGCAACTAGAAGTAGCCGTGGGGTGTGCCTAACACGTCCTAGACACCTCGACACAGCCGGAGGACTAAATACCCCTATAGGTAGAAATTGGAATTTTATCTTGCCTCAGAGCAGAACCCCAAAGGATAGGCAGCCCCCCACAAATATTGACTGTGAGTATAAGAGGAAAGACACACGCAGGCAGAAAAACAGAATTTAGCAAAAGAGGCACTTCTAGCTAAATAGAAAGGGATAGGACAGAATTCTAAGCGGTCAGTATTAAAATCCTAAAAATATTCACAGCAGAAAATACAAATATTCTACATCTAACTAAAGACATAGCAAGTATATCTGCAACTCCTGAGAATCCAGCATGACTGAAAAATCCAAACAAAGTCTAAGCTGGACAAAAACACAATGAATTGCACTGAATTGCAAAGCACACTGCATGTGTGCACAGAGACAAAAAAAACAGACACTTATCTTAGCTAAATTGGCAGTAGAGCATGGGAAACCAGAGAGAGATGCAATCCCTCCAAGAACAATGGGCAACTGGCCAGGAGTAATGGATCCTGCACACCTAAATACCTAGTAGAGCTGCAATCAGCAGAAACACCTGCCCTGGATTACAACCCCAAGACAACTGCACTACCATTAACAACCACCGGAGGGAGCCCAAGAGCAGAATTCACAACAGTCATCGCTGGATCGGAGTGTGTGACGCCGATCCAGCGATGTGTTCACTTGTAACCAGGGTAAATATCGGGTTACTAAGCGCAGGGCCGCACTTAGTAACCCGATATTTACCCTGGTTACCATTGTAAAAGTTTAAAAAAAAAAACACTACATACTCACATTCTGATGTCTGTCACGTCCCCCGGCGTCCACAGGGTAAGGCTACTTTCACACTAGCGTTAACTGCAATCCGTCACAATGCGTCGTTTTGCAGAAAAAAACGCATCCTGCAAAAGTGCTTGCAGGATGCGTTTTTTCCCCATAGACTAACATTAAGCGACGTATTGACACACGTCGCAACCGTCGTGCGACGGTTGCGCCGTGCTGTGGCGGACCGTCGGCACAAAAAAACGCTACATGTAACGTTTTTTGCCGCCGACGGACTGCTTTTTCCGACCGCGCATGCGCGGCCGGAACTCCGCCCCCACCTCCCCGCACTTCCCCGCACCTCACAATGGGGCAGCGGATGCGCTGGAAAAATGCATCCGCTGCCCCCGTTGTGCGGCGCAGAGAACGCTAGCGTCGGTAACCTCGGCCCGACGCACTGCGACGAGCCGAGCCCCACGCTAGTGTGAAAGTAGCCTTACGCGCTGCTGCTCAGAGCTTCCTGCACTGACTGTGTCAGCGCCGGCCGTAAAGCAGAGCACAGCAGTGACGTCACCGCTGTGCTCTGCTTTCCGGCCGCGCTGACACATTCAGTGAGTGCAGGAAGCTCTGAGCAGCAGCGCGTAACCCTGTGGACGCTGAGGGATGTGACAGACATCAGAATGTGAGTATTTACTGTTTTTTTTTTTTTTACTTTTACAATGGTAACCAGGGTAAATATCGGGTTACTAAGCGCGGCCCTGCGCTTAGTAACGTGATGTTTACCCTGGTTACCCGGGTGCTGCATCGGCATCAAGACAGTTTCAACGATGCCGAAGTCGTTCCCCTGATCGTTGGTCGCTGGAGAGAGCTGTCTGTGTGACAGCTCCCCAGCGACCACACAACGACTTACCAACGATCATGGCCAGGTCGTATCGCTGGTCGTGATCGTTGGTAAGTCGTTTAGTGTAACGGTACCTTAACCCTTTGCTATCTTCTAGATGCCGCGGCATTTAGAAGATAGCAGGGGGAGACCCCTACTATCCTCACCTCTTTGACGCCCCCCCCCCGTGATGAGATCTGATCATATCACGGGTTATCCCGCGATGTCCTGACAGCCGGAGGTCATGTGATGACCTCCGGGCCTGCCAGCTATGGTGGCTTGTTAGGTCCGGGATCACACATGTGAGAAATACGGCCGAGACTCGCATGTTAATACCCGGCCCTGCAGCCTGCACTCCGGAGCGGAGCGTGCTGCCACATAGCAATACATGGAGCCGCACGCTCCACTGCTGAGTGCAGACAGCAGTGCCGGGTATTAACACGCGAGACTCGGCCGTGTTTCTCGCATGTGTGATCCCGGCCTTAGACTCAGCCTGCAGTGGAGTCTAAGGCTTGGGTCACACTAAAAATATGGAAAATCGGTCCGATTTTTCCTGACGAGAGTCGCACAAGTGTTCTCCGTATGGTCATCCGTGTGTAATGCGTTTGCAATGCGATGATGCGATTTTCTCACACCTATGTGTCCATATGACATGCGTATGGCTTTACATTTCTCACTGCTTTTCACCATTGAATTCAATGGCTCAATGGTCTGATATGAGGAAAATGTGTGTGTATTTCTCGCAAGTCACGCTGATGGTCTATGTGGTCTCAGATTTTTTCTCGCATCCATAGACTTGTATTGGCGAGACCAGGGCGATATACGCATACAATCGCAGCATGCTGCAATTTCACTTGCATGTTGAATACGCCCGAGAAAAAAAATTAGTGATGGAAGCTGCCCCATAGATCAACACTGGTCCGAATGCTATGTGATGTTTTCTCGCATAACACTCGTCCGTATTCAACGCTAGTGTGACCCTGGCCTCACAAGAACTCAGGCTGTGTAAAACTGACAGGTCTCTTGCAATACTATACATGTGTATTGCATTGTAAGAGACCATCGATCAGACAAATAAAAATTGAAGTCCCATACAGGGACTAAGTAAAAAAGTTAAAAAAAAGAAAAAATATTAAACCAATAAATATATATATAATATATAAATATATATATATATAAAAACATAAAAGTACACTTATTTGGTATCGCCGCGTCCCGAACGAGCCAACCTATAATAAGGTCACACTTGTTCACTCCTTCGATGCACACCGTAAAAAACAAAAAACAAAACAGAGAACAGAGTAAAAACCTTTGCATTTTCATCATGCCGTGAAACCAGAGGCGTAGCTAGGGTTTTGGTTCAGGGGGGGCGAAGCTTCTGAGTGGGCCCTTAACCAGGTAACCTTGATTACAACTGGGTGACGCGCCCTAATACTGGAGGAGAACCTCAGCAGATAACTGCGCTGTTAGGCTGGCGTCACACTAGGCGTAAGACAATACGGTCCGTTTTTTACGGCCGTAATACGCAGAAAAGTCCCCAAAATAGTGGTCCGTATGTCATCCGTGGGCAGGGTGTGTCAGCGTATTTTGCGCATGGCATCCTCCGTATGTAATCCGTATGGCATCCGTACTGCGATATTTTCTCGCAGGCTTGCAAAACCGACATCTAATGGATTTATGTGCTCAAATGTCCGTTAAAACATATATACAGTATATATATATATATATATATATATGTCATTGAGACACATATATATATATATATATTGTGTATTTATATTTAATTCAGCGCGATATATGTGGAAAGCCGGTAATTCAATTGCCGGCTTTTCATTTCTCCTTCCCAAACCCGACATGATATGAGACATGGTTTACATACAGTAAACCATCTCATATCCCCTTTTTTTTTGCATATTCCACACTACTAATGTTAGTAGTGTGTATGTGCAAAATTTGGTTGCTGTAGCTGCTAAAATAAAGGGTTAAATGGCGGAAAAAATTGGCGTGGGCTCCCGCGCAATTTTCTCCGCCAGAATGGTAAAGCCAGTGACTGAGGGCAGATATTAATAGCCAGGAGAGGGTCCATGGTTATTGGCCCCCCCCTGGCTACAAACATCTGCCCCCAGCCACCCCAGAAAAGGCACATCTGGAAGATGCGCCTATTCTGGCACTTGGCCACTCTCTTCCCACTCCCGTGTAGCGGTGGGATATGGGGTAATGAAGGGTTAATGCCACCTTGCTATTGTAAGGTGACATTAAGCCAGGTTAATAATGGAGAGGCGTCAATTATGACACCTATCCATTATTAATCCAATTGTCTGAAAGGGTTAAAAAACACACACACACATTATTAAAAATTATTTTAATGAAATAAGCACACAGGTTGTTTAGTATTTTATTGCTCTCTCAATCCACCTGAAGACCCTCGCTTGGCAAAATAATAAACCAACAATATACATACCTTCTGATGAACTGTCAGGTCCCACGAAGTAAATCCATCTGAAGGGGTTAAATCATTTTACAGGCAGGAGCTGCGCTAAAGCACTCGCTCGTGCCTGTAAACCCCGGGTGCTGAAAGGAAAGCTGGGTGATCTGTACTTACATTGAGTCGCGGTGAGGCGCCCTCTGGTGGATGTCCTCATGAACTGGAGCCTTGGAAAAGTTCCCACGCTCGAGTTCATATGAGTTCATCCACCAGAGGGCGCCTCACCGCAACTCAATGTAAGTACAGATCACCCAGCTTTCCTTTCAGCACCCGGGGTTTACAGGCACGAGCGAGTGCTTTAGCGCAGCTCCTGCCTGTAAAATGATTTAACCCCTTCAGATGGATTTACTTCGTGGGACCTGACAGTTCATCAGAAGGTATGTATATTGTTGGTTTATTATTTTGCCAAGCGAGGGTCTTCAGGTGGATTGAGAGAGCAATAAAATACTAAAACAACCTGTGTGTTTATTTCATTAAAATAATTTTTAATAATGTGTGTGTGTGTTTTTTAACCCTTTCAGACAATTGGATTAATAATGGATAGGTGTCATAATTGATGCCTCTCCATTATTAACCTGGCTTAATGTCACCTTACAATAGCAAGGTGGCATTAACCCTTCATTACCCCATATCCCACCGCTATACGGGAGTGGGAAGAGAGTGGCCAAGTGCCAGAATTGGCGCATCTTCCAGATGTGCCTTTTCTGGGGTGGCTGGGGGCAGATGTTTGTAGCCAGGGGGGGGGGGCAATAACCATGGACCCTCTCCTGGCTATTAATATCTGCCCTCAGTCACTGGCTTTACCACTCTGGCGGAGAAAATTGCGCGGGAGCCCACGCCAATTTTTTCCGCCATTTAACCCTTTATTTTAGCAGCTACAGCAACCAAATTTTGCACATACACACTACTAACATTAGTAGTGTGGAATATGCAAAAAAAAAGGGGATATGAGATGGTTTACTGTATGTAAACCATGTCTCATATCATGTCGGGTTTGGGAAAGAGAAATGAAAAGCCGGCAATTGAATTACCGGCTTTTCACTAACACCACTGCGTATTTCTCGCAAGTCACACTGCTGGTCCGTGTGGAATCCGTATTTTTCTCGCCCCCATAGACTTTCATTGGCGTATTTTATGCGCAATACGCTGACAAACGCAGCATGCTGCGATTTTGTACGGCCGTAGAAAGGCGTATAATACGGATGCGTTATATACGGCTGATAGGACCTGACCCATTGGGAATAATTGGGCCGTTTGTTAGGCGTGTTTTACGGACGTATTTTATGCGCTCTTACGTCCGTAAAACTCGCTAGTGTGACGCCGGCCGTACTGAAGATAATCTCTATTTTAACACCAACATGGATATTACCGCCATATGGTCAGTGGTAGATACTAGTGATGAGCGAATATACTCGTTACTTGAGATTTCTCGAGCACGCTCAGGGGTCCTCCGAGTATTTTTTAGTGCTCGGAGATTTAGTTTTTCTTGCCGCAGCTGAATGATTTACATCTGTTAGACAGCATAAGTACATGTGGGGGTTGCCTGATTGCTAGGGAATCCCCACATGTACTTATGCTAACTAAGGCTACGTTCACATTTGCGGTCAGCGCCGCAGCGTCGGGCGCCGCAGCGGCGCCGCATGCGTCATGCGCCCCTATACTTAACATGGGGGCGCATGGACATGCGTTGTGCTGCGTTTTGCGCCGCATGGCCGCAAGCGTTGGACGCAAGAAACGCTTCAAGTTGCATTTTTTTTGCGTCCAACTTGCGGGCAAAAACGACGCATGCGGCGCAAAACGCAGCGTTTTAGCGTGCGTTTTGCCGCGTTTTTGTTTGCGTTGTGCGCTGCGGCGCCGACGCTGCGGCGCACAACGCAAATGTGAACGTAGCCTAAGGCCTCTTTCAAACGTCAGTGTCTCCGGTACGTGTAGTGACAGTTTTCTCACGTACCGGAGACACTGACACACGTAGACCCATTCAAATGAATGGGTCTATGCACATGTCTCCGTGTTTTCACGGACCTTGTGTCCGTGTGCAAAACACGGGGACATGTCCATGTTTCTCCGGCAGCACGTACAGCAATACGTCCTGCACACGGAGAACAGTGTGCACTCTCCTCCGTGTGCACGTACCGTCCGCAGGAGAGACAACGCTACAGTAAGCGCTGTCCCCCCTGTGTGGTGCTGAAGGCGGCATTCATCTCTTCTCCCCCATGGGAGAGAAGAGATGAATGATCAATTTTTTATTTTTTTTTGTTAAAAATAAAGTTGCTGGGACCTCCCGCCTCCCATCCCCAGTGCTCCGCCCGGCCCCTTGCAGAAGAAATACTCACCCGGCTCCCGCGATGTCTCCTCTCTCCTCTCAGCGCTGGCCCCTTCTCCTATGTGAGCGGTCACGTGGGACCGCTCATTACAGTGAGGAATATGCGCATCCACCCACCGAGGACCCCCGTCACGTGATTGTGGGTGACCGGTGGGTTGGCATGACAACCAGAGGTTTCCTGGACACCTCTATGGTTGTCATTTCCGAACTGCTGTGAGGGATGCCCAGTGGTCGGCGCTCATAGCAAGTAAGGCCGGGATCACACATACGCGAGATACAGCCGAGTCTCGCAGGTGAAAACCCAGCTCTGGCGCCGGCACTTGGGCACAGCTCAATGTGTTGCTGTGCGGCTGCACGCTCCGCTCCAGAGTGCCGGCGCCAGAGCTGGGTTTTCACCTGCGAGACTCGGCCGTATCTCGCGTATGTGTGATCCCGGCCTAATTCAGCTACACAGGCGAACTGATCATCACCTGTATGTAGTTGAACGGATCAGGTTACGGCATCTTCTAGGCTCCTATGCCAAAAGTAAAAAAAATGTTTTTAAAAATATAAAAAAATATATAAAAGTTCAAATCACCCCCGTTTCGCCCCATTCAAACTAAAACAATAAAAATAAAATCAAACATACACATATTTGGTATCGCCGAGTTCAGAATTGCCCGATCTATCAAAAGAAAAGGATTAACCTAATCGCTAAACTTTTTTTGATCGCCGCAACATTGCATTAAAATGCAATAACGGGCGATCAAAAGAACGTATCTGCACCAAAATGGTATAATTAGAAATGTCAGCAAAATGTCACGCAAAAAATAAGCCCTCATCCAACCTGAGATCACAAAAAATGCTATGGGTATCGGAATATGGCGCAATTTTATTTTAACAAAGTTCGGAATTTTTTTTCACCACTTAGATAAAAAAGACCCTAGACATGTTTGGGGTCTCTGAACTCGCAATGACCTGGAGAATCATAATGGCAGGTCAGTTTTAGCATTTAGTGAACCTAGCAAAAAAGCCAAAGTGTGGGATTGCACTTTTTTGCAATTTCACTGCAATTGCATTTTTTTCCCATTTTTTAGTACATGACATGGTAAAACCTATGGTGTTGTTCAAAAGTACAACTCGTCCTGCAAAAAGCCCTCACATGGCCATATTGACGGAAAAATAAAAAAGTTATGGCTCTGGGAAGAAGGGGAGCGAAAAACGAAAACACAAAACCAAAAATACATCTGGTTGTTAAGGGGTTAATACAGTATTAATAATATTTAAATATTATTAATAATAACATTAATATACTAATATTCTAAATAATTAAATATTAATACTAACATTAATATTGAGCAGAATTAAATTTGATGTACCGGTTGATCCCTACACAACAGTCGCAGCCTCTCACGTTGCCCCTTGTGTAAAGTATCTGCCCCCACCGCATTCCCCGTCAAAGATGAGATCCTATGGAATAATTGTGATGAAACCAAGGAATGAGAAATTGACACAAGAATTTGATAAATAAATTAAGTTGTGTTTGTAAAGATGCGTATAGCAAATAGAGAAAATAGAGAAAAAAAGAGACTAATAAAGATGGGGAGGCATGGCGTGTGAGCCTGAGACCACCTGGGAGCTATCGGGGCACCCAGCTTAGCCAGGGTAACTGCAGCCTCTATTGCTGTATTGTGTCCCCCCAAATCTAGTCACAGACTGAGGGGCACGTGCGGCAGCTGGACAGCCGCATGGCGCTGAGAGGGTTAACGCAAGGAGGCAAGATTTCGGTGGAATCTCCTCCTCTGGTGACGTCAGCAGGGGCTGTATACTGCCAGGCGCTGTCCGCACACACAGTGCTGAGCCATGTCCGCCAGCCCGGGGTACAGCGAGGAAAAGGGGGGCAGCCTGGGCGAGCCCGAGTATGGCCAGGACCCTGCCAGCGGGGGCATCTTCAGCAGCGACTACAAGAGGTACCACGGCCGGGCGGCGGGCACACTGCGATATTACCGTCCCGGGGGGGGGGGGGGCAGCGTGACAGAGTAGCCGGTGCTAGCCCCCCACACACACAATGGAGGCTTGTGCTGGGCTAGTGATGCTGCTGGGAAAGGGGGATGGTGTTATCTCCTTCCAGGAGAGGAGGGGTTGGGGGCTCGGGCCTACAGATGGCACAAAGGTGTCCCCCAGGCAGGGGCTTCTGGTAGGCTCCAGAGTTCCAGGATCTGTCATTGTCACTAGTCCTGGTATGGGGGCATTCTGGGCCTACTGCATGGGGGCATCACCACCCTGTGCCCCTGAGATCCCACACCTGGGGCTGAAATGCACCCACAATTAATAATGGTGACGTCAGAGGGGGCTGTTCACTTTCTTAGTGTAGGACCCAGGCCCAATGTTATCTTTGCGGGTCTGCACATACAGGACCACCACGGTTGCCAACTTTACATTTTATTTGTGTGGACATCACAGACATACAATGTTTTGACAGACACAATAAAAAAAACCTATAATAAATCATAGTGATTATAAGTGGTCCATGTCTGCCGCCCATAGCTGTGAAGGTATCAGCTGCACTCACTGTAAAGTGATGATCATTACAGTCAAGATAATCTCTACAAGTTTCTTCAGCGTCCCAAAAAATCACAGACACCTTCATTATTTTTAACAGACGGGGGTAAGAAGTGCCCTATGTTTACAGATTATCCTGGAAATTCTGGATTCTTGGCAACCCTGAGTACCAGCCATCTCCTAAACATCACCTGGATCGTGACAACCCCCTCTAAGACTCATGTGGGAACAGCATGGAGTAATAATTGAGACATCTTTGTATTTACAAATACGTGCCCTTTTAAAGGGGTTGTCCACTACTAGGACTACCCCTTCTTACACTAAATGTTCCACCCCAATAAAATGAATAAACCTATACTCACCTCCCGTGCCACCTCCGTTCCAGCAGTGTTTGCACTCGCAGTCCCGGCACTGCGGTGCGGTGGAATGACACGTGATGCCCGGCGCCCAATCAGCACCAGCGTCACTGTCTCCGTCTTCGGATGAACTGAACATGGAGAGGGAGTCCGGGCTGCAGCTGATCCCTGACTCCCTCTTCATGTTTATATCGACAGGAGGCGGAAATAACGCCAGCGCAGATTGGGAATCACGTGTCATTCCACCGCATCACAGCCCATAGACTCGCATTGGTGAGTTTGATTCATGGTTTGGATCAAATGGGAATGTCCTCATGTTTTAATGCCGACCACTCCATCCCCAAAAAACACCAACATGTGAACTGCTCAATAAACTATAATGGGAGCGAGTTCTATAGGATAGAAGAAATATGCAAAAAACTGACGTGGATGGAAAGCGTTATATTTTGTACCTCTGTAAGATGTGCTATACTCCAATCTGCACAGAAGGAATACACATAGTTACATTTCCTACCATAGAAAAGCAATTGTTGCACAATAAAGCCTTGCTACTATGTATCATAGTGCACAAGGTAAAAAATAAGCCGCATAGATTGCTTGCATTATATTTGTTTACAGGGGGGGTTTCAGGCTTAAGCTATGGATGACCTCTCTTTAGGATAGGTCATAAATATCAGATTAGTGGGGTCTGACCTCCTCCGATCAGCTGTTATAAGCTGTGGCAGCTGCTGGATGTGAACAGTGAATGGTGCTGATCAGCACAGCTCTGTTCACCGTGTAGTTGCCATTCACTTCAATAGGAGCTGAGCTGCAGTATTCACAAACGCCCACTCCACAGTGATTTTTATGTTTTTTTTTTATTTTAATAATTTTTATTTTTACTGTCCTTACTACTTTTGGGGGGGTTTGTAAGAAGCCAGAATAGCATCCTCTGCATTATGCTGATCACAGATACCAGTGATCTAATGCCTGCTTCGTAATAGATCATTATCAGCAGGGATCTGCATATGGAAGAATTCTGGGATAATACAGATCCTATTCTCCCAACACACATATTCAGCTTTGCTCCATAAAAGTGAATTGTGATATGACTAGTTGGCACGTGACCGCAAGCATGCCAATCACACATGCGGTCATGTGACCATCAGATCGCTCTGGTAATGCTGGGGACAGCGTGCACACCGCATGCTGTCACAATTCCGCAGACCTTTGTGTCTAATGGCCAGAAAAGCCTTTTAATGCAAAGCAGTTTTGCAGCATCATCTGTTAGTAAAAATGACCAAACATAGTTGCCATTTAGATGGTAGATATACATATTTTGTTTGTGTATGGACGGGGTCAATCATTTCATCCAGAAATGTAATTACAAACAGGATACTCAATATTTATAAATCAAGTCCTTAAACTGGTTTTCTTAGAAAATCAGAAAATCTGGAGAATGTCATAGAGCGCTGGATCACGCTGGATCATGCATGACGGTTCTACCTATGCCCCTTCCCTTTATCCCTTCCTATCCCTTGGTTTAACTTGATGGATGTGTGTCTTTTTTTAACCATATTAACAATGTAAGTAAAAAAAAAATAACCATAACATACCAATTTAACCCCATGCCGCTCCACCACCACTGCTTCGGTGGTCCCCACCAGTCCTGCAGTGATGATGTCCCATGTATTATTCATGTCACCTCTGCAGTCACACACTGTTCTCAGTAAATATGTGCCATACATGCCAAAGTCACCAAAATCCACTGATGGGCTGCAGCAGTGTCAGGTAATGATGGACGTGACATCATCCCGGCAGAGACCACCAGCCGCAATAAGTAAGTAATGGTTGACTATTTCCTTCTCTTGGACAATTTTACCAAATCCCATAAACCCCTTTAAACTCTGAGGCTGTCTCCCCTGAAGTAGAAATATCCAGTTTGATTATCTACTGTAACCCAACACTCTCCCATTGTTATGTTTATTTTCATTTTTTTAGCACATCTTCAGCAAACTGCAGCCATTTTTGTGGTAAGTTAGTTACAGCCTTACATGTAACTTCCTGCTACCTCTTCCTCTTTTCCTTTAGGCTAGATTTCCACAGAGGACAGGCTCGATGTGTCCCACAGTCCACACATTCCCACAGACTGTGCCCGCTTACTCCACCTACAAAGCACTACCCTAAGCAGGGGTGAAACTAGGATAAGTGCAGGGGTTCCAATCCCATCGGGGCCCCGGAGCCTAGAGAGCCCAAAAGGTCCCTTTGGCCCATATGAAAAGACTATGAATATTTAATAACTGCGATAGTTGGGAGCCCTGTTGGAGATTTTGCATTGGGTCCCACGAGTTTCAAGTTACGTCACTGATCCTAAGACTCTTTGTATATGGCTAAATTCCTATTCTTTCTCCATAGTATGCCTCCCACTTCACCTAATGCACATTGTCCTGAAATCCTCCTTCAGTCAGTAATGATTCAGGCCCTGGCTCTTGCACCACACGGGCTCAGTGTAGTCTAGAGTAGGGGAGCAATAAGTCATATAGTGT
Organism: Ranitomeya variabilis; assembly: GCF_051348905.1. Lineage (NCBI taxonomy): Eukaryota > Metazoa > Chordata > Amphibia > Anura > Dendrobatidae > Ranitomeya > Ranitomeya variabilis. The sequence goes on from NC_135236.1 coordinate 248,945,354, forward strand.
ATTCATACATTATAATGTAATGAAACACTCTGAAATGCCCAGCACCACCCCTCTGGGCAAAGTTCATATGATAAATTGACTTGTTCTCTGTGCATCCTGCTGTGCTCTCCCTCCCTGTGCACATCCCCAGTCACTGTAAACTTGCTGCAGATCACGGGCTGTGCTCCTTATAATAATCACCATACAGAGCACACTGTTGTGAGGAGAGCTGCTTGTTTAGCAAACGCACAGGCAGCAAATCTCTGTACTTTGAATGGATTGTAGCAGGAAATAAGGAGATGGACAGACGTCACATCACCAAATGTGACAGATCAGAAACATAATAGAATTTTAACAGCAAAGAAATTAGGAAGTTTCTTAAAGGGAACCTGTCACCCCCAAAATCACTGGTGAGGTAAGCTCACCGGCATCAGGGGCTTATCTACAGCATTACAGAATGCTGTAGATAAGCCGCCGATGTTACCTGAAAGAGGAGAAAAAGACGTTAGATTATACTCACCCAGGGGCGGTCCCGGTGCGGTCCGGTCGGATGGGTGTCTCCGGTCCGCTTCGGCGCCTCCTATCTTCGTTCCATGACGTCCTGTTCGGGTCTTTACGCCGCGGCTCCGGCGCAGGCGTACTTTGTCTGCCCTGTTGAGGGCAGAGCAAAGTACTGCAGTGCGCAGGTGCCGGGCCTCTCTGACCTTTCCGGCGCCTGCGCACTGCAGTACTTTGCTCTGCTCTTAACAGGGCAGAGCAAAGTACGCCTGCGCCGGAGCCGCGGCGTAAATACCCGAAGAGGACGTCATGGAACGAAGATAGGAGGCGCCGGACCGGACCTGAGACACTCATCGGAGCGGACCGCAGCGGGACCGCCCCTGGGTGAGTATAATCTAACGTCTTTTTCTCCTCTTTCAGGTAACATCGGCGGCTTATCTACAGCATTACAGAATGCTGTAGATAAGCCCCTGATGCCGGTGAGCTTACCTCACCAGCGATTTTGGGGGTGACAGGTTCCCTTTAATTAATCTTAGGACTTACAACTCCTTATTATAATCTGTGTGCCCAGAAAACCCATTTATGGTGTTTATTTCTGAGATTTTCACAACTTAGTGGACAAAAACACTTTTGTACTTTGATACAAGAAATCTATTTTTGAAACCTTGTATGTTTAAAACAAATATTTTAATACAATTGATAGAATGGATGCAATAAAATACACCACAATTCATAACTGCTGTCTTATTCTGCTTTCTAAAGAGCATGCAGTTCAACACATGTATTTCTTGCAATATAAGGAGTTATTCCCACCTTAGATATTTATGGCATATTCACAAGATCTGACATAAATGTCTGGCCAATGCCGGTTCCACGTAACCTCAGAATGTGGGTTCCGCAATCCCAAGAACTACCTATGCGATACATTTCTCAACATTGAAATTGCAATATTCAGAACGGAAAGGTGTGGTATTATGGGAATCACAGGATGAATAGACATGTTAGTAATATGCAAATGATAAAAAAAATGGAAATGAAACTTTCAAAACATTTGCAATTATTCCATGAGTACAGAATGCACACCTAGACTTGCTATCATTGTAGTTAGTAAGGGTTGTCTGAGGAATGTTCTGCCATGCTGAGTGAATTTGGGCTCTCAAATTATCAAGATCCACTATTGGAATGTATCTTTGCAATTCCATATGTGCTTGATGGGAAACCAGTCCGGAGATGCTGTAGGCCATGGTAGCACATATAGGCCACACAAGCTGTGGTTAGTTTAGTCATGGAACTAGTGGTATGACCACTTCTACAAAGTGTCCCAGTAGCTATTTTTCATTTGACCCACTAAAGAATGCATTTCTCATTTCTCATTCATCAATTGAGATACTGATTTGGCTTTAATCCTAAGTCATATTGCACAACTCGTTAAAGGGTTGATTGTGACTTGTAGGATCGCTACTTCCAACAGGTGGCGCTATAGAGTTAAGTCCTCTTTTTCTCAGAATAGGCAATTTGCATATTTCTCATGTACAGCACCATGGAATCAATGGTGCTATATAAATAAATAATAATAATAATTAGAATGTTATGCTGATGATATATTGTATGTACACTAGGTCAACAATATAACAATGTTCAAACATATAGCAATGTTCATTCTTTTAGTTGAAAATTAAAAATTAAAATTGTCTAGTTGTCCTAGCTGGGTGACAAGGATACTGTTTCTCGAATGCATAAGTTTTATTACATGTTCACACTGGTAAAATCCAAAAACCTGAAAAATATGTAGTCGTTATAAATATAAACATAGCTGCATGGTACAAACAGCCCACTAGATGGTGCTTTAGGTATGTAAAGTGTAAACATTTCCACACTGCATATAGGTGGCACAGATATTTGGTGCATCTCATTCTCAGTAAAGGAGGTACCAGAGATTGGATATCCACTAAATGTTGTATTAGAGAATTGCCATATGTTTTTTTATGATTTTCTTTCGTAATTCGTAATTTTTAACAGTGTTGTTAGGTCGAAAACACCGACACTTTAAAGCAAACCTGTCATCAGGATTTTGCTAAGTAAACTACTGGCATTGTTAGGTTGTTACACTGATTAAAATGATACATGGGTTGAAGAAATCCGTCTTGTGGTTCTTGTGTAATCAGTGTTAGAAGTTTTCAGTTAATGAGGTGCTCGCGCTTTGGGGCGGGACTTGAGGGGGTCTTTTTTTTTCATGCTCTGGCCTCATTGTCTTCATTCTGGCTTAAATGACAGGTCCAACCCCTTGATCAATGCAGGATTCACTAAACCATCTCAGACAGATGTCTGTCCAATCTCTGAAGACTTCCATTGAAGGAGATCTCACCACCTCTTGTGGCAGCCTGTTCCACTCATTGATCACCTTCACTGTCAAAACATTTGTTTCTAATATCTAATCTGTATCTTTTTCCTTTCAGTTTCATCCCATTGCTTCTTGTATTTCCATGTGCAAATGAGAATAATGATAATCCCTCTACACTGTGACATCCCTTCTGATATTTCTAGACAGCTATTAAGTCTTCTCTTAGCCTACTTTTTTGCAAGCTAAACTTTCCCAGATCCTTTAACTGTTTCTTGTAGCACATTCTTTGCAGTCCGCTCACCATCTTGGTTGCTCTTCTCTTAACTTGCTCCAGTTTTTCGATGTATTTTTTAAAATGTGGTTGTCTCGATTCATTAAGTTTCGTGACAGCTCTGGTTCTGCTGAAATTTAAATGTTGTTTTCTTCCTTTGGTTCAGCAAGGGTTAATGTCAGTCTCTTGCTGGCAGTTTTGTTTAGCTTGGTCAGCTAATAATGGTTGTTATCCACTCCCACCTCCCTTTAAATAGTCAAATGACCCTTCAGCTGATTGTGGGTTATAGAGTTCTTCTGTGCAGGCCACCTAGGTGTGTGGAGCTTCCCAGTGACTGTGGTGTTGCTGCTGTTTGAGTTCTGATTCCTGGTGTGGTTTTCTCTGCTGCTGTGGAGCTTAGCAGCAGAGCCTGAGCAGAGTATTTTCCTTTTGTCTGTCCCCTGTTTGTCTCTTCCCCTGTGTGTTTTCATCTGCAGTTGCAAGGCTAGCGACCTTGCTGGCCAGTGCACTAGCCAGGGAATGCTGAGGTGACAGTCAGGGACTAGGCACGTGATGGCGGCAGGGGTAAGGACACGTGCATAGGGCGTTAGGGAAGTTTAGGGACAGGTACAAGTTTGTGTCAGGAGGAGTCCTCTTCCCCACTAGTGACCGTTAGGGCCTTCCTCTCCTTTTCCATTTTGTTGTATTTATTTGCTGTGTTGTACGCCGGACTTACCCATGTCCGAGCTCGACAGTGGTACCCAGAACTGGACACAGTATTCCAGATGAGGCCTGATCAAGGAGGAGTAGAGGGGGATAATTACTTCACGTCATCGAGACTCTATGCTTCTCTTAATAAATCCTAACACTGTGTTTGCCTTTTTTGATGCTGCATCACACTGTTGACTCATGTGCAGTCTGTGATCTGTTAGTGTACCCAAGTCTTTTTTTTACATGTGCTTTTGCTTAGTTCTGTTCCTCCCATTCTGGAGGTGTAATTTTAGTTTTTCTTGCCCAGATGTAGAATCTTGTATTTATCCCTGTTAAATACCATTCTATCAGTCGCTGCCCATTGTTCAAGCTTATTTAGAGCCTTCTGAATCCTTTCTCTGTCTTCTCTAGTGTTAGCTATCCCACCTAGCTTTACATTGTCTACAAATGTGATCAGTTTACCTTCAGTTCCCTTATCTGGATCATTTATAAAAATGTTCAACAACACTGGGGTCAGGATAGAGCCTTGTGGTACCCCACTTAAAACACTCTTCCAATTGGATGTGCAACCATTTGTTACCACTCTGAGTACGATCACTGAGGAAGTTATGGATCCACCTAACTGTAGCCTTGTCAATCCCATACTTGGACATTTTTTCAATAAGGCTAGTGTGAGATACTTTATCAAATGCTTTGCTGAAGACGAGATATAGTATGTCTACCACATTTCTCTTATCCACCCAGTCAGTGATTCCATCATAGAAGGAAATTAGATTCGTCTGGCAAGACTTGTTTGCTGCAAACTCATGATGGCTTCGGTTAATTACTGTATACCTATGCAAGGACTTACATACATGCTGTTTAGTAATTTGTTCAAGGATCTTACCTGATATAGAAGTAAGGCTCACTGGCCTGTAATTTCCTGGCTCTGTCTTCTTTCGTTTTTTGATGATAGGGGCAACATTTGCCCTTCTCCAATCTTCTGGGACTTCTCCTGTTCACTAGGATTTTTCAGAGATTCTGGATAGTGGTTCTGCAATTTTCTCTGCTAACTCTTTTAGTACCCTAGGATCCAAAAGTATCGTTTCTCCTTGCGGAGAGTGACATGTTAAGCCTGTCGAGATGAGGAGACTTAAAGCCGAAATGCTCCTCTGGGAAATATGCAAATTGTCTCTTCAGAGAGGAAGAGGACTAGAACTCTAGTGCCACCTATTGGAAGTAGCAATCCTAACAGTCAATGTCGACCCTTTAATGAGCCTTGTCACATGACTTAGGATAAAAACCAAACCAGAATCTCAATTTGTAGACACTCTGTTTCGGTGTACTGCCCCTCGTCAGTGCAAAGTGGAGATCTGGTTTGACTTGAGTGAGAGGTGTCTGACCAGGATCCAAGAAGTATCGTTTCTTCTTGCGGAGAGTGACATGTTAAGCATGTTGAGATGAGGAGACTTAAAGTCGCAATGGTCCTCTGGGAAATATACAAATTGTCTCTTCAGAGAGGAAGAGGACTAGAACTCTAGTGCCAACTATTGGAAGTAGCAATCCTAATAACAGTCAATGTCGACCCTTTAGGCTATGTGCACACGTAGGAAATGTGGTGCAGAATTTTCTGCACTAAATCTGCATCTCCTGGCAGAAAACGCAGGTGCAGATTTGATGCAGTTTCTGTGCAGTTTCTGTGCAGATTTTACCAGTGCAGATTTTTATCATGAAGGGGTGCAGAAACGCTGCAGAACTGCACAATAGAAGCGACATGCACTTCTTTGAATTCTGCAGCGTTTCTGCGCAGATTTTTCTGCACCCTGTGCACAGCTTTTTTTTCACATTGATTTACATTGTACTGTAAATCACAGTGCAGTTCTGCAGCGTTTCTGCAGCAGAAAAATCTGCTGCAGTTCTGCACCAATTCTGCACTAAATCTGCATCGTGTGCACATACCCTTAATGAGCCTTGTCACATGACTTAGGATAAAAACTAAACCAGAATCTCAATTTGCAGACACTGTGTTTCGGGGTACTGCCCCTCGTCAGTGTTAGGGTATGTTTCCACGGTACGTAAACGCTGCTTGTTTGACGTTGCAGCGTCAAACAAGCAGCGTCCAGATGTTCCTGCATAGTGGAGGGGATTTTATGAAATCCCGTCTCCACTATGCGTGGAAACCCGCACGCGGCGGCCCTGCGACTCCGGACATGCTGCGCGTCTTTTCAGAACGCAGCATGTCCGTACACCTTGCGGGGACACAGCGTCCCCGCAAGGCATATCACAGGGCCCTATGGCGAGGGGTGCGATGATCCCGGATGTGTACTGTACACATCCGGCACCATCGCGTCCCAGAAAGGGGGCGGGGCTTAGCTCCGAGCGGCTTCGCCGCTGCGGCGAACCCGCCGGCAAGCCGTACCGTGGAGCCATACCCTTAGGGTATGTGTCCACGTTCAGGATTGCATCAGGATTTGGTCAGGATTTTTCATTAGTTTTTGTAAGCCAAAACCAGGAGTGGAACAATTAGAGGAAAAGTATAACAGAAACATATGCACCACTTCTGCATTTATCACCCACTCCTGGTTTTGGCTTACAAATACTGATGAAAAATCCTGACCAAATCCTGATGCAATCCTGAATGTGGACACATACCCTAAAGTGGAGATCTGGTTTGCCCTAGGATGTAATTCATCTGGACCAGAAGATTTAAATTCGTTTAAATTAGCTAAGTGTTCCCTCACCATCTCTCTGTTTATAGTGTGGATTCTTTCATTCCTTTGATAGCATTGTGAAGATCAATTAATGTTACAATTGGTTTCTTAGATGCAAAATGGGAATTTAAAAGTTCATCCTTCTCAACATCATTTTTTACCACTTCACTCTTTTCATCCTGAAAAAATCCTATAGCATCCATGACTTTTCTTTTACATTTGACATACCCCCAAAATCCTTTTCATTGCTTTTGGGTTTTCATTGCAAGCCTCACTTCATCAATGGTTTTAGTTCTTCTGATGCTTGCCCTTCATTCCCTGCAAACACCATTATATTCTTCTTTAGATATGCCCTCCTCTTTCCATTAAATATACATTTCTTTTTTCCTTTTTAACAAGTGTTTAAGTTCTGTGTTCATCCATCCTGGTCTCTTTAAATGCTTCCAATTCGTACTTCTTTTCGGGATTGTTACTGATTGTGCAGTGAAAATTTCATTTAGCAAAATCTCCTATCTTTCTTTGACATTTCTGTCCTTTAGAACATCCGGCCATTGGACGTTCCCTACCCTATGTCTGAGTCTATTAAAATCTGCCTTTCTGAAGTCCAACCATAAAGTCTGAGTCCTCCCTAGTCTTCCTCCTCTTGTAATCCAAAATTCAAAGATAGTATGATCGCTGCCTCCTATGTTCCTGGACACCTTTAATTCCACAACCATTTCCTCCCTGTTGATAAGAATTAGGTATCTATTCTACCTTTTGAAAGATAAAGTTGTCAGCAAGAAAAGGTAAGAATTTTCTGGACCCATTACTTTTGCGTGAGAGAGATTCCCAACAAATATCTGGATAGTTAAAATCTCCCATGATCTCTATGTCATACTTTTTTGAGAACAGAGACATCTGATGTAAAAAGAGTTCATCCATATCTTCAGTCTGTCCAAGTGGCATATTATAGTAAGCAGCTACTATAGTTTTTTCTATTCTCTCCTTGTATGCTTACCCAAACAGTTTCTGCAGAGCTACCATTCTCTGAAGCTTGGATCTCTGTGGAGATATACCATATTTTTCGCTTTGTAAGACACACTTTTTTCCCCCAAATTTGGGGGGAAAATGGGGGTGCATCTTACAATGCAGATATACCTCATCTGTGATGCCGCTGCGGGTGTCCGGTGCTTGATGCCGTGCTCTGTCCCTGATGCAGCCGGGTGCTGTCACCGCACGCTGTCCCCCAGTGCTACTGGGTGCTACCGCTGCGCTCTCTCCCCCAGTGCTTGCCGCCGCCATGCTCTGTCACTTGCAGTGTGAGGGACTCTGCCGTTCCATCCATGCTTTCCTGTGTGTGTGCGGTGGATTCCATCCGGGAAAATAGCCACCGAGATCTCAGCACTGAAATCTCGGGAGATGAGATTTCAGCTCTAAAAACTCATCTCCCGAGATTTCAGTGCCGAGATCACCATCTGCACATGTGCCATCTCCCGGCGGCCATTTTTCCAGAAGGATTCCACCGCACACGCACAGGAAAGCATGGATGGAAAGGCAGAGCCCCCCATGCTGCACGGGACAGAGCGCGGCGGCGGCAAGCAGCGGGGGATGGAGCGCGGTGGCGGCAAGCATCGGGGGAAAGAGCGTGGCTGCAGCACGTGGCAGCACCAAGGACAGAGTGCGGTGACAGCAACACCCGGCAACATCGGGGACAGAGCACGGCGGCAGCATCGGACACCCACAGCGGCACGCTGCACATCGGAACACCCCGTCATCCCAGCCTGCGTCCTGCAGCAACGTTCCAGTCCTGCATCCTCCAGCAGCAACCCTGGGACCCCGCTTCACCGCAGCCACCAACCCCGGTAAGCAATAAGATGCATGGATTATAAGAAGCACCACCATTTCGTTAAAAAAAGTTTTTTTCCTATTTTTCTCCTCAAATTTTGGGATGCGCCTTATAATCCGGAGCGTCTTATAAAGCTAAAAATAGGGCACATGTTCCTAACATACAATGCAACACCTCCTCCCTTTTTGTTAATCCTGTTTCTAATAAATAAGTTGTAGCTTTCAAGGGTTGTATTCCAAACATTTGTATCATCCGCCCCCTACATTCGACAGAAACTGCACTCATCAAAATTACCACTTACCTTCTGACAGCAAAATGTAACAGTGACCACTCTACTCATTCTTCTTGACCTTTCTGCAACTTTCGACACTGTTGACCACCATTTCCTACTCTCTAGGTTCCAGTCACTAGGCATTGAAGACACTGCTCTCTCCTGGTTCTCTTCCTATCTTTCTGACCGCTCCTTCAGTGTTTCGTTCACTGGCTCCACTTCATCCCCTCTTCCTCTCACTGTTGGGTTACCTCAGGACTCAGTCCTTGGCCCCCTTCTCTTCTCTCTCTACACAGCCCCAATTGGACAGACCATCAGCAGATTTGGCTTTCAGTACCATCTTTATGCTGATGACACACAACTATACACGCCATCCTCTGACCTTACCCCCGCTGTATTACAGAACGCCAGTGCCTGTCTGTCCGCAGTCTCCAACATCATGTCCGCTCTCTATCTGAAACTCAACCTTTCCAAAACTGAACTTCTTCTGCTCCCGCCATCTAATAAACTCCCTAAATCTGACATTTCCCTCCCCGTGGGTGGCACCATAATTACACCCTGGCAGCAGGCGCGTTATGTTTCACACCAATCTCTGCTTCACCTCCCATATACAATCTCTTGCCCGCTCGTGCCGCTTACACCCAAAGAACATCTCTAGAATCCGCCTTTTTCTCAACATGGAGACTACAAAAACCCTCACTGTCGCCCTGGTCTACTGTAACACTCTATTAATTGGCCTCCCTCTCACTCGACTTTTCCCTCTCCAGTCCATCCTTAATGCAGCAGCCAGGGTCATCCATCTGGCTAATTGGTACTCGGACGCATCCACTCTTCGCCAGTCATTACATTGGCTGCCCATTCATTATAGGATCCAATTCAAAGTACTTGTTCTCACCCACAAAGCTCTCCACACTTCTGCACCCCCTTACATCTCCTCCCTCATGTCTGTCTATCGGCCTAGCCGATCGCTTCGCTCTGCTAATGACGTTCGACTAACCTCTGCACTAATCCGTACCTCCCACTCCCAACTCCAAGACTTCTCCCGCGTTGCGCCAATTGTTTGCAATGCTCTACCCCAAGAAATTAGGACCAGCCACAACTTGCACAGTTTTAGGCGCTCCCTCAAAACACTTTTGTTCAAAGCAGCCTATCACATTCCCTAATCAAAGTAATTTTACGTGTTTGTGTAGCCCATTCACTATCTCAATCCCCCACTCCCTCAAGATAGCTGGACCATCATTGTAAGTACACACCTGTACTTTGTATCTCCCCAACCTCATTGTAGATTGTAAGCTCTCACAAGCAGGGTCGTCTTATTTTGCTTTAATTATTGTATTATTGTTAACGTTGTTACTTATGACTGTTGTGTTTGAAACTGTTAAACTGTAAAGCGCTGCGGAATATGTTGGCGCTATATAGACAAAGATTATTATTATTATAATCCCACCAAGTTTCAGTGATGCCTATGACATCATATCTATCTTCCTGTGTTAGCAGCTCCAATTCTCCTTGTTTGTTTTCCATGCTCTGTGCATTTGTATAGACACATTTTAGTTTGTAGTCAGTTTCTCTTGCTCCTCTATTTTCATTCAGTTTGTTGTTTTTGGTCGTATATTATACATTCCATATTGCTCTAGTTTAAAGCTCTCCTGATGAGTGTAGCAAGGCGTCTACCAAATATGTATTTTTCTGTTTTCATAAGATGCAACTCATCTCTAGCAAAGAGTCCATCTTACCGATAATTCACGCCATTGTCAAGGAACCCAAAACGTTGCTCAAGGCACCATCAACATAGCCAGTTGTTCACCTATAGAATCCTGTTCAATCTCCTTGGTCCATGTCCATCCACTGGGAGGATGAATGAGAAGATGACCTGCACTCCCAGTTCCTTCGGTTTCTGGCCTAGGTCTTCAATGTCTCTGCATATACTCCCCAGGTCCTTTTTTGCTGTGTCATTTGTTACTTCATGTATTAGAAGACATAGTCATCTGTAGCGCTGAAGAGCCTGATACCCTATCAGATAAATCTTTGATTTGGGCACTGGAAGACAGCACACTTCTAGTGAGGTAATGTCCGATCTGCAAATAGCAGCATCTTTTCTTCTCAGTAGGGAATCCCCCACGACCAGCATTCTCTTTTTCTTCTTCACCACAGTGCTTCTTTTTCTCCCTTCAAGAGGCTTCTGATTTAGGCTGCTTTCACACATCAGGTTTTTGCCGTCATGTATACACCACATCGGGACACATGACATCCAGAAATTGGCTTCCTGATGAGCCCAATGAGGCGAAACACGTTGAGGCGTTAATACCTGCAGAGCAGGTGGCAGGTGAAAATAAGATGAGTATCAATATTTGTCCATCTGATCTGGTAATTGATCATGCTCTTGCTTCATAGATCGATACAGTTTATTTGGGAGCTTTATATGATATTTGGTAAGGTTGAGACGTGATAATCTGACTGGCTATATTAATCAATATGGACAAGGGGTGTATGAATTATTGTCTTTAGGATTGATCCTGATATGCTAGTAAATTTATCATGATATGATAACGTCTCAGTAATCTATGGCTATGATAGAGTATCAATAACAGGTTCAGATGAGTGATATAATTAAACCATTTCAATAGCAAACTTGATGTATGTATGATTACTCCATCAACATCGAGTTTTGTATCTGCGAAAGGTTTTTTGTGAATTAACTCTTTCACCAGTTGGGCCACTAGTCTGCCGAATGTGTTCAGTATATATGTTTTTAACCTGGGGTCTAGGGTCCTTTATAGCATAGAATTGATCTATGTTTATTGGTAGTGGTCCCTCTAGAAATTGGGTAGAGGGATCCTCTAAGTGGCGGTAGGGTGCATCACTGAATATCCATCACTGTAATGAGCGGTACCACGTGACCGCTCACACAGGACAAGCTGCCGGCACTGAGAGGAGACATCGCGGGAGCTGGGTGAGTATTTCTCTGCAAGCGGGCGGGCGCACGGGGGGTGGGAGGCAGGAGGTGACCCCCAAACTTTAATTTTAACAAAAAAAAACAACTTGATTTTTCATCTCTTCTCTCCTGCAGGGGAGAAGAGATGAATGCCGCCTTCAGCACCACACGCAGGGGGGACAGCGCTTACCGTAGCGCTGTCTCTCCTGCGGGTGGTACGTGCACACGGAGGAGAGTGCACACTGTTCTCCGTGTGCACTTGTGTGGGACGCTTTGCAGACCGTGCTGCCGGAGAAAAACGGACATGTCTCCGTGTTTTCAATACGAACACAGGGTCCGGAAAACACGGAGACATGTGCATAGACCCATTCATTTGAATGGGTCTACGTGTGTCAGTGTCTCCGGTACGTGAGAAAACTGTCACTACACATACCGGAGACACTGACGTGTGAAACCTGCCTAATAGCTTTTGTATTTTTTTTCCTACTTACTGACTGATGACGATTCGTTTGACTGTATGTCAATGTGAAAAACCTGCAGCTATGTCAGTTTTTTTTGCGCAGCATGGACAAAATGCATGCAGCACACTGATGACATCCATTTGTAATCAACGTGACACGTACTGGCGCCTGGGAAGAGGCAGGGCCGTATTTGCCACTAGGCACCCGAGGGCACGTGCCTAGGGCGGGGACGATGCGGGGGGCGGCACCAGAGCAAGGTGTTTTTTTTTTTTTTTAATAAAGTCCGGCAGGGTCACCTTAATTCCCCCGCCCATCCGCCCGCCCGCGAGTCCTTGCCCCGACATCATACAGTATGAGTGAGTCATCATACATACTCACCTAGCTACCTCCAGCGATGCCTGGTCTGGTCTCAGCGTCGGCCGACGGCAGCTCGTCCTGTGTGAGCGGTCAGGTGGTACCGCTCATTAAGGTCATGAATATGCGCATATTCATGACCTTAATGAGCGGTACCACCTGACCGCTCACACAGGACGAGGGTGCTGCGTCGGGACAGAGGTGGAGAGGATTCCGTTCCGCGCGGTGTGGAAAAGGACAAAGGTGAGTATGATGACAGCCAGAGTGGGAGGACGGCGGGGGGAGGATGAAGGAGGATCGTGGACGGGGAGCAGCCGAGCCATACAAGATGGGAGCGCGGAGCGGCAGGGAGCCGATGAAGATGACCCATGCATGGAGCCTGGGGGCGGCTGGCCAGGGGGGAGAGATGACGAGCCATGCAAGATGGGAGCCGGCGATGAGCCACGCGTACAGGGGGGTATGGGAGATGAGCCAGAGCCACCCATGCATACAGGGAGGGGGAGATGAGCCAGGCATACAGGAGGGGGGGAGAGATGAGCCATGCATACAGGGAGGAGGGGGAGATGAGCCATGCATACAGGATTGGAGGGGGGAGATGAGCCATGCATACAGGATTGGAGGGGGGGAGATGAGCCATGCATACAGGATTGGAGGGGGGAGATGAGCCATGCATACAGGATGGGAGGGGGTGGGCCATTATACAGTATGCGTGGAGCATCATATGTGGCCATTATACAGTATGGAGCATCATGTGTTGCTGCCTTTATACAGTATGGAGCATCATGTGTGGCCATTATACAGTATTGAGCATCATGTGTGGCTATTATACAGTTATTGAGCATCATGTGTGGCCGTCCATTATACAGTATGGAGCATCATGTAGAGCTATTATACAGTATGGAGCATCATGTGTGGCCATTATACAGTATGGAGCATCATATGTGGCCATTATACAGTATGGAGCATCATGTGTGGCCAATGGCCATTATACAGTATTGAGCATCATGTGTGGCCATTATACAGTATGGAGCACTGTGTGGCCATATTTTTGGGGGGTTATAATTATTGTATATGAAACAGTGTGATCAGCAGTGCTAAATGGCTGTGGTTGGGACGTGGATATGGGTGTGACTAGTTGTGAAATGGGTGTGGTCAGTGGCTTGGCCTAAAATTTGCCGCGGCGCACGTAGTGCGCCACAAACTTTATACCTCTTTCCCTTCTTCAAAAGTTGGGAGGTATGATACCACATTTGCCAGATCACAGCAAGTGCCGCAAATCCCATAGGGAATGAATGAAGCCAAACGCAGTGTTGCTGTAAGTGATCCGTTATGCGGCAGACGCAGAAAAACTGCCCGATCTGCTGCAAAAGGAGGCAGCACTAAAAGTGCCTAGGGCAGCAGAAACTCTAAATACGGCCCTGGGAAGAGGCAATACAGTTTGCGCTGTTCCCAGGCGACGGCCGGCTGCTGAAGGCAGCTCTCATCATTATCTCCTGTGGTGTAGTGACCAATGTTACAGCCAGGGGGCGCTGTGTGCGCGCTCTTCAAGATGCACTTGGAGGCAGGGTTATGATGAAACAGTGACTGGTAGTGTGGTGAATGGCCGATATGTGTCGCAGAGGGAGTCTGCGTGGTACGTCTGATGTAATGTGGTTGTTCTGGGACCTGTAGTCCCTCGAGTTTGTGTAATGGTGTATAGTTAGTATGGGAGACTTACTAGGCTAGTTGTGTGAGATGGGCGGGACAAACTAGCCACACATCCACACTCCCATCCAGGGGTGTGGTTTCAGGGTATATAATGTGACCAGGGTGTGGGTCACATGGTCTCTGAAGGTCCTGAAGTATGTGTTGTGTGAATAGCACAAGGTGAGACTTTGTTATTGGTGGCCCGGGTATTGGACGGTCCCAGCTGGGGATGGACGTCCTGAATAGTACCCGGACTGGCCACCTGTGTGATCCTGTGTAACCTGTGTGTTGGGAGGTCTTGGGAGTAGGACCGGATCCCTGAATAGCACGAGGTGAGGACCGGGATCTGCAGAGCCAGTGACAGCTACTGTGTGGGGAAGCTACAGTCCTTCGGTGGGTCTGGACTGACTAATGTGTGCCGGCCAGGCAAGTTGGTGATCCCTGTGAGGCAGCTTACCCGGAGGAGTGGACTGACAAGGAGTCAGCAAGCGGAGCAGGAGCTCCCGTCAGGTACTATACAGTCTGTTAGTGCTTGTAATGTTCTATGAACTGTGTGGTCTCCCACGGCGACTGAACGGACTGTGGGTCGTGATAAGCTCATGAAATATAACGCAATGGACTGTACGTCATGTGGTTTATGATGTGTAATAAACCAAATAAGACTGTTATGTGTGAGATATCGTGCCTGAAGTGTTTATCCTGCTGCCAAGCGAGTATTCCCCAACCCACTCAGGTAGCGTATTCCCACACTCCTTCTCATGCTGAGATCAGGAAACAATGATGGGAGTTGTACTCAGCAACAGTTGTGTCCCTCCTATGTAAAATACACTGTGTGCAGAATTATTAGGCAAGTTTTATTTTGATCATATGATACATTTTATACATGTTGTCCTACTCCAAGCTGTTCAGGCTTGAGAGCCAACTACCAATGAAGTAAATCAGGTGATGTGCATCTCTGTAATGAGGAGGGGTGTTGTCTAATGACATCAAAACCCTATATAAGGTGTGCTTATTTATTAGGCAACTTCCTTTCCTTTGGCAAAATGGGTCAGAAGAGAGATTTGACGGGCTCTGAAAAGTCCAAAATTGTGAGATGTCTTGCAGAAGGATGCAGCAGTCTTGAAATTGCCAAACTTTTGAAGCGTGATCACCGAACAATCAAGCGTTTCATGGCAAATAGCCAACAGGGTCGTAAGAAGCGTTTTGGGCAAAAATGGCGCAAAATAACTGCCCATGAATTGAGGAAAATCAAGCTTGAAGCTGCCAAGATGCCATTTGCCACCAGTTTTGACATATTTCAGAGCTGCAACGTTACAGGAGTAACAAAAAGCACAAGGTGTGCAATACTCGGACATGGCCAAGGTAAGGAAGGCTGAAAAACAACCACCTTTGAACAAGAAACATAAGAAAAAACGTCAAGACTGGGCCAAGAAATATCTTAAGACTGACTTTTCAAAGGTTTTATGGACTGATGAAATGAGAGTGACTCTTGATGGGCCAGATGGATGGGCCAGAGGCTGGATCAGTAAAGGGCAGAGAGCTCCACTCCGATTCAGACACCAGCAAAGTGGAGGTGGGGTACTGGTATGGGCTGGTATCATTAAAGATGAACTTGTGGGACCTTTTCGGGTTGAGGATGGAGTAAAGCTGAACTCCCAGACCTACTGCCAGTTTCTGGAAGACAACTTCTTCAAGCAGTGGTACAGGAAGAAGTCGGTATCGTTCAAGAAAAACATGATTTTCATGCAGGACAGTGCTCCTTCACATGCCTCCAACTACTCCACAGCGTGGCTGGCCAGTAAAGGTCTCAAGAAAAAATAATGACATGGCCCCCTTGTTCTCCTGATCTGAACCCCATAGAGAACCTGTGGTCCCTCATAAAATGTGAGATCTACAGGGAGGGAAAACAGTACACCTCTCGGAACAGTGTCTGGGAGGCTGTGGTGGCTGCTGCACGCAATGTTGATTGTAAACAGATCAAGCCACTGACAGAATCTATGGATGGAAGGCTGTTGAGTGTCATCATAAAGAAAGGTGGCTATATTGGTTACTAATTTTGGGGGGGGTTATTTTAGCATGTCAGAAATGTTTATTTCTAAATTTTGTGCAGTTATATTGGTTTACCTGGTGAAAATAAACAAGTGAGATGGGAATATATTTGGTTTTTCTTAAGTTGCCTAATAATTCTGCACAGTAATAGTTACCTGCACAAACAGATATCCTCCTAAGATAACCAAATCTAAAAAAAAAAAACACTCCAACTTCCAAAAATATTAAGCTTTGATATTTATGAGTCTTTTGGGTTGATTGAGAACATAGTTGTTGATCAATAATAAAAATAATCCTCTAAAATACAACTTGCCTAATAATTCTGCACACAGTGTAAAGAATTAAATACAAAAAATGGTGTAAGCTTCCACACAATTTTGATAACAAGCAGAAGGAAAGCCGACTGCTGGGGCTGATCTTGATAATCTGGGACATGGGACAGTACCCGATAAGGTTCCCAGGCTATTAATATCAGCTCACAGCTGCTTGCTGAGCCTTTCCTGGTGAATTTACTGGGGACCCGAGAAATAAATGACGTAGGGTCCCTAAAAACTCCAAACCAGTTATACTAAACATGGTTCATGTTGAAAACCAGATGTCGTTGTAATGAATTACAAATTTAAAAAACTGACCGTCACATCCAAACATAGAATAAGTGTGAACGGGTGCTGAACCTAGAGTCACCAACTCGTATACAGTCAAATAAATAAGGTAGCACACTGCGGCGCTAAAACATGGAAACATGAAAATTGAACTGCATTACTGCATTAGAAATATGAAAAAATGAGAGCGTTCAGCGCATAAATTGGCCAATTCATGTCTACCTGGTAGCCACATTAAGGCATCTCTCATATACCAGGAACTAGACATTCCTTTCATCACTGAGAATAAACGTCTTCATCTGAATGGGAACCTACTGTGAATCCTCTTAGACTATAATCACTCTCTCTGTGGAGGGGTAATGGTCCTGTTGCGATTAAAACACCTGTGGCTAAAAGGTGGAGTGCTCAGTCAGAAGGCCAATGAACACAAATTTTAAAAAACTGACCATCACATCCAAACATAGAATAAGTGTGAACAGGTGCTGAACCTAGAGTCACCAACTCGTATACAGTCAAATAAATAAGGCAGCACATTGCGGCGCTAAAACATGCAAACATGAAACATGAAAATTGAACTGCATTACTGCATTAGAAATATGAAAAAATGAGAGCGTTTAGCGCATAAATTGGCCAGTTCATGTGTACCTGGCAGCCACATTAAGGCATCTCTCGTATACCAGGACCTAGACATTTCTAGACATGTTTGCATGTTTTAGCGCCGCAGTGTGCTGCCTTATTTGACTTTAGAAATGAATTACGGCACGGAACAGTATGGATTATCATATTTTCACTTCGGACAGGAGAGTATGTGGTTGATTATTATTTTTGTGTTTTTACAGGGGACATTGGCATCAGTGGATTAGTCGTAAGGTGAGTATTTTTGTTGTTTATTATTTTCTTCTTATTTTTACAGAGGACAAGGGCTTCAGTGGAATAGGCATAAGGTGAGTATAACTTTGTTTTTTTTATTTTAAAATAAATGTGTAAAACAGGGTGTTGATTTTTATTTCAAATGAAGGATTTTAATCTTGCTTTGTGTATATTTCCAAACTTACTATTGGGTTAGTAATGGGGTGTCTTATCAGCATTTCTCCATTCCCTGGGCTTGATGTCACTTGACATTTCAAAGGAGACATCAACCCCAACCCTATTACTCCACTTGCCATTGCCACAGGGAAAAGGGGTAAGAGCGAGACTAAGTGCAAGATTTGGCCCATCTTTTGGATGCGCCATTTCTAGGGCTGCTGACAGCTGATATTGGTAGTTTGAGGGGAGCAATATCTCTGACCCCTTCGAAGGCTATTAATATCAGACCACAACTGTATGTTTAGCCTTTGATGGTTTGATTTTAAAGGGGGACCTTACGTCATTTTGTTTCTGGGGTCCCCTGTAAATTCAGCAGGAAATGCTAAGCAAACAGCTGTGAGCTGTTATTAATAGCCTGGGAACCTTATCGAGTATTGTCCCTTTTCCCAGATTATTAAAATCAGCCTCCAGCCATGAGCTTTCCCTCTGCTCGTTATGAAAATTGCGTGGGAGCTCACGCAGGTTTTTTTATTTAATTTCTTTATTTTACACAGGATGGACACAGCTGTTGCTGAATACAACTCCCATCATTGTGGCTGCCGACGCCTGGGTACAGCGCAAATTGTTCTGCTTCTTCCCAGGAGCCGGTACATGTCACGCTGATGACAACTCCCATCATTGTCTCCTGGTCGCGTTGATCTCAGGGCGACCAGGCAACAATGATGAGAGCTGCCTCCAGCAGCCGGTGCCAGGGATCAGTGCTAACTGTACTGCAAACACGGATATACGGATGTTGCATATGTACACAAGGAGACGGACTGCGGATCTCACCAGTACTGTTTTTTTCCTGTTTAGGAATCATCAGGATATGTGAAGGAGGCCTAAAGCTGGCCATATACATACAATAGCTGACAACTGCGCACTCATTCACTTGTCTGCTATACCTCTTGACTGATCCATACACATAAACAATTAGCCTGGCGTAATTTTTTATATGACTACTTGGGAAAAAGGCAAGGGTAAAACCTTTTCTGTTGTAGACAGGCATGAAAATGAACATTAATGTCTCGTTTACAGAGGCAAACATTAATATAGTTATGATATGGTACAAGATCCCTTGTAGATTAGATCAATTATTTCCATCAGGTGTCTCTAAATTTATTCCTTAGATTCATCATAGATTGCATTCAGGTGTATGATTTTTTATCAATCACCTCAACTAACTTGAAGACAGACCCTTTGCAAGCTCTCTTTTATGAACAAATTCTTCAAATACCATATCTTATCCTTTACGTTCTTTCTGTAATTTCTTTGCCAACTAAATCACACATGCCTGCTCTTGGAAGTTTGCAGTTTTACCCATTCATTTAAACTCAAAGTAATGTGGATATTGGTCAATGAACATTTATCTTGTGTACTTAAAGGGTTGTCTAAGCTTGGGAAATAGGTTTTTCTATGTGACTACAGACTTTTGGATTCTCAGAGCATGCACACAGCACGCTATCAAGACTCTCCGAACTGGCAGCGAGAGCAGGCAGCCACAATATGCAATTTGTATACTTACGGCCACATTCCAACTAGACATGTGTGGCCTCACTTAACACAAGTCGCATACTTGCATTCATGTGACCGCCCGCTCTCGCTGCTGGCACCAGAGAATCTTGACAGTGTGTGGTATGCACACTGAGGATTCAAAAGTCTGCTGTCAGAGTGATTACAGACCTTCATCCCAATCCTGGACAACCCCTTTAATGATAAAGGTTCCAAATTTTTGCACAAATGGCAGCCCTGCATAAATTATTTTTCTTGACATGCCTCTATATAGACGACTTTTGTCAAGGACGGCCACCGCTCTTATCTTGTCCATCCTCTGTTGCCTTCACAATGTAGGTACCCTTGTTCCCGTCTCTTCTTGTCTTGTCCTGTCTCGTATTCTTGATATATTTCTATCCAAAAAAGAAAAAAGATGAAGCGCACTCACTTGTAGTAAATCCAAGTCTTTATTCCAAGTCTTTATTCGGACATAACTTAATGTGCTGCAGGGAGGGTGGTGAACACTCGGACGACAGCTGTTTCGTGCTTAATGCACTTCAACAGGTCCTATATTATATTAATATAGGACCTGTTGAAGTGCATTAAGCACGAAACAGCTGTCGTCCGAGTGTTCACCACCCTCCCTGCAGCACATTAAGTTATGTCCGAATAAAGACTTGGAATAAAGACTTGGATTTACTACCGGTGAGTGCGCTTCATCTTTTTTCTTTTTTGGATATCATTTATGGACTATTATACAGCAGCACCCCGGTAAATTTGTTCCATATCTCAGGCTAAAGCGGCAATTGGCAATAACATAGGGAGACTCAAGGGTCTAACTTATAACAGCAGTGCGGAAGTGTTTTTTTTTTTTCCTTTTTCCTTTTTTTTTTTTTCCTTTTTCATTTTTGGTGCTCTTTGATATATTTCTGTCTTGTTATTTCTTCAAGGTTCTATTTGACACCCTTTAAATAGATATAGTTTACTGTCACGGATAACATATTTTTACTTGTTTGTGCATCTTGTAAACTGGTCTCTCCACAAACGTGGAGGAAATTTGCCCCTCAATAGCAACTGTTCTCCTATTTGTTTATCTTGACTATTCTAAAGGTACCTTCACACGAAACGACTTTACAACGAGAACGACAACGATCCGATCGCTGCAGCGTCGCTGTTTACATCGCTGTAGAGATGTCAAACACAGCAGCTCCAGAACGACGCAGGAGCGATCCTGTGACGTAGCGGTGACGCACTTATCGTTCTCACAGGTCGTTAGCTCCATGTTTAACATTGCTGGCATCGTTGCTTTTGCTTTCAAACACGACGATACACGCCGATCTGACGACCAAATAAAGTTCTGAACTTTAATCAACGACCAGCGATATCACAGCAGGATCCTGATCGCTGCTGCGTGTCAAACACAACGAGATCGCTATCCAGGACGCTGCAACGTCACGGATCGTTGTCGTTCTCGTTGTAAAGTCGTTTCGTGTGAAGGTACCTTTAGTGCCCATCCTTATCTCCCACAACTTGATTTTTCTTGGGAAATTCCGGAGTCCCCAATACACATTAGATTATTGTCCAATCTCTCTGATATTGGCGGGATCGGATTACTTCAGTTTAAAGGAACTGTGGACAGCTTGAGACTATGTTCGCACGATCGGTATTTGTTACGTTTTTCATGCTGTAGAATTTCCATACCATTTTTGCAACTGTTATGTACTGCATATTAGGCTATTTGTGGTTTTCATTGCATTTTTGTGTGTGTTTTTTGTTACATATGTTTTTTTTCATGGTTTTGACTCTGTGTTTTGCCTTAACTTGGTGTGTCATGCTTTAAAGATGTTCAAATATAAATAGATAGATAGATAGATAGATAGATAGATAGATAGATAGAATAGAGAAATACAGCAGCAGCACCAGGAAAATTGGATGCAAGGCCTCCCAGTCCTTTAAATATAGTGAAAAAAACTGGAAGCTGCACACCATCTCAAGTAGAAAAAAATTTAATAGCCCATCAGGCAACGTTTCGGCTCCATGAGAAAGGCTCATACATGGAGCCGAAACATCACATGCTGGGAAATTAAATAGTATTTTTTTCTACTTGAGATGGTGTGCTACTTCCATTTTTTTCTTGATAGATAGATATGGGGTAAATAGATATCTGTGAGTTATATAATAAGTGCCTTGCATTGTGTAGCTTACTGTATATGTATTAACTTAATAAATAAATGAAAAAAAAAAATGGCTTGGGGTCCAACCCATTTTTGATAACCAGCAAATATAAAGCAGACAGCTGTGAGCTGATATTATCAGGCTGGGAATACCAGCCCGCCGCCGCCAAAGAAGTGGCACACCACAGTAGATGAACCTTTTCTGGTTCTTTGCCCTGCTCTTCCTGATTGCTCTGGTCTGTAGTCAAGCGGGGTAATGGTAGTTGAGGTTGATGTCAGCTGTAATTTGTCAAAAATCACAGGTGCATCAATCTTTGGGATTAATAATGAAGAGGTGTATGAGACAGTCCCAATACTGACCCAGTAATTTTTAAGCTGGGAAAAGACCAATAACTATGGAACTTCCCAGCCTGATAATATCAGCTCACACCTTTACCTTTGCTGGTTATCAGAAGTAAGGGGAACCCCACTTTTTTTATTTATTCACTTAATACATGTACACTAAACTATACATGTAAAGCACTAATTATATTTCTCGGGGATATCTATCTGTTTATCTATCATCTTTGCACATCTTTAGAGCGTTTTTTTTCCTTTGTCAAAACGTTATTGATATACATAAATGTGGATTACATGCATTTTTGATGCAGTTCCGCTGCGTAAACGCACTAAAAACACATGTGCGTATTTTACCCTCAAAATTTCCACACCTAATGCAAGTCTATGGCAAAAATCCACATGGAAGACTGAGCATACCCGCAAGAGAAATTGACATGCTGCATCTTGGAAAAACGCATTGCAAGTGAGTTTATGCTGCGTAAAAAAGAAGCACAGTGGGCATGAGATTTCTATTAATCCCATCCATTTTGCTTGTCCTGCAGCAAAAATAGTCTGTGTCCAGAACACTAGTAGCACTGATGCTGGGAATGTACCCTTATACTTGCTGTTTGCATGTAGTGTACAGTAGTGTACAGTACTACCAAAAAAGGGTGATTGATAGCGATGGTCAGCCTGTTTACTGGATTATTTCTCATAATATAATCCGCTGGATGTGAAGTACAGGGGAGGCTAGAATGATCATCATGGTGGATGCTGTAGGTGGGAGTCCGTGTATGCAGCCATCATCTAGGCTGAGTCATGTTCTCAGAGATGTGAATATGTGTGGGAGGGGTGGGAGAAGCTGGAGGAGGGGAATGACCTGCAAACGTGGCTGGAAAATGACTGAAACGGGATCAGCTGGTAAAACAGAAGAAAAGAACGGAACACAGTTTTAGGATAGAATTTGGCAAAACCTCAACCAAAAGATTGAGCGGGAGCAAACAACAGGACTATCAGGTCAGATAGAGGGAGACTGAGAAATTCATGTAGAAAAGGAATGGGCTGAAATGGGAGGATGGAATGAAAGAGGGTAAAAGAATAAGGCATGGTAGGGAAGATCAGAGGATGGGAGACTAAGTAGAAAGAAGGGAATGAAGTGACAAGTCTGATGGAGGGATAGTGTCAGAAGTGAAATTAGATAGGTAAGGAGTGGATGGGGAGGTTGGAAGAAAAATACAGGCGGGGCTGTAATCTGATCCTCAGTATAAAGACATCTGGAACTTATGCATTACACGCTATTCACAGATGAATGGGACACAGGTAGCACTATGTCACACTAAATGCCGAAGTCGACGGCATTAGGAACTGTAGACTCTGAGCCGGCACCTGGTGCATTTCCCATACAGGTTGCCTTTAAAGCATACGTACCTGGATATTGATTATACCATATACTAAATCATCTGTGGATTATACTGGATGTTACTTGGGGATGTCAAAGGCATCATTTCTGTTGGACTAAACTGATATCATAAAAGGACGTTTTACAGTTAGTGCTGTGTTATTCTCATCCCTCACCTTTTACCAAAGTAAACTAGTGATTGCTCTAAATGTTGCCTTAATCCATGCGGCAAATACTATCAAATCATCCAATATATTAATATTTTTGATTCCGGCTGGAAAGGGGCTTCCAGCATCCAACAAGCGGATATGAAGCCCATGCAGAAGCTTTTCCAATTGCCAGTGACAGCGGTGAATCTAGTAAAGAATCACCGGTCAGAGGAGGCTAAAAGCCCAGTTCTGACACCAGATGGAGGAGTCCAAACTTTTTACAATGCGCTACAAGCAGATGAGCTGAAACTGCTCAAGTCTCCAGCTACCGAAACCAGCACAGAAAACAGTGGATCCAGCTCCCAAAGTCAGCCTCTGCGGTATGGAGCCCCTGAACTACCTCGTACCTGTGACTAGTACCTCTTTCATTTGCTTTAGTAATTCACAGGTTGCATATAGAGACAGTATATTTTTGTTAGCATGCTGTGTTTGGGTATTGACAATAGAAATACATAGATATACTTAATAATCAAATTGCTAATATGCCTTATTTAATGTTTTATTGTGAACATAAGCCTAAGTGAGAAATTTGGATGCAGTAACCTAATATCTTATTGTACAATTGCATCATTTTCTTGTAATATTTCTACTCTTCTCATTCCTGTGTTCTATAGTACCAGTCTGCATTCTCTGACTCCGGTGATCTAGCGTAGACATATACCATGTCCTTGTTTAAGTTTCAGATGATCAAATACCTACAGTTGACTGAAATGTGCCGTGTGTAGTAAAGAACAGGACATGTCCTTCACATAGGGCTTGTGAGCTGGAAAGTAAATAGAAGTGATGAAAAGCAAATGGCTCCAGACTAGTGATGAGCGAATGTGCTTGGATAACGTGCTATCGGGTGTTATCTGAGTATCTGGGGAATGCTCGGATAATATGTTCGAGTCCTCGCGGTTGCATGTTTTGGTGCTGTCTAACTGCTGCAAAATAGGCAGCCGCTGGGAATCGAACATGTTATCCGAGCATTACCCAGATTCTCAGATAACACCCGATAGCACGTTATCCGAGAACGTTCGCTCATCACTAGTCCAGACCTGTCAAACTCAGATAGAAGGCAGTGCAAACTTTATATTCAGTCCCAAGAACCCTTGCTTTCAATATGGTGGTCATCGCAACGATATTTGGGTAGAGTGCAGATGGCCCACTAGTGACTGGTCTCTCGATATTAATGGCAATACTAATAGTACAGAAAACAGACACCTCAATTGCTAACATTACAAGTTGTAACGGTCTACACAGTGGCGACATATTAGCAAAAAAAAGTGATAAAGCCGATAAAATACATGTAGTCAGTTTATCCATTGTGCTGTCATCTGGCTTAAGTGTCCCGACAATTTCTATAAAGTGGTGAAACTTTCATTTAATGCCTGGAAACAAACTTCGGATGGTAGTTTGTGTATTCTAAATTGCTGGGTGGTAAAATAGCTCAGGGGTGAGAAGTCTCACATGGCAATGTCTATTCTACAATGGAAGTGTCAGACTCACCGGAACGTAATCTTTGCAGGACTGTACTGCCCTAATGCAGAGAGCCCCATAGATGGTATGATATACATTGCTGCAGGGCAAAATATTTATTATTTTTCACTGTGAAACCTTATTGCTACTTTGGAAATGACAATGAAATTGGTCTAAAATGATAGCGATGACGTCACATGATTAATTACATTTTAGTCCTTTGTATAATTATGTCTTGTACTTTCTCCTAATTTACTGTACGACCTCGTCAGCTTCATGTACTGTGTGCGCATGCTCCAGAGCAGCGGCGGTACCTGAGTGACAGAGACACAGTCAGCGCAGCGGGAAGACAGCGTGCGTACCCCATTAACACCACTCACAATTGCGACGTCACAAAGCTGCTCATCACTGCGCAAGCGCGGGATTACTGAGAAGGTTCCTGGACTTCGAGCCAGTACTACAGATCAAACAAAGGGTGTGGATAAGATGACTAGCCCGTGACTGAAAGCCCACCCTTATGACTGAAAGATAAAGTTGAATATAATTATACAAAGTGATGTTTTGGAATGAATACTGCGCCATTTTGCTTGAAAGCAATGTGTTAGAGTATGTGCACACGATCAGTAAACGCTGCTGATTTGACACTACGTACATCCGCAGCCTCCAACCCACAGCGTCCAGATGTTACAGCATAGTGGATGGGATTTCAAGAAATCCCATGTCCACTATGCATCCACAGACACCCGCGGATCACCGGCGGAAAAGGACTCGCGGCACGTCTTTCCAGAAAGCCGCTTGTCTATTTATCTTGCGGAGATGCGAGCCTCCACAAGATAAATTTCACCCATACAATGTATTGGACGCGATGAATGCGCACGGTTCAATGAACACATGCGGAATCACCTGCATTTAATAGCCGGCAGCTCTTTGGATGCAGCGGACATGTGCTGCGACCAAAGCGCTGCCAATGCCTGAATGTCTGCACATACCCTCAGTGATGCAAATGTCATCACTAACAGCACATTGGCGCCAGTTTAATAGTGAAAAAGACGTGACTTGTTCCCTTTGACATCGTACCCTTTTCTGCTCTCCGGGCTTTTTAAGTACAAGTCTATTCAACTTTAGCATCTAGAGGGCAATGTACATAGCATCATTTAATGGAATTTAAGACCCGTGGTTGCTGTGACACCGTCGGTGGCCTATCTTACCCCTTTTCATCCTGGTGTAACAAGACGCTACTAATGAATATTTTAAAACCTAGTGTCAAGTTTTATGGTAGCAACAGACTGAGGACACGTATGACTTTCTTTTTTCTTTTTATACATTAATTAGCAGGCAAATAAGAATGGAAAAAGTAATGTTCCCAAAGTTATACTTTAAGCTCTTAATACAAGCAATAATATGGAGTATGTATAAAGTATATGTTTAATCAAATGCTAAAATGTATATAAAATAACACAAATCACGTACACACACATTTCCAGTTAGAATTTAAAGAGGTAATAGAGTTTCAAAGAAATATATGTGAAAAGGAAGATATCCAAAAGAAATTTGACCTGGATAATGAATTGTGTGCCAAAATATGTAGGGTACAATGAAGATGTCCGGTGCCTACCACTCCAGTACACAACGATACCACTGCGCAGAGGTGGACATGGCATTGGTGCAACCTGTGCAGCAGCACGGGGGCTCAAGAGGTAATGGGGGCAAATCTCCATCTCCAAAACTAGTGGAATTGTGGTTTATGGTGTACTATTAGACTGTAAAGGGCTCGTATATTGTTCTTGCACATGGGCCCTCTTCTGTCTATTATTATTATTCTGTACAAGCTCTATGTTCTGCCATGGGAATACGATCCTATTGTGTCTACAATAATACACATAACAGAGAGGTGGACTTTCAGTTTGGGGATCAAAAGTAATTTGGCACAATACATGCGGTGTCGGGAGGAAAAGTAAGTTCCAGCAACTATAGTGCTGGCAGAATGCTGCTGAAAAGGGACAGTATACTCAGAAAGGTTAGTTACAAAGTGTGATAATTCCTGAACATCTTGGACTAGCACTGTGTTTGCACTAAAAACAGCTGCAAGACCATGTGTTTCTACAGATTTTGGGTGAAAGTTCAGGTATGCTTTAATTATAGTTGATTCATAAAGTACATCATTGTGTCACCGGAAATATAAACCTTAATGTGGAATATAATCAGGGTCAGAATCTCTGGAAAATGTATACTGTATTTACAGGGTCCCGTAGTGTGTAGATGGTTAAATACATGAATTTCACAAATACAATGCAGCGAGTCCCACTTACCAGGTCATGTGAACACATCCATAAAAATCTCAGGTTCATAGTTAACATAATCTGTCAATCAGATACAACTTTGTGAATAAATCGGCTTTGGCGTTCTCATACAAGCCCAGCTTTCATGTGTCACTTACAATTTTTCTCTTTAGACACGATGACTTGAAAGAAATGTTGGACAGCAACAAGGATTCTCTGAAGCTGGAGGCTATGAAGAGGATAGTCGCTGTAAGTGTTTTTATTTTATTTTTTACCTAAATCTTCACACATATATACACTCACCGGCCACTTTATTAGGTACACCTGTCCAACTTCTTGTTAACACTTAATTTCTAATCAGCCAATCACATGGCGGCAACTCAGTGCATTTAGGCATGTAGACATGGTCAAGACAATCTCCTGCAGTTCAAACCGAGCATCAGTATGGGGAAGAAAGGTGATTTGAGTGCCTTTGAACGTGGCATGGTTGTTGGTGCCAGAAGGGCTGGTCTGAGTATTTCAGAAACTGCTGATCTACTGGGATTTTCACGCACAACCATCTCTAGGGTTTACAGAGAATGGTCCGAAAAAGAAAAAAAATCCAGTGAGCGGCAGTTCTGTGGGCGGAAATGCCTTGTTGATGCCAGAGGTCAGAGGAGAATGGGCAGACTGGTTCGAGCTGATAGAAAGGCAACAGTGACTCAAATTGCCACCCGTTACAACCAAGGTAGGCCTAAGAGCATCTCTGAACGCACAGTGCGTCGAACTTTGAGGCAGATGGGCTACAGCAGCAGAAGACCACACCGGGTACCACTCCTTTCAGCTAAGAACAGGAAACTGAGGCTACAATTTGTACAAGCTCATCGAAATTGGACAGTAGAAGATTGGAAAAACGTTGCTTGGTCTGATGAGTCTCGATTTCTGCTGCGACATTCGGATGGTAGGGTCAGAATTTGGCGTAAACAACATGAAAGCATGGATCCATCCTGCCTTGTATGGAGCATCTTTGGGATGTGCAGCCGACAAATCTGCGGCAACTGTGTGATGCCATCATGTCAATATGGACCAAAATCTCTGAGGAATGCTTCCAGCACCTTGTTGAATCTATGCCACGAAGAATTGAGGCAGTTCTGAAGGCAAAAGGGGGTCCAACCCGTTACTAGCATGGTGTACCTAATAAAGTGGCCGGTGAGTGTATATTATATGTCATTTCTTCTTTTCTTAGATGATAGCTCGAGGAAAGAATACATCCGATCTGTTTCCAGCTGTTGTGAAAAATGTGGCCTGCAAGAACATAGAGGTGAGCTGAGGAACGTGGCGACAAATGTGTGCGTGTTAGTTCAAGAAAAACTAAAAGTAAAGTCAGAAGCTAAGGCTCCATTCACACCATGTTTTTACCCTACGTTGGAGATACAGTTGGAGACATCACTAATGGACCCCCATTGTAAAAACATATATACCTTTGTATTTAGTAGTCTATCAGTGGACCATGCTATTCCATGCCACAAAAAGGTATGTCAACTGATACTGGCCCAATGGAGGCCAAAAGTCCACTCTGTCTGGTGAATAGAGCCTTATGGATATGCTTAGTGTATGAGCAGAGCAGTTTTCCTGCCAGATACGATAAAGGCTTCAATGATGATGTAAACATTGTCTTATATAATTTACATGGAATCTGTCACCAGGTTTTTGTCACCCAATCTCAGAACAGCATGATATAAAGTTTTCCACTGATGTGTCACTTACTGGTCTGCTTGCTGTAGCTTAGATAATCTGCTTATAAAACAGTGATTTTATCGCTAAAGTACTAGTAAACCTATTGCCATGTAGTCTTCCACATTTGTGAGCGCTGTATAACCCCACCCCCACCCCTGATTGGCAGAATGTTTGTGTACACTCTGCATAGGCAGAAAGTTGCCAATCAGTGATGTGGGCGGGGTAATACAGAGCTCAGCATTCACATTCAGAGAACCCCTAGATCTGCAGCGCATAAAACACTGATTTTATCAAAGCTAGCCCAGTAATTGACAAATCACTGGAATCAGGGTCTGTGCTCCTACATTCTACTATATTCAGATAGGGTAGCAAAAACCTGGTAAGAAGATTTTCCTTAACATTTACACATATATACAGTATGTATAGAGTATATATATATATATATATATATATATATATATATATACTCTATACATACTGTATATATGTGTAAATGTTATTATATTGTTATATATATATATTATGTTTTATAGGAGGGACTAACATGGTAATCGCAGTCAAAGCTAATTTTTTCGACTTCCTGTAACTAATCCTATGTATTTTATTCAGTTTCACCTAAGCTCAAAATTGTTAGTACTCGGCAGTGCGGCACCAAAACATAACTTCCAGCTCCTCAGTAGTTAGAGATGATGGACAGAAAAGGTTTGTATCAAGTTAGAAAGTTATTACCGAACCACTGCATAGATGGTAACTTGTAGATTACTGGGGGTCCGACTGTTAGGACCCCACAAAACTCAAGAATGCTCTTTTAATTGCGTATGGGACTTCTGTAGATACAGTAGCTAATCGATCAGTAAGTTATCCCGCATGTGAATAGTTGATGGCTCTTAAACTTGACAAAAGCACTTTAAAGAGCACTACCCCCCGAACTGTGAACATGTCACGTATTGTCAAATCAGAAACTGGACTAGTGGCCAAAGATCACTTTGCATTTTTGTTTGAGTAAGATCATTCTAATAATTTGTAGTGGCCGTCTTTTATAAACTTGACATCAGTAAGTGCAGCCTTAGGGTATGTGTCCACGTTCAGGATTGCATCAGGATTTTACATCAGTATTTGTAAGCCAAAACCAGGAGTGGGTGATAAATACAGAAGTGGTGCATATGTTTCTATTATACTTTTCCTCTAATTGTTCCACTCCTGGTTTTGGCTTACAAATACTGAGGTAAAATACTGACCAAATACTGCTAGTGTGACTGTGGCCTAAGGCTGCACTTACTGATGTCAAGTTTACAAAAAATGGCCACTGCAAATTATTAGAAAAATAGTGTTAAAATGTATTAATTTTCATTCCCAATAAATGAAAAAACTCTCTGTAATTATGTCACAATAATTTACAAAGATAAAGCGCTAAAAGGATGCATATTGGCAATTTAGCCTACAGAAATGAATACAATGCATGTCAGTAAGACCAAACATCCCCTAGGAGCCCAGCATTCAGCTTTCCACATTGTCAAAGCCAAACATATTTATCTTTGTAGGTGAAGAAGTTGGTTTATGTCTATTTGGTTCGATATGCTGAGGAACAACAGGATCTGGCTCTTCTCTCCATCTCCACCTTTCAGAGGGGGTTAAAGGTTGGTTGAGTAATGACTGTATTCTTAGAAGCTCCTGATTGTTTAATGTTGTGCCTTAGGGTATGTGTCCACGTTCAGGATTGCATCAGGATTTGGTCAGGATTTTACCTCAGTATTTGTAAGCCAAAACCAGGAGTGGGTGATAAATGCAGAAGTGGAGCATATGTTTCTATTATACTTTTCCTCTATTTGTTCCACTCCTGGTTTTGGCTTACAAATACTGATGTATAATACTGACCGAATCCTGATGCAATCCTGAACGTGGACACATACCCTTAAAGGGGTTGTAAATTCAGAAAATGTTAATTTTTTGTCGCTAAGTATTTTGGGGTTTTCTTCTAATATCCATTCCACCAGCTATACAGAAATACTGAATTCTTGCAGTTCTTCCTCTAACCATAGGGCCTCATAATAAGCTAAAATAATGTGTTCTCTAGAGATGATTTCTCAGCAGTCATCTCACTACCATCTCTGGCAGGATTACAATGATAGTTAACACCTCTAGATTAGGACCAAACAATTTACAATAGATGATGACAAAGCTCACCTCTTCCCACTTCCCGCACAGTGATCTCGGCCCAGGTCTCAGAGCATGGCCACTACACAAAAATATTTTACAATGTCTACTCGATGGTATTATGCTCCAGTAAGAATCAGTAAGGCTTTTGCAGATCAATTAGATCTATGTTGGAGGAAATGTGGCCAAAAAGGCAATATTATTCATATTTTTTGGTCATGTCCAAAAATTAGCCTAGGCTGGATGTGTTAATAATACTGAGGAGGTGCCCCGTTATGGAAATAAAGGTCTTTATTGCTTAATATTTTATGTCCAAAAATTAGACCCATTTGGAAAGAAATGAATGCTCTACTGAATAAAATGAAGAGTGATCCAGTAAAAATACCTCCTCAATTATCTCTGCTCTCCATCCAAGCTGGCATTCTTCCTACCCAGATTAGATACATGGCTCTGCACATCTTTGAAGTCACAAAAAACCTCATTGGATTTAAATGGAAATCAGTAGAAATCCCATCAATCACCAACATTGTAGATATAGTTTCTACTCATAAGTAATTTGAATTACCTGTTGCCTTAAAGAATAACAATATGCAGAAATACCTAGCTAGATGGGCTTTATGGAACTCGATATTTCCTCCGAGTAAAGAAAATCCCTTTTATGTAACAGATTTTTCTTTCTTAACCCGTTGCATTACTAATCAGTGTATATATATTGTAAAACTTGATTTTTGTGGTTATCTGAATCAGATGATTTTTCTTTTACCTTTCCCCTGACCTCTTTTTCCTATATCTTTCCTTCCATCTTTTTCTTATCTTTCCCTTCCTTTCCCCCTTTTCTTCCCCTATTTATCACCCACTCTTTTCCTTGATTAATCCTGTTTCTTTTTAGGTCGTTTAGAGACATGTGAATGGTTACTTTTTATATATGTAAAAAGAGCTTTTATTCTTGTTTATTTCCTTATATTTACATGTCGCCTCCCCCAGATATAAAAAACAATCCCTTAATAAAAATACCTTTGAGAAAGCATGCCCACAACACCATCCAAACAAAAGCGTCATAGCCAGACATTAGTATCATTATGGTCCACATGTCTGATGTAAAACATATCTCTGAACTTCTGTTAAAGGGAATCTGTCAGCAGGTTTTTGCTATGTAATCGGAGGACAGCATGAGATATCGGTTAAAAGACAGATTTCAACAATGTGTCACTTATCAGGCTATGTGCTGTTGTTTACTTACAATGAAGGTTTTATCAGTAGGGGATTATCATTGCTGTAGGAGTAGCAGGCCCTTTGAGCACTGATCCGACTCCGCCCCCTCCTCCTGTGATAAGCAGCTCACTGTCAATAAATAGACTATGTACATAGAGAGCTGTGGTGTGGGCAGGGTTAGCTTTCTGAGCTCTTCTACATGCTAAATCTAAGAACTATGAGTGTGTCACAACTACTGTACCCAGTAATCTAAGTGATATATCATTAGATTCAGAGTCTCTTTGTCTACATCATGCTGCTCTCAGAGGAGGTCACAAAAATCTGCTGACAGATTCCCTTTAACAGAGCAGAGCTGCACTCAGGTAAGAAGACTGCTCCCACAATCATAAGGTAAAACAAATGTTTCACTTAATTTAATAAAACTGTAGATCGGACAGTCAGTTTAACTTGAATTTGGCAATATTTTCTATAAAGAAGGGGGAGGGAAAACCATAGTACAGGCAATGTATTTCGCTGGGTATCTTTTGTGGGAAAACTATACAGTGAGATACGCTGTATTCTTCCTGTAAAGCTATACTTCAGGAGCCCTGCTAACTTCGACCTCTAATGGAAGTTTCTGAATTTCATGTGAACAGATCTTAACTGTGTTTTCTCCTGCAGGATCCTAACCAGCTAATCCGCGCCAGTGCTTTACGTGTCCTCTCCAGTATCCGTGTGCCAATCATTGTGCCAATTATGATGCTTGCAATAAAAGAAGCGGCGTCAGATATGTCTCCTTATGTACGAAAGACAGCAGCACATGCTATACCAAAACTGTATAGGTAACATCAAAATAATTCGAAAAATATCTTTAGCCATTTCTTCAATTGACATAGAGCAAATTTTTAAGTGTCACATAGCTTCTGACTTCATATAAATCCAACACAACAAAATAATATATTAATGCTGACCAGGTGCAAAATCTAAAATGCACAATGCTATGAAACCTGACTTTTTACTAAATAGTACCTATAAGAAGGGGTCCAGAAATGGTTTATATTGTGCATGCTACATGCAGATTTTGTGAAAATTTTCACTTTTTTCAGTTGGTGTTCACATTCATGTTTTGGTACTGTGCTATTACTTAGCGATTTCTTGGTTGTGCATCCTAATTAAAAAAATCTAGTCGTGGACAACCCCTTCTTGATCAAAATGTTTGGCGCCGTTAAAATAATAAAGCCTATACTCACCTCCCATGCCGATACCTTTCCCGCGGTGTTGGCACTCGCTCGCTCCCGGGCTCTCGTGCGGTGTTGTTAACATGACACCGGCGCCCAATCAGCACTGGCGTCACTGTCTCCACCTTCGGACAAATTGATCATGAAGAGGAAGTCTGGGCTGCAGCTGATCCAGGACTTCCTCTTTCTGTTTGATTTGTCCGCCAGTGCTAATTGGGCACTGGCATCACATGTCAAAACAACCACACGGGAGCCCCAGGTGAGCGAGTGCTGACACCTTCAGGAATGGCACCGGCACGGGAGATGAGTTTAAGCTTTATTATTTTATGGGGGCCAAGTGAGAAGTATGAGAAGAAGTTGTCCAAGTAGTGGACAACTTCTATAATGTTCTTAAAGGGGTTTCAAGCACAGTGAAGGTTTAGTACCTGTCTGATTGCTGGACACCCACGATCACTAGAACAGGCATCCTGAGTCCTCTATCCCTCCTCACTATACAGCAGCACTGGAGTTTATATAGAGCTGTAGTTGTAGATTTGCCCGGTCACTCTATTCAGTATAGGGCAGTCAGAAACAGCTGAATGGGCTTTTTCTGTCAACGCTATGGACAGTAAATGGAATACTGTCCTCCACCACTGCTCAATTCGAACTCTTGCATGACTTCACAGTGAGTGCGGAACCTGCGTTCTAGTGATTGGTGGATCTCTCCATTTGGGATGCCCATTTATTAGCAACTAGATGGTGGCCCGATTCTAACTCATCGGGTATTCTAGAATATGTATAGTAGTATATAGCACAGCCCACGTAGTATATAGCCCAGCCCACGCAGTATATAACACAGGCCACCTGGTGTATAACACAGCCCACGCAGTATATAACACAGGCCACATAGTGTATAACACAGCCCACGTAGTATATAAAACAGGACACGTAGTGTATAACACAGCCCACGTAGTGTATAACACAGGCCACGTAGTATAAC
This sequence comes from Ranitomeya variabilis, assembly GCF_051348905.1. NCBI lineage: Eukaryota > Metazoa > Chordata > Amphibia > Anura > Dendrobatidae > Ranitomeya > Ranitomeya variabilis. Next base: position 248,979,680 of record NC_135236.1, read on the forward strand.
ACAGCCACGTAGTATATAGCACAGACACATAGTATATTGCACAGCCCACGTAGTATATTGCCCAGCCACGCAGTATATAACACAGCGCACGTAGTATATTGCACAGCCATGTAGTATATAGCACAGCCACGTAGTATATAGCACAGAGACGTAGTATATAACACAGCCCACGTAGTATATAACACAGCCCACGCAGTATATAACACAGCCCCCTGCAGTATATAACACAGCCCATGTAGTATATAACACAGTCCACGCAGTATATAACACAGTCCACGCAGTATATAACACAGCCCACGCAGTATATAACACAGCCCACGCAGTATATAACACAACCCACGTAGTATATAGCAATGTGGGCACCATATCCCTGTTAAAAAAAGACTTAAAATAAAAAATAGTTATATACTCACCTTCCGTCGGCCCCCGGATCCAGGCCAGGCATTTACCGATGCTCCTCGCGACGCTCCGGTCCCAAGCATAGGCAGCATCAATAGTAAAAAGTTGGTCACACAGGGTTAATAGCAGCGTTAACGGACTGCTAAAACCCTAGGTGGCCGCTGACTGAAGGGGAGTATGGAGGGGGCACTGACTGGAGGGGAGTAGGGAGCGGCCAATTCGCGCCTGGACTGTGCCTGTCGCTGATTGGTAGCAGCCAGCCAGCCGCGACCAATCAGCGATCCAGGATTTCCGCGACAGACAAACAGACGGAAGTTAGAAACAGACGGAAGTACCCCTTAGGCAATTATATATATAGATAGGGTACTGACTGTTGAATTTGGTGACCTTAGGTAACGTCCAACAGCTGTACAGTTGTAGGATAGACATGATGCCTAAAGGACGCTGTCTTGTCCTTAGTGTACTGCTCCCCTCTCTTTCTGCTTTTCATGCATTTACAGGTCAAGGCTCACAGTAATCTGAGCTGTGAGCTGGAAAGTAGGAGGGCTTCTGTATTCTGTCTGGTTATGTAACAAAAGAGTGAGATAGTTGCCCTGCACTGCAATACATAGTTTCTATGTTTTTTATCCTCATAGGTAGCACACAGCTCTTGCAGCATTATAGATGGTACTTTTTTAGCTTTCTTTTTAGTGCAGATTACATACTGAAAATTCACAGCAAAGGTGAAGTTTGACAAGTGATAATGAGATTTTCAAAACCCAATTTACGTGTCTCACTTGTGGATTTTAGGACATGGTGTAAATGTTCCAATTTGCAGCATGCTTATGATGTGGATATCCAGCAAATTTTTCCTTTGGAATCCACCATTGAATTGGCAAAGGCTAAAATCTGTAGCCACTGCGAAAATCCACATGTAACACTTGCAGATTTTTCCAGATTTGTATCAAATTCTACATTAGATTTACAATCTTTGTGTATTCATCTTTTTAAATCATAGGAGCTGATTTGTGATCCTTATACCTATAACATTGACAGATATTTTTGATTACATAACATACCCCCAAAAGATCCTTTTCTTTTCTGATGTTTTTCATTACCGTAACATTTTTTGCAGCTTGGATTCAGACCAGAAAGATCAGCTTATTGAAGTGATTGAGAAACTTTTATCTGACAAAACCACGGTGAGTTTCATTCTGTACACATGGCTAAGAGTGAAAGGAGTTCTGTGTTTTGGATAATCTATACTTGTTATGAATTGTCTAAGGCTAAGTTCACATGTCTGTTTGTCTTCATCTGTTCCATTTTAGGAACAGAAATTTGTAAATATTTCCCAAAAGGCACAATTGTATTTTGTATACATGTCTCATAATTAAAAAAAGATATCAGTGACCATTATATCCACCCTTCTTGTAATAACAATTAAAACAGCAGCTGCTAAGGGGCCTTATTCCCTCATTACCCTTTTCAAATGGTGATCTGGAATAAGGCTGTAGCGCCCCACGGAGTTGGAAAATCTCTGGGGTTTCGGCTACCGGGTGTAGCTGAAACCCTGGAGAACATGATCAGGGCCAGATTTTCAGGTGCCTGTTCTCATGATCGCTGTTATACAGTGAATAACGGCGATTACAAAAAAAAAAAACTGTGCCCGCTGTTACAATGCTTTCTCTTCTGACATGGTATACATGTCAGAGGAGAGAGAAATAATTCCTCTAAGACCCCTGATACCTCCGCCATCCCCAGGCTCTCCTGATCCGTCCCCTCGCCCTCCGAGCCATCGTCCTGGCGGGCGCATGCGCTGTGCGCCCACCAAAATCTACCGGCCGGTACCGGGCAACAATAGGGAGTTTTTACTATTGGTTACTTTTGATCACTGTGATAGACCCTATCACAGTGATCAAAAGAAAAAAAAGTGAATCAAATCCCCCTTTGTCTGTTTTTTTAGGATTGGGGATAGGGTTAGGGTTGGAGTTAGAATTGTTTTTTTTTTTCAAAAGTAAAAAAAAAATATGACGATATGACGGCTAGTGTTGAGCACAAGTTTGTCGGGTGCTCAGGTACGCACATAGTATCGTGGATCCCCGCATGTTTTTTTTTTGGTGTCTTATCAGCCACAAAATATGCAGAGCGGGGAATCGAGCATGTCACTCGAGCACCCGCGATACTCGTAGCCTCCTTGAGCACCCTATGCAAACTGGAGTAGAGAGCACTTGCACTCAACACTAATGACGACATATTCAATCTGACAACCTATAATCTTAGCAAATTCTGTGTCGTACCTGTAGGTTCAAAATGCTCACTATTCCCCTGGATAAAATCCTCGAGGGGTGTAGTTTCCAAAATGGGGTCACTTGTGGTGAGTTTCCATAGATTAGGTAGATCACGGACTCTGCAAACGCGACATGGCGTCCAGTAATGAGTCCAGCAAATTTTACTTTCAAAAAGTCATATGACGCTCCTTCCTTCTGAGCCCTGCCATGCGCCAAAACAGTCGATTTCCCCCACATATGGGGTATATGCATACTCAGGAGAAATTACACAACACATTTTGTGGTCCATTTTGTCCTGTTACCCTTGTGAAAATAAAAAAGTTTGGGTCTAAAGTAAATTTTTTGTGAAAAAAATTAAATAATTTTTTCCTTCCACATTGCTTCAGTTCTTGGGAAGCAACTGCAGGGTTAATATACTTCTTGAATGTGGTTTTAAGCACCTTGAGAGTTACAGTTTTTAGAATAGTGTCATTTTTGGGTATTTTCTGTCATATAGGCCCCTCAAAATCACTTCAAATAGGATGAGGTCCCTAAAAAAATGGTTTTGTAAAGATTGTTGGAAAAATGAGAAATCGCTGGTCAACTTTTAACCCTTATAATGTCCTAACAAAAAAAAAAATGTTTCCAAAATTGTGCTTGATGTAAATAGCTATTAACTATTTGTATGACATAGCTCTCTGATTTAAGGGCATAAAAATAAAAAGTTTGAAAATGGCAACATTTTCAAATTTTTTGCCAAATTTGCGTTGTTTTCATAAATAAACAAGTCATATCGAATACATTTTACCACTATCATGAAGTACAATATGTCACTAGAAAACATTCTCAGAATCAGTGGGATCCGTTGAAGCGTTCCAGAGTTATTACCACATAAAGTGACAGTGGTCAGAATTGTAAAGTTTGGCTTGGTCATTAAAGTCAAAATTGGCTCAGTCAATAAGGGGTTAAGAAAGGCTCACAAGTTTGCAATAGTGATAAGCGAGTAAGGGGGCCTTGTCACTATGCTTTCATCTTTAAAGTGGTTTTCCACTACCTGGACAACCCCTCCTCAATCATTAGGTTAATACCAAGTAAAATAATAACACCTATTGCTCACCCTGCGTTCTGGCGCAGTTTCATCGATGTCAGCACTGGCTTTCCTGGGGCTCAAGTGACAATCCCTGCGGCAATCAGCGGCCACTTCGCTGCACCCTCCTTCGGACCTAACTAACATCCGGAGGAAGCGAGAGCTGCAGCTGCTCTCTCACTTCCTCTGGGTGTCTGATTGATCCGAAGGAGGGTGTAGCGATGCAGCTTCTGATTGCCGCAGGGATTGTCACTTGAGCCCCAGGAAAGCCAGTGCCAACACCGCTGTAACAGCACCATCACCAGAGGCGAGTATAGGAGTTATTATTTTATAAAGGAGGAACATAGTGATTGAGAAGGGGTTGTCCAAGTAGTGGACAATACCTTTAAGGCCTTTACTGGTTATCCAAACAGTTGAGTACTTTGATAAAAATCATGGTTTTCTTAAAAGATGCAGACTTTTTCCTGTATCACCCCCAATCCGAAAAGGTCCAATTAGCTCATCTTTAATAATACCAGCTCATAACAGTACCCCACTTCTGCCATCTGAGTCAAAGTGGACGTCTGTACCTGTTACTGATTCAGCCACAGGCCTATAAAACCTTTGAATCTGTCTTCAGATATTTCTTGGCCCAGCCATGACATTTTCCCTTCTGTGCCTCATTCAGTGGTGGGCAGTTTTCGGCCTTCCTTACTTTAGCCATGTCTCTGAGCACTGATCACCTTGTACTTTTAGGCCTCCAGGGAGGTTGCCGCTCTGGAATATGACAGCACTTCCGGATAATGACTTCCTGGTCATTTCACATTTGATCCTTCTCAAATCTTTGGCAGTTAATGTGCGTCTTATTTTTTGTGTCCTTGTTGATTATTTGCTACAAAACTTTTAATGGTTCTATAATCACCCCACAAAATCTAAGCAATTTGAAGAATGCTGCACCCCTCTGTAAGAGCTATAACAATTTTTTACTTTTCAGTCAGTTAAATCTCTTTTCTGGCCCATTTTGACTGAAGAAAACAAGCTGCCTAGTAATTAATCACACCTTGATAAAGGGTATTGTATCCTTAGGCCTCACCCTCCTCATTACACAAATACGCATCACCTGACCTGCTTCATCCAATAAGCATTCAAGTTTGTATAGCTTGGCGTTGGAAAATCTGTATAAGGCTGAGATCACACTAAATGTATGAAAAATCGGTCCAAGTCTCCCTGCCGAGAGTCGCACAAGTGTTCTCCGTATGGTCATCCGTGTGTAATGCGTTTGCAATGCGATGATGCGATTTTCTCGCACCTATGTATCCGTACGACATGCGTATGGCTTTACATTTCTCACTGATTTTCACCATTGAATTAAATTGCTCACTGGGCTGAAATGAGGAAAATGTGTGCGTATTTGTCGCAAGCTAGACGAATGGTCCGTGTGGTGTCCGAGATTCTCGCACCAACAGGCTTGCATTAGCGAGTCTCGGTCAATATGCGCGTACAATCGCAGCATGCTGCAATTTTACACGCACGTCGAATACACCTGAGAAAAAATACTGTGATGTGAGCTGCCCCATAGATTAACACTGGTCCGAGTGTTATGCGTTGTTTTCTCGCATAGCACTCGCCTGTATTCTGCGATAGTGTGACGCCAGCCTTAGAATGATGATGTGGTCAATATATTCTTTTGCCTAATAATTGTGCGTGTAAGTCTTGCAGAATATGGTATAACTAGCTTTGATAATTATTTCATTGTTTTCCAAAGCTTGTTGCAGGAAGTGTAGTAATGGCTTTTGAAGAAGTATGTCCTGAACGCATCGACCTGATACATAAGAATTATCGCAAGTTGTGTAACCTGCTGATTGATGTGGAGGAATGGGGTCAGGTAGTCATTATCAACATGCTGACACGTTATGCAAGGACCCAGTTTCTGAACCCCAACCAAAATGTAAGTTAGGCTGAACCATAGTTCTTGATGTACTTTATTTCTAGATGCATATTTAATATACAGTTGTGTTCAAAAGTTTACATACCCCAGCAGAATTTTTGCTTTCTTGGCCCTTTTTCAGAGAATATGAATGATAACGTCAAAACTTTTTCTCCGCTCATGGTTAGTGGTTGGGCAACGTCATTTATTATCAAACTATTGTGTTTTCTCTTTTTAAATCATAATGACAACTCAAAACATCCAAATGACCCTGATCAAAAGTTCACATACCCCATTTAATATCGTGTATTGCCCCCTCTAACATCAATAACAGCTTGAAGTCTTTTGTGGTAGTTGTGGATGAGGTTTTTTATGTACTCAGATGATAAAGCTGCCCACTCTTCTTGACTGATATTGAGGTCAGGAGACTGAGATGGCCACTCCAGGACCTTCACTTTGTTCTGTTGTAGCCAATGACTGGTCGACCTGGCCTTGTGTTTTGGATCTTTGTCATGTTGGAACGTCCAAGTACGTCCCATGCGCAGCTTCTGTGCTGATGAGTGCGAATTTGCCTCCAGTATTTGCTGATAATGTGCTGGCATTCATCTTTCCTTCAACTTTGTCCAAGTTTCCTGTGCCTTTGTAGCTCACACATCCCCAAAATATCGGCGATCCACCTCCGTGCTTTACAGTAGGAATGGTGTTCCTTTTATCATAGGCCTTGTTTACCTCTCTCCAAATATAACGTTTATGGTTGTGGCCAAAAAGTTCAATTTTGGTCTCATCACTCTAAATTACCTTGTTCCAGAAGTTTTGAGGCTTCTTTCTGTGCTGTTTTGCGTATTGTAGGCGAGATACTTTGTGGCATTTGCCCATTTTTCTTCAAGTGCCTCCTTATTGTGCATCTTGAAACGGCCACACCGCTAGTTTTCAGAGAGCCCTGTATTTCAGCTGATGTTATTTGTGAGTTTTTCATTGCATCCCAAACAATTTTCCTGACAGGTGTACATGACATAAAATTGGGTCACATGTTCAGAGTGTTTGGACCTGACTGGTCAGAGTGTGAGGTCCTGTATGGCCTGTGTGTTGGAATGGAATGTCCTGGAGTGGACTGAATTTCTGGAAACACATGGTGAGGCCATGGACTGATGGCCTGTGTGTTGGAATGTCCTGGAGTGGACTGGATTCCTGGAAGCACATGGTGAGGCCATGGACTGAAGGCCTGTGTGTTGGAAGTGCCTGGGACCGGACTTCCTGAATAGCACACGGAGAGGCCGTATCTCCAGAGTCTGGGACGGCTTCTGTGTTGGGGAAGCTACAGTTCCTTCTGTGAATCTGGACTATCTGAGGTGCCCTGGTCACAAGGACAGTGATCCCAGTAAGGCAATTTTCCCCTGGGAACCAGTACTGACAGGAGTCAGTGTGTGGAGCAGGAGCTCCTGTAAGGTAACTCCAGATAAATGGGGTTACGGTCAGAGAAGTATCTGCCATTGGAACAGACTGTCGGTGGTTGTTATGTTCAGGGGATGTATATAATGAACTGCCGTGGTGTGGTTTATGATGCCTAAACAAATAGAGTGTTTTTGTGAGAAACCGTGCCTGAGTGCTTTAATTCCGTTGCCAAGCGAGTGTCCCATAACACACTCAGGTAGCGCTATCTCACAGTTGTCATTATGATTTAAAAAGAGAAAACACAGTATATTGACAATAAATGGCCTCACTCAACCACTAACCATGAGTGGAGAAAAAGTTTTGGTGTTATCATTCATATTCTCTGAAAAAAGGCCAAGAAAGCAAAAATTCGGCCTGGGTATGTAAACTTTTGAGCACAACTGTATGTCTTGCTTTATTGGTATTGCTGTTTCGTCCCACTCTTGCTCTCAGGAATCTCTTCTAGAAGAAAACCCAGAGAAAGCTTTTTATGGCTCAGATGATGATGAAGGAAGCAAGGAGGAAAAGACAGAACCATCTTCTGTTATCAAGCGCAAGCCATATATTATGGACCCAGACCACCGTCTTCTTCTTCGCAATACCAAGCCCCTCTTGCAGAGTCGCAATGCTGCGGTAAAATAAAGCTACTTGCTTTCTGGGTATACAATACTGTCAGTGTCATACATAGGACGTATTTGAACATACCTATTGTCCATTTGTCATTCACCTTGTTCATCACATGCAGAAAAGATAACATAAAATATCATATTATTGTCATAAAATATCATAAAATTTGTATTATGATAGACTTATTATATCTACTATTAAAAAGATTGGCTTAATGACAGCAAATGTTTAACGAAAAGTCAAGAATTATATGCAAGAAGAAATTATTATTAATATACAGTGCCTATAAGAACTTATATAGTGAGTGTTTTTTTTTCCTTTTTTTATAAATGTATACAGGTGGTTATGGCAGTGGCGCAATTGTACTTTCATCTGGCACCAAAAGCAGAAGTCGGTGTCATAGCAAAGGCCTTGGTTCGTTTGTTACGCAGTCACAGGTATTGAGAAAAATCATAAATATGTCCTCTATATAGTTAATTATGGGTTTATTATGTAAGGAAGCAAAGTAACACTCTTTCTTTTGAGAGTCCTTAATGCTGTCCTTAAATACACATTGCCAAAGATGTACTGAAAAGGAAGTTATATTGTGAGCCCCTATTGTGACAGTGATGATGATGTATGTAAAGCACTGTGGAAATCAATGGCGTTATATAAGTGAGTAAAATAAATAATAAAAAGAGTGTAGCATATAGATATATACAGTGGGGAAAAAAATATTTAGTCAGCGACCAATTGTGCAAGTTCACCCACTTAAAAAGATGAGAGAGGAATGCAATTGACATCATAGGTAGACCACAACTATGAGAGTCAAAATGAGAAAACAAATCCAGAAAATCACATTGTCTGATTTTGGTCACCTACAAACATGCAAGATTTCTGGCTAACACAGACCTGTAACTTTTTCTTTAAGAGGCTCCTCCATCCTTCACTCATTACCTGTAGTAATGGCACCTGTTTGCACTTGTGATCAGTATAAAAGACACCTGTCAACAACCTCAAACAGTCAAACTCCACTATGTTGAAGACCAAAGAGCTGTCAAATGACACCAGAAACAAAATTGTAGCCCTGCACCCGGCTGGGAAGACTGAATCTGCAATAGGCAAGCAGCTTGGTGTGATGAAATCAACTGTGGGAGCAATAATAAGAAAATGGAAGACATACAAGACCACTGAAAATCTCCCTCGATGTGGTGCTCCACGCAAGATCTCACCTCGTTATGTCAAAATTATCACAAGAACAAGCACATGAAGGTCCTGGAGTGGCCTAGCCAGTCTCCAGATCTCAACACCCATAGAAAACCTTTGAATGGAGTTGAAAGTCCATGTTGCCCAGTGACAGGCCCAAAACATCACTTCTGTAGAGGAGATCTGCATGGAGAAACAGGCCAACATACCACCAATAGTGTGTACCAACCTTGTGAAGACTTACAGAAAACATTTGACCACTGTCATTGCCAACAAAGGATATGTTACAAATAGTGTTGAGCATTCCGATACCGCAAGTATCGGGTATCGGCCGATACTTGCGGGTATCGGAATTCCGATACCGAGATTCGATACTTTTGTGGTATCGGGTATCGGTATCGAAACAACATTAATGTAAAAATGTGTAAAAGAGAGAATTAAAATAAAAAATATTGCTATACTCACCTCTCCGACGCAGCCTGCACCTTACCGAGGGAAACGGCAGCGTTCTTTGTTTAAAATTCGTGCTTTTCTTTCCTTACGTGAAGTCCCGGCTTGTGATTGGTCGCATGCCGCCCATGTGGCGGCGACGCAACCAATCACAGCAAGCCGTGACGTAATTTCAGGTCATTCAGTATTTTAAAATTACGCTCCGGCTTTGTGATTGGTTGCGTCGCAGTCACATGGGCGACGCAACCAATCACAGCAAGCCGTGACGTAATTTCAGGTCCTTAAGGATTTTAAAATTACGTCCCGGCTTTGTGATTGGTTGCGTCGCAGTCAACCAATCACAAGCCGGGAGGCTGGACACGCGCGCATTTTAAAATGCGCGCGTGTCCAGCCTCCCGGCTTGTGATTGGTTGACAGCGACGCAACCAATCACAAGCCGGGACGTCACGGGAGGCTGGACTCGCGCGCTTTTTAAAATGCGCGCGTGTCCAGCCTCCCGGCTTGTGATTGGTTGACAGCGACGCAACCAATCACAAGCCGGGACGTCACGGGAGGCTGGACACGCGCCCATTTTAAAATGCGCGCGTGTCCAGCCTCCCGTGACGTCACGGCTTGTGATTGGTTGCGTCGCCCATGTGACTGCGACGCAACCAATCACAAAGCCGGGACGTAATTTTAAAATCCTTAAGGACCTGAAATTACGTCACGGCTTGCTGTGATTGGTTGCGTCGCCCATGTGACTGCGACGCAACCAATCACAAAGCCGGAGCGTAATTTTAAAATACTGAATGACCTGAAATTACGTCACGGCTTGCTGTGATTGGTTGCGTCGCCGCCACATGGGCGGCATGCGACCAATCACAAGCCGGGACTTCACGTAAGGAAAGAAAAGCGCGAATTTTAAACAAAGAACGCTGCCGCTTCCCTCGGTAAGGTGCAGGCTGCGTCTGAGAGGTGAGTATAGCAATATTTTTTATTTTAATTCTTTCTTTTACACATTAATATGGATCCCAGGGCCTGAAGGAGAGTTTCCTCTCCTTCAGACCCTGAGAACCATCAGGAATACCGTCCGATACTTGAGTCCCATTGACTTGTATTGGTATCGGTATCGGATTGGATCCGATACTTTGCCGGTATCGGCCGATACTTTCCGATACCGATACTTTCAAGTATCGGACGGTATCGCTCAACACTAGTTACAAAATATTGAGATGAACTTTTGTTAATGACCAAATACTTATTTTCCACCATATTTTGCAAAATAAATCTTGCTAAATCAGACAAGGTGATTTTCTGGATTTGTTTTCTCATTTTGACTCTCATAGTTGTGGTCTACCTATGATGTCAATTACAGATCTCGCTCATTTTTTAGGGTATGTGCACACGTCAGGATTTCTTGCAGAAATTTTCCTGACAAAAAAAACGGAAATTTCTGCCAGAAATCCGCATGCGTTTTTTTTTTGCTTTTTGACGCGTTTTCTGTGCGTTTTTTCCCAGATGCATAGAAACGCAGAAAATCCGCAAAATTAATGAACATGCTCATTTTTTTACCGCGATGCATTTTTTTCGCAGAAAAAAACGCATCCATGTGCACAAAACATGCAGAATGCATTCTAAATGATAGAATGCATGCATTTTTAATGAGTTTTTATAGCGTTTTTAGCGCGAAAAAACGCGAAAAAAACACGAAAAAACCTGAATGTGTGCACATGGCCTTAAAGTTGGAGATCTTTCACAAGTGTAAATCAGTGCATATAAAAAGAGATCAGCTTATAGATACACACTATTGTGTCGTTAGCAGGAAGGAATACAGCCTGTTAAATAAATACACTAATACACACTTTGACAATAAATTGTCACACATAATAATGTAAATGTGAAGCCAGAGAAAATAACCTAAAAGATCACTTCTGCTTTACTCTGCTTTGAAAATAATATTTTCAAAATAAACTTTAATGCAAAAGTATAGGCAAGAAAAGCACGTAGTTTTCTTTTACCTGTTTCTGTAAACAGTCACACTTTTCTTCACTAGATTTATTTTCAGTCATCTGAGGTTCATTATCATTTCACTTTTCTTTTTGTTGTTCCTGCTCTTCTAACAATTATTCTCTCCCTTTCCAGTGAGGTGCAGTTTGTTGTGCTACAAAACGTAGCTACTATGTCAATCAAGAGGAGGGTAGGTAAAAAATGCTATGATTTTTAAAATTAAGTATGGTATATGATGCTTTTTTTTTAATACTTTTCATCATTTGTCAATGTACTTGGAAGAAACAGTCCTTTATCAGGCTCTCAGCTGCCACAATAAAGCAGTTGAAGTGTGTAGAAGGGGTAACAGGTTCTCGGTTGCCAGTCTAAGCATTGGCTCTTGATCATGTTGCAGGTGGGTAGATGAACTGATAGTAGCACTCTCCCTCTGCCTAACACCTCAGGTCAGTATTGACCATGTTATCCGAGGGATTATAATATTAAAATGTGTAGGGGTTCACTCGCTCAGATGCGTAGGATGAAACAGGAGGCACATTCTCTTCAGTGTTCATGTAGGTTTATTCACTCCATAAACTATTTAAGTCAGCAAAATAAAGGTAAACAGTCTTACAAATAGCCTTTGGCTCAGGCATAGGGAAACAAATGTCCGTTCCTTCAGGCTCAGTCCTGAAGCCTTAACACACTGTGGAGGCTTGCCCCTCCACACACACAGACTCCTGTCTGTAGAGTCCACCCTGGACACATGGAAATCTGTCCACCATGACAGACTCCCACACTCACTCCCATGTGCCAAACACACCTCCATTAAGGAGCCTGAAACCACACCCAGAACCCATCACATGATTAGACATGTGGTTGTGACATCACCACAGGTCCTGACACAAACATAGACAGGCATGGTTATGCCCCTTACCCAGGGGTGAGGTATATGGGTAGCCAGACCCTCCCATCTCTCATAGCTACCCCTAACCCGGACCCAAATATACTACACAACTCCTTATTACTTTATGAGCATTACAGAAAACACTCCGGGTCACATCACAGCGACAAGCCTTCTCTGTGATACATACCTCTCGTCGATTAGACACCCTTTAGCCATGCTACAAATGTTATAATTGATTATCAATCCTTTAGGTCCCTGATCATTGCCCTTAGTACCAAGTATTGGAACTTGACAGTATATATTATTGTAACGTTCTTCCGAAGCTCTGCTGTAAAAAAGGAGGCACTTTGAAAAGGAGCTTTCACCAAATTTTTCATGTTAAACTCGACACAGGATGGAATCGTGGCTGCATAGCGCAGTTAAAATATATTTATTATTTTTTAATTTTGCCTCTCCGTTACAGAGATATTAGCAATCACAGTATTTGTAACCTACTGAGTTAAATTTTTAACATCCAAGTGGGTGTTATCAAATAGTTTTCACTGGGGACCTGCACTTCTCACCCCTGTATGATGCTGACAAATCATAAGCAGGCAGCAACCCTCAAAGGAAGAAGAACACACCCCCTCCATAGCTCAGAGCAGGTTTCTCACTGTGTGAGTTGAAATGATAACACTCTGATCTTTTGGTCTAACATACTGCATGAGTCAGAATGGGGGAGGGGCAGTGCATCTGAGTTTAGCTGTGTCAAATTGCAAAACCTTCTATCAGCTCTCCTCCTCCCATAGCATTGTCACCTCTTTTAGAAATCAAACTTATGTCTGTTGTTGCCTACTTGTAATCTCTCAGCTGTTAGATCAGGGAAAACGCCCATTACTTTTCACACAGGAGTAGCCCAGAACAGACTGCTTCTGTGAGAGACATAATGATAGCCTGATCTGCTCTCACTGCAGAAGAAGTGCATTCCCCCAATGAAAACTGATAACACCCACTTGGACTAGTTAACTCACTAGCTGCCAAATAATTTGATTGCTTATATCTCAGACACGAAAAATTGAAATAAAAAAACAAACATTTTATTCCACTATATAGCCACTATTACTTTGTGTCCACTTTAAATGGAACTTGTCATGTAAAAAAATGCTATTAACATGCCGATATGGGGATAATCTTCACCAACTTTAGTATTTCTGTTTTTGCATTTTCATTTTTTGCTCCCCTTCTCCCCAGAGCCATAACTTTTTTTATTTTTTCGTCTATATGGCCATGTAAGGGCTTGTTTTTTTGCGGGACGAGCTGTACTTTTGAACAATACCATTGATTTTACCATATAGTGTACTGGAAAAAAGGAAAAAATTGCAGTGCGGTGAAATTGCAAAAAAAAGTGCAATTCCATAGTTATTTGAGTCTTTTTTTTCTATCATGTTCACTAAATACTAAAACTGACCGGCCATTATGATTCTACAGGTCATTACGAGTTCGTAGATAGCAAACATGTCTAGGTTTTTTTTTATTTAAGTGATAAAAGAAATCTAAAGTTTGTCTGGGGCCAGATGAAGGCTTATTTTTTGCGCCCTGCGCCAACATTTGTATAGATACTGTTTTGGGATAGATACAATGTTTTGATATTTTGTTGTTACATTTTATTGCAATGTTGTAGCAACCAAAAAAAACATAATTCTGGTAGTTTTTTTTTTTTTTATGCTGTTTACCGATCAGATTAATTCTTTTTACATTTTCATAGATCGGGCTTTTCTGAATGCAGTGATACTAAATATGTGTATTTTTAATTTTTTTAATTGTTTTATTTTGAATGGGGCAAAAAGTAGGTGAATAGAACTTTTTATATTTTTTAAATTCTTTTAAAACTTTTTTTTTACTGTTTACAATCTTCAATAGTCTCCTTAGGAGACTCGAATCTGTGATTTTCTGATCGCTTGTGCTGCAGCCCTGCTATGTGTAGCAAAAATGCTCATTTGCAATGAGCGCCGGCTACAGTGCGGCACTCATAGCAGTTCACAACCACAGGGGTCTCCTGCAGACCACGGGTTGTCATGTCAACCCATTGGAACCAGATGGTTATGTGACACGAACACCAATGGGTGGAGCTAAGGACGCGCATCTGGTTTGCACAAGTTAAATGCCACTGTCAGAGATTGACAGTGGCATTTAACATGTTAACAGCTGCGGGTGGATAGCGATTCCACACACGACTGTTAGGGTACCGTCACACAGTGCCATTTTAATCGCTACGACGGCACGATCCGTGACGTCGCAGCGTCGTATGATTATCGCTCCAGCGTCGTAGACTGCGGTCACACTGTGCAATTGCGGCGCTGGAGCGATGCCGAAGTCCCCGGGTAACCAGGGTAAACATCGGGTTACTAAGCGCAGGGCCGCGCTTAGTAACCCGATGTTTACCGTGGTTACCAGCGTAAAAGTAAAAAAAAACAAACCGTACATACTCACCATCTGATGTCCGTCCGGTCCCTTGCAGTCTGCTTCCCGCTGTGACTGAGTGCCGCCGTAAAGTGAAAGCAGATCACAGCGGCGACGTCACCGCTGTGATCTGCTCTCACTTTCCGGCCGGCAGACAGTCAGAGCGGGAAGCAGACTGCAAGGGACCGGACGGACATCAGATGGTGAGTATGTACGGTTTTTTTTTTTTTACTTTTACGCTGGTAACCACGGTAAACATTGGGTTACTAAGCGCGGCCCTGCGCTTAGTAACCCGATGTTTACCCTGGTTACCAGCGAACGCATCGCTGGATCGCTGTCACACACAACGATCCAGCGATGACAGCGGGAGATCCAGCGACGAAAGAAAGTTTCAAACGATGTGCTACGACGTACGATTCTCAGCTGGGTGCCTGATCGCAGTAGCGTGTCAGACACTGCGAGATCGTATGGATATCGCTAGAACGTCACGAATCGTGCCGTCGTAGCGATAAAAATCGTAGGAGTGGAACCGGTATGGGTTCAGTCACTGCTCAGTGCATAGTTAGTGGCGCCTGTTACTTGCCCCCCGGCACTGACTGACAGCCGGCTTTAATCCTTAGGGTATGTGCACACGTTCAGGATTTCTTGCAGAAATTTCCTAAAGAAAACCGGAAATTTTCTGCAAGAAATCCGCATTTTTTTTTTTTGCGTTTTTTTTCCGTTTTTTTCGCGTTTTTTTAGCATTCTGCAAGCGTAATTAGCTTGCAGAATGCTAAAGTTTTCCAAGCGATCTGTAGCATCGCTTGGAAAACTGACTGACAGGTTGGTCACACTTGTCAAACATAGCGTTTGACAAGTGTGACCAACTTTTTACTATAGATGCAGCTTATGCCGCATCTATAGTAAAAGATAGAATGTTTAAAAATAATAAAAAAAATTAAAAAATGCTTATACTCACCCAGACATCTCCTCACCGGCGTCCGGCTCCTCTTCCTATAGCTGGTCTGTGCGCACAGGACCTTCCGTGACGTCACGGTCACGTGAGCGGTCACATGACCGCTCACGACCAATCACAGGACAGTGACGTCATCGGCAGGTCTTTCGCCGCACACCAGCTACAGGAACCGAACGGCAGCGTGCAGTGGAGGCGGGAAGACATCGAGGGTGAGTATAGGACTGTTTTTTATTTTAATTCTTATTTTTTGACCACTTATATGGTGCCCAGTGCGTGGAGGAGAGTCTCCTCTCCTCCACCCTGGGTACCAACCGCACATAATCTGCTTACTTCCCGCATGGTGTGCACAGCCCCGTGCGGGAAGTAAGCAGATCAATGGACCCCTAGGTGTGCGGAATCCCCTGCAATTCCGCATTTTAATGAACATGTTGCTTTTTTTTCCGCGATGCGATTTTTTCGCGGAAAAAAAGGCTACATTTGCACAAAAAATGCGGAATACACTTAAAATAATAGGAGGCATATGTAAGCGTTTTTTTCGCGTTTTTATCACGTTTTTATAGCGAAAAAACGGGAAAAAACGCGAAAAATACTGAACGTGTGCACATGGCCTTAGTGTGGGCACCGGGCGGCTTCAAAACGCTATTCACCTGTAGATTAAACCCATAGCTGCAGGGTTTTTTTACAGGTACCCTTTAACATTAAAAATTTGGTCAAAGGTCCTCTTTAAAAAAAATCCATTAAAGGGGTTATTCAACTTGGGGCCAATATTTTTTACTTATATGTATTTGGGGCTAAAAACTATTTTTGCAATTGGAGTTATTTGAAAATTAATTACCGTAACTTCAGGAAATAGACGGGTAAAAATTTTACAAACTCCCCGTTAGATCATCATAGCAGGGCGACTGATGGATTCTCATTAACTCATTATGCAGCCAGCAGTAAACATCATCGCTGAGGTTCTAGAAGGCAAATTCTGCAAACATTTTCGTGAAAATTTTTTTAAGCAAAAATTAAATTTTTAGCTCTAAATACATGCATTACAGTAAAATAAATGCCCACAAAGGTTGACAACACCTTTAGTACCAATATCATTGATACACAATAAACATCAGAATAGGGAATGTCCCTTTAAAAACTTTAAAACAAACCATTGTTTCAAGTATTTAAATAGCCATTATAAAATTATATTACTATACAGTAATAATTATGAGGTTAAAGGGTATGTCATGTGGCTATGCCAACAATGTACAATGGAAAAACTTCTTTGAACACGTTATTTATGTTAATCCGTTGTTGTTTCTATTGTTGATCTTTTTTCTTAGGGAATGTTTGAGCCATACCTAAAAAGTTTCTACATCCGATCTACTGACCCTACTCAGATTAAGATTTTAAAGGTAACAAATCAGCTTTACTTTACTTTTCCCTGTGTTCTTTAAATAACTGCTACTAATTTATTCATTACTCCCATAGTCACATTCCACTGTGCCTTCACAACTTTGATTGTAACTTCTACAGTAAGATAGGAAAGATCATATGCACCATGGAAGCTAGCAATGCAGTCCTCTTCTAAGAAATGTTATTCTCTAGGGAGCTGCAAAGTACATTTTAGGAATAAATGGTTTTACATTTGTGGTAAAATATGCCTGGTTGCTAGGGAATCCCCACATGTACTTATGCTGGCTAACAGATGTAAATCATTCAGCTGCGGCAATAAAAACTAAATTTCCGAGCACTAAAAAATACTCGGAGGACCCCCGAGCATGCTCGAGAAATCTCGAGTAACGCGTATATTTGCTCATCACTAGTAATGAGTGCTTCTCGTTCCTCAGTATGGTCTTTGGATGGAATAAGTCATGTTCCAGTCCAGTGTACTGACCACACATATATTTATACATATAAATGAGATCTCCTCTGAGGCGTCTTTTTTCTAAGCTAAACAAGCCCAACTTTTCCAACATCTCATATGAGAGGCCTTTTTTCCCTTATAATATTCTAGTTGCCCATCTTTGAACTGATTCTAACTTCTGAATATCCTATTTAAAATGTGGAGCCTAGAACTGGATCCCATATTCTACATGTGGCCCCACAAGTGATTTATAAAGGGGTAACAATATATTGGGATTGCGGGATTTTATCTCTCCTTCTATACATCCTAAAATCTTGTTTGCATTTGCAGCTGCTGCTTCACATTGAGTACTGCTGCTTCTTGTAACCAGAATACCCAAGTCCTTCTCCTGTTGTGTAGTCCTAGTATACTCCCATTTAATGTATATATAGAAAGTGGATTACTCCGTCATAGGTGCATTATTGTACATTTTTTCAACATTAAATCTCATTTGCCAAGTGTTTGCCCATTCAGTCATCTTATCCAGATCGTTTTGTAATATTTTGATGTCAAGGTCAGATTTTAATATCCTACATAGTTTTGTGTCGTCGGGAAAGACTTACACTTTACTCTCAGTCCCATCCACAAGGTCATTACCGTATATACTCGAGTATAAGCCGACAATTTCAGCCCTTTTTTTAGGCTGAAATTGCCCCTCTCGGCTTATACTCGAGTCATTCCCAGTGGTCGGCAGGGAAGGGGGAGCGGCAGCTGTCTAATAATACTCACCTGCTCCTGGCGCAGTCCCTGCATGTCCCTGGGTCTCCAGTTCCTGACAGCTTCTTCCTGTATTGAGCGGTCACATGGTACCGCTCATTACAGTAATGAATATGGACCCGACTCCTCTCCCATAGGGGTGGAGCCACATATTCATTACTGTAATGAGCGGTACCATGTCACCGCTCAATACAGGAAGAAGCTGCCGCCGGTGTCCGGAGAACCAGGGACCTGCAAGGACCACGCCAGGAGCAGGTGAGTATAACAGGGGCATATTCACCTGTCCCACGTTCCACCATCGGCGTCGCTCCGTCTTCCGCGTCCTCTGCAGTGATGCTCAGGTCAGAGGGCGCGATGACGCGATTAGTGTGCGCGCCGCCCTCTGCCTGAAGAGTCAGTGCAGAGGACGCGGAAGACACAGCGGCGCTCAGCGGTGGAACGTGGGACAGGTGAATATAGAAAGTGCCGGGGGCCTGAGCGACCAGAGGTGAGTATGTGATTTATTTATTTTTTATCGCAGCAACAGCCTATGGGGCAAATATCTCTATGGAGCATCTTATGGGGCCATAATCAACATTTGTGCAGCATTATATGGGGCAAGTGTCTCTATGGAGCATCTTATGGGGCCATAATCAGCATTTGTGCAGTACTGTATGGGGCAAATGTCTCTATGGAGCATCTTATGGGGCCATAATCAACATTTGTGCAGCATTATATGGGGCATATTTTAATATGGAGCATCTTATGGGGCCCATCATGAACTGTATGGAGCATTATATGGGGCTCCTGATTCAATATGGAATTTCAAAAACAGTTAACCTACTGATGTCTCAATTAATTTTACTTTTATTGGTACCTATTTTTATTTTTGACATTTACCAGTAGCTGCTGCATTTTCCACCCTAGGCTTATTCTACTCGAGTCATTACGTTTTCCCAGTTTTTTGTGGCAAAATTAGGGGTCTCGGCTTATACTCGGGTCGGCTTATACTCGAGTATATACGGTAATAAAAAGATTAAAAAGAGTCGGTCCTAATACAGATTTGTGCGGTCCCCACTATATCCCATTTAGAGAATGTATGATTTACAGTATAGCATCCAATTCTCTTGGCAGTTTGAGTGAGCCCTAAAAGCGACTTCTGGTTCACACATAAATCCTGGTGTGATCTGGCTGGTTGTAATTTTAGTCACATGAGTCAGAAAATGACCTGAGTGGCACTAGAAACCAGGGAAGATGGCGACCGGTGAGTGTTTTAATGCATCTACATTATATTTAATGACCTTACACACACACATAGTGCCCCTTGAAAAAGCTTATGCGAAACTCGCGTTAGGGACAGTCATTGGGTCTAGCACTGGCACTTCCTCATGGGTATGCCCTTTCTTTATACAGTCTATTCATACTGTGGATTTAACTGCTTAGTGATGCTGTCATGCACAGTCATGATTCAGCTTCTTGTCTAAATGGCCACATCATGTTTCTTACTGTACTCCATAGTATTATATTTTGAATAATGTCACTAGGACACTTCAATTCTAATTCGGTTCAATGAACCAGGTTATTATTTTTGATGAAACTGTTTTTATTTTATTACCTGACTGAAATTCCTATGTACAATCATGTCTTTATATGTGTGCTAGTTCACCCTTTACATTTTGAGTTCTCAAATATTGACCATATTTTATCTATGATCATTGGCATCATTATTTTAACATTATTCAGTAAAACTAGTTTTAAGAAAACTGCGCCTGGATTGTAGTACTCCTTAGTATTGCTTGTAGGTTGATGATAGGTATTTAGAAAGGTTTAGGGCATAACATTTTTGCTGGGAGTGCTTCTTTAAATAAAAAATATAGTGTACCCTCAACATTTTAATTAAAAAATATATGTCTCCCTTATTTTTTATATTATGTAGCTGGAAGTCCTGACAAATCTGGCCAATGAGACCAACATTTCTATAATTCTGCGGGAATTCCAAGTAAGTGTGGCAGTAATTACATGAGTTTAGTCTAAAAACATGTTGGAAATTAGTTTATGTCAACTAGTAGAGCATCTAGATTACCAATTGGATTTATACCACAGTCTTTCAGTCACAGTTGTTATTACATAAAACCCTAACATATGATAACTTCCTGAGAATTATGGAGCATTATACAGTATGTCATAAAAGTGAGTACACCCTCACATTTTTATAAATATTTTATTATATTTTTCCGTGGAACAACACTGAAGGTATGACACAATGCACATTGTAAAGTAGTCAGTAGGGATGAGCGGACCCGTGGATGTTCTGGTGCGGACGAACTGTAGTTCAAAGTTCGGATTGGCAGTGTCACGCTTCTACTCAAAGCATGATGGTGCACGGTGAAACAGGAGGGAGTAATGTTCTGCCACTAGGGATGGATACAAGGGGACACCCTGATACTTTCCCTGCACCAACCTGAGCTCCTTAGCGTCCCTAGACTTTTTTTCATTCCGTGCGGCAATCACATTCCTATCCCTGGTTTACTCTATGTACCACCCACCCTGCTTAGTGAGTAGGACAGCAGGAAGGCTAGTCCTGCACTACTCTAAAGACACAGAGGAGAAACACACAGGGATAAAAGAAAACCGCAATCATGCAAAAACACTCTCAAACAATCGAGTAGGAAATAGGGAAGGAGTGGTGAGGAAAACCAAATGGGAATAGAGACTGGGAAACACACATAACTATTTAACTCTTGTAAGAACAGAGCAAGGAAAATCAGTACTGCTAATAGGAAGGTGAAACCGTACTAACCAGAGCAGATGTACGTGTAACTAGATGCCACAATCTTCTAGCCTCACTCTGTCGCAGTATTCCAACATAAAAACGACCCCAAGCAGGCCTCCAAGACAACCACTACATTGCTAAAGAAACCGATGGTAAAGGTGCTGGGCTGGCCAAGCATGTCTCCAGACCTAAACCCTATCTGTGGGGCATTCTCAAAGGAAGATTTTGGAGCGTAAAGTCTATAACATCCACCAGCTCCGTAATGTAGTCATGAAGGAGAGGAAGAGGATTCCAGTGGTAACCTGTGAAGCTCTAGTGAACTCCATGCCCAAGAGAGTTACGGCAGTGTTTAAAATAATAGTGACCACACAAATGTTGACAGTTTGGGCACAATTTGTCCATTTTCACTTACGTGTGTACTCAATTTTGTTGCCAGCAGTTTAGACATTAATAGCTGTGTAAGCATAATACCCAAGCCCATATTCCCACAAGGAATGGTCAGCATTTCATATAACACTAAAACATATTGATACCGCAGTAGGATACACTGTGTTCAAAGAAGTGTCACAACAGTATATAAAAAGCTGAATATCTTTATTATAAATGGTTAAAAGACATAAATAAACATGAACATTAAATGCGGTGCCTCAGAACAAACCAAATGGCGTGCTGAACCTTCCAGCCCGACGTGTGTTTCGCGTGTGCTTCTTCCTGGGGGTGGAAGGAAGAAGCACACGTGAAACGCGCGTCGGGGCTGGAAGGTTCAGCACGCCATTTGGCTAGGCACTTTGGGAGAGACACGGATCAGGTAATATGTACTGGGCATGGGGTATTTTGCCAGTTTTATGTTCTGTGCTTACAGCAATAGTGTGAATCATGGAGTGCATTGGGATCTAATAGATCCATGGCTTAGGTTCCTGGTTAAGTCCTGCCATTGCATCCAAAAGATTGCACCAAATTATGTGCATCCTCTAATACCTTGATATGTCCATTATTCATTTAGTCATATTCCTGTTCAAACTATAACGTGTCCTGCTCTAGCTGACCTCATTTGTATTTGTTGGTTTGTTCTGAGGCACCGTATTTAATGTTCATGTTTATTTATGTCTTTTAGCCATTTTTATATACTGTTGTGACACTTCTTTGAACACAGTCTATCCTACTGTGGTATCAATATGTATTAATAGCTGTGTGTTGAGTTATTTAGAGAGCACACCTAATTTACACTGTTATACAAGCCGTACACTGACTACATTGTATCAAAGTGTCATATCTGCAGTGTTGTCCCATGAAAAGATATAATAAAATATTTACAAAAATGTGAGGGGTGGACTCACTTTTGTGATATACTCTATATACATTTACAGATTTTGACAACTGTGCTTTAATTTGGCCATGTTATACCTACTTCACTAATTTCATTTTCAAATTTTTAAGGGCATAATACTTTCTAATTTATAAAAATGAAAGAACCATACTTTGTGCAAGTGAAAGTAGTATTTAATAATGTTCATGTTTGTCAAAGTAGACAAAACCTAACAATAGTACTGATAATTATTAGTCCAATGTATTTACCGTATCTTAATCCTTTCAGACTTACATTCGCAGCATGGATAAAGATTTTGTGGCAGCTTCAATACAGGCCATTGGCCGATGTGCTACCAACATAGGAAAAGTACGCGATACCTGTCTCAATGGGCTTGTCCAACTGCTATCAAACCGGGATGGTAAGACAAATTATGTTAATAAGATCTGTAAATAATTTTCTACTTGAACAGAAAATTATAAGTGGATTCTGCAGAAGGTAACATGTTAGTTAAAGGGATTTTCCCACAAACAAAGTACATTTTAATTCATAGATCTTGGAATAATAATAATTTCCACAATTGGATTTGTTTAAAAATTTTTTTCCTGTGCTGAGATAATCTTATAAATATGTCCCTGCTGTGTACTGTGTAATGTCTGTGTCTGACCGTACAGGGACATGAGAGTCAAAACAAAAGAGTCAAAACCGCACCCTTTTACATATAAATTGAAGGTCTCAGCGGACACAAGTGCGCATGTCCAAAACCAGGGAGCCCATCCCGGCCAGTACCAAGACCACAAAGAACAAAAAGACAGCGCCACAATGGATGGTGAAAAAATAGGAGCTTACATTTATTCTGCCTCCTGTAGCGACGTTTCGGTCAACAGTCCTTGATAAAGGTCTGTTGACCGAAACTTCGCTACAGGAGGCAGAATAAATGTAAGCTCCTATTTTTTTTACCATCCATTGTGGCGCTGTCTTTTTGTTCTTTGTGGTCTTCGTACAGGGACAAGGTCTGATCATACCACATTTCATGGACAGCAGAGTTGGCAAAAGAGTATACAGACAGGACAGCATGGGATCACAAATGATTCTTTTTGTGAGGCAAAACATTTTGTTTTTAAGCAATATTTTACATCAAAGAAAGACTCATTTGCGATCCCATGCTGTCTTGTCTGTATCCTTTCTTGCGTCCTCCCCCGCCCAGGAGATGTGGTATGATCAGACCATGTACCTGCACAGTCAGACACAGCCATTACACAGTACACAGCAGGGACACATGTATAAGATTATCTCAGCACAGGAACATTTTTTTAATACACATCCAGTTGTGGAACGTATTATTATTAAAAGATCTATCGATTAAAATGTTGATTCAAATTAACTTTGTTAATGGGAAAATCCCTTTAATCAAGCACATGGCTTTAGAATTGATTTAAGCAAAGGTTAGAGAGGAAGGAGCACATAGCAATGTGATATGCATTGGCAAACTTGTAGAAACAGTGAGCATGACCGGGTTGCAGCTTCACTGTACCTGAAACAGAGCAGACAATTATAAGAAATGGAAGGATGTGTCTGCGGCACAAATAGCTGAGCTTTGAAGAGAAAGGCTCCACAAAGTTATTGGTTATGAGGATTAGCATACGCCATCAGAGTGCTCCATATAAAAACGCGATCTTTATTTCTTCACCAAATCATAAAAACAATGTAAAGTCTAAGCAAGAAAAATAATATGAAAAGCCTCACCGTGCCATTGTCACTGCTCCCATAGGTGAGTACGACAATCCATACTGCTGATAAATAGTGTGCAAGAGCCAAAGGGAAAAAAAGGTTTAGGGGATAAGGGGCTATCTATAGTTAAAAATGAAGCCGATTCTGATGCGTTTTTAGCATAGCTGCCCTTAGTTGTAGAACATTAAAAACAGTGCCATAGTCAGTATGAAGAATCAAACATTCTTGGGACTGACGTGTTTCGGACCAAATAGTCCTTACTTATAGTCTTCATTGATGGACTATGAATAAGGACCGCATGGTCAGTATTGCGTCAGTCCCAAAAATGTTTTTTTTTCCTACTATTTACTGTTTTAATGTGTTGGTGAAGAAATAAAAATCCAGTTTTTAAGTGGAACATTGTGCTGGCGTTTGTGAATTCATAGGCAAATTCTACCAAGAGAAGTGGCCATGTACAAGCTGTGGCGAGCTGACGGATTTCCTTTCCTTTTATAGTATATGATGATTACCACTATGAACTTAGTATTTTTCATTGGAGGTATACTTTACCAAAAAACATTTTAAAACATTGGGGCAGTCTGTACACAACTCTGCAAAGATGTCTTAACATCAGCTGAAACACCTTTGTTCATCTGCCGAAGCTGGGATCCAGCTGTCTGAGACTTTTCCACACAGAAGGCAGAAAAGGTTTATTGCCATTTCTGCCTTCCGTATTGCTGTGTGCAGAGCAGAATGGGTGCCATGTAGGGAGTTCAGGAAGCTTTCTCCAAGTCTTCCCATAGCGATCACCAGATGCCAGGAAGCAGTAGGAACTGTTGGGACTTAGCAGACTTAGATCAGCTCAACAGTGCATTTGGGAAACTGAATTTGATCTGTAACAGGGATTCATTTAATTGATGTAATATTGAAATGCCCCCCCCCCCTCCCCAAGGGTTTTTTATTATTCAATTTGTGAATTAAATAAGAAATAAGACACTGCTAGATCAATACTCCCCCCCCCCCCAAAAAAAAAAAAAAAAAGCTATATCCAATAAATATAAAGTGATTGGAACATAAGGGTGAATGCAATGAAAAACTTATTTTAGTGACATTTTGTGCTACTAAAAAAGTATGTGAAAAATAAAAGCTTATTTTAATTTTTCTGTACATTTTCACCCAATATCATCCAAAAATATGAACATAAAACTGCCAAAATTAGGTACCATTTATCACACAAAAAATGCAAAAAATAAAATAAACACATGTACAAAAACATGAAAATTTCTTGGTCTTGAAATGATCTTGAAAAGGATACACACATACAAATTGTGACATTGAAACTACCTGTATTGCCAATAGTTAAAAACTCTTGTTTATTAAGTAAAATAATATAGAAACAAATCATGAATATATAATTTATGTAAAATCAGGAGATTTTTATTTTTCACATTTCTGCTAACAGTGATAAATAGTACCTTGATTTTAATACATTATATGCAAGATGATTAGCTTTGCTTCCATTTCTTACAGAGCTGGTTGTTGCAGAATCTGTGGTGGTCATCAAGAAATTACTCCAAATGCAGCCAGCACAGCACAGTGAAATAATAAAGCACATGGCCAAGTTAACCGACAATATTCAGGTATCCATATCTTACAGGGATGGTACAGTACGTGTAATATAATACATGCACATAATGCAATTTTAGCTTTGTGTAGTGCTATATTTGCATGCCATTTATTCTCAGGCATATTCTGTAAATCTTGATGCTGATATGTTGACAACGTACATGTACATAATAGCCTAACTATTACCATCTTAATTATTTTGTGTATACAAAACCCATATACATGGCGGTCACAATATGGCTGAAAACCACAGCATCCCTGTACCACTGTGGGTTTTCGCTGCACAATCACTTAAAGGGATTGTTCCTTAGCTGGACAACTGCTATATAAATAAAGTACTTCCCCTTGTAAAATATCAGATACTCACCTCCCAATCTGGTGTCGTTACAGTGATATCGGCGCCAAGTCTCCCTGGGTTCACGTGACATTGTTATGACAGATAAGTCCTCTGGTAATTGGGTTGCTGCCCTATCACTACTTCCTTTTGCCTGACTTTAGCTTAAGGGCAATGAGCCCAATAGCGACCACTGATTGGCTCCAGGGCTCTGATGGCATAACAATATCACTCAAACCCCGACAGACCCTGCGTCGCTCGGACAGCGGGAGTGTTGGAGGTGAAGGTCTTTTATTTTATTTTACAAGGAGAGCTACCTTATTTAAAACACCACTCCAGTGTTTTTTTTTATTGCACCGCTGGAGTGGTGCTTTAAATGTAATTCCTCTACCCTCTGTCTCGTACTCACCTGCAACCACCTTCAACTTTTTCCAGCGTCAGTCTCCAGTGAAAAGTGACCTGCCGGCTGCTCCAGTGTTTCATGGAACGCGCGCGCCGGAGGTCACTTTTCAATACAAGTCTGAGAGCCTTGTTCTGCCCTTGTTAGGGCTCTCATAGACTTGCATTAAGCTCTTGTGACGTAACGCCTGACTTCTGGACAGTCAAGCGTTATGGACACAAGATGGCGCCGTGGGACCGGACAGGCGTAGGTACAAGATAAAAGCACCAGAATTCGAGTATAAGAATGTGGGCAGGTGGCTTTCATTTACAGCGCCACTCGAGCGCTAAATAAAACCCTGGAGTGGTGCTTTAAAGAGGGGTTGTCCAGGTAGTGGAGAAGCCCTTTAATTGTGCAGATAATCGGCTCTTTCACTCTCAAAACCACACAGTCATTGCAGTTGGCCGTGCTTCTTGTAGGAAAAAGAGCTGTTACCTTCCAAAAAGAAATGTTTTAATTTGAGGCCTGTGCATGTGAACACAGCCCTAACAAGTAGGACCTAATTTCTCATATATTTTCAGGTGCCCATGGCTAGAGCTAGCATATTGTGGCTGATTGGTGAGTACTGTGAACATGTGCCTAAAATAGCTCCTGATGTGTTGAGGAAGATGGCCAAGTCATTCACTAATGAAGAAGACATTGTTAAACTACAGACCATAAACCTGGCTGCAAAGCTGTATCTGACTAATTCAAAGCAGGTATGTGGATGTCATATTGTCCTGGGGGGGTAAAACATCTGAGTAAAGACGTGTGCCATTATGAGTATCTACATGCAGTGTAACCGAAAATGTCCATTCTCTCATTATGTACATATGCTTTTTGTTTTTTTAATTCTGTGTGTTTGCAGTGGCATCTGAGGTTGATCCTTGGATTTGTGATGTTTATTTTCATATTTAATAGCACAGTTGCGTTCCCGTGCGGTCGGCGGGCGTGTCAAAGCAACGCATCCGCATACATCTGCATGTCCTGCGTACCCAATGTTAAAGATAGGTACACAGGACGCATGCGGAAGTAGGCGGGGCTTAACAGAGGATGTACGCAGCCCTCCGCAAAGACCCCGAACGCAAATGTGAACTTAGCCTAAGTCATGTATCCAAAGTGTCTCCCTCTTTTTGAGTTGTCATGGTAGATCTCTTTCCGTTTGGAAGGACTTGTTCCAAAACTTGGAATTTCAACTGCAAAAGTCCAAGTCCCATTCTATGGAAAATTAAAGACGGGGTAACGAGGGGCTTTCACAACGAATTGTAGACTTGAGTGGGGAAATAACATATATCACAAAAGATGTCTCATGTGAAGAAGAATGATGGGTATGCCCTTACCAGTGTGTGGATGATGGATCCTATCACCCTTGAGAAACAGTTTAGACATGGAAATCTCCCTCTTTTTTGTGTTTTCAGATAAGATTGTATTTTTCTTAGAGTCTGGGATGCAACATTAGCTTTCACCAATTTGTTTTTCTAGATTTGCTATGGAAGTATTCTGAATTGCTGTGTCTCAATCCCTCCACTTTTTTGTCCCAGAAGCCAGTTTGAGAAGCACTGCTTATGAGACTTTATTGGGTATAAACAGACATTTTCTCCATGTGTCCAGTCTATGGGGCTGACTCATTAAGATTGGCATTGCACACGCCAGTCCTAATGAAGGGCTTGCTGGCACATGCCACTTAATGAATTTGGTGCATTTTCTCTGTGGCATGTGCCTCACAAACATTGTTAGTTACTCTGGTTGGGGACTAGAGTAGCATTTCTGGTGTGAGAAGCAACAATACTTTTTCAGAATCTGGCAGACGGGCGTAGCCTCTTCTCATCCTGCCTTGGCTCCTCTCCAGTTCTGTCCATTTTGATGTAGCTGCTGCAAACTGGCGTGAAAATTTTCAACTTCAGCTTGGCCAAAAAAGTTGTAAGTTTTCAAAGCATTTTAGGCCAATTTCTGGCATAAAAGCATCAGTGAATCGGGGCCTGTGTGTTTGAAACTAGTAGCTTATTATCATGTTGGTGTTTGTCCTTATTAAAGTATTATCCCCATCATATGTATTCTTAGACGAAGCTTCTCACTCAGTATGTTCTGAATCTGGCCAAGTATGACCAAAACTATGACATCAGAGACAGAACAAGATTCATTCGCCAGTTGATTGTACCCACTGAGAAAAGCGGAGCACTTAGCAAGCATGCCAAGAAGCTCTTTCTGGCTCAAAAACCTGCACCTATTTTGGAGTCTCCATTTAAAGGTATTATTTCCACTTTTAACTTATTAGATGTAAATATAAGAACAAGAATTATAATTTGTGTAGGGTCACACCCCTTCCACTAGAGTACCATAATGAGTTCCAGCAGTAGACCAACAATCCTTTGCTGCTAAAAATAATTCTACAGAGTTGATTACATAATAAATAAATTCAGATTTTTTTTTATTGTGAATCTGTTCAACGTACAGTAAAAAGTGGACGTGCAATTTAAGATGGACACACAATCAGTTTTTCTAAATAGAATGTATCGTCAAGAAATAACTTATTATTGAAATCAAGCCTTTATTATAAACATACTTTATTTTTTAACATTGTAGCGTACACATCAGGATAATGTGATTTATGTTTAATAGCTCACTTGTCAGTTTTGCCGTGTAGACTGAGACAAAATGAGAAGAGTCATATAGTTCTAAATAGAAGGTGGGGGAATCAATGAACGATCGGTTGTACGACTTGAGACCTAGAAAGCCAGGATAGTAACACTTTACATATAGATAAAACTATGCATGCTTTTCCCCTGGTTCCTAGGGAAGAGGTGTTCTGGAGACTGTTGTATTCTATGGCTATACTTACACACAAAATTTTAGCTGCGTTTTTTTCTGCTCAAAGGAAGCTATCTTTTATAGTGCCTGCAAAAGTTATGAGAGTTCAGAAATGTTATGCATTTACGTTTTTTTTTCCTAACTGAATTTGAGCATTGCAGCGTTTTTTAAATCAATATTTTCAGCATTTTGGCAGTGGTGTTTTCGCTCATTTTTCACACAATTTTGGTGATTAACACTAACTTTATTAAACATGTACTGTATAAACCCAAGACAGAAACAAAATGAACACATACCCTGCTGTAAGTAAATAAGTAAAAGCAATAGGACATATAAATAACCTAGGGTACTTTGTAAACACCATTTTGTATTTTTTTAAAAGTGTAAAAGCCATCACACCAACGTCAAGGTGTACCCAAATCAGGATGGTCCTAACCTCTAGTATTAAAACCATGTGTCAAAGTGACGTCAGTGTGAATAAGCGCAGAGTAGGACCGGGTCCCGAATGGATACCCAGCAAATGGGAAGCTTGGTAAGGTTTTAATACTATAGGCTAGGACCTTTCCGATTGTAGTTCACCTTGACGCTGGTGGGATGGCTTTTACGCTCATTAAGTACCCAATGTTAGTTATATACGCTATTGCTTTTACTTATTTACTTACAGCAGGATATCTGTTCATTTTGTTTCTGTCTTGGGTTTTGTCTGTGTAATGGCCAGTGTGAACATGCTTCTATTTTGCATGCATACCAACTTACACTCCAGTGCATTTTTTCAGTTAGTACTGTACACAAATCACACATATAATCTGCACCAAAAACACAGCAAAAAAGGCTGCAAAAACATAGCAAAATCTGCATTTTGAACTTAGCATTTTTACTGCCAATAAAGCAGGTTTTGGCTGCAGAAAATAATGTTGCAAAAATGCTGCATGTGAACATGGCCAATGACCTATTTCTGTAGATTGATTCTCATTTATGGCAGCTTTCAGAAAGCATGTACTCCCTACTTCTCTGCCTCCCGTAACGCTGCCTTAGGAAGGGGTTTAGAAATTTAAAAAAAGGTACAATAGAAAATTAACATTGAAAGAACAAATTTAATTACTAAAATTAAAACTAAATTAAACTACAATTAAATACATAAGAAATTCCCTTTATCTACATGATCTGTTGATTCAAATGTTTCAGTACTTTATTTTTACTATCAAGAAGTAGAAGGGAAGTTAGTATCTGTAGAGAAGTTTCCATTGCTTTGTTTTTGTGTAATTTAACAACATTTGTGAGTATAGGAATAATTTTAGACGCATCATCAAATTTGAGTGTCCTCATTACTGCTTCCCTCTCTAGCAATGTGGGGAAGAAGCAGCAGTCCTAATGGATGTAATAAACATTAGCTCGCTGCCTCACTTCACTGGTATCTGCACTCTATTTTAAAGTTATGAATCGTAAGATATGTTTCGGGGGGGGGGGGGGCAGATTTGCATTTTTGTATTTTTTTACTTTTATCTCTCCATTAGTGTTTTGTGTAACCCAAGGGAGTAATAATTACATTTGCTATAATACTTGTGAGTTTAAAGTTTTGCACCATATTTATAAGTTGTTTTCTTACTTTGTAGGGGATATCTTGCTGATCACTGGTGGTCCGACTTCTGGGACCTCCTTCGATATTGAGAATGGGGCTCTGAATGGAACAATGGTTCCATTTAGTGATGAGCGAGTATACTCGTTGCTCGAGTTTTCCTGAGCACGCTCGGGTAGTCTCCGAGTATTTGTGACTGCTCGGAGATTTAGTTTATGTTGACACAGCTGCATGATTTACAGCTACTAGCCAGCCTGAGTACATGTGGGGGTTGCCTGGTTGCTAGGTAATCCCCACATGTATTCAAGCTGTCTATTAGCTGCAAATCATGCAGCTGCGTCAACAAAAGCTAAAGCTCCGAGCAGTCACAAATACTCGGTGACCACCCGAGCGTGCGCAGGAAAACCCGAGCAACGAGTATACTCGCTCATCACTAGTTCCATTGCATTTATTGCCAAGGGCACTGCTGTGCTTGGCTTTCTCTGGTAGTCCCATAGACAACATATGTACTGGAGGTTGAGCATGTGCACCTCCATGTATTCAGAGTCGAGATCTGTGTAGGACTCATAGCGATCAGTAACTTATCCTCTATTCTATCCACAGAGGATACATTTCATTTGCCAGTATACCCCTTAAAAAACAGTTTGAAAAAATTGTAACATGTCCTAGAA
Organism: Ranitomeya variabilis; assembly: GCF_051348905.1. Lineage (NCBI taxonomy): Eukaryota > Metazoa > Chordata > Amphibia > Anura > Dendrobatidae > Ranitomeya > Ranitomeya variabilis. Next base: position 249,011,077 of record NC_135236.1, read on the forward strand.
ACTGCTCATCACTGTGCCGCTCTTGAGAAAGGTGATTTTTATAAATAATAAGGATATTGAATGTGTAATAGTTCGTCAGAGGGCTCGTCATTATAAAAGGAATAATCCATTTCTCTCCTGCACACAGATCGGGATCACTTTCAGTTGGGCTCGCTTTCTCACTTGTTGAATGCCAAAGCTGTTGGGTATCAGGAGCTACCAGACTGGCCAGATGAGGCTCCCGATCCATCTGTGCGCAACGTGGAGGTGAAGGAAGCTGTGCGTGCTAACCTGAGTATATAGGGATGTAGGCAAAGCCCACCGCTATCCCCCCTGCAGTGCACTCCTGCTTTTTATCCCGCATAGATATCTGTCCCTTTCTAGCTGCTCGCTGTTTGCTGCTCTGGGCTATACTTTCAGGCTATCCTTTCAGTCTTCATCCATCAATGCAGTCTGTAGTAAAGGGTCATTTTAGATTTGATAATGTAACATATTATAAATGAACTATCTTCCCTTATATTCAGGAAGAGGAAGATACTGAGCCCACGGAGTGTCACATCAGCCTGCTGGGGGAGTGGAAAGAGGTGTCACTTGTGTGTGATTTAGTGTGGCTTTTTCTCCACTTAGACTATTCTTGCTGTGTGCAGTGACCTATATTCTCCCCTCACTACCTAAGGCTGAATTCACAAACGTGATAAACGTGTCCCCGATATGATTCAGGGCAACGTCAAGATTCTACCAATGAATTTACCTCTTTTTTCCTTAGTAACTGACTTACTTCAATGTGAGATCATACCTAGAATGCATGGATGTCAGCCTGCTGTTAAATGCTGTGTGCCCTTATTGCTGATTTTAGCCATGGGCTGGGATCCCACGGTGCGGCTGCTACATATGACCAACAGTCCTAGCCACCCGCGGCTACCAATAAGTGCAAGAGTTTGCATTCACACTCAGGCGCTACCTGCAGACTTTTGCACCTATTCGTCTCTGCTGATGGGCCAAGATTTTGGTTGCATGCAGTTGCGCAGCGTGTGTACGCAGCCTTAAATTACACCCGTCCTTTCTGCTTATGGCATTTTCCCAGCTTAATTCAAATTGCATATTGCAAAAATTGTTTTTCAATATCTTATCTGTTGAATTGTACTTACAGCCTAGCATTATTCTTTTCTCTTTTTATAATAGATTTTTCTCTACCTTGTTGTACCCTGTGGCTAATTGCTACAGCAATGCCGAACATTAGTAGCATGCTTATCATTGTAACACTACCAGCCCGATACTCTCTAGTGAAGTGAATCTAGAAGTCACCTCAAACAGCTGTAATGCTGCAGCAGCACCGTACGCAGTGAAGAGGCAGTGACCCACAAAGTTCACACACAAAAGTCTCTTTAATGTGTTACTTCACACATAAAGGTGCATAGCATTTTATAGTACACGTCATCAAAGTTCAATACACACAGTTCATCTCGTCTCAGTACCCATTTCGTAGCGCTACACATCATATGGCTTTTAGATTGCAGTCCCTAAACAAGCCAGTCCTCTCCTTGTCCAGAATCCGTGGGGCGACTGTAAGCCATATTACAGTCTCCAAACACAGCTTCACATGTTGCCGACAGTACACACGCCAGTCCTCCTCTGACTAGTTCCCGTGAGTGTCCTGCATCGCTGTGTCACAGACTCGTTACTCACACAGCCGTACACAGACCAGTATATCCTCTGGATACCAGCCGGGCACCATATCCACCTGTCTGCAATCGTTACGCTTGCCAGTCCTCTTTCGGGCACAGGACATCCACCTCCGGTACACCTCCGGGCACAGGACTGTCCACATCCGACTTTTTCGGGCACAGGACATCCACCTCTGGTTCAACTCCGGGCACAGGACTGTCCACACCCGAGACCAGCTACCATGAATGACTTGCATCGCTATGTACGCTGCGGGTGCCAAGCTATTCAGCTGCCATAGCTGCTGGCTCCGCTGGCCTGTGCTGCTTCACACACACAGCCAGCGCTCTGCAGGCCTCTGCTCTGCACAACAGCACACACCAGACTGACACTGACGTTGCACCTAACACCTGACGCACCCATAGCCCTTACTTCAGGGTTTTTAACAGACAAACCTGTGGCTGGAAGCCACATGGAAAACCCAGACCGGAAATCCATGACTGACATGCACACCTATGGACTTCATCCGTCTCCATGCTCAACCTGGGGAGAACACACAGCGCCCCCTACCTGTGACACGAGTCTCTGCCTTACACATCATGGAAGACACATTTTCCAAATGCTGATTTGTCAGGCCTCTGCTTTTTGTTTATTAGAGATGCCTGGTCGTCACTAGTCACTTCTTGGAGAATTGAAATACTACATCCCGACCATGCATATACATCTAGAAATTGGGGCATGGCATGTTATAATTCAGTGGAAACACTTTTTGCTGAACTAGTATTTATATATTTTTTTCATTTAATTTATTTTCCTTTTTAGCGTTATTCCTTTCTGTTATATTTTAAACCTCAAGTGAATCCCAATAAATCAGAATTTTGTCTACTTTGGAATGCAGTTTGTACCGTACCTTTCCTTGCATATAGTCATTCAATTCACTCTTCTAGGTACCTGAATGGACTAAATGCCCAAGCAGAGAGAAGAGGAAAGAGAGGGAGGAGAAACCATTCTATTCTGATTCAGATGGGGAATCAGGACCAACTGAGTCTGCAGACAGTGGTAAGAGACTAGTTAATGGGAATCTGTCAGCAGGTGTGTGCTACTCCATGTGAAAGCAGCATGACATAAGGGCAGATACCCTGACTCCAGTGATGTGTCACTTACTGGGCTGTGTGTTGTATCTTCAATAAAATCACAATTTTATCTGATGCAGTTCAGCCAGTACTCTGAATTCTGAGCTCTGTATGACTCCGCCCACACCACTGATTGGCAGCTCTCTGTGTACACTGTGCATAGGCAAAAAGCTGCCAATCAGTGGTAGGGGCAGGGTTATACAGAACTCATGAAGGGGGATGACTACATGACAGCAGATTTACTACTCCTCTAGATATAATCTCCTGCTGATAAACAATGATTTTATAAAAACTACAGCAAGCAGACCAGTATGTGACACATTACTGGAATCATGGTATCTGCCCCTACATCACACTGCTCTTAGATTCAGTAGCAATAACCTAGTGAAAGATTCCCTTTTAAAAGGCAACGCTGTTATTACTAATTTTAATCACACATGAAACTGTTGCCAAAGAAAATTGAGAAGCTGAATATTAACGAGGTCTACTTTTCTTTGCAGTAGTGCATGTCAATCCTTTTTGTATTTTTTTCTTTAAGATAAAAGTATATACATTGCAGAACATAGTTCAACTTATCAATTTTCCATATTTAACATGAGTATTTTTTACATCTGATAATATATATGCCTTATAATGTTTTTATTTCAGAACCAGAGTCAGTGAGTGAGTCAGAGAGTGGTGAGAGTTCCAGTGGTAGTGGTTCAGGGTCTGAGAGTGAAGAAGAGGAGGAAGAGAGTGAAGATGAAGAAGAGTCTGAAAAGGAAGAGAAGAAAAAGGACAAGAAAGATGAACCACAGAGTGAGGGGAGGTACGGAGGAGTGTTAGGGCCCATTCACACTGGAGTATAACATGGCCGGGTGCTATGTGATGTTTTATCGGATAGCACTCGGCCCAATGTTATACTATGGGGCAGGGCAGATGAACGATTATTTTCTCATGCCGATTGGGCATGAGAAATCAATTGCAAAATGCTGCAGGTGCATCCAATGATCGGATCACATGCACTTATACAATGTTTGGTGCATGTGAAAGATCGGACTGCACTCGGATGTCATCCTGGTGCAGCCCAACATCCACTGACTAAGAGAATAAAGAAGTTGTAGAAATTAAGTTCTGTTTTCTCCGCAACTGTGATGCGATTCTCTCATGTGAGTAAATTGCAGCACAGTAAGATGACTGTCATTAGCATAATCGGCCCGATTCTCTCACATGAGAGAATCATTGATCGTGCGACCCCGGCCGTAGGGCTCATACTCACTTACGTGAAATACGGCCGATGTTAAAACCCGGCTCTGCCGCCGGCACTTGGGAGTGGAGCGTGCGGCCGCAAAGCAATGCATGGAGCTGCACGCTCCGCTCCTAAGTGCCGGCGGCAGAGCCGGGTGTAACCATGCGAGACTCAGCCGTATTTCACGCAAGTGAGTATAAGCCCTTAGAAATATAAACAAGAACAGCCTCATGCTTATTAGGACCCTAAATAAGACTTGAAGCATATGCCCATTTTACATGTAAGCCCCTTGTGACATAACACACTTTTTGGAACCTTAACTTGATGGAACACAGACAGTCCTATTTCCTTAACATCAGCAAAGGGTGCGGAGAGGTTCAGTATTCTGTTTTGCTACCATTACAGGGGATCATATAATGTCACTATTTTGTTAGGGGGGAAAAAAGGTAACAGTTAAAGGGAACCTGTCACCCCCCCCCCCCCCCCCCAGGCGTTTGAAACTAAAAGAGCCACCTTGTGCAGCAGTAATGCTGCATTCTGACAAGGTGGCTCTTTTAGTTATTGGTGCTGTAACTGCAGAAATAATCCGTTTTGTAATTTGTCATAAATGCTTTCTTCAGTCCTGAAGGCAGGCCTTTCCCCCCCGCTGCAGACGCCACACAGCCGTCACTCATCTTCTTGGCGCCGGGAGCCGCCTCCTCAGCGCTGTTTTGAAATGAGCCGGCACCTGTGCTCTTTTCTCCTGCCTTGGGCAGGCGCAGTGAGCGCTGCCCGTCCTCTGTCCTCATATGCAGTCTAGCTGACTACGCCTGTGCGGCCGCCCTGCCTGTGAATCCCAGCCCCGCAATGTGAATAAATCAGAAGACACTGCGGGGCTGGGATTCACAGGCAGGGCAGCCGCACAGGCACAGTCAGCTAGACTGCATATGAGGATAGAGGACGGGCAGCTCTCACTGCGCCTGCCCAAGGCATGACAAAAGTGCGCAGGCGACAGCTGATTTCAAAACAGCAGTGAGGAGGCGGCGCCAAGAGGATTTGAGTGACGGCTGTGTAGCGTCTGCAGCAGGGGGGGAAAGGCCTGCCTCCAGGACTGAAGAAAGGTATTTAGGACAAATTACAAAACGGATTATTTCTGCAGTTACAGCACCCAGAACTAAAAGAGCCACCTTGTCAGAATGCAGCATTACTGCTGCACAAGGTGGCTCTTTTAGTTAAAAACGCCTGGGGGGGCGACAGGTTCCCTTTAAATAGGTTTTGTATGTAAAAAAAATTACATTCTTGATCAATTGACAGTGATGAAAGTGATCGGGATCAAAGATTAACAGCAAAAGGGAAGAAAACCCCAGTGAGAACAGCAAAGAAGTCCGCTTCAGAAGAAAGCAGCTCAGAGAGCGAATCTGAGAGTGAATCTTCGTCAGAAGAGGATGACGAGGAAGAGGATGAGAAAGAACAACCGCAGCCTGAGCCTAAAAAGAAAAGGCCTGTAAGTCTCTATTTTATAAAATGAATCTGGATGCCAGACCAGACCCCCTAGTGTACTCATTTAGCAGTCACCCTAAACTAATACCGACCACAAACCAAGCCCCTAACTAAACACAGATCTGGGACCACATAAATACATATTAAGACCAGAAACTCTAAACTCTGCCAATACTCCCCACTCCTTACTTTTGCAGTTTGCAGTCCTCGGCACTTAGACCTCATTCAGACATCAGTTATTTTCACATACAATAAAAATGGTCCATCAGATTTTCATCAGTTTTTCTCTGATAGGAAAAAAAAAGTTTCTCCTATTTATCAGCCCTTGAAAAATTGAAAGTGCTATCTGATTTTTTTCACGGATCCATAGCCTTGTATTGATGATTTTTATATGACACTCAGATCATTATTGAACATGCCTCCGCAATATCCAAGGAAAAAATAGGACATGTGAACTATCCAATAGACTATCATAGGTGCAAGTGCTATAAGTGAAAAGCAAGGAATGCACTCCTATGAATGAGGCCTAAGTATGGGAGAATTAAAAACGACATTTCACCAAATTTTAAGGTTGAACTGGACACACGATGTAATAATAGCTGAAAAGTGGAATAAAACTCTGTCACAGAGATATTAGCAATCAAAGTATTTGTCACGTAATGAGTTAACTTTTTTAAGTCATAGTGAGTGTTATCCGGCAGATTTTATATGAGGCGTTTACTTCTTCTCCCTGTATGATGCTGACCAATCATAAGCAGGTAGCTACACTCAAAAGAAAGAAGAACATTCCCAAACATAGTTTTGAGCAGTTTTCTCAGTGTATGTAGTGTAATAATGCAGCTTTGATCGCCTGGTCTAAGGGTACCGTCACACAGTGCCATTTTCATCGCTACGACGGCACGATTCGTGATGTTGCAGCGTCGTATAAGTATCGCTCCAGCGTCGTAGACTGCGGTCACACGTTGCAATACACGGCGCTGGAGCGATAATTTCATGACGTATTTGCGATGTAGAAGCTGTTGGTTACTGTGCGCACATCGTATACAACCTGTGTCACACGATGCAATCATGCCGCCACAGCGGGACACTAGACGACGAAAGAAAGTTTCAAACGATCTGCTACGACGTACGATTCTCAGCGGGGATCCGGATCGCAGTAGCGTGTCAGACACAGCGATATCGTCACGATATCGCTAGAACGTCACGAATCGTGCCGTCGTAGCGATGAAAATGGCACTGTGTGACGGTACCCTAACCTCCTGCATGATTAGAAAGCACACATGACTTACACCTTTCAGATAAGGTCCCTGTGGGGGAGGGGCAGCACAGCTAAGTTTAGCTGTGTCACTTTACAAACATTTCCATCAGCACCACTTCATCTCTTAGTACTGTCAGCTCTGCTGTACTATCACTCCCTCAGCCTACTTGTCTGAACATATCTCAGTAATCACATTTATGTCTGTTGTGCTCAACTTGCAATTTCTCTCCAGTGAGAGCAGAGGGTCATTACATATCAGACAAAAGTAGCCCAGAACAATTTGTGAATGAGGCTAATGTGATATTTGCATGTAACTCAACAGTGGGCCCTCAAAGTCAATTTTACTGGTGCACGTGTCACACCCCAATCACTGTTTATTAGGTCCCGTATTTTTCCAAGAGCCTCCCAGATATTATGGGAGAGTTGAGAAGTATGATTTAACATTATGTTATGTAAATGCCTCTGAAATAGGTAAAACTGTATTAAGTGACACTTTTACTGTAACAGACCTCCAGTTTATAGGATTTAGAATTGTCAAGGAGAGCATATAAATGTATGAGTGACGTTACTTTCTTTCCCTACTCAGTCTGTAGCTTCCAAACCAGCAGTAAAGCAGTCCAAGGAGACAAAAGAGATGTCTTTACTGGATCTAGATGACTGTGAGTAAAATCTTGACATATGAATAGAGTTTCACTGGTGTTTGTATAAGGTTATATGCACATGATGTCTTTTTCAGGTGGATTCCACCTGAAAAAGCTCTAAAGAAAACCGCCACAAAGAATGAGCATAATCCACAGCAATGTAAAAAGGACTTGCTGTGCATATGTTACATCTTTTGTCACTTCTTATAACCACTTCAGGCTTCTAAAGTCTGGAAACAGTTAAAAGAAGTTGCACTTAACTGAAAAAAAAAGACGCCAGCAGTGGAGCCGCCACAAAATAGACGGTAAAGACACCAATGAAGACACTACAGAAAAAAACATCACTGGCTTATTCCTGAAGCGTCTTCATTCTGTAAAATTCAGTGGATACATCTAAAAAAATGCTGTGTGTGCACATACCCTAACATAAAATACTTTTTCTATAAATCTCAGCGCATCACCATATTATTTAATATTAGAAATACTTTTTCTTGCAAATAGTGTACATTATGCTTGAAAAGAGTTATAACAAACTTCACTCAGAAACGAATGAATGAGCAGAGTGATAGAAGATGGAAAAAGTTCTATTACAGTGGAGATTTTTTATATTATTTAACATCCAACAAGCAAAAAAGATATATATATTTTTAATTCTTGATGAGTCACTATTACTTGGTATCTCTCTTTGGACCTCTGAACAATACCTTTCCATTTCTCGTTGGTAGAAAGAAGACATTCTGACATTGAAGATCAAATATTGCACAGTATTATTTTCCAACACATAGTAATGCCAGCATTATATATAGCAGCAGATTCAGACAAGGACTAAAATAACGCACCCTGTTAGGGTCTCTGCACACATTGATATTTTGGTCATGTTTTTTCTGTGGAGATTTGTTACAAAACCTGAAAAATTTCCTAGTAACAAACAGCAAAGTGAATGAGATTCCTGAAGTCTCATGTACACGTTGCTTATTTTTTTTCTTACAGATTTGCAGAAGATTTAAGTCTGCAGGACGTCAATACTTTCAGCGATTTCACCTGTACTAATGAGTGGGGAAAATACATCAAAAACACATGCATTTTTCCTACAACACATCAGTTCCTGCAGCATGGTGCTAGATTTGATTTTCATTCATTTTGGGTCCGTGTGTCATTTTTTTACCATCAGGTGCATCCGTTCTTCTCATACCGCAAAGTTATCTAAGCTTTTCCCATGTATTAAATGTTTAAAAAGGGACAATGCTCAGGATATACATGGATGGCATCTGTGTGCTGTTCAATTTTCTTTTACGGACTCATTAATTTAAATGGGTGACTCAGATCAAAAATAGACACATCTCTGTGTTTTTTGTGGACACTCGGTCCCCAAACATACAGACATGCGAATAGCCCTAAAGACTATAATGGATACTTGTTCTATCATCAGTGAAAAACACGGATAGAACAGAAGTGTAAAAAATGCACCTCTGGTTAGCATCTAACAAATACAGAATAAAAACTGAGCCCAGCTCCAGCAAACTAAGGCCATGTTCACATGTTCAGTATTTGGTCAGTATTTAAATCAGTATTTATAAGACAAGAACCAGGAGAGGAACAATCAGAGGAAAAGTATATTAGAAACACGTCACCGCTTCTGTATTTATCACCCACTCCTGGTCTTGGCTTACAAATACTGAGGTGAAATACTGAATGTGTGACCGTAGCCTAATACAGATACCCTGTCATATAATTTAATCAAGAACTTTATGCAAACTCCTTAGCTAAAGTAGCATAAATGTGTTTTTTTTTGTCTTCTTTTATAGTCTCAGTGCCCTCTGCCCCTCTTACAACGTCTGGGAGTATTGTTTCATCCAGCTTAGTGACTGACCTTGAAGGATTATCATTAACGGACACTTCTCTTACCCCCACAGTGAGTAGCATGGGGCTATACCATGGTGGCATCTATCAACTCTATTAAAATATGACATCTATTTATAATGCTCAATTTATTCTATTCCATGATGTAGTGTTTCTATTTTTCCCCCTAAGGTAATCAGTCCTATATTCTCCACTGGTCGCACATTCGAACTACTACATCGAATGACTGGAGAGGGCCTGTCTATGGAATATATATTCAGCCGCCAGCCATTTACACCTGATCATCGGATGCTGTCTGTTCAAATAAAGATCTCCAACAACACTGAGAGTGAAGTGCGAAGTATCCACACTAGTGAGCCTAAGCTGCTGAGTGGTATGAGGATGCAAGAGTTTCAGGAAATAGGTACATATTTGTTATTAGTTTCAAAAGTTTTTTTTTTAGTATTGATATAATAGTCGACAAGAGTCATCCAATGGTGTATTGTGAAAATTCCCACATAAGGATCACACTGAATGGCAAAGGAGAAGATATTAGTCATTAATACAAAGCAAAATTCAAATCAGAATCACATCCTCATGGGAATGTATTCACATTGTAAGAAAAGAATACTTTAAAAAAGTAAGTATGTATACATTGCGTTCTCATGGAGACAAATCAAGGGTTCTTTGTAGCATAGATTGTGTTAGATGGATATAAAAAGATTCCTGGATTTATTTTAGGAAGTGTCAAAGTGGTTGCACACTATGGGCCCGATTCATGAAGCCTAGCATTTTCAACCTGGTCATGATGAGGGGGGGGTTGGAGTGCGAGGCTTTTGATTCATTGAAAGGCGCATGTCTTTTAATGAATCAGCCAAGGCACATAGTGGCATGTGCCTCGCCACAAATCATACTCCAGTCCCTACTGGAGTAAGATTTTTTGGGTAGAGAATATTGCCGGTCATCATGAATGGTGCTCATTACATACCCATCCACACTCCGCCAACTTTGTTGGAGCTGGGCGAAAATGCCGTGAAGATGTCAAAAGTGTAGAAATGTTTGCGCAACCTCGCAGTATGCAAAATTTGTTCCACTTTTCAAAGCTTTTATGACAGACTTCTGATAAAAAAGCTTTGATAAATCAGGGCCTATATGTTTATTTTCACAAATGTGTTGAGACATGGTTTTATGGCACTTTCTAATACACAGTTGTGTGAAAACGTGTTTGCCCCTTCCTGATTTCCTATTCCTTTGCATGTCTGTCTTACATAAATGTTTCAGATCACCAAACAAATTTAAATATTAGACAAAGATAACACAAGTAAACAAAATGCAGTTTTAAATGGAGGTCTTTATTATTAAGGGAAAAAGAAACCCAAACCTATAGGTCCCTGTGTGAAAAAGTGATTGCACCACCACCCCCTCTTAAAACATAAAATAACTGGTTTATCACATCTTTGGGAAGCTGAATTCAAATATTCTCTAGCCACACCTAGGCTTGATTACTGCCACACTTGTTCTCAATCAAGAAATCACTTAAATAGGACCTGCCTGACAAAGTGAAGTAGACCAGTGGTTCTTCAAAAGCTAGACATCATGCTGCAATTCAAATAAATTCTGAAACAAATGAGAAACAAAGTAATTTAGATCTATCAGTCTGGAAAAGGATATAAAGCCATTTCTTTCTCGCTTCATTAGGGGACACAGGTAACCATGGGGTGTATGCTGCTATTGCTAGGAGGCTGACACTATGCAAATAAGGAAACGTTAACTCCTCCTCGGCAGTATACACCCTCCGACAGGCACCAGGCAACTCAGTTTTTGGTTAGTGTCTGTAGGAGGCAGACCTGGATCTAACCACCAGATCTGCATTATTTTCTTTTACAGGGGTTTTTGTGTTTTATTAATCATTTCCCTTTCTCTTTCAGATTCACTTCTTCGGGTAACAGGGTGCAGATTCTCACCCTGTTTTTCCCACATTTAAGCGACCGAGAGAGCAGTGTGGTACTCCCTGCATTGCCTACTCTCGGACCCGCTGGCAAGACTTCGTCCCCTGTCACCATTATGGGTGTTTCAAGGTGACTTCTTGGTGGCCAGTCCTCGCCTTTTCCCCTCCTCACCCCTCTCCTCGGAGAGGGCTGAGAGGAAGACGGTGGTCATCTATGGTGACCTCCCCCCTTCTCGTAAGGGGTTGATGCTGATCTTACTCCCAGGACCCTCTTCTGCTCCGAGGGATTCTGTCACGATCCTCAGACACCAAGGAGCCGGATTCAAGCAAGGTAGCAAGTGGGACAGGAGCTCACTTACCCCCCCCCCCCACCACCACCACCACCACCACCACCACCATGGCAGCGCTCACCGGTCTCTAGATTTCAAATTTCCACCTAATCGCGCGATTCCCGGCATATTGCAGCCTTTCTCCTTCCCTAGATAGGCCACACCCCCTTGCCAGTCTAGGCCTATCAGTGCCGCACTTTCATTTTCTCCAGCGCCGGGCACGCCCCCTCTGCTGTGCACTGCCTCGGCTCTCCATCCGACACGCCTCCTCAGGCGTGTCGGCCTATCAGGACGCCGGTTTCTTTTTAACATAGTAACATAGTTAGTAAGGCCGAAAAAAGACATTTGTCCATCCAGTTCAGCCTATATTCCATCATAATAAATCCCCAGATCTACGTCCTTCTACAGAACCTAATAATTGTATGATACAATATTGTTCTGCTCCAGGAAGACATCCAGGCCTCTCTTGAACCCCTCGACTGAGTTCGCCATCACCACCCCCTCAGGCAAGCAATTCCAGATTCTCACTGCCCTAACAGTAAAGAATCCTCTTCTATGTTGGTGGAAAAACCTTCTCTCCTCCAGACGCAAAGAATGCCCCCTTGTGCCCATCACCTTCCTTGGTATAAACAGATCCCCGGAGAGATATTTGTATTGTCCCCTTATATACTTATACATTGTTATTAGATCGCCCCTCAGTCGTCTTTTTTCTAGACTAAATAATCCTAATTTCGCTAATCTATCTGGGTATTGTAGTTCTCCCATCCCCTTTATTAATTTTGTTGCCCTCCTTTGTACTCTCTCTAGTTCCATTATATCCTTCCTGAGCACAAGTTTCTTGTGTATGCCCGCACTTCTGCGTGCCCAAACACAGCTTTGCCCGCCCACCGCTCGCTCCATCGGCGCATGGCCAGAGAGAACTGTGTCCATCTTGGCGGGCTCCTGCAGCGTCTTCAGGATTCGGAGGGGGACACAGTACCTGCGCTGCTTCTGCAATCGCTGGGTGTCTGGTAGGCTCAGCATTCCCTGCCTCCCTCCTCGGCTTTACTCCCTTCAGCTCGCCTTCTTAGCGTTCTGCTGCAGTTAAGCAATATCGCCGGCATAGCGTTCTGCTACAGCCCTCTTCAGCAGTATCGCCGTTATAGCGTCCTGCAGCAGTCCTCATTCAGGCTCTACCTATGCCCAAAACCACACAGGCCTCCAGCTATAAGAGAAAGTGGGCTTCAGGCCAGCTGTCGCCTTTCTGTCTGTCCTGCAGTCCTTCCACCATGTCTATCCCTCAGGAAGCTCCTATTGCTCGGGATGAGTGCACTCCCCCTCCCCCGGAGTGGGCTGTTGCTATGTCTCACTCAGTCTGAGACCTGACAAAAGTGTCCCAGTCCCTGGTACAGGTCCTGGAACGCTTGCCGCTTCTATCTTCTGCCACCAGTGCCACGAACGCCTCCCACGGCGATTCGCTCGCACCTAACCACGTCCCGCACAGGGTCAGATTGGACAAAGGATCCAGAAAGAGGACTCTGTCTAGCTCCTCATCCAGCTCTCCGGAACCCGCGGCACCATCTAGAATACCCCTCTCCACCCGTTCCCCCTCCTCTGAGGCGGACGTCGGGTCAGATGTACTTTCGCACTCAGAGTCTGATTCAGATACAGATCAGACCTCTGGCACGCAGGACATCGTAGATAGCCTTATTTCGGCTATTATTCAAACCCTTGAACGTAAGGAGGAGGATTCCACCTCCCAGGAGGACTCCGTTTCATTCAAACTGGTGAAACGGCCCTCTAGAGTTTTTCCCAATCACAAAGAGTTTGAGAATACTACCTCTAAACATTGGGAACAACATGGAAAACGTTTTCCAGGAAGAAAGCGTCTGGATATCTTGTACCCCTTTAATCCAGACCTAGTCAGCAAATGTTAAACATAATGATCCAAAGGGCAGTTATTAAACTGCAGCAAATGGTCTGATTCCCCTAAGGTAGACCCGCCTGTCTCTCGTCTATCCTCGCAGACAGTTCTGTCTGTCCCTGATGCAGCGTCTCTTAAGGACGCTACGGACAGGCAAATTGAGGCTTTAACCAAATCAGCCTTTGAGGCTTCTGGCGCCTCTCTCTGACTGAATTTCGCCTCCTCTTGGATGGCGAAAGCCGTGTCTGTCTGGGCCAAGATACTTCGCAGGGGCATCGTTGCTTCGGCTCCTTCGGAGGAACTAGCTTATTTAGCGGACCAGATTGCACACGAGGGGAAATATCTGTTAAATGCCTCCTTGGATGTGGCTGCTTGTTCTGCAAAAGCAAACAGCTACATCATTGCCATTCGCCGTGTCCTTTGGCTGAAGGCGTGGAACGCTGACCCCGCTTCTAAAAAGTCTCTCACTGGCCTTCCGTTCCAGGGCTCCAGGTTCTTCGGCACTAAGCTAGACCAGATCATCTCCTACGTACAGGTGGAAAGAGCACCTCTCTCCCTCAATCCAGGCCTAAGCGCCCCTTTAATCGTAGGGGACCCCAGTCCTTTTGTCCCTTCTAGCCCTTCTCCTTCTCTGGCGATTCCTCCCAGCAGGAGCGTTCTTCCTCTCAGGGGGAATGGAGGAAACCTTCCTTCAGGCCTACCCCTCACTGGAGGGCTAAGAGACGCTCCTCTAAACCTTCCTGATCTTGCAGCCACAGATTCTCTTCAAAATGACGGCTTTCCCCCACCTGGAAATCTTTCCAGGGTGGGAGGCAGGCTTCTTCTGTTCACAGAGGCTCGATTATCAGTAGTCGACGACGCTTTGTCAGGGAGATCGTCACATCAGGCTACAAAATAGAATTTTCTTCACCCCCAGGAAGCTGTTTCTTCCTCTCCCGTCCACCCAGGCAGCTGTCCCATGCCCCAGGATTCCTCCAGGCCGTCGACGCCTTCCTCACCTCAGGAGTAATTGTTCCTGTACCTTTCCGCGAGCGGTTTTCGGGTTTTTACTCAAATCTGTTCGTGGTTCCAAAAAAAGACGTCTCTCTCCGCCTGATTTTGGATCTCAAACAGTTGAACCGCCACCTTCGGGTTCGACACTTCAAGATGGAGTCACTGCGCTCGGTGATCGCTTCCATGGAACCGGGGGAATATCTGTGCTCTGTGGACATTCAGGATGCGTACCTGCACATTCCGATTTGTCAGCAGCACCAGAGGTTCCTTCGTTTCGCGATCCAGGAACAACATTACCAGTTTACAGCTCTCCCGTTTGGCTTAGCGTCCGCCCACAGGGTCTTTATGAAGGTAATGGCAGCGGTCATGGCCATACTTCGTTCAAAGGGGATCCTTATAATCCCCAATCTCGACGACCTTCTGGTCAAGGGTCCGTCTCACCGGGACTGCGACCAGAGTCTCCAGATCACTCTGGACATGCTGATGCGCCTCAGCTGGATAATCAACAGGGACAAGTCGACCTTGATTCCAACTCAACGCATCGAGTTCCTGGGCATGGAATTCAACACCATCCAAGCTTCCAAGCTCGGGTCTTCCTCCCGAAAGAGAAGTTCTTCTCTCTCCGCCAGGGCATCAAAGCCTTAAAGCGCCCGATCCCTCTGCCTCTACAGCTCTGTATGAAAGTTCTAGGGAAGATGGTCGCTTCCATGGAAGCGGTACCTTATGCTCAATTTCACTTTTGCCCTCTCCATCTGGCTCTCCTGTCTGCCTGGGACAAGAACCCACTTTCCCTAGATCGCCCGATTCGCCTTCCTCTCAATGTGAGACAGTCTCTCACTTGGTGGACGCTTTCCGCCTCCATCCTGCGCGGGAGGTCATTTCTCCCCCTCCTGTTGTGGATTCTGTTTGCGGGCTCCCTCTGGTGGTTACTGCTGGTACTGGGTGACTTTGGTGGGTTGCGGCCTTTGGTTTCCATCTGTCCATCAGAGGCTGGGTGTTTCCTATTTTACCTGGCCTTTCTGTCATTTCCCTTGCCGGCTATCAATGTGTTCAGATGTGCTCTGTTTGGTTCCTGCCTACCTGCTCCCAGATCTTTCAGGATAAGCTAAGTGCTGATTTTCAGTTGTTTGGTTTTTTGTCCAGCTTGCTTAGAATGTCTCTTTGTTAGCTGGTTGCTCTAGTGGACTGAGGTTCTCCCCATGTGCCATGAGTTGGCACATGGGTTCTTGTAATCTCAGGATGGTTTTTTTGATTAGGGTTTTTTGCTGACCGCTCAGTCCCCTTTTGTGTCATTCTGCTTTCTAGTTTTCAGCGGGCCTCTATTTGCTAAAGCTATATACATCATCTCTATGTGTGTGCCTTCCTCTCATTTCACCGTCAATACATGTGGGGGGCAACTATATCTTTGGGGTTAATTCCTCTGGAGGCAAGTGAGGTCTTTGTTTTCTCTGCAGTACTAGTTAGCTCTTAGGCTGGTGCGTGGCGTCTAGAACCAACGTAGGCACGCTCCCTGGCTATCTCTAGTTGCGTTTGTCAGGCGTAGGGCAGCGGTCAGCCCAGGTTCCATCACCCTAGAGCTCGTCCGATATTTATTATCTTTGCTTATCCTGTGCTATCCCTAGCCATTGGGGATTCATGATAGTATAGCCGGCCCACAAAGTGTTAATTGTTTGGGCTGAAGCAGGAGAAAAAGAAGTGTTCAAGGGAAATTTTTTTTTTTTTTTCCTTCAGAGTTTTGCTGCCTAGCCCTTAATTGCTGTCTAGCTGCTTCTTACCTCCTCTTAACCCTTGAATGGCTCTGATCTTAGCTGTTTATCATGGATGTCCAGAGTTTGGCTTCCAGCCTGAGTAATCTCACGGCAAAGGTTCAAAACATACAGGATTTCGTTGTTCACACTCCCATGTCTGAACCTAGAATTCCTATTCCAGAGTTTTTTTCTGGAGATAGATCTACCTTCCTGAATTTCAGGAACAATTGTAAATTGTTTCTCTCTTTGAAATCTCGCTCCTCTGGAGACCCTGCTCAACAGGTCAAGATTGTTATATCGTTCCTACGGGGCGACCCTCAGAATTGGGCATTTGCATTGGCACCAGGGGATCCTGCATTGCTCAGTGTGGATGCGTTTTTTCTGGCATTGGGATTGCTCTATGAGGAACCTAACCTAGAGATTCAGGCTGAAAAGGCTTTATTAGCCCTCTCTCAGGGGCATGATGAAGCGGAAATATATTGTCAGAAATTTCGGAAATGGTCGGTGCTTACTCAGTGGAATGAGTGCGCCCTGGCTGCAAACTTCAGAAATGGTCTTTCTGAGGCCATTAAGGATATTATGGTGGGGTTCCCTGCGCCTACAGGTCTGAATGAGTCTATGGCTATGGCCATTCAGATTGATCGGCGTTTACGGGAGCGCAAACCCGTGCACCAGTTGGCGGTGTCTTCTGAACAGGCACCTGAGACTATGCAATGTGATAGAATTCAGTCCAGAAGTGAACGGCAAAATTATAGGCGGAAAAATGGTTTGTGTTTTTATTGTGGTGATTCAGCTCATGTTATATCAGCATGCTCTAAACGCACAAAAAGGGTTGATAAATCTTTTGCCATTGATACTCTGCAGTCTAAGTTCATTTTGTCTGTGACTCTGATTTTTTCACTGTCTTCCATTTCCGTCGATGCCTATGTGGATTCAGGCTCTGCCCTGAGTCTTATGGATTGGTCATTTGCTAAACGCTGCGGTTTTAGTCTAGAGCCTCTGGAAGTTCCTATTCCTCTGAAAGGAATTGATTCTACACCATTGGCTATGAATAAACCGCAGTATTGGACACAAGTGACCATGCGCATGACTCCCGTTCATCAGGAGGTGATTCGCTTCCTTGTACTGTATAATTTACATGATGTACTAGTGCTTGGTCTGCCATGGTTACAAACTCATAATCCTGTCCTGGACTGGAAAACAATGTCTGTGCTAAGCTGGGGATGTCAGGGGGTTCATGATGATGCACCTCCGATTTCTATCGCTTCATCTACTCCTTCGGAGATCCCTGCGTTTTTGTCGGATTATAGGGATGTTTTTGAGGAGCCTAAGCTCAATTCGCTCCCTCCCCATAGAGAGTGTGACTGTGCTATAGAATTGATTCCTGGCAGTAAGTTCCCTAAGGGTCGTTTATTTAATCTGTCACTGCCAGAGCATACTGCTATGCGGAATTATATTAAGGAGTCCTTGGAAAAGGGACATATTCGTCCATCTTCGTCCCCTCTGGGAGCAGGTTTTTTTTTCGTGGCTAAAAAAGATGGTTCCCTGAGGCCTTGTATAGATTATCGCCTTCTGAATAAGATTACAGTCAAATACCAGTATCCATTGCCATTATTTACTGATTTGTTTGCTCGCATTAAGGGGGCTAGGTGGTTCACTAAAATAGATCTTCGTGGTGCGTATAATCTGGTGCGGATAAAACAGGGTGATGAGTGGAAAACCGCATTTAATACGCCTGAGGGCCATTTTGAGTATTTGGTAATGCCTTTTGGACTCTCCAATGCTCCGTCAGTCTTTCAGTCCTTTATGCACAATATTTTCCGTGAATATCTGGATAAGTTTATGATTGTGTATTTGGATGATATTTTGGTGTTTTCTGATGACTGGGAGTCTCATGTTCTACAGGTCAGGAAGGTGTTTCAGGTTTTGCGGGCCAATTCTCTGTTTGTGAAGGGCTCAAAGTGTCTCTTCGGAGTCCAGAAGATTTCTTTTTTGGGGTACATTTTTTCTCCTTCTACTATTGAGATGGATCCCGTTAAGGTTCAGGCTATTTGTGACTGGACACAACCTACATCTGTTAAGAGCCTTCAGAAGTTCTTGGGGTTTGCTAATTTTTATCGTCGGTTCATTGCTAATTTTTCCAGTATTGTTAAACCTTTGACTGATTTGACTAAAAAGGGTGCTGATGTTGCTGATTGGTCTCCTGCGGCCGTGGAGGCTTTTCGGGAACTTAAGCGCCGGTTTTCTTCTGCTCCTGTGTTGTGTCAACCAGATGTTTCACTTCCTTTCCAGGTGGAGGTTGATGCTTCCGAGATTGGAGCGGGGGCGGTTTTGTCACAGAGAAGTTCTAATGGCTCGGTGATGAAGCCATGTGCTTTCTTCTCTAGAAAATTCTCGCCCGCCGAGCGCAATTATGATGTGGGTAATCGGGAGCTTTTGGCCATGAAGTGGGCATTTGAGGAGTGGCGTCATTGGCTTGAGGGTGCTAAACATCGCGTGGTGGTCTTGACTGATCACAAGAATCTCATTTACCTTGAGTCTGCCAGGCGTTTGAATCCTAGACAGGCTCGTTGGTCGTTATTTTTTTCTCGTTTCAATTTCGTGGTTTCATACCTGCCAGGTTCAAAGAATGTGAAGGCAGATGCTCTTTCCAGGAGTTTTGTGCCTGACTCTCCTGGAGACACTGGGCCTGCTGGTATCCTTAGGGATGGGGTAATATTGTCCGCCGTATCCCCAGACTTGCGACGCGCATTACAGGAGTTTCAGGTGGATAAACCGGATCGATGTCCACCAGAAAGACTGTTTGTTCCGGATGATTGGACCAGTAGAGTCATCTCCGAGGTCCATTCTTCTGTGTTGGCTGGTCATCCTGGAATATTTGGTACAAGAGACTTGGTGGCCAGGTCTTTTTGGTGGCCTTCCTTGTCTAGGGATGTGCGTACTTTTGTGCAGTCTTGTGAAGTGTGTGCTCGAGCTAAGCCTTGCTGTTCACGGGCTAGTGGGTTGTTGTTATCCTTGCCCATCCCGAAGAGGCCTTGGACGCACATTTCCATGGATTTTATTTCTGATCTCCCGGTTTCACAGAAAATGTCCGTTATCTGGGTTGTGTGTGACCGCTTTTCTAAGATGGTTCATTTGGTGCCTTGCCTAAGTTGCCCTCCTCCTCTGAGTTGGTTCCTTTGTTTTTTCAGAACGTGATTCGTTTGCATGGGATTCCGGAGAATATCGTTTCTGACAGGGGATCCCAGTTTGTGTCTAGATTTTGGCGGACGTTTTGTGCCAAGATGGGCATTGATTTGTCTTTCTCGTCTGCATTCCATCCTCAGACGAATGGCCAGACGGAGCGAACTAATCAGACCTTGGAAACTTATTTGAGGTGTTTTGTTTCTGCTGATCAGGATGACTGGGTTGCTTTTTTGCCACTGGCCGAATTTGCTCTTAATAATCGGGCTAGTTCGGCCACGTTGGTCTCTCCTTTTTTTTGTAATTCGGGGTTTCATCCTCGTTTTTCCTCTGGTCAGGTGGAGTCTTCGGATTGTCCTGGAGTGGACGTGGTGGTGGACAGGCTACATCACATTTGGAATCAGGTGGTGGACAATTTGAAGTTATCTCAGGAGAAGACTCAGCAGTTTGCTAATCGCCGTCGCCGCGTGGGTCCCCGACTTCTTGTTGGGGACTTGGTGTGGTTGTCTTCTCGTTTTGTCCCTATGAAGGTCTCTTCTCCTAAGTTCAAGCCTCGGTTCATCGGTCCTTATAGGATC
Organism: Ranitomeya variabilis; assembly: GCF_051348905.1. Taxonomy (NCBI): domain Eukaryota; kingdom Metazoa; phylum Chordata; class Amphibia; order Anura; family Dendrobatidae; genus Ranitomeya; species Ranitomeya variabilis. Next base: position 249,030,978 of record NC_135236.1, read on the forward strand.
TCGGAGATTCTTAACCCTGTATCCTTCCGTTTGGATCTCCCAGCATCGTTCGCTATTCATAATGTGTTCCATCGGTCGTTGTTGCGGAGGTATGAGGTGCCTGTTGTTCCCTCGGTCGAGCCTCCTGCTCCGGTGCTGGTGGAGGGAGAATTGGAGTATGTTGTTGAAAAGATCTTGGATTCTCGTGTTTCCAGACGCAAACTCCAGTATTTGGTTAAGTGGAAGGGTTATGGTCAGGAGGACAATTCCTGGGTGGTCGCCTCCGATGTTCATGCGACTGATTTGGTCCGCGCCTTCCATAGAGCTCACCCTGATCGCCCTGGGGGTTCTCGTGAGGGTTCGGTGACCCCTCCTCAAGGGGGGGGTACTGTTGTGGATTCTGTTTGCGGGCTCCCTCTGGTGGTTACTGCTGGTACTGGGTGACTTTGGTGGGTTGCGGCCTTTGGTTTCCATCTGTCCATCAGAGGCTGGGTGTTTCCTATTTTACCTGGCCTTTCTGTCATTTCCCTTGCCGGCTATCAATGTGTTCAGATGTGCTCTGTTTGGTTCCTGCCTACCTGCTCCCAGATCTTTCAGGATAAGCTAAGTGCTGATTTTCAGTTGTTTGGTTTTTTGTCCAGCTTGCTTAGAATGTCTCTTTGTTAGCTGGTTGCTCTAGTGGACTGAGGTTCTCCCCATGTGCCATGAGTTGGCACATGGGTTCTTGTAATCTCAGGATGGTTTTTTTGATTAGGGTTTTTTGCTGACCGCTCAGTCCCCTTTTGTGTCATTCTGCTTTCTAGTTTTCAGCGGGCCTCTATTTGCTAAAGCTATATACATCATCTCTATGTGTGTGCCTTCCTCTCATTTCACCGTCAATACATGTGGGGGGCAACTATATCTTTGGGGTTAATTCCTCTGGAGGCAAGTGAGGTCTTTGTTTTCTCTGCAGTACTAGTTAGCTCTTAGGCTGGTGCGTGGCGTCTAGAACCAACGTAGGCACGCTCCCTGGCTATCTCTAGTTGCGTTTGTCAGGCGTAGGGCAGCGGTCAGCCCAGGTTCCATCACCCTAGAGCTTGTACGATATTTATTATCTTTGCTTATCCTGTGCTATCCCTAGCCATTGGGGATTCATGACACCCTCCGCTGGCAGATCATCACCACCGACGCCAGTCTCCAGGGGTGGGGTGCGGTCTTTCTCCATCACACAGCGCACGGTCGCTGGAAGGTTCTCTGGCAGCCCCTCCTCGCGGGAAATCCGGTCCGCGTTCAGTCGGACAACGCCACGGCCGTGGCTTACATAAACCATCAGGGAGGGACTCGCAGCAAGCAGATCATGAGGGAGGTGTCAAACATTCTATGCTGGGCAGAGAACCACGTTCCTGCCATCTCAGCTGTCCACATTCCAGGGGTGGACAATTGGGAAGCCGACTTCCTCAGCCATCAGGGCCTCGCTTCAGGCGAGTGGTCTCTCCATCCCTCCGTCTTCAACCAAATATGTCAGAGATGGGGAGTTCCGGACGTCGACCTAATGGCCTCCCGAACGAACCACAAGGTTCCCCAGTATGTAGCCAGGTCTAGGGACCCGATGGCCGTTGGTTGCGATGCCCTGGTGATCCCTTGGGCCCAGTTCCACATGCCCTATCTGTTTCCTCCTTTTCCCTTGATCCCAAGGGTCGTAAAAAAGATAAAGGCAGAGAGGGTCCCCGTTCTCTTAATAGCTCCAGATTGGCCTCGCAGGGCCTGGTACGCGGAGCTAGTAAACATGCTGTCGGACGTCCCCTGGAGACTCCCAGACTGTTTGGATCTTTTATCGCAGGGGCCCCTCTTCCACCTGAATTCTCGGTCTCTGAATTTAACGGTATGGCCGTTGAGGCCGTGGTCCTAAAGGACGCAGGTTTTTCTCACAGCGTCATACAGACCTGTTGTGAAATTGGATTCTGGGCTCCCCCGGTGGCCACTGGTGGAATTGAACTTGTGTGCATCATCCTCTCTGTTCACCTGTTCCCATCAGGATGTGGGAGTCTCTATATAACCTTGCTCCTCTGTCAGTTTCATGCCGGTCAACAATGTAATCAGAAGCCTTTCTTTGCATGTTCCTGCTACTAGACAACTCCCAGCTAAGTTGGACTTTTGTCCTTGTTTGTTTTTGCATTTTGTTCCAGTTCAAAGCTGCTGTTTCGTTACTGTGTCTGGAAAGCTCTTGTGATCTGAAATTGCCACTCTGGTGTTATGAGTTAATACTAGAGTCTTAAAGTAATTTCTGGATGGTGTTTTGATAGGGTTTTCAGCTGACCATGAAAGTGCCCTTTCTGTCTTCCTGCTATCTAGTAAGCGGACCTCGATTTTGCTAAACCTATTTTCATACTACGTTTGTCATTTCCTCTAAAATCACCGCCAATATATGTGGGGACCTCTGTCTGCCTTTTGGGGAAATTTCTCTAGAGGTGAGCCAGGACTGTATTTTCCTCTGCTAGGATTAGTTAGTCCTCCGGCTGGCGCTGGGCGTCTAGGGATAAAACGTAGGCACGCTACCCGGCCACTGTTAATTGTGCGGCAGGTTTAGTTCATGGTCAGTTTAGATTCCATCTTCCAAGAGCTAGTTCTTATATATGCTGGGCTATGTTCTCTCGCCATTGAGAATCATGACAGTTTGACCGGCCAGAAAGGGTTAAATTATTGGCTGAGAAAGGAGAGAAAAAAGAAGTCTGCTGAAAATTTTTTATTTTTTTTTCTCTAGTTCTGAGTGTGCTCATAATTGAATCACTTGCTAGTCTGCCTATACTGCAGCCTTCCTCTCTTTCTCTCCTTCTAATCCTTGAATGGCTCTGTGTTCACCTGTTTGAAATGGATCTTCAGAGTGTAGCTACAGGTTTGAATAATCTCGCCACGAAGGTACAAAATTTGCAAGATTTTGTTGTTCATGCACCTATGTCTGAACCTAGAATTCCTTTGCCTGAATTTTTTTCAGGGAATAGATCTTGCTTTCAAAATTTTAAAAATAATTGCAAATTGTTTTTGTCCCTGAAGTCTCGCTCTGCCGGAGATCCTGCACAGCAGGTCAGGATTGTAATTTCCTTGCTCCGGGGCGACCCTCAAGATTGGGCTTTTGCATTGACACCAGGGGATCCTGCGTTGCTCAATGTGGATGCGTTTTTTCTGGCCTTGGGGTTGCTTTATGAGGAACCTCATTTAGAGCTTCAGGCGGAAAAAGCTTTGATGTCCCTATCTCAGGGGCAAGATGAAGCTGAAATATACTGCCAAAAATTCCGTAAATGGTCTGTGCTTACTCAGTGGAATGAGTGCGCCCTGGCGGCGATTTTCAGAGAAGGTCTCTCTGATGCCATTAAGGATGTTATGGTGGGGTTCCCTGTGCCTGCGGGTCTGAATGAGTCCATGACAATGGCTTTTCAGATCGATAGGCGTCTGCGGGAGCGCAAACCTGTGCACCATTTGGCGGTGTCTACTGAGAAGACGCCAGAAAATATGCAATGTGATAGAATTCTGTCCAGAAGCGAGCGGCTGAATTTTAGACGAAAAAATGGGTTGTGCTTCTATTGTGGTGATTCAACTCATGTTATATCAGCATGCTCTAAGCGTACTAAGAAGCTTGACAAGTCTGTTTCAATTAGCACTTTACAGTCTAAGTTTATTCTATCTGTGACCCTGATTTGTTCTTTATCATCTATTACCGCGGACGCCTATGTCGACTCTGGCGCCGCTTTGAGTCTTATGGATTGGTCCTTTGCCAAACGCTGTGGGTATGATTTGGAGCCTTTGGAAGCTCCTATACCTCTGAAGGGGATTGACTCCACCCCATTGGCTAGTAATAAACCACAATACTGGACACAAGTAACTATGCGTATTAATCCGGATCACCAGGAGATTATTCGCTTTCTGGTGCTGTATAATCTACATGATGTTTTGGTGCTAGGATTGCCATGGCTGCAATCTCATAACCCAGTCCTCGACTGGAAAGCTATGTCTGTGTTAAGCTGGGGATGTAAAGGGACTCATGGGGACGTACCTTTGGTTTCCATTTCATCATCTATTCCCTCTGAGATTCCTGAATTCTTGTCTGACTATCGTGACGTTTTTGAAGAACCCAAGCTTGGTTCACTACCTCCGCACCGGGAGTGCGATTGTGCCATAGATTTGATTCCGGGTAGTAAATACCCTAAGGGTCGTTTATTTAATCTGTCTGTGCCTGAACACGCTGCTATGCGAGAATATATAAAGGAGTCCTTGGAAAAGGGACATATTCGTCCTTCGTCATCTCCCTTAGGAGCCGGTTTTTTCTTTGTGTCTAAGAAAGATGGCTCTTTGAGGCCGTGTATTGATTATCGGCTTTTGAATAAAATCACGGTTAAATATCAATATCCGTTACCACTGCTGACTGATTTGTTTGCTCGTATAAAGGGGGCCAAGTGGTTCTCTAAGATTGATCTCCGTGGGGCGTATAATTTGGTGCGAATCAAGCAGGGGGATGAGTGGAAAACCGCATTTAATACGCCCGAGGGCCACTTTGAGTATTTGGTGATGCCTTTTGGTCTTTCAAATGCCCCTTCAGTCTTCCAGTCCTTTATGCATGACATTTTCCGCGATTATTTGGATAAATTTATGATTGTGTATCTGGATGATATTCTGATTTTTTCAGATGACTGGGACTCTCATGTCCAGCAGGTCAGGAGGGTTTTTCAGGTTTTGCGGTCTAATTCCTTGTGTGTGAAGGGTTCTAAGTGCGTTTTTGGGGTTCAAAAGATTTCCTTCTTGGGATACATTTTTTCCCCCTCTTCCATCGAGATGGATCCTGTCAAGGTTCAGGCTATTTGTGATTGGACGCAACCCTCTTCTCTTAAGAGTCTTCAGAAATTTTTGGGCTTTGCTAACTTTTATCGTCGATTTATTGCTGGTTTTTCTGATGTTGTTAAACCATTGAGTGATTTGACTAAGAAGGGTGCTGATGTTGCTGATTGGTCCCCTGATGCTGTGGAGGCTGTTATGACCCCAATGGCGAGGGTCTCAGAGGAACGTGGAAGTCTGCAGAATACAAAAATCCAGCTCATAGGGCAGTGGTAGCTGGGTTGACCATATATCTACTCCTAACGCCAACACTAGAAGTAGCCGGGGATCATTCCTACGTTGATTCTAGATGACACGCTCCAGCCGGAGAATCTAGCTACCCCTAGTAGAGGAAAACAAAAGACCTTTCTTGCCTCCAGAGAAGGGGACCCCAAAGCTGGATAGAAGCCCCCCACAAATAATAACGGTGAGGTAAGAGGAAATGACAAACACAGAAATGAACCAGGTTTAGCACAGAGAGGCCCGCTAACTGATAGCAGAATAAAGAAAGGTAACTTATATGGTCAACAAAAACCCTATCAAAATCCACACTGGAAATTCAAGAACCCCCGAACCGTCTAACGGTCCGGGGGGAGAACACCAGCCCCCTAGAGCTTCCAGCAAAGGTCAGGATATATATTTGGAACAAGCTGGACAAAAATACAAAACCAAAACAAAATAGCAAAAAGCAAAAAGCGGACTTAGCTGATATAACTGGAACCAGGATCAGTAGACAAGAGCACAGCAGACTAGCTCTGATAACTACGTTGCCAGGCATTGAACTGAAGGTCCAGGGAGCTTAAATAGCAACACCCTAAACTAACGACCCAGATGCGGATAAAAGGAATGACAGAAAAACCAGAGTCAAAAAACTAGTAACCACTAGAGGGAGCAAAAAGTAAATTCACAACAGTACCCCCCCCTTAGTGAGGGGTCACCGAACCCTCACCACGACCACCAGGGCGATCAGGATGAGCGGCATGAAAGGCACGAACTAAATCGGCCGCATGAACATCAGAGGCGACCACCCAGGAATTATCCTCCTGACCATAGCCCTTCCACTTGACCAGGTACTGAAGCCTCCGCCTGGAGAGGCGAGAATCCAAGATCTTCTCCACCACGTACTCCAACTCGCCCTCAACCAAGACCGGAGCAGGAGGCTCAGCAGAAGGAACTATAGGCACAATGTACCGCCGCAACAAGGACCTATGAAATACATTGTGAATAGCAAACGACACAGGAAGATCCAGACGAAAGATACAGGATTAAGGATTTCCAATATCTTGTAAGGCCCAATAAAACGAGGTTTAAATTTGGGAGAGGAGACCTTCATAGGAACAAAGCGGGAAGAAAGCCATACCAAATCCCCAACGCGTAGTCGGGGACCCACACCGCGGCGGCGGTTGGCAAAGCGCTGAGCCCTCTCCTGTGACAACTTCAAGTTGTCCACCACATGATTCCAGATCCGCTGCAACCTATCCACCACAGAATCCACCCCAGGACAGTCAGAAGGCTCCACATGACCCGAAGAAAAGCGAGGATGGAAACCAGAGTTGCAGAAAAAAGGCGAAACCAAGGTGGCGGAACTAGCCCGATTATTAAGGGCAAACTCAGCCAACGGCAAGAATGTCACCCAATCGTCCTGATCAGCAGAGACAAAACACCTCAAATAAGCCTCCAAAGTCTGATTGGTTCGCTCCGTCTGTCCATTAGTCTGAGGATGGAAAGCAGACGAAAACGACAAATCAATGCCCATCCTACTACAAAAGGATCGCCAGAATCTGGAAACGAACTGGGATCCTCTGTCTGACACAATATTCTCAGGGATGCCGTGCAAACGAACCACGTTCTGGAAAAACACAGGAACCAGATCGGAAGAGGAAGGCAGCTTAGGCAAAGGAACCAAATGGACCATCTTTGAGAAGCGATCACATATCACCCAGATAACGGACATGCCCTGGGATAGCGGAAGATCAGAAATGAAATCCATGGAGATATGTGTCCAAGGTCTCTTCGGGACAGGCAAGGGCAAGAGCAAACCGCTGGCACGAGAACAGCAAGGCTTAGCTCGAGCACAAGTCCCACAGGACTGCACAAATGACCGCACATCCCTTGACAAGGAAGGCCACCAAAAGGACCTGGCCACCAGATCTCTGGTGCCAAAAATTCCCGGGTGACCTGCCAACACCGAGGAATGAACCTCGGAAATGACTCTGCTGGTCCACTTATCCGGGACAAACAGTCTGTCAGGTGGACAAGACTCAGGCCTATCAGCCTGAAATCTCTGCAACACACGTCGCAGATCCGGAGAAATAGCTGACAAGATAACTCCATCTTTAAGAATACCAACAGGATCAGCGACTCCAGGAGCATCAGGCACAAAGCTCCTAGAAAGAGCATCGGCCTTCACATTCTTTGAACCTGGTAAATACGAGACAACAAAATCAAAGCGGGAGAAAAACAATGACCAGCGGGCCTGTCTCGGATTAAGGCGTTTAGCAGACTCGAGATACATCAGATTTTTGTGATCAGTCAAGACCACCACACGATGCTTAGCACCCTCGAGCCAATGACGCCACTCCTCAAATGCCCATTTCATGGCCAACAACTCCCGATTGCCCACATCATAATTTCGCTCGGCAGGCGAAAACTTCCTAGAGAAAAAGGCACAAGGTTTCATAACAGAGCAACCAGGGCCTCTCTGCGACAAAACGGCCCCTGCTCCAATCTCTGAAGCATCCACCTCAACCTGAAAGGGAAGTGAGACATCGGGCTGGCACAAAACAGGCGCCGAAGTAAACCGGCGTTTCAACTCCTGGAAAGCCTCCACGGCAGCAGGAGCCCAGTTAGCTACATCGGAGCCCTTCTTGGTCATATCCGTCAAAGGTTTCACAATGCTAGAAAAATTAGCGATAAAACGACGGTAGAAGTTAGCGAAACCCAAGAACTTCTGTAGACTCTTAACTGACGAGGGCTGAGTCCAATCAAGAATAGCTCGGACCTTGACTGGGTCCATCTCCACAGCAGAAGGGGAAAAAATGAACCCCAAAAAGGGAACCTTCTGTACACCAAAGAGACACTTTGAGCCCTTGACAAACAAAGAATTTTCACGCAAAATTTTAAAGACCAACCTGACCTGCTCCACATGCGAATCCCAATTATCAGAAAAAACCAAAATATCATCCAGATAAACAATCAAAAATTTATCCAGATACTTCCGGAAAATGTCATGCATAAAGGACTGAAAAACTGAAGGCGCATTGGAGAGCCCAAAAGGCATCACCAAGTACTCAAAATGACCTTCGGGCGTATTGAATGCGGTTTTCCATTCATCACCTTGCTTAATGCGCACAAGGTTGTACGCACCACGAAGGTCTATCTTGGTGAACCACTTGGCACCTTTAATCCGGGCAAACAAGTCAGACAACAGCGGTAAAGGATACTGAAATTTGACAGTGATCTTATTTAAAAGCCGATAATCAATACAAGGTCTCAAAGATCCGTCCTTTTTTGCCACAAAAAAGAATCCCGCACCAAGAGGGGAAGAAGACGGACGAATATGTCCTTTCTCTAGAGACTCCTTGATATATGAACGCATAGCGGTATGTTCAGGTACCGACAGATTAAACAGTCTTCCCTTAGGAAATTTACTGCCTGGGATCAAATCTATAGCACAGTCACAGTCCCTATGAGGAGGCAGTGCACTGGACTCAGACTCACTGAAGACATCCTGATAATCAGACAAATACTCCGGAACTTCCGAAGGCGTAGAAGAAGCAATAGACACAGGCAGGGAATCCCCATGAATACCACGACAGCCCCAACTTGAGACTGACATAGCCTTCCAGTCCAGGACTGGATTATGGGTCTGTAACCATGGCAGCCCTAAAACAACCAAATCATGCATTTTATGTAAAACCAGGAAACGTATCACCTCGCGGTGTTCAGGAGTCATGCACATGGTAACCTGTGTCCAATACTGCGGTTTATTTGCTGCCAATGGCGTAGCATCAATACCCCTAAGAGGAATAGGATTTTCTAATGGTTCAAGAGTAAAACCACAGTGCTTAGCAAATGACAGATCCATAAGACTCAGGGCAGCACCTGAATCTACAAACGCCATGACAGGAAAAGACGACAGTGAGCAAATCAAAGTTACAGACAGAATAAATTTAGGTTGCAAATTACCAACGGTGACAGGACTAACAACCTTAGCTATACGTTTAGAGCATGCTGAGATAATATGTGTAGAATCACCACAGTAGTAGCACAAGCCATTCCGGCGTCTATGAATTTTCCGCTCATTTCTAGTCAGGATTCTATCACATTGCATTAAATCAGGTGTCTGTTCAGACAACACCATGAGGGAATTTGCGATTTTTCTATCACATTGCACCGAATTAGGTGTCTGTTCAGACAACACCATGAGGGAATTTGCGGTTTTGCGCTCCCGCAACCGCCGGTCAATTTGAATAGCCAGTGCCATAGTATCATTCAGACCTGTGGGAATGGGAAAACCCACCATAACATTCTTAATGGCTTCAGAAAGGCCATTTCTAAAATTAGCGGCCAGTGCACACTCGTTCCAATGTGTCAGCACGGACCATTTCCGAAATTTTTGGCAGTACACTTCAGCCTCGTCCTGCCCCTGAGACATAGCCAGCAAGGCCTTTTCTGCCTGAATCTCAAGATTGGGTTCCTCATAAAGTAAACCGAGCGCCAGAAAAAACGCATTAATATCAGCCAATGCCGGATCTCCTGGTGCCAGCGAAAAAGCCCAATCCTGAGGGTCGCCCCGTAAGAACGAAATAACAATTTTTACTTGCTGAGCAGAGTCTCCAGATGAACAGGGTCTCAGGGACAAAAACAATTTACAATTATTCACAAAATTCCTAAACTTAAACCTGTCTCCGGAAAACAGTTCAGGAATCGGTATTTTAGGTTCTGACCTAGGATTACTGATAACATAGTCTTGTATGCCCTGCACACGAGTAGCCAGCTGGTCCACACTTGTAATCAAGGTCTGGACATTCATGTCTGCAGCAAGCATAGCCACTCTGAGGTAAAGGGGAAGAAGAAAAAAAAAAAAAAAAACTCAGAATCTTCTTTCTTATAATCCCTCTTCTGCAATGCATTAAACATTTAATACTGGCCTGGCAAACTGTTATGACCCCAATGGCGAGGGTCTCAGAGGAACGTGGAAGTCTGCAGAATACAAAAATCCAGCTCATAGGGCAGTGGTAGCTGGGTTGACCATATATCTACTCCTAACGCCAACACTAGAAGTAGCCGGGGATCATTCCTACGTTGATTCTAGATGACACGCTCCAGCCGGAGAATCTAGCTACCCCTAGTAGAGGAAAACAAAAGACCTTTCTTGCCTCCAGAGAAGGGGACCCCAAAGCTGGATAGAAGCCCCCCACAAATAATAACGGTGAGGTAAGAGGAAATGACAAACACAGAAATGAACCAGGTTTAGCACAGAGAGGCCCGCTAACTGATAGCAGAATAAAGAAAGGTAACTTATATGGTCAACAAAAACCCTATCAAAATCCACACTGGAAATTCAAGAACCCCCGAACCGTCTAACGGTCCAGGGGGAGAACACCAGCCCCCTAGAGCTTCCAGCAAAGGTCAGGATATATATTTGGAACAAGCTGGACAAAAATACAAAACCAAAACAAAATAGCAAAAAGCAAAAAGCGGACTTAGCTGATATAACTGGAACCAGGATCAGTAGACAAGAGCACAGCAGACTAGCTCTGATAACTACGTTGCCAGGCATTGAACTGAAGGTCCAGGGAGCTTAAATAGCAACACCCTAAACTAACGACCCAGGTGCGGATAAAAGGAATGACAGAAAAACCAGAGTCAAAAAACTAGTAACCACTAGAGGGAGCAAAAAGTAAATTCACAACAGGAGGCCTTTCGGGAGCTTAAGCGCCGCTTTTCTTCCGCCCCTGTGTTGCGTCAGCCTGATGTTGCTCTTCCTTTTCAGGTTGAGGTCGACGCTTCTGAAATCGGAGCTGGGGCGGTGTTGTCCCAGAGAAGTTCCGACTGCCCCGTGATGAGACCTTGTGCTTTTTTTCCCCGTAAATTTTCGCCCGCCGAGCGGAATTATGATATTGGGAATCGGGAGCTTTTGGCCATGAAGTGGGCTTTTGAGGAGTGGCGTCACTGGCTTGAGGGGGCCAGACATCAGGTGGTGGTATTGACTGACCACAAAAATTTAATTTACCTTGAGTCTGCCAGGCGCCTGAATCCTAGACAGGCGCGCTGGTCGTTGTTTTTCTCTCGGTTTAATTTTGTGGTGTCATACCTACCGGGTTCTAAGAATGTTAAGGCGGATGCCCTTTCTAGGAGTTTTGAGCCTGACTCCCCTGGTAATTCTGAGCCCACAGGTATCCTTAAGGATGGAGTGATATTGTCTGCCGTTTCTCCAGACCTGCGGCGGGCCTTGCAGGAGTTTCAGGCGGATAGACCGGATCGTTGCCCACCTGGTAGACTGTTTGTTCCTGATGATTGGACCAGTAGAGTCATCTCTGAGGTTCATTCTTCTGCGTTGGCAGGTCATCCTGGAATCTTTGGTACCAGGGATTTGGTGGCAAGGTCCTTCTGGTGGCCTTCCCTGTCACGAGATGTGCGAGGCTTTGTGCAGTCTTGTGACGTTTGTGCTCGGGCCAAGCCTTGTTGTTCTCGGGCTAGTGGATTGTTGTTGCCCTTGCCTATTCCGAAGAGGCCTTGGACGCACATCTCGATGGATTTTATTTCGGATCTGCCTGTTTCTCAGAAGATGTCTGTCATCTGGGTGGTGTGTGACCGTTTCTCTAAGATGGTCCATTTGGTTCCCTTGCCTAAGTTGCCTTCTTCTTCCGAGTTGGTTCCTCTGTTTTTTCAAAATGTTGTTCGTTTGCATGGTATTCCGGAGAATATCGTTTCTGACAGAGGGACCCAATTCGTGTCTAGATTTTGGCGGGCATTCTGTGCTAGGATGGGCATAGATTTGTCTTTTTCGTCTGCTTTCCATCCTCAGACTAATGGCCAGACCGAGCGGACTAATCAGACCTTGGAGACATATTTGAGGTGTTTTGTGTCTGCGGATCAGGATGATTGGGTTGCTTTTTTGCCATTGGCGGAGTTCGCCCTCAATAATCGGGCCAGCTCTGCCACCTTGGTGTCCCCGTTTTTCTGTAATTCGGGGTTTCATCCTCGATTTTCCTCCGGTCAGGTGGAATCTTCGGATTGTCCTGGAGTGGATGCTGTGGTGGAGAGGTTGCATCAGATTTGGGGGCAGGTAGTGGACAATTTGAAGTTGTCCCAGGAGAAGACTCAGCTTTTTGCCAACCGCCGTCGTCGTGTTGGTCCTCGGCTTTGTGTTGGGGACTTGGTGTGGTTGTCTTCTCGTTTTGTCCCTATGAGGGTTTCTTCTCCTAAGTTTAAGCCTCGGTTCATCGGCCCGTACAAGATATTGGAGATTCTTAACCCTGTGTCCTTCCGTTTGGACCTCCCTGCATCTTTTTCTATTCATAATGTTTTTCATCGGTCATTATTGCGCAGGTATGAGGTACCGGTTGTGCCTTCCGTTGAGCCTCCTGCTCCGGTGTTGGTTGAGGGTGAGTTGGAGTACGTTGTGGAAAAGATCTTAGACTCCCGTGTTTCCAGACGGAAACTCCAGTATCTGGTCAAATGGAAGGGATACGGTCAGGAGGATAATTCTTGGGTGACTGCCTCTGATGTTCATGCCTCCGATCTTGTCCGTGCCTTTCATAGGGCTCATCCTGATCGCCCTGGTGGTTCTGGTGAGGGTTCGGTGCCCCCTCCTTGAGGGGGGGGGTACTGTTGTGAAATTGGATTCTGGGCTCCCCCGGTGGCCACTGGTGGAATTGAACTTGTGTGCATCATCCTCTCTGTTCACCTGTTCCCATCAGGATGTGGGAGTCTCTATATAACCTTGCTCCTCTGTCAGTTTCATGCCGGTCAACAATGTAATCAGAAGCCTTTCTTTGCATGTTCCTGCTACTAGACAACTCCCAGCTAAGTTGGACTTTTGTCCTTGTTTGTTTTTGCATTTTGTTCCAGTTCACAGCTGCTGTTTCGTTACTGTGTCTGGAAAGCTCTTGTGATCTGAAATTGCCACTCTGGTGTTATGAGTTAATACTAGAGTCTTAAAGTAATTTCTGGATGGTGTTTTGATAGGGTTTTCAGCTGACCATGAAAGTGCCCTTTCTGTCTTCCTGCTATCTAGTAAGCGGACCTCGATTTTGCTAAACCTATTTTCATACTACGTTTGTCATTTCCTCTAAAATCACCGCCAATATATGTGGGGACCTCTGTCTGCCTTTTGGGGAAATTTCTCTAGAGGTGAGCCAGGACTGTATTTTCCTCTGCTAGGATTAGTTAGTCCTCCGGCTGGCGCTGGGCGTCTAGGGATAAAACGTAGGCACGCTACCCGGCCACTGTTAATTGTGCGGCAGGTTTAGTTCATGGTCAGTTTAGATTCCATCTTCCAAGAGCTAGTTCTTATATATGCTGGGCTATGTTCTCTCGCCATTGAGAATCATGACACAGACCATGATAAAAGCTAGGAAACCGGCTTCTTCTCGCATCTATCATAGATGTTGGAAGGCCTTTTTCCGATGGTGCGACAACAACAGCTTGTTCCCTATGGTTTTTTCCCTTCCTTCAGTCCTTGGCTTCCTTCAAGCGGGTCTCGATTCGGGCCTTTCTTTGAGTACTTTAAAGTCTCCGCCCTGTCCATCCTTTTCCAAAGGGACCTAGCTTCCCTTCCACAAGTCAGGAACTTCCTCCAAGGTGTTGCCCACATAGCACCTCCTTATCATTCCCCGGTTGAGCCATGGGATCTCAACCTCCTTCTCAGTGCCTTCCAATGCGCGCCTTTTAAACCAATCCTATCTTGGAAGGTGGCCTTCCTGGTCGCCATCACCTCTATTAGGAGGGTATCTGAGTTAGCGGCATTATCCTGCCGTTCTCCTTTCCTAATTCCACACCAGGATAAAGTAAAGTTGTCCTGCGGCCTGTTCCTTCCTTTCTAAAGAAAGTAGTTTCGGCTTTTCACATCAACAAAGACATCGTCCTTCCTTCCTTGTGCCCTTCCCCGGTCCATCCCTTGGAGAAATCTCTCCACAAACTGGATTTGGTCAGGGCTATCCGAGTCTATCTTATCAGAACTGCTTCTTTTCACCAGTCCGATCCTCTGTTTGTCGTTCCTGAAGGTCGTCGAAAAGGGCTCCCCGCGTCTAAATCCACTATTGCTCATTGGATTTGTTCGGTGGTTCTGGAGGCATACCGCGTTCAGGATAAACAGCCTCCTCCTGGGGTGAGGGCTCACGCTACCCGGGCTGTGGGAGCTTCTTGGGCCGTTCGTCACCAGGCTTCGGCTTTGCAGGTTTGCAAAGCTGCAACCTGGGCGTCCCTTCACACCTTTGTACGGTTCTACTAGGTGCATACTCAGGCTTCTGCGGATGCAGGCCTGGGTAGGAAGATACTGCAGGCGGCGGTTTCCCCCCGGCCGACCTAAGTCTTCTTTTCTCTGACTATTTTTTTACCACCCTTGGGACTGCTTTTGGACGTCCCCCAATGAAGCAAGAAAGAAAGAGGGATTTTTGGTTCTTACCGTAAAATCTCTTTCTTGGAGCCTTCACTGGGGGACAAAGCACCCTCCCTTTATTTTGTACTGTGTTGGCCAACGTGCCGTTGTTTTGGGTTGGTACATAGATTGTGTGCTGTTCAGTTTATTCTGATAGACTTTCAGTCATACATGGACACTTATGTAATGCTAATATCTTAGCTCCCAACCGTCCCTCATTGTGCGGAACTGTCCTGGATTTGATGCTTTGCCCCGCAGTCCTGCACGGGACGCTCTGATCCTGCAGACAGCAGGAAAAGCGAACCGACACGCCCCCTTGTGTTAATCCACGCCCCTGTGTTAAGCCAAGTTCTGGGTCACTTCCCGACTGTGCCATGCATTCGGGGGGGGGGGGAATATGAGCCATGCATTCAGGGGGGGGAATATGAGCCATGCATTCAGGGGGGGAATATGAGCCATGCATACAGGGGGGAGAATATGAGCCATGCATACAGGGGGGGGGGGATATGAGCCATGCATACAGGGGGGGGGGGAATATGAGCCATGCATACGGGGGGGGGAATGTGAGCCATGCATACAGGGGGGATAATATGAGCCATGCATACAGGGGGGGGAATATGAGCCATGCATACAGGAGGGGGAATATTAGCCATGCATACAGGAGGGAGGGATATGAGCCATGTATATGGGATGGGAGGGAGATGAGCCATGCATACAGGAGGGGGTTGTCATTATACAGTATGGAGAACTGTGTGTGGCCATTATACAGTATTGAGCATCATTTGTGGTCGTTATACAGTATGGAGCATCATGTGTGGCCATTATACAGTATGGAGCATCATGTGCGGTCATTATACAATATGGAGCATCATGTGCAGTCATTATACAGTATGGAGCATCATGTGTGGCCATTATACAGTATGGAGCATCATGTGCGGTCATTATACAATATGGAGCATCATGTGCAGTCATTATACAGTATTGAGCATCATGTGTGGCCATTATACAGTATGGAGCATCATGTGTGGTCATTATACAATATGGAGCATCATGTGCGGCCATTTTACAATATGGAGCATCATGTGCAGTCATTATACAGTATGGAGCATCATGTGCGGTCATTATACAGTATGGAGCATCATGTGCGGTCATTATACAGTATGGAGCATCATGTACGGTCATTATACAGTATGGAGCATCATGTGCGGTCATTATACAGTATGGAGCATCATGTGCGGCCATTATACAGTATGGAGCATCATGTGCGGTCATTATACAATATTGAGCATCATGTGCGGCCATTATACAGAATGGAGCATCATGTGCAGTCATTATACAGTATGGAGCACTGTGTGGCCATTATACAGTATTGAGCATCATGTGTGGCCATTATACGGTATGGAGCACTGTGTGGCCATATTTTTTTGTTTAATTATTGTATATGAAACAGTGTGATCAGCAGTGCTAAATGGGTGTGGTTGAGACGTGGATATGGGTGTGACTAATTATGAATGGGTGTGGTCAGAGCCGTGGCCTAAAATTTGCCGCGGCGCGCGTTGTGCGACGCAAACTTTGTCCCTCTTTCCCATCTTCAAAAGTTGGGAGGTATGCTAATATACCTAGTTCTATCATTCATTGTATTTGTTATACTTTGCTGCCATCTACTGGCCGTTGCTGTATTACACTGTAATATTTTGTTATGGTACTTTCCCACAATACCTTTCTGTCATAGCTCCTCCTATCTTTTTCCTTCTCTTCCTGTTTTGTACTCCGTGCCATCTTGGAATACACATGTGCTGCAGAGCTGGAGAAGGATTCTCTTGTTACCTCTAACCTGGAGCTTCTATCATCTCTAACCTGGAGCTTCTATTATCTCTATTTGGTGATTCTATAACAGCTCTAACCTACAGTCCTCACTCTCACCTCATCTCACCAAGGTACTGTAAATAAAACCTGTTGAATTTATCACTGCATCATCCTTCCGGATCACCACGCGCAGCTGATAAGGACTAGGAGCACAGTTAGCGAGTAACGCTGTCTGCCATTGTTTATACAGAGATTCGTGATCACATCCCTCAGATACATCATCCACATATATCGGTGGCAGAATAGATTGAGTTCCTTATACTTACTCCTACGACTGCTTTAGCACCAAATTGAGTTGCATTGTGCATGTCGGAGGGTGTATACTGCCGAGGAGGAGTTAACGTTTCCTTATTTGCATAGTGTCAGTCTGCTAGCTACAGCAGCATACACCCCATGGTTACCTGTGTCCCCTAATGAAGGCTCCAAGGAAGAGATTTTACGGTAAGAACCAATATTCCCTCTTTCCCAAGCGTTGGGACTCCAGCGAACCACAGTGACAGCCATTATCCACAAATGCCGAGAACATGCAACAGTGGTGAATCTTGCCAGGAGTGGCCAGCTGGCCAACCAAAATTACCACAAGAGTGCAGGTCACAAAAGACCCCACAACAACATCCAAAGAATTGCAGGCCTCATTTGTCTCAGTTAAGGTCAGTGTTCATGACTCCACCATAAGAAAGAGACTGGGAAAAAATTACCTGCATTGCAAAGTTCCAAGACAAAAACCACTTCTGAGCAATAAGAACATAAAGGCTCGACTCAGTTTTGCCAGAAAACATCTTGCTGATCCCCAAGACTTTTGGGAGAATAGTCTGTGGACTGACAAGACAAACGTTGAACTTTTTGGAAGGTATATGTCCCACTACATCTGGCACAAAAGTAACACAGCATTTCAGAACAGGAACATCATGTCAACTGTAAAATATGGTGGTGGTAGTCTGATGGTCTTGGGCTGTTTTGCTGCTTTAGGACCTGGAAGACTTGTTGTGGTAAATGGAACCATGAATTCTGCTCAGGGGCGGACACAAGCAGCAATGGGCCTCTTTGCAGGAAATACGTCGGGGGCCCCCTCATGCATGTACACTGTGTATAAAATACCTATAATATCGTATGTGTATACACAGCAGAAAATACACACACTAGCCCATATACACAGCAATATACACACACTAGCACTATATACACGCAGCAGTATACACACACTAACCCTATATACACACAGCAGTATTCACACACACACTAGCCCTATATACACACAGCAGTATACACACTCACCAGCCGTATATAAACAGCAGTATACACACACACACACTAACCCTATATGCACACAGCAGTATACACACACTAGCCCTATATACACACAGTATACACACACTAGCACTATATACACACACCAGTACACACACATACTAGCCCTATATACACACACACTAGACAGATCAACATACATCACATGGAATGTGTACCTACAGTGAGTGCAATTGCAGGGAGCTGGTCCGTCCCAGAGGAACAGGAAATGAGCAGGGGAGACATGGAGCCTGTCTAGACTGTCAGCTCTCAACCCTGTGGACTCCCGGCGGGCCAGCCCTTCTCCTACCTAGACTAGTGATTCCTCCTCACCCCCCCTATTTTCATGTGTGTCCCAGTCCTGCGGATCACTGAGAGATGCTAGGAAGACAGCAGCAGCAGTGAGTCATAAGCAGAGCCGCAGCTTCAGTGACTCACTGAGAGTCCCTCCCCCTCCCTCACTCCTCTATTCCTGCATCTGCCGCCCGTCACCGCGCCTCACCAGTGACAGCCGGACGGCAGCATAATGTATGGTAACAGGTGAGGTCAGGAAGGGGGCCCGTTTGACCGTCATATCACATGCATGCAGCAGAGCGGCCCCCCTGTTTCTCCTGTTAGCAGTAATACTGCCGCCGGCTGTCATTCACCTCATTGCTTTGTATGTCCATCGGGGGCCCCCTCCTGCTCTGGGCCCCGATGCAGTTGCGCCTGTTGAACCGGCGGTATGTCCGCCCCTGATTCTGCTGTCTACCAAAAAATCCTGAAAGAATGTCCAGCCATCTGTTTGTTACCTCAAGCTGAAATGCACTTGGGTTATGCAGCAAGACAATGATCCAAACACACCAGCAAGTCCACCTCTGCATGGCTTAAGTAGGCTAGTAGTGGCCTAGTCAAAGTCCTGACCTCAATCCGCTATCCTGGTATTTCCTGATGAAGGGGGCATGAGACCCCTGAAATGCGTTGAATAAAATCACTGTGAATCAACTATACTCTCCTGAAATTCATCTCAGCGGCAGCGCAGAATTTTAACTACAAATCTCTCTTTGAAGACATTATTTTCTCTGGTCGGTGAAGACCTGTGGATCTGCAGCAGCCGCTATCTACATGCTCTAATCTCATCCTAACCAGGTGAGCAAATTTGGTGTATATTCTCCTCTGTGTAACGTGGATAAGACCCTATTTCGCTCTTTGTCTCCCCATTGTTTTGCAAAAATTCCTTCAGAGCAATATTAAAGACTCAATGCTAGGTATTGTAAACGCTTGATTGCAGTTGTTGCTTCTAAGGGTGGTCCAACCAGTTATTAGGTTTAGTTGACAATCACTTTTTTTCACACAAGGCCCTTGGCTTTGATTTCTTTTTCCCTTAATAATAAAGACCTTCATTTAAAAACTGAATTTTGTGATTACTTGTGTTATATTTGTGTAATATTTGACATGCAAAAGAATAGGACATCAGGAAGGGGCAAATACTTTTTCACACAGCTGTATAAGTTCTCTTATCATCTAACAGTGGCAAAGGGTGCAACATTTTTAAAGGGAACCTGTCACCCCCCCCCCCCCCCCAGGCGTTTGTAACTAAAAGAGCCACCTTGTGCAGCACTAATGCTGCATTCTGTCAAGGTGGTTCTTTTAGTTCTGTCCCTGCCAACGCTGCAATAATCGCTTTTAGAATGTGGCCCTCATTCCTCGAATTAGACCTGGGGGCAGGTCTTTCCCCCCTAACACAGACGCACCACAGCCGTCACTCAGGGCTTCTGCGCGCCGGGCGCCGCCTCCTCTTCCTTCATGAGCGCCTATGCTGTAAGTTTTTTTTTCGGGCATGCACAGTTGCGCTGCCCTTCGAACTTACAACACAGGCGTCGGGGATGCTAATGAAGGAAGAGGAGGCGGTGCCCGGCGCGCAGAGGCCCTGAGTGACAGCTGTGGTGCGTCTGTTAGGGGGGAAAGACCCGCCCCCGGGACGATTTCAAGGTATGAGGGACAAATTTCATAAACGATTCTTTCAGCAGTGCCAGGAACAAGAACTAAAAGAGCCACCTTGTCAGAATGCAGCATTAGTGCTGCACAAGGTGGCTCTTTTAGTTACAAACGCCTGGGGGGGTGACAGGTTCCCTTTAATGAAAAACAATTGCCAAATAGTTTTTTAGCCACAAATCTGTGCATTTAAGTAAAAAAAAATGCTCCCAATGGTTCCCATATCTTTCAATTGTTAAATAGTTCTTTAGTAGCCAATGTTATGTGAGCAATAAATTAATAGCATAAGTGAATATAAGAATCTTTGTATAGTATATTGTCAAGGAAATCTGCTTCTTCCACCTATGAGACACTACATCCCCTTACCACTGCCTCATGAACTCACCAGCTCAAACCCATATTGTTCAAAGCAACATAGACTGCCATGGTAATGTGGTGTCAAATGATTTACGTGAAAGAAAAAACAAAGCCAGCTCACCGTTTTTGTAGAGAGCGCGGAACCAGATCCTGACAAGACTTTGGAAGATAGAAAAAATGCAATGTTCCAGCTCAATAAAATATAAACAGTTTATTGGGAAAACAATATTTTAAGTTAAAATGCAAATTGCAAAAGAAATTATACAAAAAGTGCTCCTAATACATCACTATAGCCCCAGTGGGTAAAGCAACGCGTTTCGACCGTACCGCTGTCTTTGTCAAAGCTTAACTACCCAGAATACAATGAAAATATATAAAGGAACCTAAGACCAATCAAATTGAAGAACATAATCACACGATCAAAGGTCCTATTCATGAAAAGAGTATATAACAGAAAAAAAAAATGTACAAAAACAAATAAGAAAAGATAAAAACCATAATGCATAAACAAAGAAATTAATTAAGAAGTAACAAAATATTAAAATAAATCAATAATGAAACATGATTTAGTTTCTTTTGTTGAGGCTGTCTGGAAACCTGTTTCCAAGATTGAATATCCAGTAAGGCTCTCTGGTAAGCAGAGTCCTGCCGATGTCACCGCCGCGAGAGGGTTTTCTGATTTTTCTCTATACCTGTAATTTTCGAAGAACTGATATTACGTGCATGATGTTCAATAAAATGTTTGGACAAAGAAGAAATGCTGCGGGTATTATTACTGATATTATGAATATCGTGTAAATGCTCAGAGATACGAGTTTTTAATTTACGGGTAGTGCACCCCACATAAGATTTGCGGCATATAACACAATCTATCTTATACACAACATATCGAGTGTTACAATTGATATATTGTTGAATATTGAAAGTTGAAGTATTGTTATGATTGGTAAATGTTTTTGTGATAATCATTTGTTTGCATGTGGAACAGTTGGTAGTGCCACATTTGTAATTGCCTTTGCAATCAAGCCAGGTTCCCATTTTCTTATCAGTAGATGTAAACATACTAGGTGAAAGAATGTGTCCTAATGAGGGTGCCCTTCGTGCAACAATACTACATCCACCTTGTAAAATCTTGGCTAGGACTGGATCTTCGTATAAAAGGGGAATGTACTTGTTAATAATGTTTTTGATGTCCTGAAATTGTGGACTATATTGAAGACACACAAATGGTCTGTTAGAAAATTGGTTAGTCCGTTCAATATTGTTATTATTGTTTGAAAAAATTAAATCATGTTGTTTTTTATTCTGTACAATATGGTGCGCTCTATTTAACATCCAATTGGGATATCCTCTTTTAGGCCGGTTTCACACGTCAGTGGCTCCGGTACGTGAGGTGACAGTTTCCTCCCGTACCGGAGACACTGACACACGTAGACCCATAAAAATCAATGCATCTGTTCAGATGTCATTGATTTTGTGCGGACCGTGTGCGGACCGTGTCTCCGTGTGCCAAACACGGAGACATGTCAGTGTTCGTGGGAGCGCACGGATTACACGGACCCAATAGAGTCAATGGGTCCGTGTAAAACACGGACCTCACACGGACATTCTCCGTCTGGGGTCCGTGTGGCGTGCCGGAGACAGCGCTACAGTAAGCGCTGTCCCCCCCACATGGTGCTGAAGCCGCCATTCATATCTTCCCTGTAGCACCGTTTGCTACAGAGAAAATATGAATGATAGTGTTTAAAATAAAGATCCATGTGTCCGCCGCCCTCCCACCGCCTGTGCGCCCCCCCCGCTGGTCAGCAAATACTCACCCGGATCCCCCGTCGGCAGTCGCTCCTTCCTGGTCTGGCCGCGGCTTCTCTACTGTATGCGGCCGATTACACTCATGAATATGTGGCTCCACCTCCAATAGGGGCGGAGCCGCCTATTCATGAGTGTAAATGAGCGGCCCCACGTGACCGCATACAGTAAGCCGCGACCAGACCAGGAAGGAGCGACTGCCGACGGGGGATCCGGGTGAGTATTTTCTGACCAGCGGGGGGGGCGCACAGGGGGTGGGGGGGCGGCGGACACATGGATCTTTATTTTTAACACTATTCTTCATATTTTCTCTGCAGCAAACGTTACTGCAGAGAGGATATGAATCGCAGCTTCAGCACCATGCAGAGTGGGTACCACACGCTCCGTGTGGTACCCACTCGCCATACGGGAGGCACACGTGTCCCGCTCGTATGGCCTCCGTGAGTTCCCAGGCACACGGACACGGATAACTCCGGTACCGATTTATTCCGGTACCGGAATTATCTGGACGTGTGGGACAGCCCTTATGAAATTTATTTCTAGAATTGACCAAGTCATTTTTGAGTTCATTATTATTATTACAATTGCGTTTGAGCCTTATAAATTCCCCCACAGGAATAGATTTCACTGTGTGCCTAGGATGACTACTATGAGCATGTAAAATAGAGTTACCTGATGCTGGTTTGAAATATGTTTTAGTAGAGATATATTGGTTAGGAATGCCCATTAATTGCAAATCTAAAAATGAAATATTAGTTTTATCATGAACATAAGTAAACTTGATATTATAATCATTACTATTGATGTAACCAACAAAGGAATGTATGGCAGATACATCGCCGTCCCATATAATCAATGTATCGTCGATGTATCTGCCATACCAAAAAATGTGAGAAGAAAACTGATTATCAGATGTGAACAAAAAATCATATTCCCACTTGGCCATAACATTTTACAAGGTGGATGTAATATTGTTGCACGAAGGGCACCCTCATTAGGACACATTCTTTCACCTAGTATGTTTACGTCTACTGATAAGAAAATGGGAACCTGGCTTGATTGCAAAGGCAATTACAAATGTGGCACTACCAATTGTTCCACATGCAAACAAATGATTATCACAAAAACATTTACCAATCATAACAATACTTCAACTTTCAATATTCAACAATATATCAATTGTAACACTCGATATGTTGTGTATAAGATAGATTGTGTTATATGCCGCAAATCTTATGTGGGGTGCACTACCCGTAAATTAAAAACTCGTATCTCTGAGCATTTACACGATATTCATAATATCAATAATAATACCCGCAGCATTTCTTCTTTGTCCAAACATTTTATTGAACATCATGCACGTAATATCAGTTCTTTGAAAATTACAGGTATAGAAAAAATCAGAAAACCCTCTCGCGGCGGTGACATCGGCAGGACTCTGCTTACCAGAGAGGCTTACTGGATATTCAATCTTGGAACCAGGTTTCCAGACGGCCTCAACAAAAGAAACAAAATCATGTTTCATTATTGATTTATTTTAATATTTTGTTACTTCTTAATTAATTTCTTTGTTTATGCGTTATGGTTTTTCTCTTTTCTTATTTGTTTATGTTCATTTTTTTTTTTTCTGTTATATACCGGTACTCTTTTCATGAATAGGACCTTCGATCTTGTGATTATGTTCTTCAGTTTGATTGGTCTTAGGTTCCTTTATATATTTTCAAATGATTTAGCCTCTTATAACCTGGAGAGGAGAAGTAGGAAGAATAGTGAGGAGGACTCGTGTTGCAGCTTTCATGAAATGTATTTCACTTATGTGCTGATGCACAGCCACACATCTCAGTAGTACTGCCGTCTAATGTTTTACATCTCATTGCTACATTTGTCCGTTTACTACAGAGAAAGAAGAGTAGGAATCCATCTCTTTCTGTTTGCTGCGTAGACATTATAGCAACTAGTTTCCATCCACTAGCTTAGAGACAACTGAAAAATAGAGATAGAGCTTGCAAAGAGGAAAACTAGCCAAAAAATGTGGGCTGCGAGGCATACAATGAACAGAAATTGGGTTATTCAAGAACCCCCATGAACCCCCATTATTCATTTACCTGAAATGAAGGGAACACTTAAAGAAGCTATCGATTATTTTAAAAACTTTTTACATATATGCAGGCATCAATATATTCTTTTTTTTCTACAGAATCTTTGCCACCAGGTGAAAATGCCACTGTAATAATGGGCATTGATTTCTGTGACTCCACACAAGCTGCCAACTTTCAGCTCTGGTGAGAACATATACTCATAACACTTATTTATATTTATTTTTATAAATTCTGAGTGTATCCCAATAACCTTGTTAATAAGAATGGAGCAAAATGTAATATATTTATTTTGCAGCACACACACACGCCAGTTTTATGTGTCCATCCAGCCACCGGTGGGAGAGCTAATGCTTCCTGTGTTTATGAGTGAAAATGAGTTCAAGAGAGAACAGGGTGAGTGACAAATGTGTGGAGAGATTACAGACAAGTACCAAATCATGGAACAAATATTTAGCTTTTGCTTTCCAGGCCGACTGTATTTTATTATAGGTCTAGTTTTCCATCAACCCCTTCACAACATGTGCCATACATGTACTGCACATGTGGTGTCTCTCCCTTTAATATGGGTCTGGCACTGAGCCCACATCTTTTCCGGCACATTTCAGCTGTTTTGAACAGCTGACATGTGCCCCTAACAGCCGTGCGTGGAATCGTGATCCACCCGCGGCTGTTAACCTGTTAAATGCCGCTGTCAATCTCGGCATTTACTGTGATCGACTCGGAAGCGAGTCACTAATCCCGTCCACCTGATGGGTTGTATGACAACCCGGGGTCTGTCATTGTGGTCTCATAGCAAGTGAGCATTTCTGCTACACACAGGTGATCTGATCATCGCCTGTGTGTAGCAGAGCCGATTCCTTTATCGCAGCTTCTAGTCTCCCATGGATACAATTGAAGCAAGTGAAAAGTAAAAAAAAGTTTTAAAAAATATTTAAAAAAATTAACCCCTTCCCGACCTGTGACGCCACATAGGCGTCATGAAAGTCAGTGCCAATCTGACCTGTGACGCCTATGTGGCGTCATGGAATGATCGCGTCCCTGCAGATCGGGTAAAAGGGTTAACTCTAATTTCACCCGATCTGCAGGGACAGGGGGAGTGGTGCTTCAGCCCAGGGGGGGTGGCTTCACCCCCTCGTGGCTACGATCGCTCTGATTGGCTGTTGAAAGTGAAACAGCCAATCAGAGCGATTTGTAATATTTCACCTATGAAAACTGGTGAAATATTACAATCCAGCCATGGCCGATGCTGCAATATCATCGGCCATGGCTGAAAACTCTGATCTGCCCACCGCCACCGATCTTCTCCCCAGTCCTCCGTCCGGTGCTCCGCTCCCCTCCATCATCCTGTCCGCTCCCCCGTCCTCCTGTCTGCTCCCCCTGTGCTCCGATCCCACCTGTTGTGAATTCCGCTCTTGGGCTCCCTCCGGTGGTTGTAAGTAGCACTTTTGTGAATTCTGCTCTTGGGCTCCCTCCTGTGGTTTTGAGTGGTATAGCTGCTTCTTGGATTTAGCATCAGCAGCTGCTTCCACTGATCGTCTTTCTGGCTCGGCTATTTTAGTCTGGCCTTATCTCTCAATCAATGCCAGTTGCCAATTGTTCCTGCTTGGAGTCACTGATCTTTTGGATTTCCCTGACACTCTGTCCAGTTCAGCAAAGATAAGTCCTTGCTTGTCCTTTTGCAGTCCACTTGTTGTGGACTTTATTGTTCAGCACATTCTATGTTTTGCTCATTTGTCCAGCTTATCAGTATGGATCTATTCAGCTAAGCTGGAAGCTCTGGGCTGCAGATTTTGCCCTCCACACCTTTAGTCAGGTGTGGAGATTTTTGCATATCTCTGCGGTGGACTTTTTCTAGTTTTTATTACTGACCGCACAGTGTTCTTTCCTGTACTATCTATCTAGCTAGAAGTGGCCTCCTTTGCTAAATCTTGTTTCATACTACGTATGTCATTTCCTTCTCCTCTCACAGTCATTATTTGTGGGGGGCTGTCCTATCCTTTGGGGATTTTCTCTGAGGCAAGATAGCTTTCCTATTTCTACCTTTAGGGGTAGCTAGTTCTCCGGCTGTGACGAGGTGTCCAGGGAGTGACAGGAACATCCCACGGCTACTGCTAGTGTTGTGTTAAGATCAGGAACTGCAGTCTGTATAGTTACCACCTGCTCAGAGCTAGTCGCATGTCGCTGCTAAATTACCAGTCCATAACAGTGCAACTGGCCAAAAATGAGTTGAATGCATCTCAAAAGAAGGAAAAGAAAAAGAGTTCTGAGCCATTTTTTTTTTCTTTAGTCTGTTTTGTCTTTTTCCTTCCTCTTAATCTCTGGGTGGATTTGGGCGCGGACATGGATGTTCAGGGTTTGTTTTCTCATGTGGATCAGCTTGCTGCAAGAGTTCAGAGTATCCAAGATTATGTTGTTCAGACTCCAGCCTTAGAGCCTAAAATTCCTATTCCAGATTTGTTTTATGGGGATAGATCTAAGTTTTTGAACTTTAAAAATAACTGCAAATTGTTTTTTGCTCTGAAACCCCGTTCCTCTGGTGACCCCACTCAGCAAGTTAAAATAGTTATTTCTCTGCTGCGTGGTGACCCTCAGGACTGGGCATTCTCCCTTGAGTCAGGGGATCCGGCATTGCTTAATGTAGATGCATTTTTTCAATCGCTCGGATTATTGTATGACGAACCTAACTCTGTGGATCATGCGGAAAAAACCTTGTTGGCCCTGTGCCAGGGTCAGGAAGCGGCAGAATTATACTGCCAGAAATTTAGAAAATGGTCTGTGCTCACTAAATGGAATGAGGACGCTCTGGCAGCAATTTTCAGAAAGGGTCTTTCTGAAGCCCTTAAAGATGTTATGGTGGGGTTCCCCACGCCTGTTGGTCTGAGCGAATCTATGTCTCTAGCCATTCAGATTGATCGGCGCCTGCGCGAGCGCAAAGTGGTGCACCATATGGCAGCATCCTCTGAACAGAGTCCTGAGCCTATGCAATGTGATAGGATTCTGACTAGAGCGGAACAGAGGGGATACAGACGTCAGAATGGGCTGTGTTTTTACTGTGGTGATTCAGCTCATACTATCTCTGATTGCCCTAAGCGTATTAAGAGGGTAGCTAGATCTGTTACCATTAGTACTGTACAGCCTAAGTTTCTCCTGTCTGTGACCCTGATTTGCTCATTGTCATCTTTCTCTATCATGGCATTTGTAGATTCAGGCGCTGCCCTGAACTTAATGGACTTAGAATTCGCCAGGCGCTGTGGTTTTTCTTTGCAGCCTTTGCAGAGCCCTATTCCATTGAGGGGTATTGATGCTACACCGTTGGCCAAGAATAAACCTCAGTATTGGACTCAGCTGACTATGTGCATGGCTCCAGCACATCAGGAAGATTGTCGTTTTCTGGTGTTGCATAATTTACATGATGTTGTTGTACTGGGTTTTCCATGGTTACAAGTATACAATCCAGTGTTGGATTGGAAATCGATGTCTGTGACTAGTTGGGGATGTCAAGGGGTACATAGTGACGTTCCTTTAATGTCAATTTCCTCTTCCCCCTCTTCTGATGTTCCTGAATTTTTGTCAGATTTCCAGGATGTATTCGATGGGCCCAAGTCCAGTTCCCTTCCTCCACATAGGGACTGTGATTGTGCTATTGACTTGATTCCAGGCTCTAAGTTCCCTAAGGGCCGACTTTTCAACCTGTCTGTGCCAGAACATACCGCTATGCGGAGCTATGTTAAGGAGTCCTTGGAGAAGGGGCATATTCGGCCATCTTCGTCACCATTGGGAGCGGGATTCTTTTTTGTTGCCAAGAAGGATGGCTCCTTGAGACCCTGTATTGATTATCGCCTCCTTAATAAGATCACGGTCAAATTCCAATACCCTTTACCTTTGCTCTCTGATTTGTTTGCTCGGATTAAGGGGGCTAGTTGGTTTACCAAGATTGACCTTCAAGGGGCATATAATCTTGTTCGTATTAAACAGGGTGACGAATGGAAAACTGCATTTAATACGCCCGAAGGCCATTTTGAATACCTGGTGATGCCTTTCGGGCTTTCTAATGCTCCTTCTGTATTTCAGTCCTTCATGCATGACATTTTCAGCAATTATCTTGATAAATTCTTGATTGTGTATTTGGATGATATTTAGATTTTTTCCAATGATGGGGAGTCTCATGTGAAGCAGGTCAGGATGGTATTCCAGATCCTTCGTGATAATGCTCTATTTGTGAAGGGGTCTAAGTGCCTATTTGGAGTTCAGCAGGTCTCTTTTTTGGGGTTTATTTTTTCTCCTTCGTCTATAGAAATGGATCCTGTTAAGGTCCAAGCCATTCATGACTGGATTCAACCCACATCTGTGAAAAGCCTTCAGAAATTTTTGGGCTTTGCTAATTTTTATCGCCGTTTCATTGCCAACTTCTCTAGTGTGGTTAAACCTCTGACCGATTTGACGAAGAAAGGCGCTGATGTGACAAATTGGTCCTCAGGCTATTGAGGCCTTTCAGGAGCTTAAGCGCCGATTTACTTCTGCCCCTGTCTTGCGTCAGCCGGATGTGTCTCTTCCTTTTCAGGTTGAGGTTGACGCTTCTGAGATTGGGGCAGGGGCCGTTTTGTCACAGAGGAATTCTGATGGTTCCTTGATGAAACCATGTGCCTTCTTTTCCCGAAAGTTTTCGCCTGCGGAACGCAATTATGATGTCGGCAATCGGGAGTTGTTGGCTATGAAGTGGGCATTTGAGGAGTGGCGACATTGGCTTGAGGGAGCCAAGCACTGCGTTGTGGTCTTGACCGATCATAAGAATTTGATTTACCTCGAGTCGGCCAAGCGGCTGAACCCTAGACAGGCTCGATGGTCCCTGTTTTTATCCCGTTTAGATTTTGTGGTTTCATATCTTCCGGGATCTAAGAATGTTAAAGCGGATGCCCTCTCTAGGAGTTTTTTGCCTGATTCTCCTGGAGTTCTTGAGCCGGTTGGCATTCTTAGGGAAGGGGTGATTCTTTCTGCCATCTCCCCTGATTTACGGCGGGTGCTTCAGGAATTTCAGGCTGATAAACCTGACCGCTGTCCTGTGGGGAAGCTGTTTGTTCCTGATAGATGGACAAGTAAGGTAATTTCTGAGGTCCATTGTTCGGTGTTGGCCGGTCATCCTGGGATTTTTGGTACCAGAGATTTGGTGGCTAGGTCCTTTTGGTGGCCTTCCTTGTCGCGGGATGTGCATTCTTTTGTGCAGTCCTGTGGGACTTGTGCCCGGGCTAAGCCTTGCTGTTCCCACGCTAGTGGGTTGCTTTTGCCTTTGCCTGTCCCTGAGAGGCCCTGGACGCATATTTCCATGGATTTTATTTCGGATCTTCCTGTGTCCCAGAGGATGTCTGTTATCTGGGTGGTTTGTGACCAGTTCTCTAAAATGGTCCATTTGGTACCTTTGCCTAAATTGCCTTCCTCTTCTGATTTGGTTCCATTGTTTTTTCAGCATGTGGTTCGTTTGCATGGCATTCCGGAAAATATTGTGTCTGACAGAGGTTCCCAGTTTGTTCCCAGGTTTTGGCGGGCCTTTTGTGCTAGGATGGGCATTAATTTGTCTTTTTCTTTGGCGTTCCATCCTCAGACAAATGGCCAAACTGAGCGAACTAATCAAACCTTGGAAACCTATTCGAGATGCTTTGTGTCTGCTGATCAGGATGATTGGGTGGCTTTCTTGCCGTTGGCCGAGTTTGCCCTTAATAATCGGGCCAGTTCGGCTACTTTGGTTTCGCCTTTTTTTTGTAATTTTGGTTTCCATCCTCGTTTTTCTTCAGGGCAGGTTGAGCCTTCTGATTGTCGTGGTGTAGATTCTGTGAAGGACAGGTTACAGCAGATTTGAACTCATGTGGTAGACAATTTGACGTTGTCTCAGGAAAAGGCTCAGCGTTTTGCTAACCACCGTCGGTGTGTTGGTCCTCGGCTTCGTGTGGGGGATTTAGTCTGGTTATCTTCTCGTCATGTTCCTATGAAGGTTTCTTCCCCTAAGTTCAAGCCTCGGTTTATTGGTCCTTATAAGATTTCTGAGATTATCAATCCAGTGTCTTTTCGTTTGGCCCTTCCAGCCTCTTTTGCCATCCACAATGTTTTCCATAGATCTTTGTTGCGGAGATATGTGGTACCCGTTGTTCCCTCTGTTGATCCTCCTGCCCCGGTGTTGGTTGAGGGGGAGTTGGAATATGTGGTTGAGAAAATTTTGGATTCTCGTTTTTCGAGGCGGAAGCTTCAGTATCTTGTCAAGTGGAAGGGTTATGGCCAGGAGGATAATTCTTGGGTGGTTGCCTCCGATGTCCATGCTGCCGATTCGGTTCGTGCTTTTCACTTGGCTCGTCCTGATCGGCCTGGGGGCTCTGGTGAGGGTTCGGTGACCCCTCCTCAAGGGGGGGGTACTGTTGTGAATTCCACTCTTGGGCTCCCTCCGGTGGTTGTAAGTAGCACTTTTGTGAATTCTGCTCTTGGGCTCCCTCCTGTGGTTTTGAGTGGTATAGCTGCTTCTTGGTTTTAGCATCAGCAGCTGCTTCCACTGATCGTCTTTCTGGCTCGGCTATTTTAGTCTGGCCTTATCTCTCAATCAATGCCAGTTGCCAATTGTTCCTGCTTGGAGTCACTGCTCTTTTGGATTTCCCTGACACTCTGTCCAGTTCAGCAAAGATAAGTCCTTGCTTGTCCTTTTGCAGTCCACTTGTTGTGGACTTTATTGTTTAGCACATTCTATGTTTTGCTCATTTGTCCAGCTTATCAGTATGGATCTATTCAGCTAAGCTGGAAGCTCTGGGCTGCAGATTTTGCCCTCCACACCTTTAGTCAGGTGTGGAGATTTTTGCATATCTCTGCGGTGGACTTTTTCTAGTTTTTATTACTGACCGCACAGTGTTCTTTCCTGTACTATCTATCTAGCTAGAAGTGGCCTCCTTTGCTAAATCTTGTTTCATACTACGTATGTCATTTCCTTCTCCTCTCACAGTCATTATTTGTGGGGGGCTGTCCTATCCTTTGGGGATTTTCTCTGAGGCAAGATAGCTTTCCTATTTCTACCTTTAGGGGTAGCTAGTTCTCCGGCTGTGACGAGGTGTCCAGGGAGTGACAGGAACATCCCACGGCTACTGCTAGTGTTGTGTTAAGATCAGGAACTGCGGTCTGTATAGTTACCACCTGCTCAGAGCTAGTCGCATGTCGCTCCTAAATTACCAGTCCATAGCACCCACCCCCCCGTGCTCCGATCCCCCCCGTGCTCCGATCTCCCCCCCCTCATACTTACCGAGCCTCCCGGTGTCCGTCCGTCTTCTCCATGGGCGCTGCCATCTTCCAAAATGGCGGGCACATGCGCAGTGCGCCCGCCGAATCTGCGGGCGGCAGATTCGTTCCAGGTACATTTTGATCACTGTGATAAAACCACAAGTGATCAAAATAAAAAAAATAGTAAATGAACCCCCCCTTTATCACCCCCATAGGTAGGGACAATAATAAAATAAAGAAAATATATTTTCTGTTATTTTTCTACTAGGGTTAGGGTTAGAACTAGGGTTAGGGTTAGAACTAGGGTTAGGGTTAGGGCTAGAGTTAGGGCTAGGGTTAGGGTTAGGGTTAGAGCTAGGGTTAGAATTAGGCTATGTGCACACGGTGCGGATTTGGCTGCGGATCCGCAGCGGATTGGCCGCTGCAGATTCGTAGCAGTGTTCCATCAGGTTTACAGTACCATGTAAACCTATGGAAAACCAAATCCGCTGTGCCCATGGTGCGGAAAATACCACGCAGAAACGCTGTGTTGTATTTTCCGCAGCATGTCAATTCTTTGTGCGGATTCCGCAGCGTTTTACACCTGTTCCAAAATAAGAATCCGCAGGTGAAATCCGCACAAAGAAACACTGGAAATCCGCCGTAAACCCACAGGTAAAACGCAGTGCCTTTTACCTGCGGATTTTTCAAACATGGTGCGGAAAATCTCACACGAATCTGCAACGTGGGCACATAGCCTTAGGGTTAGGGTTGGAATTAGTTAGGGTTGGAATTAGGGCTAGGGTTGGAAATAGGGTTAAGATTAGCCTTGTGGTTAGGGTTATGGTTAGGGTTAGGGGTGTGTTGGGGTTAAAATTGTGGTTAGGGTTGGGATTAGGGTTAGGATTAGGGATAGGGTTGGGATTAGGGTTAGGGGTGTGTTGGGGTTAGTGTTGTGGTTAGGGGTGTGTTGGGGTTAGGGTTGTGATTAGGGTTATGGCTAGAGTTGGGATTAGGGTTAAGGGTGTGTTGGGGTTAGAATTGGGGGGTTTCCACTGTTTAGGCACATCAGGGGTCTCCAAACGCAACAAGGCGCCACCATTGATTCCAGCCAATCTTGCGTTCAAAAAGGCAAATGGTGCTCCCTCCCTTTCGAGCCCTGACATGCGCCCAAACAGTGGTTTCCCCCCACATATGGGGTATCAGCGTACTCAGGACAAACTGGGCAACAACTATTGGGGTCCAATTTCTCCTGTTACCCTTGTGAAAATAAAAAATTGCTTGCTAAAACATCATTTTTGAGGAAAGAAAAATTATTTTTTATTTTCACGGCTCTGTGTTGTAAACTTCTGTGAAGCACTTGGGGGTTTAATGTGGTCACTGCACATCTAGATTAGTTCCATGGGAGGTCTAGTTTCCAAAATGGGGTCACATGTGGGGGAGCTCCAATGTTTAGGCACACAGGGGCTCTCCAAACGCGACATGGTGTTTGCTAACGATTGGAGCTAATTTTTCATTCAAAAAGTCAAATGGTGCTCCTTCCCTTCCAAGCCCTGCCGTGTGCCCAAACAGTGGTTTACCCCCACATGTGAGGTATCGGTGTACTCAGGAGAAATTGCCCAATACATTTTAGGATCCATTTTATCCTGTTGCCCAAGTGGAAATGAACAAATTGAGGCTAAAATAATTTTTTTGTGAAAAAAAAGTACTTTTTCATTTTTACGGATCAATTTGTGAAGCACCTGGGGGTTCAAAGTGCTCACTATGCATCTAGATAAGTTCCTTGGGGGGGTCTTGTTTCCAAAATGGGGTCACATGTGGGGGAGCTCCAATGTTTAGGCACACAGGGGCTTTACAAACGCGACATGGTGTCCGCTAAAGATTGGAGCTAATTTTTCATTCAAAAGTCAAATGGTGCTCCTTCCCTTTCGAGCCTTCTCGTGTGCACAAACAGTGGTTTGTGACCACATATGAGGTATCGGTGTACTCAAGAGTAATTGTCCAACAAATTTTAGGATCCATTTTATCCTGTTGTCCATGTGAAAATGAAAAAATTGAGGCTAAAAGAATTTTTTTGTGAAAATAAAGTACTTTTTCATTTTTACGGATCAATTTGTGAAGCACCTGGGGGTTCAAAGTGCTCACTATGCATCTAGATAAATTCCTTGGGGGGTCTAGTTTCCAAAATGGGGTCACTTGTGGGGGAGCTCCAATGTTTAGGCACACAGGGGCTTTCCAAACGCGACATGGTGTCCGCTAAAGATTGGAACCAATTTTTCATTGAAAAAGTCAAATGGCGCTCCTTCCCTTCCGAGCCCTGTCGTGCGCCCAAACAGTGGTTCCCCCCCACATATGGGGTATCGGCGTACTCAGGACAAATTGTACAATAACTTTTGAGGTCCAGTTTCTCTTTTTACCTTTGGGAAAATAAAAAAATTGTTGCTAAAAGATCATTTTTGTGACTAAAAAGTTAAATGTTCATTTTTTCCTTCCATGTTGCTTCTGCTACTGTGAAGCACCTGAAGGGTTAATAAACTTCTTGAATGTGGTTTTGAGTACCTTGAGGGGTGCAGTTTTTAGAATGGTGTCACTTTTGGGTATTTTCAGCCATATAGACCCCTCAAATTGACTTCAAATGTGAGGTGGTCCCTAAAAAAAATGGTTTTGTAAATTACGTTGTAAAAATGAGAAATCGCTGGTCAAATTTTAAGCCTTATAACTTTCTAGCAAAAAAAAAAATTTTGTTTCCAAAATTGTGCTGATGTAAAGTAGACATGTGGGTAATGTTATTTATTAACTATTTTGTGCCACATAACTCTCTCGTTTATCAGAATAAAAATTCAAAATTTGAAAATTGCGAAATTTTCAACATTTTCGACAAATTTCCATTTTTTTCACAAATAAACGCAAAAATTATCGACCTAAATTTACCACTAACATGAAGCCCAATATGTCACAAAAAACAATCTCAGAACCGCTAGGATCCGTTGAAGCGTTCCTGAGTTATTACCTCATAAAGGGACACTGGTCAGAATTGCAAAAAACGGCCAGGTCATTAAGGTCAAAATAGGCTGGGTCATGAAGGGGTTAAAGTTCAAATCACTCCCTTTTTGCCTCACTCAAAACAAAACAATTTGAAAAAAATAAATTATACACATATTTGGTATTGCCGCTTTGTGAATCGCCCAATCTATCTACGTCAGCTCGGCACGCAAAAAATAATCTCTCACGCAGCCCCAGATCATGAAAAGTAGAAACGCTGTAGATCTCGGAAAATGACACAATTTTTTTTTTTAAAACAAACTTTGGATTTTTTTTCACCACTTAAATAAAATAGAATCTATACATTTTTGGTGTCTATGAACGCGTAATGACCTGGAAAATTATAATTGTAGGTCAGTTTTAGCATTTTGTAACATGGTTAAAAAAAAAACAGTTGTGGAATTGAACTTCTTTTTCAATTTCACCGCACTTGAATTTTTTTCCTGTTTTCCAGTACAAAATATGGTAAAAACAATGATGTCGTTCAAAAGTACAACTCGTCCCGCAAAGAACAATCCGTCACATGGCCATATTGACTGAAAAATAAAAAAGTTATGGCTCTGGGAAGCAGGGGAGCAAAAACAAAAACGCAAATGGGCTGCAGTGTGAAGGGTTTAAATACATTTCATTCTCTAAAAGGAACATTTAAAATAAAACTATTATGTAAGTAAGAAATACTACTACTACTTCACAGGCATTCATTGGTTAGGCTGTGTTATCAATGTGTGGTTAGTCTGTGCTCTTATTGGAGATGCCAAAGGGGTTCTCCGAGAAATGTAATAAAATAAATAAAATACCGTATTTTTCGGACTATTAGACGCACCGGACTATAAGGCGCACCCAGGTTTTAGAGGTGGAAAATAGGGAAAAAAATATTTGAAGCAAAAAAAATGTGGTAAAATATTTAATAACATAAATAACATACTATTATATGTGGTGTTATTATATATAATAGTATGTTATTATGTTGGAAGCTGCGGGACCAGTGTGGTGTCTGTGAAGTACGATATGAAGACGCTGGAGGGTGAGTATAAGGGCTCATTTCCACATGCGAGGCACACGTCCGTATCTCGCATGTGGAAACCAAGCTCTGGCGCCGGCACTTTGGAGCGGAGCTGTGCAGCTCCATGTGTTCCTATGCGGCCGCACGCTCCGCTCTGGAGTGCCGGCTCCACAGCTTGGTTTCCACATGCGAGATACGGACGTGTGCCTCGCATGTGGAAATGAGCCCTAAGAATGGGTGCACAGGGCTTATAGTGAAAGCACCACTCCAGCACTGCAAAATAACACTGGAGTGCTGCTTTAAAATCCCATGGGAGAACTATAACTCCCAGCATGTCTTGCAGATCCTATGACATGCTGGGAGTTATAGTTCACCAAAGGAGTGGCAGAGTGCTTTATTGTGTTTTGTAAAGACTGACCTCTTAATTGTGGCAGCCAGCCACACTGTGGTGAGGTAAAAGCTGGAGCATCCCATGGCTGCACACACACAGAGCCCTCCCTGTTGTTGTTGCCTTTCCACAGCACAGGACATAAGAGGAAGCTGCAGATTCTAGGTGGGAGTCTGAAGGACCTGTGATGATGTCAGAAGAGGGAGGGCTCTGAGCTGCCATGTGATGCTCCAGCCCGCCCATTTCTGACATCACACAGGTCCTCCCTGTGCACCAGACAGCTCAGCGTCCAGCACAGGCAGGTAGACAGCGATCTCCTGGCCCCTGCTGCTGCCTCCTCCTCCCCCGGACACACAGATTCTCCCCGGAATCAGTGCTGGGGAAACTGTGTGTCGCTGCTTAAGTGCAGCATTCATTTGCTGCTCCCAGCTCACCGCTCAGCTGATCGGTGGGCGGGGAGCAGCTAATAAATATTCACTGCACTTAATCAGCGGGGCCATGTGCTTTCCCCAGCAGCTGATTCCGGCAGCGGGTACATCCTGAAGTGGGATAACAGTGCGATCCCACTCACTGCTGCCCCCCTCCCCACATGCTATATCCGTACTATAAGACGCACCCACACTTTCCTCCCAAATTTGGAGGAAAAAAAGTGCGTCTTATAGTCCGAAAAATATGGTACATTTAAATATTACAAACTAGATGGTAGCCCGATTCTAACGCATCGGGTATTCTAGAATATGTATGTAGTTTATTTATGAAGATTTTAGAATAATACATTGAATACACAGGATTCGGCAACCGCGACCAATTAGCGAAGCGTGGTTCAAATCCTGCGCGAATTCGCGGCCGGACTGCGCCTGTCGCTGACTTTTCGCAGCCGGACACGCAGTATATAGCACAGCCACGTAGTATATAACAGCCCACGTAGTAAATAGCACAGCCATGTAGTATATAGCACAGCCACGTAGTATATAGCACAGCCACGTAGTATATAGCACAGCCACGTAGTATATAGCACAGCCCACGGAGTATACAGCACAGCCCACAGAGTGTATGACAGCCCACATAGCATATAACACAGCCACGTAGTTTATAACAGCCCACGTAGCATATAACACAGCTCACGTAGTATATAACAGCCCACGCACGCAGTATATAATACAG
Source organism: Ranitomeya variabilis (assembly GCF_051348905.1). Taxonomy (NCBI): domain Eukaryota; kingdom Metazoa; phylum Chordata; class Amphibia; order Anura; family Dendrobatidae; genus Ranitomeya; species Ranitomeya variabilis. The sequence goes on from NC_135236.1 coordinate 249,067,616, forward strand.
CCCACGTAGTGTATAACACCCCACGTAGTGTATAACACAGCCCATGTAGTATATAGCACAGCCCACGTAGTATATAACACAGCCACGTAGTATATAACACAGCCCACGTAGTATATAGCACAGCCACGTAATATATTGCACAGCCCATGTAGTATATAGCACAGCCACGTAGTATATTGCACAGCCCACGTAGTATATTGCACAGCCCACGTAGTATATAGCGATGTGGGCATCATATCCCTGTTAAAAAAAAGAATTAAAATAAAAAATACGGTAGTTATATACTCACCTTCCGTTGGCCCCCGAATCCAAGTGAAGCATTTACCGATGCTCCTCGCGCGCTCCGGTCCCAAGAGTGCATTGTGGTCTTGCGAGATGATGACGTAGCGGTATCGCGAGACCGCTATGTCATCATTCGCGAGATCGCAATGCATGGAGAGGTCACCGGAGCGTCGCGAGGAGCGGGAAAGGTCTGTTCTGGATCCGAGGGGCCGACGGATGGTGAGTATATAACTATTTTTTTTAATTATTATTTTTAACATTAGATCTTTTTACTATTGATGCTGCATAGGCAGCATCAATAGTAAAAAGTTGGTCACACAGGGTTAATAGCAGCGTTAACGGAGTGCGTTACACAGCGGCATAACGCGGTCCGTTAACGCTGCCATTAACCCTGTGTGAGCGCTGACTGGAGGGGAGTATGGAGCAGGCGCTGGACACTGACTGCGGGGAGTAAGGAGCTGCCATTTTCCCGCCGGACTATGCCCGTCGCTGATTGGTCGTGGCTGTTTTGCTGCGACCAATCAGTGACTTGGGATTTCCGTGACAGACAGAAGGACAGACAGAAAGACGGAAGTGACCCTTAGACATTATATAGTAGATTTTACAAAATACCTGTATTTGGCAAAAAGGAAGCTTGTATATTTTGAACTGTCAAGACATTTGAATATGCCAACTGCCATTGTGTAGCATTTTCCCAGCTGTGACGCAGTAGGATGGGCTGCGTCAAGACATCTGCTTGACACAGGCATAGGGTGAGAGCATCGTCCTTCAGGTATCCTGAATGCCCACTCCTCTGTTCACTGAACCTGACAGGACACCATGGAGGAGCAGAGCAGAATACAACAGAAGATAACCTTTCTTTAGCTGACTGAGACTGAACATTTATCTTGGCCAGGCTGCCAGGTTTATTGGAGGACAAGATAACAGAGCTGCTGGACAAACAATACAAACTGTCTTTGGCCAGCCCAGGCATTTCTGCTCAATCTGACAAAGTCATCTCAATATCTTGAGTATCCTGAATAAAAATGTATGTATTGCTTATTCCAGCAGCTGCATGCCGTCCTCCACTAAACCTGTCAGGCTGACTGAGATTAATGTTCAATCTCAGTCAGCTGAAGAAAGGTCATCTTCTTCTGCTTCAGTCTGCTCCAGTCCTCCTCTGTAGGGTCCTGTCAGGTTCAGTGAACAGAGGAATGGGCATTCACTATACCTGGCAAGATGATGCTCTCACCGGTAGTCTGTCTTGAGCAGATGTCTTTTCACTACTCATCTTATTACTTGACAGCTGGGATGGCTGGGAAACTGCTATGCATGGCCATATTGACAGAAAAATAAAAAAGTTATGTCTCTGGGAAGAAGGGGAGCGAAAAACAGAAATGCAAAAACGAAAAAGGGCTCCGTCATGAAGGGGTTAAACAAAAGGAGACACAAAATAAAAGGGCTAGAGAAAGTTACAGACCAGGGTAGTAATAAACTCTAACTGGCAGCCTCCAGTAGCTCCAGGAGGTTTAAATAGGGAGTGGCATCGCCCAAGGCTCAGCAGGTAATCAACACCATGCAAAGACATAGACCAACATAAGCAGAGTATGTTAAAAAAAAGTTGTTTTTTTTACATATATTAGTGTATTTTAAAGGGAATCTGTCAGCAGATTTTGCTATGTAATCTTAAGACAGCAGGAGAAAGGGGCTTAAACACAGATTTCAGCGATGTGTCACTTTTGTAACTTTATGCTGTTGTTTACCTACATTGAAGGTTTTATCAAGAGGAAACTATCACTGCCGGGACTATAGCTCACAGGACTGCTAGACTGACAATTTCCCTTCCTCTGATAAGCAGCTCACTGTCAATAGACAATGTACATAGAGTCTTGTAGTGGGTGGGGGCAGCTTTCTGAGCTCTGCTGCATCTAAAAACTCTGTCACAACTGCTGCACCCAGTAAACTAAGTGATACATTGTTGGATTCAGCTTCTCTTTTGCAACATTATGCTGCTCTCAGATGAGGTAGCAAAAACCTACTTACAATTTCCCTTTATGTCAGTTTATCTTATTTTGTTTTTTACACATTATTAGCAAGTGTAGTTGAGTACAGTTGTTAAAACATAGGGATCCCGTGAAAAAAAAAATTACATACTACTCTTTATGCCTTTTTGACTTGGAATGTATTCATTTTATAATGTCTTATAACAATTTGTGATGATCTGCCTTGCACTACAATAGCTTTAAAATATATATATCATATAAAATATATCCTAAAGTGCATATATTGCAATGTCTTTCTGTAATGCAGGTAAACTTACTGGTATGAATGAGATCACAGAGCGATTGTCAGTGTCTGAGACATATCAAAGTGACCACATCATTGTACAGCGAATTACATCTGCTGCTAACATGAACCGTGTTCCTTGTGGTGCAGATAAAGAGTACAGGTAAGAAGCAATGGAACAAAATGAAAATAAAAAAAAATCCTAATAAAATTACAAATATATGTACACCATTAGAATCATGGCAAAGCATAATAACAGCATCCTGTGAAGTAGCCTAAAAAAATAAGATTTTAACCAACTCCTCAGCCCCATTTTATTGCGCCATACAGTTTAAATAAAAAATGCAGTGAAGAGGACCTATTAGGCCGGTGTCACACCTAATGTATCAAAATATGGTCCGTTTTCTATGACCGAGATACGCCGAAAATTTCCTGAACAGTGATCCGTATTCAATGCGAGGATGCGATTTTTTTTCTCCAAAAATTATCCGTGTGTCATCCGTATGGCCGACAAAACGGACATAGAATGGATCCATGGGCTCAAATATTTGGGAAAACATGAATACAGTCTATATATATATATATATATATATATATATATATATATACACTCACCGGCCACTTTATTAGGTACACCATGCTAGTAACGGGTTGGACCCCCTTTTGCCTTCAGAACTGCCTCAATTCTTCGTGGCATAGATTCAACAAGGTGCTGGAAGCATTCCTCAGAGATTTTGGTCCATATTGACATGATGGCATCACACAGTTGCCGCAGATTTGTCGGCTGCACATCCCAAAGATGCTCCATACAAGGCAGGATGGATCCATGCTTTCATGTTGTTTACGCCAAATTCTGACCCTACCATCCGAATGTCGCAGCAGAAATCGAGACTCATCAGACCAAGCAACGTTTTTCCAATCTTCTACTGTCCAATTTCGATGAGCTTGTACAAATTGTAGCCTCAGTTTCCTGTTCTTAGCTGAAAGGAGTGGTACCCGGTGTGGTCTTCTGCTGCTGTAGCCCATCTGCCTCAAAGTTCGACGCACTGTGCGTTCAGAGATGCTCATAGGCCTACCTTGGTTGTAACGGGTGGCGATTTGAGTCACTGTTGCCTTTCTATCAGCTCGAACCAGTCTGCCCATTCTCCTCTGACCTCTGGCATCAAGAAGGCATTTCCGCCCACAGAACTGCCGCTCACTGGATTTTTTTTCTTTTTCGGACCATTCTCTGTAAACCCTAGAGATGGTTGTGCGTGAAAATCCCAGTAGATCAGCAGTTTCTGAAATACTCAGACCAGCCCTTCTGGCACCAACAACCATGCCACGTTCAAAGGCACTCAAATCACCTTTCTTCCCCATACTGATGCTCGGTTTGAATTGCAGGAGATTGTCTTGACCATGTCTACATGCCTAAATGCACTGAGTTGCCGCCATGTGATTGGCTGATTAGAAATTAAGTGTTAACAAGAAGTTGGACAGGTGTACCTAATAAAGTGGCCGGTGAGTGTATATATATATATATATATATATATATATATATATATATATATATATAATCAGAGCATCTACACATCAAAGCCTCCTGATGATCCGGTTTTGGTGAAACGCGTTGAGGCGTACGAAACATCATCTGTGATAAGTATCGGTCCCACCCTCTGATTATCATGGTTATTATCTAAGTATATGCCATCTTCGGCTGAAGACTGGCAAGTTTGTGCTGTGGTAATTTGTGCTTTGCCTGTTTGTATACATTTTACTGTGTTACCATGCCTATGGATCTCTAGATATATATCATTAGGGCATTCCAGGGTCAGCCTTCGGTGAGTGGGGGCGCCACATCCGCTGTCAAGTAGGGCGCCAACCCCCACAGCCAGGCAGGGCACATATCAGCAGAGGTAGTGAGGTTATATTTTAAGCACGAGCACTTTTTTGTTTTGCACATTGTCGTTTTTTGTCCGTGTATCTCACCCTGCCACAAACAAAGCCTGTATAGGTTAAACCTGCCTATCTTTTTCCTGTTCAGTATCCATGAGGTTATAAATGTGACACTTATGTCAGGGTTTGTATCAGGAGACATAGGGTCAGCCGGCGGTGAGTGGGGGCGCCATTCTCGTATGTATGTTTAGGGTGCCAACCTCCACTGATAGGTAGGAGTCCTTAACAGGGGTTGTCTGGCAGGGGTATTTAGAGTGCACGGTTGTGTGTTCTATGTGGTTATGGTTATCTGGTTGTAGTTGTGGCTTGGTTTTAATTGGATTTTAATAAATTGTGATATTTTTATCTGTTATCATTTGGATTGAAGGTAATTTGGGTTGTCATATATTGTTATTCTTACCTTTTGCTGTATATCAGCTCAAGAAAACATATATATGTCAGTGAGACACATATATATATACTTATATTTCATACAGAGCTAGATAGCAGAAAAGCCGGTAATTCAATTGCCGGCTTTTGCTGTCTCCTTATCAAATCCGACAGGATATGAGACATGGGGTTTACATACAGTAAACCATCTCATATCCCTTATATTTTACATATTCCTCACTAATAATGTTAGAAGTGTCTGTGTGTAAAATTTGGGAGCTCTAGGTGTTAAAATAAAGGGTTAAATCATGGAAAAAAATGGCATGGGCTCCCGCACAATTTTCTCTGCCAGAGTGGGAAAGCCAGTGACTGAGGGCAGATATTAATAGCCTAGAGAGGGACCATGGTTATTGGCCCCCCTGGCTAAAAACATCTGCCCCCAGCCACCCCAGAAAAGGCACATCTGTAAGATGCGCCTATTCTGGCACTTAGCCACTCTCTTCCCACTCCTGAGTAGCGGTGGGATATGGGGTAATAAGGGGTTAATGTCACCTTGCTAATGTAAGGTGACATTAAGCCTGGTTAATAATGGAGAGATATCAATAACACACCTATCCATTATTAATCCAGTAGTAATAAAGGGTTAAAAATACCCACACACATTATGAATAAAGTATTATAATGAAATAAATAAACACATGGGGTTTTAAAATCTTTATTGTACTCTCAATCCAACTGACGACCCTCATTCTTCTGAAAAAAAAAGGAAAATGAAAAAACAACAATATCCCATACCTGTCCGCCGTACAGTCATGTCCCACGATGTAAATCCATCTGAAGGGGTTAAATAAATTTACAACCAGGAGCCTGCTAATGCAGCCGCCCCTGGCTGTGAAAACTGAGGAATGAATAGAATGCAGCTTCGTTGACTTGCGGTGTTACGCCCCCTGGTGGCATAAACTCATATGAACCATAGCGTGGGAATTTTTCTGAATATTTCCTTACGCTACAGTTCATATGAGTTTATGCCACCAGGGGGCGCAGCACTGCAAGTCAACGAAGCTGCATTCCATTCATTCCCCAGTGAGGCCCCTGCCCGCGAGGGCTCACAATCTACAAGGGATGGGTGAGGATACAGTAGGCAAGGGTAGAGTTGGTCGTGCAGTGGCTTAGTCGACCGGTGGTTGCTGCAGGTTGTAGGCTTGTCAGAAGAGGTAGGTCTTCGGGTTCTTTTTGAAGGTTTCCATAGTAGGCGAGGGTCTGATATGTTGTGGTAGAGTGTTCCAGAGTAAGGGTGATGGATGCGCGGGAGAAATCTTCTATGCAATTGTGGGAAGAGGAGATAAGAGGGGATATCTTGTGAGGATCGGAGGTTGCGTGTAGATAAGTACCAGGTGACGAGGTCACAGATGTATGGAGGAGACAGATTGTGGATGGCTTTGTATGCCATGGTTAGGGTTTTGAACTGGAGTCTTTGGGTAATGGGGAGCCAGTGCAGGGATTGACAGAGGGGAGAGGCCAGGGAATAGCGGGGGGACAGGTGGATTATTCGGGCAGCAGGGTTTAGAATAGATTGGAGTGCCTCTGTAGGATGTACTTTCAGTTAAATTAAAATATATGAAAAATGTCAAATGTTTCTAAACTCCATATGTAATTGCGTATATTGTTCGGCCTGTGTTAATCAGTTGTTTTCCTAATACAGTGACACAGATATTCCAGAGGCAGAGCCCACATGTATAAGGTAGTGGATGCATGGTGTGTTAAAGAGTAGTGCATAAAGTCTTTAGAGGTTTTATTCTACCTTTCTTAAATTATGTTCAAAAATCACATGGTTTTTTTTAAATTAGGATTAGGAATTAGGATGAGATTGGCAGTTACCAATCTTTAGAGTATTACAGATACTATCACAAACTACAGTTAGAACATTAAAGCCAATAAATAACACTGGTTTTCTCAAGAAAATGCTTCCAGTAAATATATTAAGCAGTAAATAAATAGCAGGAAAAATGGCAGGTGTAAGGTGCTTTCACACTGCATTCTAGCACTTGTTTGTTGGTCCCGTTTGGGCTTATGTTCAAAACACACCCATCCCCGGGATTCCAGCGTATACACTAATGCGGCCATAGACTATATTGGTACCGACCGAGTGAATGTGCACTCTTTCGTGCTTCATTTTCGGGTATCTACGCCTAATGGAGGCGGACACTCTGATGTAGTAGACTTCTCCAAATTCATGCATTTGCAAACAGTAGTCAGTCATTTCAGGATTCTTGCATCTCGTCAGTGCTAAGCAGTAGACTAGTTGGCTAGGTTAAAGCCTTTCAAGCCTTTGATGGAGGGTCTACTAGGTAAAGTAGGAGCCTGCCAAACTGGCTTAGGAAGTGTTAGAGACCATCCAGTGCTCCCTGAAAAAAAAAGAAATATAAATAGCCTCCTCAAAGAAGAAGAGAACAAGGTTCTTACATCCACCTATTGAAGGCAGGAAACCGAGAAGTCAACATTGACCCCTTAAAGAGGGGTATATAAATATATGGCCAAACCAGAATCTTCTGTAAAAAGAAAGTAGTTCTTCTTGCCCCTATTTGTATTTCGTGGCTGCTCACATCTGCCTCTGACAATCCTCTTTTGCAGATTCTGTCACATTTGGCCAATAAAATAATATTCATGCAGATGCAGTACTACGTTTTCTGTCAAAATACCACAGAACTCTGATTGTTGATTGCTTCCAACCAACCCTGTGTCTCCTCTCATACTGCTGTTTATTTCTCCTGTTCTGCTTCCATCTCTGTAAATACATTGTCTATAACACAGTACTATGCTATTGGAGGAAATATATCCATATGTTCTATATACACACACAACTTTGTTACTAATATTTGTAATGTCTCCACAGATTTGCCGCGAAAACAGTGTCCAGTGGAACCCTCGTCCTGGTGACCTTAACTCTGAAGGATGCCACTTCTGCACTGCTGACTATCAATAGCGAAAAAATGGTGATTGCAACCATGTTAGCAAAGGACATTGTCCAGGCCCTTGCGCAGTGATCAGTTTGCACTTGATTACGGAACAGGGCACACTTGGTTTTGGTTTAATATTTGCACTGAAATAACTGTAAAGATCAGATGCTGCGCGACTTATAGAGCATCTACCATGCTGATAACACTAATTTATAGGTTAATGTGTATTTATAAAACCATCATTGGAAAATCTTGAATTTATATGCCTAAATAAGAGGGAGATAAAATGGATATTGAAAGAGATAAAGACACTGTACTCATGTGACCTTAATTTTAATTTGCCTCGGAAATGTTATTATTAATAAACGTAGAACAATGAATGGAGAACCAAGTATCTTTATGGCATATTGTTACAATTATAGTTGTCTTTATATATTCAGAATTAATACAATGAAAGAGCCTCTTAAAATATTGTATTTACAACTTCTTTAGTGTACCCTTCAATGGTCCACATATTGGTTGATTTATAACAATATATTGATATACAGTAGTGAAGTTTTAATATTAAACAGTTATTCCTATCATCATAGATGAATATTGTCAGATAGCGCTTATAAAAAGAAGTACTTTTGCAATTTACTGCTTATAAAAATATCCAGCCATTCTTAAAATATTAACATTTTTCTTTACAGCTCGTTACCTAGGAAACCGACCACTGCTGCTTTTAAGCACTACGATGAAGCTGGGCAGGATTAGATGGGAATAGCAGGCTCCCACGATTCTTGGCAGCTTATAAACAGTGTACACATGCTCAATAGAAGTGAGACTGTAAGCACTGTGCATATTCTGCTTTAGCAGCGGTGGTCGGTTTCCATTGTTACGAGCTGTAAACAAAAGTGAAAATGTCTCAAGAACGGATGTAAATTTTAATAAGCAGTAAATTGCAAAATTGCTTGTAATTACAAGCACTATCTGGCAATATCCATCTATGAAAATGGGAGTAATTCATTAATTCGTACTGGGATGAGTATTGTCTGCTAAAAGTATAGTAGCTTGAGATCATATCATATAGATCATATAGTAATTAATTCAGTCAGAAAATCAGGTCTGAAACTTGTATAACTAAGGGTAGGTACACATTCCGTTTGTGTCCACTGCCAGGCCTATATGCTCAGGAGGTATGTGCCCACCAGTGGCCACAGTCAGGACTCATAAGGGCACACTATAAAAAAACAAATGTTTCTTTCACCTTAGCCCTCTGTATAGGAGTGTGCAGTGTTCTGTGCTTTTCTATATAGTTACATAAGCAGTATGCAGGAGTACATCTGTCAGATGGAGGCTGAAAGAACACACTTTATACCTCTATCTTTAGAATGGAAGTATAGCAATGTTATTGTTATGTTGTACTATTAGTATACATGTAATACTGGACAGTAGTTAAAGCCCCGAGCCAAGTGCTCCTGTCTTCTGTATGAGGCTGACACATAGGACGGCGGCTTATCTCCTGGAGAGCAATGCAATCGGCAGTCCGAAAGTGGACATGAGCTATCAACATCTCTCCCGACCACCAGTCGGCCAACGTTAGACTGTCAGCCGGGTCCGCTGCTATTAGTCTAATGTGTATGGGGCCTTTAAAGAGACATTGCTAAGGAGCCAATTGTTACATCCATTTGGGTGTTTTACTAGTGAATTATCCAAGAAGAAACACCATTGTAATTTGAGACATTTTAACTGGAGGGCCCACTGTATACATTTCTCAAAAAGATATTCGTGTGATGCTGCATTCTGTATATTCAGCACAATATACTAGTGAAAATTCTAGGTAGTCAATGCATTAAGATTACATTACTGAGAACAGCTAGTGCTTCTATCTGTGCTGTGCTTCCATGACTGTAGACAGCTGCGTTCTTAGGCTATGTGCACACGTTCAGGAGTTTTTGCGTTTTTTTGCGTTTTTTTCCGGCGATTTTCCGAATAAAAACGCTAAAAAAAAGCTTACATCAAGGATCCTATTATTAGAATGCAATCCTCAATTTTTGTGCACGTTGCGTTTTTTACCGCAAAAAAAAAAACGCATTGCGGAAAAAAACACAGCATGTTCAATAATTTTGTGGAAGATCTCCGGATTTGCCACTATATAATATAGTAGTGGAAAGCTCTGGAAAAATCTGCATTAAAAAACGCGATAAAAAAATGCGATAAAAACGCGAGCGGATTTCTTGCAGAAAAAGTCCAGTTTTGTTCAGGAAATTTCTGCAAAGAATCCTGAACGTGTGCACATAGCCTTAGCGACACAATATTGATAGACACACTGATGGGATGTGATACCGTGACAGTAGGACACTGTTTAACCCTGGGGTGACTCTTGTGGCTTCTTACTGTTTCCTACCCTGTGTACTGTTTCCAGTGTAACACTATAGTTTTATTTATTAACATCTGTCAATAAAGTGAACATGAAGACGCATAAGTGATCTGTGTCATTTTTTTTCCAAAATTATTTATGATAGACTTCCAGTTTCAGATAAAAAGTTATACACTGCAGTCAATCATTACATTTGGTAGCTGTAGGAGTTGCTTTATGTTCAGCAGGAGCGCACCAGGCCTCCCAGGCTTCCGGTATTTCTGATTGATTGACAGTTCTGACCATCGGCAATGTTGTGCTGCTGGCACAAGCTGTGTGGTCGCTCATGCTGCTATATGACCCAGCTTTGCCAATGCAGCATCAGAGGAGCCCACTTACACTGATCAGGAACTAGCAATGTTATATGGTGACTCAGCCAGCTTCAGACCTGCGCTTACAAGCTCTATACCAAATAGCTTGTAAACTCTGCATATATTGGTTCAACACTGCTAAACTGGAGTGGTGGCTGGTTCTCTAGGCAACAATACAATAAATTTAAAAATCCCTCTGTCCTTGAGAAAGAGGAATTTTAATAACAAATAAATTATTAAGTTTCTTGTTTTGATGATCATTTTGCAATTTTAACTGTATATGAACATGAAACTAATCCTTTAATTACTTTTCTATCTGCATAGCTGATAGACAGGGAAAGGGAAATGAGCCAGTCAGCCAGTTCATTTATTACAGCATTACACAGCATTAGTGATGTGCTGACACAGAAACCTTCCTCCCATGTTCTGCACAAGATAGAAGTGGAGCTGATATGACTGGGAACCAGAGCTCATAGCTGAAGATCTTGGCATCTCTGCAATAGATTAATATATTAGTTACATATACAGTAGTGTGGTAGTTCGGCTGCACACAGAGGTAGACACTGGTACACTGCGGCTTTAAGAACTTCCTTTGGTTTATTATAGGCAGCATAAATCAAGGTGTAGTAAAGCAAAATGTGGTGTGAAGTAAGAGAATACTTCTTGCAATCTGCACAAAGTTTCATGGAAAATGAAAAAGGAGGAAAATGAAGCAAAAGAGTCAAGAGGAGATCTAAGAAGATACCCAGTTTGGGACAGAAGCAGATTAATATGAGTGTACAGAAAAATATAAAAAAATTGAGAATCCTCGGTAGTTGATACCTTTTATTGGCTAACTGAAAAGATGGTAATAAATAGCAGCTTTCAAGACTACTCTGGTCTCTTCATCAGGCTCAGTATTACAGAAAATCTTAAAGAGTCACATAATTATTCACAACAGGACATAGAATAGAGCAGTAAGACCAGTGACATGAAGCAGAACTATCAGTATGGGAAGGGGAGACACAGCTGTGGCTGTAAATATTGGAGCAGTTCATAGATAAGGAGTGTGAAAGTTTTATTGTCCACTGATTGAGGTCTGCTCTGGGGGTTGTAATGCCCCAAAAAGGACTGAGGAGCACATTCTTTAGTTGATGTAGAAAGACATAAATCCATGTGACGCATTTATTCATTGATACTTCTGCTCACATCACTTGTGTCATTACACTATTCTATGTCCTGTTGTGTGTAAATATGTGACTCTTCAGATTTTCCATTATACTGAGTCCCTGATAAAGAGACCTGAGTAGTCTCGAAAGTTGCTATTTGTTATAGTTTTTTTCAGTTAGACACTAAAATGTATTATCCACTGAGGACGCTCAGATTTTTATATTTTTCTATCTGCTGGATAATGTGCAAAAAAAGTATATTTTTCCTGTAACAAGATGAGTTTACAGAAATTAATGGATAGTGTACTGATACTGTGAGGAAGTGGACAATAAAGTTGAAGTTGATGCCTAGCTGAGTAACGGCAAGCGAACACCGCCATCTGCTGGTCAAAGGCAAAGGTGAAAGTAAAGAAATATTTACAGTAGCAGCAATCTCTTAGTGGGAACCTATGTTCCCAAAGGAGAAGATTAAAGACAAGACCCGGTTTCCTCCCACATTCCAAAGACATACTGATAGGGAATTTAGATTGTGAGCCCCAATGGGGACCGCGAAAATAATGTGTGCAAACTGTAAAGCGCTGCGGAATATGTTAGTGCTATATAAAAATAAAGATTATTATTATTATTATTATTATTATTAAGGGTCCGAGAGCGATCAGATGCCGGAGAAGACCTGAACTGTGAGAAAGTTTGTGACCAGCACCAGTAGAAGTCCATAAGTAGCACCAGTGGAAGCTCATAACCATATCCAAACCAAGCTCAGGAGACAATCCGGCTGTAGCAGAGTACCGTCCCTGTGCGCCATTACTTCCAGCGCAGACTTACAATACAGGGTGTGGGTTGGGGCCATGCTTCAAGGAACGGAGAAGGCCAGTGCAATGAGCACACTGTATACCAGGTGACTCACATATCTAGGACTTGCAGCCTAGCGGGAAATACCAGTGACCCCCACTAGGGCCAGTGTAACGATCAGAAGTGTTTGTAGAGACTACAATGGGAACAGGACAAGTACTGAGAGTGATACCCGTTAAGTTGAGACATAAAGGCATTAACAGTTGTTTTACTGTATTAACCCTGTTACTGTAACCCAACATATAGTGCTTACTTGTATATATACAGTGGTGGAAATAAGTATTTGATCCCTTGCTGATTTTGTAAATTTGCCCACTGACAAAGACATGAATAGTCTATAATTTTAAGGGTAGGTTAATTTTAACATTGAGAGATAGAATCAAAAATTAAATCCAGAAAATCACATTGTATAAATTATACATATTTATTTGCATTTTGCAGTGAGAAATAAGTATTTGATCCCATACCAACCATTAAGAGTTCTGGCTCCTACAGACCAGTTAAGAGACCACTGCAAAATTTTCAGTTTGTCTGATTTTTCTCTTTATAGGTATATTTTTGAGTAAAATGTAAATTGTTATTTTATTCTATAAAATACTGACAACATGTCTCCGAATTTCCAAGCAATAAATTTTGTATTTTTTTTTTCTAAAAATGATAAGTGGTCAAAATGAAATAAAAGAACCAGTGCTTTCAGACCTCAAATAATGCTAAGAACACAAGCTCATAATCATTTAGAAGCAACAATACTGATGTTTTAACTCAGGAAGAGTTCAGAAATCAATATTTTCTGGAATAACCATGATTTTTAATCACAGCTTTCATGCGTCTTGGCATGCTTTCCACCAGTCTTTAACACTGCTTTTGGGTGACCTTATGCCACTCCTGGTACAAAAATGTAAGCAGTTCTTCTTTGTTTGATGGCTTGTGACTATCCATCTTCCTCTAGATTACATTCCAGAAGTTTTCAATGGGGTTTAGGTCTGGAGATTGGGCTGGCCATGACAGGGATTTGATGTGGTGGTCCTTCATCCACACATTGATTGACCTTGCTGTGTGGCATGGCGCATTGACCTGCTGGAAAAAAAATAGTCCTCAGAGTTGGGGAACATTGCCTGAGCAGAAGGAATCAACAGTTTTTCCAGGATAACCTTGTATGTGGCTTGATTCATACGTCCTTCGCAAAGATTAATCTGCCCAATTCCAGCCTTGCTGAAGCATCCCTAGATCACCACCGATCCTCCACAAAATTTCACAGTGGGTGCAAGACACCGTGGCTTGTACGCCTCTCCAGGTCTCCGTCTAACCATTAGACGACCAGGTGTTGGGCAAAGCTGAAAATTAGACTCAGAGAAGATTACCTTACTCCAGTCTTCTATGGTCCAATCCATATGGTCTTTGGCAAACTTCAGCCTGGCCCCCTTTGCTTCTCATTGATAAAATGCTTTTTTCTAGCTTTACATGACTTGAGTCCTGCATCTAGAAGCCTGTTACGAACTGTTCATATTGTGCACTTCACCCCAGCTGCCATTTGCCATTCCTTTTGTAGGTCACTTGATGTCATCCTGCGGTTGCTGAGTGACATTTGAATAAGATTACGGTCATCCCGGGCAGTGGAGAGTCATTTTCACCCTCTGCTGGTCTGTAGCTTTGTTGTTCCCAATGTCTGCTGCTTGGCCTTGTTGTAATGGACTGCCATCTTAGAAATTTTAAGGATGGAGGCAACATGACGCTCACTGTATCCCTCTCCTAGTAAAGCCAGAATTGAGCCCTTCTTTTCCTCACTCAAGACTTTTCTTTTCAACTCCTTTGGCATGGTTAAAAGTTATTTTTTCATTCCTATTACTTTTGGGTTATAGCTAGCACTTGCTTTGCCATCCAGCTTGTCATATTGCAAGAGGATTGTGAATACCACAGCAGAGTTTTTTATACTTTCCTTCATTAAATAAGATTTGGTTCAGGTGATCACCTAATCAGAAGCACATTAAGTAGAATGAGGTGTCCTCTGGTTGGAATTCAACTGACACTGGAATGGAATGGCTGTCACACATGTAGAGAAGCTGATTTTTATATTTTTATAAAACTGTGCAGTGGTCTCTTAATTTTTGTCAGAGCTGTATATATGTTTATATATTACATAGATAGATAGATAGATAGATAGATAGATAGATAGATAGATAGATAGATAGATAGATAGAATAAAAGCCAGCAATTCATGTGCCGCATACAGTATAATCACAGCGAGACAGGTTAGAATAGAATGGATAGAATAGATATGTACAAATAGAATACATAGATATATAGATGGTAGTGACACACACATGTATACATGTATTTATATTACATAGATAGATAGAATAGCTGGGAAGTCATTTGCCTTGTACTGTAAAATCCCAGCAGGAGCCGACAGGATAGAAGAGATGGATTGCATACAGTAAATACAAATAGAATAGGTAGATGTATAGATGTCAGTGACAAATACAATTAGTAAAGTGTGTGTGCAGCTTACTTTACGCGTATTTAATTAATAAAAGATTTTTTTTCAGAAAAAAATCGCACAATTTTCGTAACCAGGAGAGGGAAAGACGACGGGTGGGAGCCGATGTTTATAGCCTGGGAGCTTCCCAGGCTATTAATATGAGCTCACAGCTGTATAATTAGCCTTTACTGGCTATTAAAATGGGGGACCCTAAAAAAATGATGTAGTGTCCCCCTATAATTAATAACCAGCAAAGGCTATGCAGACAGCTGTGGGCTGATATTAATAGCCTGGGAAGGGGCCATGGATACTGGCCCTTCCAGGCTAAAAACATCAGCTCTCAGCCACCCCAGAAAAGGCGCAGCTCTAAGATGCGCCAGTTCTGGCACTTAGCCTCGCTCTTCCCACTTGTACTGTAGCGGTGGCAAGTGGGGTGATAGTTGGGTGGATTGATGTCACCTTTGTAGTGTCTGGTGACATCAAGGCCCGAGGTTAGTAATGGAGAGGTGTCAATAAGACGCCCCCATTACTAACCCCATAGTCACATTGTAAGAAAACACAGACACCAAGAATAAAAGTCCTTTAACTGAAAAAATGACACAGACTCCTTTAATAATGTCAATTAAACCATACTTACGACCTCGCCTAATTCCACCAAAGCCCTCGTTCTCCTGTAATAAACCAAAAATATAAAACAGCAATATCCCTCACCTATCCGTTGTTCTGTCCCACGCCGTAATCCATGTCTGGGGGATAATTAGTTTTCAACCTTGACGGTGCCAAGATGCAACCATCCAGGCTGAGAACTACTGGTGAATGAGATGCTGTGAGCGCAGCCTCAGTGACTAATGGTGACGTCACTGAGGCTCCGTTGGATGATCTGCGGTGACCTTAGTGAGATCCCCGCTAGCACCATGAGAAAGTCGCACGGTGCAAAGGTGAGTTCACTGTAATGAAAGTCTCACTGTGAAATTCTCACCAATCTGCTTGCCTATTGTCCTGTAGCCCATCGCAGCCATGTGCAGGTCTACAATTTTGTCCCTGGTGTCCTTAGACAGCTCTTTGGTCTTGGCCATGGTGAAAAGGTTGGAGTGTGATTGATTGTGTATCAAATATTTACTGTATTTTCCCCACTGTATATTGTGTATGTCTAACATAAAGGCTGTAAAATCTGAACAGCCCAGGATGCTTAAGGCCTCTTTCACATTTCCGTTGGTACGGGGCTGTCGCAAACCGTCGGCCCGACGTACCGACGGATGATGGGCACAATTGTGCACAACGTGGGCAGCGGATGCAGTTTTACGACGCATCCGCTGCCCATTGTGAAGACCGGGGAGGAGGGGGCGGAGCTCCGGCCTCGCATGCCTCGAAATGGCAGATCCGACGGACAAAAAACGTTCCCTTGAACGTTTTTTTGTCACGACAGACCGCAAAAACACGACGCATCCGTCGCACGACGGATGCGACGTGTGTCCATCCATCACAATCCGTCGTTAAAGTCAATGGCAAAAAAATGGATCCTGCAGGCACACTTGCAGGATCCTTTTTTTGCCATAACGACGGATTGCGACGGATGCCTGAAAACGGAAGTGTGAAAGAGGCCTAACCCCTTTACCCCCAAGGGTGGTTTGCATGTTAATGACCGGGCCAATTTTTACAATTCTGACCACTGTCCCTTTATGAGGTTATAACTTTGGAACGCTTCAACGGATCCCGGTGATTCTAACACTGTTTTCTCGTGACATATTGTACTTCATGTTAGTGGTAAAATTTCTTTGACATTACTTGAATTTATTTGTGAAAAAAAAAAGAAATTTGGCGAAAATTTCGCAATTTTCCAACTTTGAGTTTTCATGCCCTTAAATCACAGAGATATGTCACACAAAATACTTAATAAGTAACATTTCCCACATGTCTACTTTACATAAGCACAGTTTTGGAACCAACATTTTTTTTTGTTAGGGAGTTATAAGGGTTAAAAGTTGACCAGCAATTTCTCATTTTTACAACACCATTTTTTTTTTAGAGACCACATCTCATTTGAAGTCACTTTGAGGGGTCTATAGGATAGGAAATACCCAAGTGTGACACCATTCTAAAAACTGCACCCCTCAAGGTGCTCAAAACCACAGTCAAGAAGTTTATTAACCCTTCAGGTGTTTCACAGGAATTTTTGGAATGTTAAAAAAAAATGAACATTTAACTTTTTTTCACAAAAAATGTACTTCTGATCCAATTTGTTTTATTTTACAAGGGTAACAGGAGAAATTGGACCCCAAATGTTGTTGTACAATTTGTTCTGAGTACGCCGATACCCCAGATTTGGGGGTAAACCACTGTTTGGGCGCATGACAGAGCTCGTCACAGAAGTTTATAATGTAGAGCCGTAAAAATAAAAAATCTTATTTTTTTCACAAAAATTATTTTTCACCCCCAATTTTTTATTTTCCCAAGAGTAACAGGAGAAATTGGACCACAAAAGTTGTTGTACAATTTGTCCTGAGTACGCTGATACCCAATATGTGGGGGTAAACCACTGTTTGGGCGCATGGCAGAGCTCAGAAGGGAAGGAGCGTTATTTAACCTTTCAATGCAAAATTAGCTGGAATTGAGATAGGACGCCATGTCGCGTTTGGAGAGCCCCTGATGTGCCTAAACAGTGGAAACCTCCGAAAAGTTACCCCATTTTGGAAACTAGACCCCCAAGGAACTTATCAAGATGTGTAGCGAGCACTTTGAACCCCCCAAGTGCTTTACAGAAGTTTATAATGTAGAGCCGTGAAAATTAAAAAATCCTTTTTTTTCCTCAAAAATGATCTTTTAGCCCTTAATTTTGTATTTTCCTAAGGGTATCTGGAGAAATTGGACCCCAAAAGTTGTTGTGCAATTTGTCCTGAGTACGCTGATACCCCATATGTGGGAGAAAACTACTGTTTGGGCACATGGCATAGCTCGGAATGGAAGAAGTGGCGTTTTGGAATGCAGACTTTGATGGAATGGTCTGTGGGCGTCATGTTGCGTTTGCAGAGCCCCTGATGTACTTAAACAGTAGAAACCCCCCACAAGTGATGGGAACTAGACCCATCAAGGAACTTATCTAGATTGTGGTGATCACTTTGAACCCCCAAGTGTTTCACTAAGGTTTATAACGCAGAGCTGTGAAAATAAAAAATCCTTTTTTTTCCACTAAAACCGTCTCCATCTATCCCCAACCTGCACAAATTGCTTATCCTGCTGATACCCCTGTCAGGGATTTAATTTCTCAGGACTTTCTTAATCCCACAAATGCTTAATATCACAGGCCGGGAAGGTCGTGAGTACCACCAGCTGTGATCTTTGGAGCGAACAGCTCTCTGTAGTTGTCAATTACACGATTGGCCGACGATCAACGGAGAAGGCCGCAGCCTGTTCGCACCACGAGGTCAGCTATCGGAAAATTAACGGTGAGCGTATGGCATTTACACCTCCAGATTGCAACACATGGAATATGTGTATACACCCTTGTATGGTCGCCACTAACTCTCTGATAACCCCAGACTACTCGCCGCCACCACCAATCTGTCTTGGTCGATTGGACACTGATTATGGTGCTTATCATTTCGAGTCGTAGTTTACAGCACAGAAGGAACAGAACTATTCAATTTTATATTTAATCCAAAGAAGGGCAGTGTTTATGAAAAATATACAAAAGATTTTACAAGGGAGACAAAACAATACAGCATAAACAGTTACAGAAAATGAAAAGGATTAACGGGAGCACTTACTACACCAATCACAGAGACTATTCAGTTTAGCCGAAGGAGAGCTCTTCGCTTTAGGCCGTTAATAAACGGGGTCCCTGCATACACGATATGTAACTCTGCATGAACAACAGATCATAATTGGGATTGATCTTTTATCAGACCCTGAGTCCCACCCACGCACACCCCTGTGATAACCTCACATTTGGCAGGGGTTATAATTAAGAGAAAATATGTGTATTTTTGCCTAGTTATCTGGGTGCTGAAAATGTACATCTCATTAATACCTGATGTATATAAATTTCAATATTCTATATTTTCACCCGGAGACATACTGTCTGCCCTCTCATTGTAACTGTAGTGACCATGGCTGTTTGTAAAAGGTGCACGATCTTCTTTGATCCACTCAAAGTCTAATAAGACTTTTCCTGTCTCTCTCTCTCTCTCTGTGGACAATACACATCCTCTTCAGTCACCTGGGCATAAAGAGGAATCCTTGTATTTTAATTAAGCTGCTTCACATCTCTTTGTGCACTGCCATTTTACATAAAGGCAGCTCCAGTGCTAGCTCCTGTCTCCTCATAACAAATGATAGAGAAAAGAAAAAAAGGGAGGGGGATATGAGGAACATCAAGGATTTTTTATATTTTCTATGACACCCAATGATGAGCTGCTGCCAAATGTGTTCCTATTACTGCACCTACTGTGTGGTACTGTGTGTCCTCTAAATTTCCTCCTACTGGATCTGTAGATTCCCTTTTCATTGCACTCGTAAAGTTTGATGTAAACAAAAGTGCCCCACAAAAACATTGAGATACCTTTACAGTGAATTCCTTCATACACACAGTATGATGACCATACTGTACCTCACCTCTCAACTGCCCTGGAAAAGTATGGTGACCCCCAACACAGTATGATCCCCCAACTGTGACTCCCACACAGCCCTCCATGAAGTATAATGGGCTTATATACAATTTAATGGCCCCACATCTCTCCACATTGTACAATCGCTCCCATATCCCATACAATATAATGCATCCCATACTCTATATATTATAATACACCCCATGGCACATACAGTATACTGCACCCCATAAGCTCACACAGTATACTGTACCTCATAGTCCATACAGTATAATGCATCCCATGGTCCATACAGTTTAATGCACCCCATAGTCCATATAGTATAATGCACCACATGGCCCAAACAGTATAATGAACCTCATAGCCCATACAGTATAATGCACCCCATAGTCCATTTAGTATAACGCACTCCATGGCCAATACAGTATAATGCACCCCATAGTCCATACAGTATAATGAACCTCATAGTCCATACAGTATAATGCACCCCATAGTCTATTTAGTATAATGCACCCCATAGTCAATACAGTATACTGCATCCCATAGTCCATACAGTATACTGTACCTTATAGTCCATACAGTATAATGCAACCCATGGTCCATACAGTTTAATGCGCCCCACAGTCCATATACTATAACACACCCCATGGCCAATACAGAATAATGCATCCCCCATGGTCCATACAGTATAATGCACTCCAAAGTCCATACTCTGTAGTATAATACACCCCATGACCCAGTCAGTATATTGCACCCTATAGTCCATGCAGTGTAATGCCACCCATAGTCCATACAGTATAATGTAGCCCATATAGTATAATGCACCCCATAGAGCATACAGTATAATGTAGCCCATAGTCCATATGTACCCACCCCATAACCCATACAGTATAATGGGCGCCATGGCTCATAGAGTATAATGCACCCCATAGTCCATACAGTATAATGCACCCCATAGTCCATATAGTATAACACATTCCATCGCATATACATAATAATGCATCCCCCATGATCCATACAGTATAATGCACTCCAAAGTCCATACTCTGTAGTATAATACACCCCATGGCCCATTCAGTATATTGTATTGACTAGTCTATGCAGTATAATGCACCCCATAGTTCATAGAGTATAATGTAGCCCATATAGTATAATGCACCCCATAGTGCATACAGTATAATGTAGCCCATAGTCCATATAGTATAATGCACCCACCCCATAACCCATACAGTATAATGTGCCCCATGGCCCATAGAGTATAGTGCACCCCATGGCCCATACAGTATAGTGCAACCCATGACCCATATAGTATAATGAACCCCATAGTCCATACAGTATACTGCACCCCATAGCCCATACAGTATACTGCACCTCATAGTCCATACAGTATAATGCACCCCATGGTATATACAGTATAATGTAGCCCATGTAGTGTAATGCACCCCATAGCCCATACAGTATAATGTAGCCCATAGTTCATACAGTATAATACACCCACTCCATAAGCCATACAGTATAATGCACCCCATAGTCCATACAGTATAATGCACCCTATAGTCTATATAGTATAATGCACCCCATGGCCCATACAGTGTAATGCAACCCATGACCCATATAGTATAATGAACCCCATTGTCCATACAGTATACTGCACCTCAAAGTCCATACAGTATAATGCACCCAAGTCCATATACTGTAATATAATATACCCCATGGCACAGTCAGTATAATGCACTCCATAGTCCATACAGTATAATGCACCCCATAGCCCATACAGTATAATGCACCCCCTAAGGCCCATACAGTATAGTGCATCTCCCCATGGTCGATACAGTATAGTGCATTCCCCATGGTCCATACAGTAGACTGCATCCCCCATGGTTCATACAGTATAATGCATCCCCCATGGTCCATACAGTATAGTGCATCCCCCCATGGTTCATTAAGTATAATGCATCACTCCATGGTCCATACAGTACAGTGCATCCCGCCATGGTCCTTACAGTATAATGCATCCCCCTGTGGTCCATACAGTATGATGCATCCCCTATAGTCCATACAATATAGTGCATCCCCTCCATGGTCTATACAGTATAGTGCATCCCATCATGTTCCATACAGTATATTGCATCCCTAATAGTCTTCACAGTATAATGCATCCCCCTATGGTTCATACAGTATAATGCATCCCCCCCATGGTCCATACTGCATAATGCATCCCCCCATGTTCCTCGGTACAGTTTTATGGCCACCATAATGTTTAAAAAAAACAATAAAATATAATACTCACCTCTCCTTCTTGTTCCTCCGCTGCTCCGGTCTCTGCAACTTGTCTTCTGAAGAGTTGCAAATCTCAGCATAGAGGACACCATGTAGTAACATCATTGTACTGAAACGTCAGACACCGAGGCAGAATGATGGAGGAGAAAGCGTCAGCTGACTCACCCTCTTCTATCATTGTATTCAACTATATCAGCACATGCCGATACAGTTGAACTTGCAGAGTGGCCCGATGACCACCCCATCTCACGGGCCCCATAACGGCAATGCAGGGGTATCGTCCCTTCCCTGCTCTGCAGCAGAGTTTAACTGTATTGTCACACTGCGCATGCTGATACAGTGAAAAGTAGCGTAGCTCCAGGTGGACCCCTCAGAGTGCAGGGTCCATCCGGTCCCCACCCAGTAGCTAAGCTACTGTTTCAGATGGAGCAAATCCTTTAATAAATTCCCCCAAATGTGTGATGGAAAACTAAACAATACACTTAGGCTATATTCACACAGCTCACTTTGGGATACATTTTGTATGCAGAAAAGTAGCTGAGATTTACAATGCCCCTAAAAGCTATGAGATTCCAGAAATCTCATGCACACACAGCTTTTTTTACTGACTAAATTTGAAAACTGTAGCATTTTTTAAAATCTGCAGCGTGTCAATTCTTTCCACATTTTTTTCACCTATGAAAAGCAATGCGAAAATGTACACATTTTTGCAGCATTATTAGTGAATAAAACCAACTTTATTAACACGTATTATAGACAAATTACACATATAATCCGCCTGGAAAGCACAGCAAAAATGCAAATATTGGCTGCGTTTTATATGCAGTGTTTTTACTGCTAAATGAGAAAATTTGGGCTGCCGAAAAGAATGCTGCAAAAACGCCACAAGTGAATATAGCTTATTGCAATGCAAAATTTAGAAGAGATTTTATCTTGTCCACAATTACGGAACAATAATTTTTCTACCGTAAAAGGAAAAAAAATTCACTTTGAAACCCCTCTCATCTTTGTTTACACGTATAATTGTAAATATTTTTAGAAAAAATTATTTATAAAAAAATTTGCTTCATAATATTGTTTCAGAAAATTGTGTTGGAAATCCCACCCCTCTCCTGACCACCCAAAACATGTAAAAGCTTATAGATTAGAACACCAGTTACATACAGTGAATATGTTTAGTTATACATTGGTAGCAACAACAAAAAAACCTTGTGAAGTTAGCTGTCCATAGGAACTAATGAGAGGTCAGCTTTCATTTTCTACATTATTCTGGAAAAGTCATGGATACTAAGAGGTTGGTTGCTATAGCCAACAAGGCCATCTTTTCTGTTATCTATTGTTAACGCCTCTATTTTAGTGCATGTCCACACAATGTATTTTTCGTGATATCTGAGTGTTGTCTGTGAGAAAAACAGCAGCTGATCAGCCGGCGCGATCCAAGAAGCTGGGTTTCCTCTGCAGCTTATTCGGTAAGAGCTATAGCTTGCTGAATAAGAGGGAACCAGAACATATTCGCTCAACTCTACTAGAAATCCCATATTCACTGTGTGTATGTGTACCTGCAGATCACCTGTGGAGACTGACATAAGGCGCGTGTTTCAGGACCGCAGCATGTCAATTTCTCTTGCAGACACGCAAGTCTCCACAACAGAAATGTAATCAATAGAATGTATTGAATGCTGTAAATCCGCACGGTTCATTGAACACATGTGGATTTACCTACGTTCAATAGAACGCAGAGTTTTTGATGCAGCGAAAATACACTGCATCCAAAACACTGAGGGTATGTTTCCACGTTCAGGAAACGCTGCGTTTTTGACGCTGCGTTTTTCCGCAGCGTCAAAAACGCAGCGTCCAGATGTTACAGCATAGTGGATGGGATTTCATGAAATCCAGACTCCACTATGCATTAAAAAACGCATGCGTGGTGCGTTTTTTCGAAACGCAGCATGTTGCTACTATGAGCAAAACACGCAGGAACACCGCAGGTGACCTGCCAGTGACCTCAGGTGCAGTTTTGGTCAGGATTTTACCTGCATAAAATCCTGACCAAAGCCTGAAGCAAAACTGAACGTGGAAACATACCCTGATACTTCCGGAAAATGGGCACATAGCCTAAGTGTTTTTGATGCGTTTCCGCAAGAGAAATTGACATGTTGCAGATTTGAAACTCGCACCACAGGTCAGTTTATGCAGCATAAATAAGAAGCATATTGGGCATGAGATTTCTAGAACTCCCATCCACTTCGTTGGAACTGTAAGACGCTGCATCTTTGACACAGGGGAAACATGCAGCATCAAAAACACAATAATGCTCATTGCGGGAACGTAGCCTAAGAAAAACGGATTCCACACCAATAGTAAAAATGGACATATGATCCAAGAATGGGTGAAAATCAGATCCAGACCACTAGGGTTACATTCCCACGATGAGCTCTTAGTGCATTTTTGATGCTGGGTCTTACAGTTCTAGCAAAGTGAATGGGATTTATAGAAATCTCATGCAAACTCCTGTGCCCGCTGATAAAGAGAAATGAATATGCACTGCATTCCACGCCCATGGTTTGGAGGGCAATGCATATTCATTTTTCTGTCTTCCTGGTATAAATGGCCCCATCCTGTTACTGGTATGATTGGTCCCATCGTTTTCCTTTTATAATTGGCCCATCCAGTTCCTGGTATGCATGGCCACATCAGAAAAGATTTAAAAAAAACAATTAATTGCAGCAGGTTCCTATCTACCCATAAATGCAGGCTTGATTCATAGCTCCCCGGCATCGTGCTCCTGTGCATGCATACTTCTCTGCTCTGTTGAGGGCAGAGCAAAGTACTGCAGTGTGCAGGCACCTGGAAAGGTCAGAGAGGCCCAGCGGCTGCACACTGCAGGAATTTACTCTGCCCCCAACAGTCAGAGAAGCACGCATGCGCAGGAGTGCGATGCCGGGGAGCTATGAATCAAGCAGGAGGGCGTCGTCGCAAGAAGAGGGGAGGCGCCGTACCCGGACTTGCGACACCCATCGCAGGTCAGACCGGGGGTTATCTTTAGCATTACAGAATGCCGTAGATAAGCCCTGTAAGGCCGGTTTCACACGTCAGTGGCTCCGGTACGTGAGGTGACAGTTTCCTCACGTACCGGAGACACTGACACACGTAGACCCATTAAAATCAATGCAGATGTCATTGATTTTTTGCGGACCGTGTCTCCGTGTGCCAAACACGGAGACATGTCAGTGTTCGTGGGAGCGCACGTATTACACGGACCCATTAAAGTCAATGGGTCCGTGTAAAACACGGACCGCACACGGACGTTCTCCGTGTGCAGTCCCTGTGGCGTGCAGGAGACAGCGCTACAGTATGCGCTGTCCCCCCCACATGGTGCTGAAGCCGCCATTCATATCTTCCCTGCAGCAGCATTTGCTGCATAGAAGATATGAATAATAGTGTTTAAAAGAAAGATCTATCTGTCCCCCCCCCCGCTGTTCTGAAAATACTCACCCGCCTCCCTCGCATTGTCCTGTCCTGGCCGCACCTTCTACTGTATGCGGTCACGTGGGGCCGCCGATTAGAGTCATGAATATGTGGCTCCACCTCCCATAGGGGTGGAGCCGCCTATTCATGACTGTAAATGAGTGGCCTCACGTGACCGCATACAGTAGAAGGTGCGGCCAGGACAGGAAGCAGCGACAGCCAACGAGGGAAGCGGGTGAGTATTTTCAGAACAGCGGGGGGGCGCACAGGGGGTGGGAGGGTGGCGGACAGATAGATCTTTCTTTTAAACACTATTATTCATATCTTCTATGCAGCAAACGCTGCTGCAGAGAAGATATGAATCGCGGATTCAGCACCAGATGCTGGTACGTGTGGTACCCAGCACGGTGCGTGTGGTACCCAGTGGGCACACGGGCGGCACACGTGTGCCGCAAGTGTGCCACACTGATGTACACCAGAAACGTAGGGGCACACGGACACGGATAATTCCGGTACTGATTGTTTCCGGTACCGGAATTATCTGGACGTGTGAGACTGCCCTAAGGCAGTGGCCGCATCTTATAGCGGTCAAAACAGCTGACAGGTTCCCTTTAAAATCTGCAGAATTTCAATTTTTAAATCATATTTGTTATTTATAATTTAAATTATCGCAGTGTATTTCACCCATACTAATGAGTGGGGGAAAATACACAACAAAGGCATGTAAAAAACATGATAAAAAATGTATTTTATATAGTGTTCTTTCTGCCAAAACATTAGTATATGCAGCAGAATTTTCTCCTGCAAATCCTGAACATGTGCACATAGCCTTAGTCCCTGTCCTGTGTCCCTCCCAATCATTATAAGTCCTTGATGGCATCATAATGAATTTGGGGGTGGAAGAAGACGCCATCAGGTACTGAGCATCCTCTGCCACTTCTCAATTCATTACAAGTCCCTGATAGCGTCTTCTCCCTCCTTTCGTTATAAAGTGTCCTATGCACCTTATCACCTCCTCTCTCCAATATTCAGTTCCTGATAGTGAATTGTGAGGTGGTGGACGACTCTGTCAGGGACTTAGCACCCTCCACCACCTAACTCATTTTACATCCATAACTTCCTCCTCCCCCTCACCCTGTTCATAAGTCCATTATAAGTCACCCTTACTTCCATCCCAATCCCCCACCCCCTCATTTTCCTCTCCCTCACATCCATCATTGTCCTCTCCCTCACATCCATCATGGTTCTTTCTCCTACCCCCTTCATTGTCCTCTCCCCCACATCCAATATTGTCCCTCCTCCACCACCAACATTGTCCTCTCCCCCACTTCAATTATTGTCTTCACCACCATCCCATCATTGTTCTCCCCCACCACCCCTCATTTTCATCTCAACCGTGTTCAATTTGTCTGAAGGTGGGGACAGTGACGCTGATTGGGCGCCGGAGTCAGATGTGCGAGTGCCGACAGCATGAAAATGACGCCAGCACAGGAGGTGAGTATAGGCTTTTTTATTTCATCTGGGCCAAGCATGGGGTATGAGAAGAAGTTGTCCAAGTAGTTCACACCTTCTTTAAACTCAATGGCCCCCGTCGGCGGCTATGCCTTAGGCCGGTTTCACACGTCAGTGGCTCCGGTATGTGTGGTGAGTTTCCTCATGTACCGGAGACACTGACTCACGTAGACACATTAAAATAAATGTGTCTCTGCACATGTCAGCGTGTTTTCACGGACCGTGTGTCCGTTTGCAAAACACGAAGACATGTCAGTGTTCGTGGGAGTGCACGGATCACACGGACCCATTAAAGTCAATGGGTCTGTGTAAACACGTACCGAACACGGATGCTGTCCGTATGCCGCCCGTGTGCCGACTGAGGACCACACGGACCGTGCAGGAGAGAGCGCTAGAGTTAAGCGCTGTCCCCCTGCGTGTGGTGCTGAAGCCGGCATTCATTGCTTCTTCCCAGCAGCGTTCGCTGGAGAGAAGGAATAACAAATCAAGGTTTTTGGGTTTTTTTGTGTTTAAAATAAAGTTCGTGGTCACCTCCCGCCTCCCACCCCCTGTGCGCCCGCCCGCTTGCATTAAAATACTCACCCAGCTCCCTCTCAGTGCGGCAGCTTGTCCTGTGTGAGCGGTCACGTGGTGCCGCTCATTACAGGGATGAATATGCGGCTCCACCTCCCATGCAGAAATGGTGATGTGTTTCTATTAAGCTATGTTCACACTAGGTGTTTTAGCAGCTTTTTTTTTTTTGCTGCATTTTTTTTAAATTTTCAGCTGCTTTTTTCAGTACCAGCAAAGCCTATGGGATTTCAGAAATCTCATGCACACACATTGGTTGTTTTGTCATCAGTATTTTGTGCTTTGCATGTTTTTTTGGACATAGAGCATGTTACTTTTTTCAGCATTTTTCACCCATTGAATTGAATGGGAAAAACATACCAGAACCGATGCAAAAAATGCAGCAAAACCTGAGTTTTTGCAGCAGCTGCTTTCCTGCCAAGCAGTCAGGCTGAAAAAAACGCAGCAAAAATGCCCAGTGTGAACTTAGCTTTAGGCCGGGGTCACACTTGTAACTGCAATGTGAGAAACCCACGCGAGTCTCTCGCCTCAATACCTGGCACTGCCACCGACACTCAGGATCGGAGTGTGCGGCTACATGTTTTTCTATGTAGCTCCGGTCCCTAGAGCCGGCGGCAGTGCCGGGTAATGAGGTGAGTTTCTCGCATTGCAGTTACAAGTGTGACCCCGGCCTTACACTTTTCCTCTGCCTGTCACTCTTCTGGTTTTGGAAATGTGGAGAATTTTCTTTGTTTTTATTCAAGTGTACAGGCACCACCAAGTGATTTTACAGAAACAACAAGTGGTTGCGGACCATGACTCATGGTCCGCAACCACTTGTTGTTTCTGTAAATTCACTTGGTGGTGCCTGTACACTTGAATAAAAACAAAGAAAATTCTCCACATTTCCAAGACTTTGAGTGCGGCTACTTTTTGTGTATTTGACCTTGGATGTCTAGCCAGCACCTTCCTCATTGAACTCTACAGTGTGCCCATTATATTCTTTTCCGGATACGACTCTTCTGGTTTTGGCCTACAAATACTGATGGACCAAAATATTGACGTGTGAACATGGCCTTTATCCTATTTTTCAGAGATTCAGATGGAAACCCTGAACAAGATAAAAAATGGTCCATTTTTATGTAAAAACTATATAATAAAAAGTGACATTTAATTGAGACCTTAAATGAATCTTTTTTTTTCTCTTTCACGGAACAGAGGCCACCAGCAGCCCGCAATGCCTGAGCGGGCACCGTGACCACACACTCCTCCAGGAAGAAGCGGGGCTCAGACCCCAGACCCCGGCGCCGCCCTCAGCCCCCTCAGCGCCTCCCACACGCTGTAGCAGCCGCGGCCCTGAAGGCGGGAGGCAGGTGCGGGCAATCAGTGCACTTGGCGGGGGTATAAGTGACCGGCTCCCGCGAACAGCTCGGTGCATAAGGGAAACGGCACAGCTTGCATCAACAGGCTGCGGAGTACCGGCGAGTTCCAGAGAAAAAATATAAGTCTGAAGAAGCTCCACCCGCGGGGAGGCTGAAACGTGCAATGGCTTTTCCACTGGTAAGGGCTGCGGCCTCCTATGCAGTGCAAGGCTTGCTGAGAATAGCGTTCCCTGCTCCTTATACGTTGCAGCCCTATGTAATGCGTATGTTACAGTAATTGCAGTGTATGTGGGGGACTGAGCCACATCCGGGGCCGTGCACTGCATGTATGTATGGAGGACTGGGCTGCAAGCAACGGCCAGCACTCTGCATGGAGCATAATGCACTGTATGGCCACCAGTGCCGTGCAGTCAGTAAGCTGCATTCATGGTGGGCGCTGAGCGCAGATCCGCCGGGTCCAGGGTTCCACAGGCCACGCCCACAGAGCAGACTGGCGGGAAGGCGGCTGGTGGTCGCCGCGCAGTGTGTGCGGCTGGTGGTCGCCGCGCAGTGAGGCTGGCGGGAGCTTTGCACCCAGGCCGCGCTTCCCTGCTCTGGCTCGGCGGCTGCTGTGTTCTGTGTGGCGCCTTCACTTGTTACAATGTATCACTGCTGGGATGCGCGTGTTTACACTGGTCCTTGCTCCCGCTATCTGCCTGAAGTGGCGACTAGTGATGGGCATTGGCTACTAAGCGTAGTCTGTGAAGCTTTTGCATGCTGGCAAGTAGGGGGCATGACAACATGTGTAGGGTCTCTGCTTGTAGCAACTTCAAACATGAAGTGGTGCACCTGAGGGCAGGTATGCTGGTCACCTCAGGGGCCTGGCAGTGCCAGTGGGTGACTCCTCATGCCACCTTCAAGAAATGTATTCCATTCTGACTGAACATTCTCCTTCCTCTTGATCTTTTTTTTTTTTTTTTTTTTTTTTAAGCTCCTCTCCAGTGCTTGTTGTGGGGTTTTCTTTTTGCGCACCTCTGGAATGGTGCTACTAACCAGCTGCCCTCCATCTTTTATCAGCTGTTCAGTTTCCAGCAGTCGGTGATCTCTCCAGTGTTTGGGTGACCTGAAAGTCAAAACTCAGTGTAAGTCTAAGAACCACAATGAGGCCCACAGACTTGCATTGAGCTTGTGACTGTGACCTTGGTCAGTTAGAAGCTTCAGTTACAAGATGGTGGCGCAGTACAGGAATGGCGCCAGAAAGATCTGAAGACAGCGGCTGGTAAATATAAGGGAACGTAGCATAACTCCAGCAGCAATATAAAAAAAAAAGCTTCATCTGTGTTAGGCCTCTTTCACACTAGCGTCGTGCACTGCACGTCGCTATGCGTCGTTTTGGAGAAAAAACGCATCCTGCAAAAGTGCTTGCAGGATGCATTTTCTCCATAGACTTTTATTAACGACGCAGTGCTACACGTCACAACCGTCGTGCGTCGGACCGTCGCCACCAAAAAACGTTGCTTGTAATGTTTTTTTGGTGTCGTTCCCGTCTTTTCCAACTCCGTCCCCGCACCTCAAAATGGGGCAGCGGATGCATTGAAAAACAGCATCCTCTGCCCCCGTTGTGCGGCGCTTCCACAGCTAGCGTCGGTGTGCTGCAACGTCGCATAGTGACGTGCAGCGCACGATGCTAGTGTGAAAGTAGCCTTAGGATATGTGCACACGATGTGGATCCGCAGCGGATTTTTACATGCAGGAACACTGCAGTGCCACAAAGTGATTTACATTACAATGTAAATCAATAGAAAAAAAGCTGTGCTAATGGTGCCAAAAAAAACAGCATGAAAACTGCTGCAAATCAAAAGTAGCATGCTACATTTGTGCGGAACTGCAGCGTTTCTGACCCCTTCCATTATAGAAATCTGCAGGGGTAAAAAGCACAGAAAATCCACAAACGTCAAATCCACACCTGTGTTTTCTGCCAGGAGATGCAGATTTTGTGCAGAAAATTCTGCACCCCAATCCGCAACGTGTGCACATAGCCTTACTGAATCTAATTGAAAAGAGAGAAAATATATATATTTTTTTTTACTGTTTAGTGGCCTGAAAAAGTGAATGAAGAGACTTGTCCTCTAGCAGAGTTGTGTTGCCAATTTCTGAAAAAACTCAATAGGGTAGACTTATTAATGGGGTTATCATACTTGGCATATCCTATAATGTGTCCCACCTGCAGCTGTTTTGAGAGCACCCCTTCATGCAGTGTGCTGAATGGAGATCTGTGGAATGGGGCAGTCAGATAAATGCTGAACCTCAATGTGACTTTTTTTTTTTCCCCATGAATGTGCTATAAATGTCATAATTGGGGCACCCCTTCTAATATGCCCTTGCATTTTAAAGGGCATAGAAGCCTGTTGGCTCTTACAAATGTTACAACACTGTTCGTTGAGCAGCCAATGATGATTTCCAACAAGCTTTGCTTCTCACTTTTCATGTATACAGTAGTTTTCAGTGTGGTGAAAAATTTAGAAATCTTTGTTTGTCATAATCTGAGATCTCAATTTTCAGTATGTGGCGCTGATGGCTCATCTCTTGTTCTGAGCTGATACTTTTATTGATACCATTTAGGGAAAGATACAAAGTTTGGATTACCTCTTATTGCAATGTTGGCAAAAAAACCTGTTTATTCTGGCTTTTATTTTATTTTTTTTTTTTCTTATGACTACAGATCAGCAGGGCTGTGGAGTCTGTAAGCCAAACCCCTGACTACACAGCACTGGTCAGTACTGAGCATGTACATAAAGTGCAGCAGATTCATCTCAACTAAAAGCTGAGATTCTTCGTTCTGGAGCAGAACAGACATTTTATAATGTTCTTAACTCATGAAACATTTACAGCACTGAATTACTGTACCCAATTTATTGTCTCAGTTCTTTATACCGACTGACTCCACAGCACTGCTGATTGAATTCATTTCTTTTAGTTTGATCAGACTTTTACAAACTTGGTGATTAAACATCTTGAATTTAAATTGTTTTATATTTAATGGGGCCAAAGGATGTGAGCTTGTGTTCTTTTTTTTTTTTTTTTTTCTTCTTTTTTTTACATGTTCACTTTTACTTTATTTAACCCCTTCATGACCCAGCCTATTTTGGCCTTAATGACCTTGCCGTTTTTTTGCAATTCTGACCAGTGTCCCTTTATGAGGTAATAACTCAGGAACGCTTCAACAGATCCTAGCGATTCTGAGATTATTTTTTCGTGACATATTGGGCTTCATGTTAGTGGTAAATTTAATTCGATAATTTCTGAGTTTATTTGTGGAAAAAATGGAAATTTGGCAAAAATTTAGAAAATTTCGCAATTTTCACATTTTGAATTTTTATTCTGTTAAACCAGAGAGTTATGTGACACAAAATAGTTAATAAATAACGTTTCCCACATGTCTAATTTACATAAGCACAATTTTGGAAACCAATTTTTTTTTTGCTAGAAAGTTATAAGGGTTAAAATTTGACCAGTGATTTCTCATTTTTACAACAAAATTTACAAAACCATTTTTTTTTAGGGACCACCTCACATTTGAAGTCATTGTAAGGGTTCTATATGGCTGAAAATACCCAAAAGTAACACCATTCTAAAAACTGCACCCCTCAAGGTGCTCAAAACCACATTCAAGAAGTTTATTAACCCTTCAGCTGTTTCACAGCAGCAGAAGCAACATGGAAGTAAAAAATGAACATTTAACTTTTTAGTCACAAAAATGATCTTTTAGCAACAATTTTTTTTATTTTCCCAAGGGTAAAAGGAGAAACTGGACCACGGACGTTGTCCAATTTGTCCTGAGTACGCTGATACCTCATATGTGGGGGTAAACCACTGTTTGGGCGCAGGGCTCGGAAGGGAAGGAGCGCCATTTGACATTTTGAATGAAAAATTGGCTCCAATCTTTAGCGGACACCATGTCGCGTTTGGAGAGCCCCCGTGTGCCTAAACATTGGAGCTTCCCCACAAGTGACCCCATTTTGGAAACTAGACCCCCCAAGGAACTTATCTAGAAGCATAGTGAGCACTTTAAACCCCCAGGTGCTTCACAAATTGATCCGTAAAAATGAAAAAGTACTTTTTTTCACAAAAAAATTATTTTAGCCTCAATTTTTTCATTTTCACATGGGCAACAGGATAAAATGGATCCTAAAATTTGTTGGGCAATTTCTCCTGAGTACACTGATACCTCACATGTGGGGGTAAACCACTGTTTGGGCACATGGTAAGGCTCGGAAGGGAAGGAGCGCCATTTGACTTTTTGAATGAAAATTATCTCCATTGTTAGCGGACACCATGTCGCGTTTGGAAAGCCCCTGTGTGCCTAAACATTGGAGCTCCCCCACAAATGACCCCATTTTGGAAACTAGACCTCCCAAGGAACTAATCTAGATGTGTGGTGAGCACTTTGAACCCCCAAGTGCTTCACAGAAGTTTATAACGCAGAGCCGTGAAAATAAAAAATCATTTTTCATTCCTCTAAAATTGTTTTAGCAAGCAATGTTTTATTTTCGCAAGGGTAACAGGAGAAATTGGACCCCAATAATTGTTGCCCAGTTTGTCCTGAGTATGCTGGTACCCCATATGTGGGGGTAAACCACTGTTTGGGCACACGTCGGGGCTCGGAAGGGAGGGAGCACCATTTGACTTTTTGAACGCAAGATTGGCTGGAATCAATGGTGGCGCCACGTTGCATTTGGAGACCCCTGATGTGCCTAAACAGTGGAAACCCCTCAATTCTAACTCCAACACTAACCCCAACACACCCCTAATCCCAACTCTAGCCATAACCCTAATCACAACCCAACCCCAACACACCCCTAACCACAACCCTAATCCCAACCCCAACCACAACTTTAACCCCAACACACCCCTAACCACAAGCCTATTCTTAATCCTAATTCCAACCCTAGCCCTAATTCCAACCCTAACCCTATGTGCCCACATTGCGGATTCGTGTGAGATTTTTCCGCACCATTTTTGAAAAATCCGCAGGTAAAAGGCACTGCGTTTTACCGCGGATTTCCAGTGTCTTTTATGCGGATTTCACCTGCGGATTCCTATTGAGGAACAGCTGTAAAACACTGGGAAACCCGCACAAAGAATTGACATGATGTGGAAAATACAGCTCAGCATTTCCGCGCGGTATTTTCCGCACCATGGGCACAGCGGATTTGGTTTTCCATAGGTTTACATGGTACTGTAA
This sequence comes from Ranitomeya variabilis, assembly GCF_051348905.1. Lineage (NCBI taxonomy): Eukaryota > Metazoa > Chordata > Amphibia > Anura > Dendrobatidae > Ranitomeya > Ranitomeya variabilis. The sequence continues at coordinate 249,101,634 of NC_135236.1, forward strand.
ACCTGATGGAACACTGCTATGAATCCGCAGCGGCCAATCCGCTGCGGATCCGCAGCCAAATCCGCACAGTGTGCACATAGCCTAATTCTACCCCTAACTCTAACCCTAGTTCTAACCCTAGTGGAAAAAAAAAATATTTTCTTTTATTGTCCCTACCTATGGGGGTGATAAAGGGGGGGGGGGGGGTCATTTACTATTTTTTTTTTATTTTGATCACTGTGATAAGTTTACCACAGTGATCAAAATGTACATGGAACGCATCTGCCGGCCAGCAGATTCGGCGGGCGCACTGAGCATGCGCCCGCCATTTTGGAAGATGGCGGCGCCCAGGGAGAAGACAGACCGACTTCAGGAGGCTCGGTAAGTATGAGGGGGTGGTGGGGGGGTGGATCGGAGCACGGGGGGAGCGGACAGGAGCACGGGGGAGCGGACAGGGGGACGGAGGGGGGTACCGGACAGAACGGAGGACTGGGGAGGAGATCGGTGGGGGGGGGCAGAACATGATTTCCAGCCATGGCAGATGCTATTGCAGCATCGGCCATGGCTGGATTGCAATATTTAACCATTTTCATAGGTGAAATATTGCAAATTGCTCTGATTGGCTGTTGAAAGTGCAACAGCCAATCAGGGCGATCGTAGCCACGTGGGGGCAAAGCCACCCCCCCGGGCTGAAGTACAACTCCCCCCTCTCCCTGCAGATCGGGTGAAATAGGAGTTAACCCTTTCACCCGATCTGCAGGGACGCGATCATTCTGTGACACAGCATATGCGTCACAGGTCGGATTGGCACCGACTTTCATGACGCATACGCTGTCACAGGTCGGGAAGGGGTTAATAGCCCCCCTTGGGGACTTGAAGCTGGAATCAAATGATAACATGTACAGGCATGGCAGTACTGAGGCACTGCTATGTATAGAGAAAATCACAATCTCCTATAACCACCAGCTGAGCCGCTGGCTTTAACATTTGTAATGGCAGGCATGGTGGTCTTCAGCAGACCCTGTCTGTCATAGTAACTCTTCGGCGACCCACTACTGTGTTACGGGTGTGTGGAATGACTTGCCTCTGGTGTTAAATGCTGATGTTCAATGGACATACGCGGATTTACCTGCGTTCAATAGCCGACAGCGCTTTGGACGCAGCAAACATGCACTGCCAATTCCTGATCATCTGCACATACCCTTAGTTGTAAATATAACCATACTAGCTGTACTACCCGGCTTCGCCCGGGTTAATGACTGCTGTTAGCAAAATAGAATGTGTTAACAAAAATTTATTCTGCACACAAAAACCACAAAACAAATAGATAGAAATGTAATTATTAAAAGGCAAAAACTAAGCAAATAGAAGCATTTCACAACATATATTAGCTTTGTTATACTGAGAATGTCTTTGTTGCCTATATTAACCAATCAGAGCTCAGGTTAATTAACTGTAGCAAAATAGAAGCTGAGCTGTGATTGGTTGCTATTGGCAGCCTGATAAATCCCCAGCCAACAGGAAGCCCTCCCCCCTGGCAGTATATATTATCTCACACATACACATAATAGACAGGTCATGTGACTGACAGCTGCCGTATTTCCTATATGGTACATTTGTTGCTCTTGTAGTTTGCTTATTAATCAGATTTTTATTTTTGAAGGACAATACCAGACTTGTGTGTGTTTTAGGGCGAGTTTTATGTGTCAAGTTGTGTGTGTTGAGTTGCGTGTGGCGACATGCATGTAGCGACTTTTGTGAGATGAGTTTTGTGTGGCGACATGCGTGTAGCAACATTTTGTGTGTTGAGTTGCATGTGACAGGTTAGTGTAGCAAGTTGTGTGCAGCAAGATTTGTGCATGGCGAGTTTTGCGCGTGGCGAGTTTTATGTGTGGTGCATTTTGAGTATGTGCAAGTTTTGTGTGAGGCAACTTTTGCATGTGGTGCAACTTTTGTACATGTGGCAATTTTTCTGTGTGTGCAAGTTTTGCATGAGGTGAGTTTTCCATGAGGTGAGTTTTGCACGTGTGGCGAGTTTTGCGTGAGCCTAGTTTTGCATATGGCGAGTTTTGCATGTAGCGAGTTTTGAGTGGTGACTTTTGTGTTTCGACTTTTATGTGGCGAGGTTGGTGTGTGTGGTGAAATGTGTGCTGAGGGTGGTATATGTGTTCAAGCACGTGGTAGTGTGTGGCGCATTTTGTGTTCATATCCCCGTGTGTGGTGAGTATCCCATGTCGGGGCCCCACCTTAGCAACTGTACGGTATATACTCTTTGTCGCCATCGCTCTCATTCTTTAAGTCCTCATTGTTCACATCTGTCAGCTGTCAATTTTCCTCCAACACTTTTCCCTTCACTTTTTCCCCATTATGTAGATAGGAGCAAAATTGTTTGGTGAATTGGAACGCGCGGGGTTAAAATTTCACCTCACAACATAGCCTATGACGCTCTCGGGGTCCAGACGTGTGACTGTGCAAAATTTTGTGGCTGTAGCTGCGACGGTACAGATGCCAATCCCGGACATACACACATACATACATACACACATTCAGCTTTATATATTAGATATACCTGTATGTAATCTCCTGTATATAGTATATACCTGTGTGTCATCTCGCCTATATATAGTATATATCTGTGTGTCATCTCCTGTATATAGTATATACCTGTATGTCATCTCCTCCTATACATAGCATATACCTGTGTCATCTCCTCCTGTATATACTATATACCTGTAGGTAATCTGCTCCTGTATATAGTATATACCTGTGTGTCATCTCCTCCTGTATATAGTATGTACCTGTATGTCATCTCCTCCTCTATATAGTATATACCTGTGTGTCATCTCTCCTGTATATAGTATATATCTGTGTGTCATCTCCTCCTGTATATAGTATATACCTGTGTGTCATCTCCTGTATATAGTATATAGCTGTATGCCATCTCCTCCTGTATTAGCCCTCGTTCACACGTTATTTGGTCAGTATTTTTACCTCAGTATTTGTAAGCTAAAATGGCAGCCTGATAAATCCCCAGCCAACAGTAAGCCCACCCCCTGGCAGTATATATTAGCTCACACATACACATAATAGACTGGTCATGTGACTGACAGCTGCCGGATTCCTATATGGTACATTTGTTGCTCTTGTAGTTTGTCTGCTTATTAATCAGATTTTTATTTTTGAAGGATACCAGACTTGTGTGTGTTTTAGGGCGAGTTTCGTGTGTCAAGTTGTGTGTGTTGAGTTGCGTGTGGCGACATGCATGTAGGGACTTTTGTGAGATGAGTTTTGTGTGGCGACATGCGTGTAGCAACTTTTTGTGTGTCGAGTTGCATGTGACAGGTTAGTGTAGCAAGTTGTGTGCAGCAAGTTTTGCGCATGGCGAGTTTTGCGCGTGGCGAGTTTTATGTGTGGTGCCTTTTGAGTATGTGCAAGTTTTGTGTGAGGCAACTTTTGCATGTGTTGCAACTTTTGTGCATGTGGCAATTTTTCTGCGTGGCAATTTTTCTGCGTGTGCAAGTTTTGCGTGTGGCGAGTTTTGCACGTGTGGCGAGTTTTGCATGTGGAGAGTTTTGCGCGTGGCGAGTTTTGAGCGGCGACTTTTGTGTTTCTACTTTTATGTGGCGAGGTTGGTGTATGTGTGGTGAAATGTGCACTGAGGGTGGTATATGTGTTCGAGCACGTGGTAGTGTGTGGCGCATTTTGTGTGTGTGTTCATATCCCCGTGGTGGTGTGATTATCCCATGTTGGGGCCCCACCTTAGCAACTGTACAGTATATACTCTTTGGTGCCATCGCTGTCATTCTTTAAGTCCCCCTTGTTCACATCTGGCAGCTGTTAATTTGCCTCCAACACTTTTCCTTTCATTTTTTCCCCATTATATAGATAGGGGCAAAATTGTTTGGTGACTTGGAAAGCGCGGGGTTAAAATTTCACCTCACAATATAGCTTTGACGCTCTCAGGGTCCAGACGTGACTGTGCAAAATTTTGTGCCTGTAGCTGCGACGCCTCCAACACTTTTCCTTTCACTTTTTCCCCATTATGTAGATAGGGGCAAAATTGTTTGGTGAATTGGAAAGCGCGGGGTTAAAATTTCACCTCACAACATAGCCTATGACGCTCTCGGGGTCCAGACGTGTGACTGTGCAAAATTTTGTGGCTGTAGCTGCTACGGTTCAGATGCCAATCCCGGACATACATACATACATACATACATACATACACACACACACACATTCAGCTTTATATATTAGATAGGAAGTGCATAACATGGTGGTCATTGCTGTATAAGGGTAAGTTCACGCAGGACGTTTTTGCGGCTTTTTTTTTTTTTTTTTCCTGCAGCAAAACCTGATCATCTTGGCAGGAAATAAGCTGCGTCAAAAATGCAGGTTTTGGTGCGTTTTTCGTTGCATATTTGTTTTTTTTTATTAATGTGTTTTGGTGCGTATTTTTATTTATTTATTTTTTTTTTGTCCATGCTAATGCCCTTGGATTTTCAGCAGCAAATAATGATACCTGCATATTTGCTGCGTTTTTTTTTTCAACACCCATTCAAGTCAATGGGTGAAAATGCAGCAAAAACGCTGAAAGTGACATGCTCTATGTCCAAAACAACACAGCAAAGCACAAAATACTGATCAAACAAAACCAATGTGTATTAAATTTCTGAAATCTCATATGCTTTGCTGGTATTGTAAAAAGCAGCTGAAAATTGGCATACACGCTGCAAAAACACCCTGTGTGAACTTGCCCTAAGAAGCGCAGCTCTATAGCCTCCATAGACAGCTGGCTTAGCAGTACCTGTGATGGTATTCCTTGCAGTATTTTAGTGTATCCAGGATCTGCTACATTTCTTTGCTCTAATTACTTGCTATAAACCTTTTTGCACTTCTATAAAGGGCTAGATGTTTCCCAAATCTATAGTACTTGCAACTAATGTAGTGCAAAAACGAATGACCATAACGTCTGTCCACATAAAGAATTTGTATTGGAGCTTGAAGTGCATGCAGACCCTGCCCAGTCATGGAGATGAAGCATGAGGTTTCTCTCTGAGGGAGGTGCTTTGTGCAGGCGTTGATGCCACTAGTTGCTCCTCATGCTGGCATTGGATTCATCTGCAGCAGCAATAGTGACTCAGTGAGACTAGAGGTAGGTCTGATTTACATTGATTGGCTTGCAGCAGTATTGCTACGATGCTTACAGGGTCTAACGCTAACATGATGCCAACCTAGTGTCTGACAATATCTGTGAAATGTAAGGATGAAGCTTGTTTGTAATGTTTTCAATGAGCTACTGTTAATCTGCAGTGATGCTGCTTTTGTAAATTACTGTGTGCCTCTTTCCAGTTTGTGCTGTATCATGGCATTGCAATATGCTGAATAATTTGCCCTGTGATCCTATTTTAGTCACTTGTTTTCATATACACTGCATTAGTACACCAAAGCAATTATTTATTAAATAGTCTTCTATTGTACACTATACTGTGTAGTGCAGGAATACTGAAATCCCATTACTAAGTGGCTAATCTGCTGCTAGTGGCAACTTGTGTATTGCTTTATAATGTTATGGAAGATTTTTGCTGCACCTTATGGGGAAAATATATGTAAATGAGCATTTATTGTAGTCTTCCTACAGCTTGTTTTTACTAGAAATTCTGTGCATTTTTCAGTCTTGGCCCAAAAACGGCAGTTAAAGTAAAATCAAAACTATCTTTAACCCCTTCACCCCCGGAGCCGTTTTCGTTTTTCGCTCCCCTCCTTCCCAGAGCCATAACTTTTTTATTTTTCCGTCAATTTGGCCATGTGAGGGCTTATTTTTTGCGGGACGAGTTGTACTTTTGAACGACATCATTGGTTTTACCATGTCGTGTACTAGAAAACGGGAAAAAAATTCCAAGTGCAGTGAAATTGCAAAAAAAGTGCAATCCCACACTTGTTTTTTGCTTGCCTATTTTGCTAGGTTCACTAAATGCTAAAACTGACCTGCCATTATGATTCTCCAGGTCACTACGAGTTCATAGACACCTAACATGACTAGGTTATTTTTCACCTAAGTGGTGAGAAAAAATTCCAAACTTTGCAAAAAACAAAACAAAACAAAATTGCGCCATTTTCCGATACTCGTAGCGTCTCCATTTTTCGTGATCTGGGGTCAGGTGAGGGCTTATTTTTTGCGTGCCGAGCTGGCGTTTTTAATAGCATTTTGGTGTAGATATGTTCTTTTGATCGCCCGTTATTGCATTTTAATGCAATGTCGTGGCGACCAAAAAAATGAAAAATCTGGCGTTTCGAATTTTTTTTCTCATTACGCCATTTAGCGATCAGGTTAATGCTTTTTTTTTATTGATAGATCGGGCGATTCTGAACGCGGCGATACCAAATATGTGTAGGTTGGTTTTTTTTTTAATTGATTTATTTTGATTGGGGCGGAAGGGGGGTGATTTAAACTTTTATATTTTTTTTATTTTTTTCACATTTTTAAAAACTTTTTTTTTTTTTTACTTTTGCCATGCTTCAATAGTCTCCATGGGAGGCTAGAAGCAGGCACAGCCCGATTGGCTCTGCTACATAACAGCGATCATCAGATCGCTGTTATGTAGCTAAAATGCAGGTGTGCTGTGAGCGCCGACCACAGGGGGGTGCTCACAGCCACCGGCAATCAGTAACCATAGAGGTCTCAAGGACCTCTATGGTTACAATGGAGGAGCATCGCCGACCCCCGATCATGTGACGGGGGTCGGCGATGCGCTCATATCCGGCCGCACGGCCGGATGCGGTAGTTAAATGCCGCTGTCTGCGTTTGACAGCGGCATTTAACTAGTTAATAGCGGCGGGTGATCGCGATTTCACCCGCCGCTATTGCGCGCACATGTCAGCTGTAAACAGCTGACATGTCGCGACTTTGATGTGCGCTCACCGCCGGAGCGCACATCAAAGCGGGGGTCCCGACATGTGACGTACTATTCCGTCACATGTCGGGAAGGGGTTAATGTTGTACCTTGAGAGGGTTTTCCATACGAGTTCTGATTTGCAAAAATTGTCTTTTTGGGAGGGTTTTTACCTGAACGACTTATGAAGACTTAGAGTTGTCCCTAGACTTGCATGTCTGTAGTTAAAGTGGTTGTCCGGATTTGTGGATCGTGACTACATACCTGTGAATCCTCACAGAACACGCTGGGAGTGGTTGGTCATGTGACCAACTATGTAACTTGCAGGAATATAGCCACAAGTATGCTAGACTTACTCAGCCGCTCTCAATTCGTTTGTATTGAGCAATGCTGCTCACATCTAGTTGGTATGTGACTATGTATGCAAATCACACCTGCTTCTGGTGCTGGAGAATCCTGACAGCACCCAGTGTACACACTGGATTTACAAGTCAACAGTTGCTTTGTCTGCAGATGGTAGCCCCCTGGCTTGGACAACCTCTAGAAGTCCACCTGTAAAAATTCAGTTCACTGTTCTTTTCACAAGATATCTTGTTCCTATTACTTCACAAGCAACCGAAAGGTTTGTTTAAATAGATCAGGTTCCCGGTGCCCACAACTAAATGCCTGGCCTAATGGTCTGTTTATTACAATAAACAGATCTATAGAAAATATTTGTAAAGTCAATTTGATATGTAAATGAAGCTTTAGACAGTCAATATGGCATTGGTGTCCCAGGCTAGTCAGCCACTTAACATGACTTTGACATCTCATGCCCATAGGGGGTGTGATGAAGTGCTAAGTGGGCTGACTAGTCTGGGGATGCCAACAACCCATCGACTAGTCAAAGGCTACGTTTTCACTGTCAGTTTGACTTTAAACAAATTGATCTTTAGAAAGTTTATAATCTATTAAAGAGAATGTTAGGTGGGGTATTTGGATATGTAGACACAACTGCTGGGGCATGTCAGGTTTCCTTTTAATCAAGTATGCTGTAACGTTGCATTCTGTCACGTGTTGATGATAACCCCTTACAGTATACTAGCCTTACCATTTATAAATGGCATAAACTAATGGTACCAGTAACCAGACCCCATCCCACAAAGCTACAATCAGCTGAAGCTGCAGATATTGACAGGTTTAGCTGACAGTCTGTAATGGGCAGAAAGATCCTGCATGGCTGATTTCAGACTGCCAAGCAGATGTGTAGAAGCATCAGTCATAAAACACAAGTGTCCGTGTATGGGAGTGAGCAAGATACCTGCTGTATTATTGATTGGTTGACAGTATATGGGGGTGGAGAAGAATACTGAGTTAGCTGAGAAACATGAAAAAACTGAATTATCCAGCCCTTTTATTCACATTAATATTCTAGACTATTCTTACCACTTTCTAGACAAAGTAACTGTTTCAGTAATGGGTCTACTTGGTCTCTCCAATCTGAAAGGATATTTAAGTTTGGTCTTTCCACTGGAGAGAGATGTTAGAGGTTTGAACAGTAAGGGTATGTGCACACGTTCAGTTTTTTTGCATTTGTCGCAATAAACGCTATAAACTCATTAAAACACACATTATGCATCCTATAATTTAGAATGCATTCTGCATGTTTTGTGCACATGGTGCATTTTTTTCCGTGAAAACGCATCGCGGTAAAAAAAAGCAGCATGTTCATTAATTTTGTGGATTTTCCACTTTTTCCCCACAATTCTGTGCATTTAGAAAAAAAGCGTTAAACACATGAGAACGCATGCGGATTTCTGGCAGAAATGTCCAGTTTTTGTCAGGATAATTTCTGCAAGAAATCCTGACGTGTGCACATAACCTAAACCTACATTCCTGTTTCTGCACACTGCTTAAAGGGAACCTGTCACCCCCCCAAAATCGATGGTGAGGTAAGCTCACCATCATCAGGGGCTTATCTACAGCATTCTGTAATGCTGTAGATAAGCCCCCGATGTTACCTGAAAGAGGAGAAAAATAGGTTATAATATACTCACCTGGGCGGTCCCACTGTGGTCCGTGGTCAAATGGGCGTCTCAGGTCTGCTCCGGTGCCTCCCATCTTCATTCCATGACGTCCTCTTCTGGTCACCGCGGCTTCGGCGCAGGCATACTTTGTCTGCCCTGTTGAGGGCAGAGCAAAGTACTGCAGCGCGCAGGCGCTGGGCCTCTGACCTTACCGGCACCTGCGCACTGCAGTACTTTGCTCTGCCCTCAACAGGGCAGACAAAGTACGCCTGCGCCGAAGCAGCAGAGTGGAGACCAGAAGAGCACATCATGGAATGAAGATAGGAGGCGCCGGAGCAGACCTGAGACGCCCATCGGAGCGGGACCGCCCCTGGGTCAGTATAATCTGTCTTTCTCCTCTTTCAGGTAACATCGGCGGCTTATCTACAGCATTACAGAATGCTGTAGATAAGCCCCTGATGCCGGTGAACATACCTCACAATTGATTTTGGGGGTGACAGGTTCGCTTTAAGGAACAATGTTAAAAGGTCTACTATTTGAAATCCCTTATTACTGGTTGGGGGGTTAAAAAAACAAACAAAAAAAACTCTTGGATCAAGTACCTTGTGAAAATTTAAGTTGTGTGGAGTTTCCTATCTGGATTGCTGAAATGAAAGTCTTGAAACTAAGGCACTTGATAAAGATTCAGTTCTAGGCATAAGCAGTAGGCTGAGGGGTCTGACCTGATGCCATTCAGGGCAGGAAAGTAACTGATTTACCCTGAGCTGTTGGCTGACACTGTTCTTATATGCATGGTCAGACCAAAGCTTACACTCCAGTAATGCCCTCAGGAAATCCCAGCTCACACTAACAAGCTTTATAAGAATCAGTTGATGGAATGCAGGGGGTCCCATCTAAGGCCATTCTCACACGTCCAGATAATTCCGGAAAAATCAGTACCGGAGTTGTCCGTGTGCTCACGTGGCACACATGCGGCAGCCGTGTGCTGACTGGGTACCACACGGACCGTGCAGGAGACAGCGATACAGTAAGCGCTGTCCCCTGCTTTGGGTGCTGAAGCCGCCATTCATTTCTTCTCTCCAGCAGCGTTCGCTGGAGAGAAGGAATGAAAAAATCATTTTTTCTCTAGTCACCTTCCACAACAGCCACAGTAGGTTGTCTCCATACCCTAATGGGGGACAGGAAGCACAAGAGGTTAAACCCCTCCCACCTCCCATTAACCAGTGTCTTTCCTGTTCCCCATGGGGCATGGAGAGGTTCCTGGTGCACTGCGCTTCCGGCTCTAGCAGTGTACCTTATTCCTAATGTGCTGGGCACTGGTGGTCGGGCCCCCTGGGCTTCCTCCTCTGTTGTGCTCCCATCTCCTTGGATTCTGGGACTGCATTCCCGGTCCTCCTGCATCCCCTTGCGGGGGTAAAGCGGACCGGTGAGCCCATCCCTGAGCTCTTCAGCGTCTCTCCCTCCTGTGCGCGCTGTTCGGCGACCTGGAAGTATGTGACCTTTCTCTTCCGGGTCGGTGCTCCTGTGTGAAGGAGCGTTACTCTGCTATGGCCGAACGGCGTGTGAGGCACGCTGCACCCTCGCACGCCTGTCTGGGACTACGGAGGGGGAGGGGCGGCTAATTGCCACGCGCTGGGGCAGCCTTATTTTCTATATAAGCTGCAGAAGATGTCTCGGGTAAGCCTGCTCAAGCATGGATACGTCTTCCCCCTGCAGCTGCAGAGCCCAGCGCTCCCCAAGCCCCAGTAAGCGTGGCAGGGACGGGTCCCATTTAAAGGTAGATTCAGAGTACCTTCTTATACTGCTTCCTCTCTCATTTCAGGGAGACAAGCCTGGCCATAAAACTACTACCAAGCGCAAATGTGCTACTTGTAATGGAAAACTGACCTTAAGGGTACGTGTCCATGTTCAGGATTTGGTCAGTATTTTACATCAGTATTTGTAAGCCAAAACCAGGAGTGGAACAATTAGAGGAAAAGTATAACAGAAACATATGCACCACTTCTGCATTTATCACCCACTCCTGGTTTTGGCTTACAAATACTGATGAAAAAACCTGACCAAATCCTGATGCAATCCTGATGCAATCCTGAAATGGGAGAAAACGTTGTGCCAACCCTGTACGGACAAAATAATCCAAGCTGAACATCCTTCGTTAATTGAAGAGATACGTTCCTTGGTTAGACAGGAGGTCCAGACCTCTTTAGCCACGCTCGCTCCCCCTCCTCCCCCACCACCACCCTCACCTGGTCCATCACTTCCCAAAAAGAGGAGGATCCAGGAATATTCTGATTCCGAGTCTGATGGCTCTTATGCGTCATCTTCAGTTAAATGGGAGGATGTTCTACCTCAAACTGCTGAAATCAGGAAATACCTTTTTTTTCCTCTGAATATATTGAGGAATTGGTATCCGCAGTGAGGAATACTATGGGGCTTAAGGAGGAACCCGTTCCTCAGTCTATACAGGATGAGTTATTTGGCATACAGAGTGATAAACAGCCTGGGTTTCCTGTACACAAAAGTATCATTGATATGATCAATAATGAGTGGGAACTTCCTGAAAAAACGGCTAACCACCCCGTCAGACTTTAAACACCGGTATCCTCTGGATGAGGAGTCAATTAAATGGAACATCCCAAAAATAGATGTTCAGGTGGCTAGAGTGGCAAAAAAGACTGCCCTGCTGTTTGAAGACTCCTCCCAATTAAAGGATCCCTTAGGTAGGAAGATTGAAAGCCTGCTCAAAAAATCTTGGGAAACTTCCACTTCGGCTCTCAGGTCCAATATTGCATCCACCTGTGTAGCCCGGTCTCTTTTTCCGCTGGATAGAGGAGTTAGAAAACCACATCTCTCGGGGTACTCCAAGAGATGAAGTATTGGACTCCTTGCCGATTCTACATAGAGCAACTGGGTTTCTTGCAGATGCCTCCCTAGAATCTATCCATATAGCCGCCAGTTCTCTAGTCCAGACAAATTTGGCCAGAAGAGCTCTCTGGCTTAAAATGTGGAGCGGAGATGTCACTTCAAAAATAAAGCTGTGTTCCATTCCCTTTAAAGGTGACTACGTGTTCGGGCCCTCACTAGATGACATCCTAGAAAAAGCCACGGACAGGAGAAAGACTCTCCCTGAACAGAGGCCTCCCAGGAAGCGGTTTTTTTTTTTTTGGGCCTCCCAGCCCGCCCAGGTTAAGGGTAAAGGAAAAACCGGCAGGTGGAGTTATGCTAAGGGGAAACCCAAAAAATATCCTTATTCCACAGCAAGAAAAACAATGACTCCGATCAGGTGGGGGGAGGCTCTCAAACTTCGTTCTCAGTTGGCAGAATATCTCCAACAGCCCTTGGGTCGAAAGTTTTATCCAACAGGGCCTTATAGAGTTCAAAGCACCTCCCCCCCCCCCCCCCCCCCCCCCCCAGGATCCTAAGAGTCACCTCCCCGTCATCTCGGGAGACTCAAAAACTGATGTCAGGTTTACAAGATTTGCTGACCTCGAGAGCTATTTCAATGGTCCCGTAAACGAGCAAGGGGAAGGGCATTACTCCTGTATATTTATGGTAAAAAAGCCCTCCGGACAAGCCCGGATCATAATAAATTTAAAAGCTCTCAACCAGTACATTACTTACCGCAAATTCAAGATGGAGTCAGTAAAATCAGCCATCCCTCTGATAGCTCCTCATTCATATATGGCAACAATAGACCTCAAGGATGCCTATTTCCATATTCCGATACATCCTCGTCACAGGAGATATCTAAGATTTGCGGTCAAGCTGGGTCGCCAGATCCTGCATTTTCAATACAATGTCCTCCCCTTCGGGATCTCTGCCCCAAGGGTTTTCACCAGGATCATGGTGGAAGCTGTAGTTAATATCAGAAACCAAGATGTCGTCATAGTACCTTACTTAGACGACCTCCTAACCATCGGTCCTTCCGCCAAAATTCTCAATCAAAGGATTGCCAGAACTCTAAAAAGCTTACGGCTTTTGGGTTGGATGCCCAATCTAAAGTCTCATCTATTACCATCAAAGGTGATAAAGTTTCTGGGGGTCCTATTGGACTCGGAAAGTCAAAAGTCCTTTCTTCCAGAAGAGCATCGGAGGAGCCTGATATCCAGGGTTCTAGACTTCATAAAACCAAGGTCTCCTACTCTGCGGTCAGCAATGTCTCTTCTGGGGTCAATGACGGCCTGCATACAATCAGTCCAATGGGCCCAGGCCCACTCCAGGATTCTGCAGGCTCACATCCTTGAAAACTGGAATGGAAATCCAAATTTCCTAAACAGAAGAGTGTACACTCCAGGGAAGGTAAAGGCCTCGTAAACCTGGTGGGTGATCCAAACAAATCTGCTGAGGGGTGGACTGGACACAAAATCCACTGGTGACAGTGACAACAGATGCCAGTCAAAAAGGCTGGGGGGCAGTTGTGTCACAGGTTCCATTCCAGGGTCACTGGAATCGGAAAGAAAGTTCCAGTTCTTCCAATCTCAGAGAATTGATGGCAGTGGAGAAGGCCCTTCTAGCCGCCAGCAGTCTAATTGTAGGTCATGTCAGAGTTTACTCAGACAATATAACAACTGTAGCGCATCTCAAACACCAGGGGAGTCTGAAGTTCAACCACCTGAGTAGTATCAAGCAGAATTTTCTGCTGGGCAGAGAAACATCTTCTCTTTCTGCAATACACCTCAAAGGGTCGGTAAATATTCATGCAGATCTCCTAAGTTGTCACGACTTACAACCAGGAGAATGGAGCCTGAAGGCGGATGTTTTCAGAATGTTGACGAACAGATGGGGCCTTCCCGACAGATCTTTTAGCATCAAGTCAGAATGCACAGGTCAAGAACTACTACTCTCTAGACCCCAGAGACAAGTGTCAAGGAGTAGACGCCTTTGCTCATACATTGAGGTTCCATCTAGCATACGTTTCCCCCAATACAATTGCTTGCAAGGACCCTTCGGAAGATCCGAGACTATCAAGTCCCGACTATCCTGGTTGCTCCGGCATGGCCGAAGAGGAGCTGGTACCACCTCATCAGAGTTGCAAGTGGATGGTCCAGGTTTTTCTACAAACATCAGAGGATCTTCTCCAGGGTCCCTTTTATCATCCGAACCCCCAAAAATTCAATCTGGCAGCCTGGCTATTGAAGCCCAGGTATTAAGGGCAAAAGGTCTTTCAGAGTCGGTGATTTCTACTCTACAAAAATCCAGGAAACCTGTCACCAACGCCATCTATAGCAACATTTGGAAAAGATTCTCCTTGTGGTGTCACCCTCATAGTCCTGACCCCTTTCATCCTAATATTTCACAAATATTAGGTAGGTTTTCTTCAAAAAGGATTGGGGTTGGGGTTGAAGCCGAGTACATAAAGTTCAAGTATCAGCCTTGAGTTCTGTCTTTGACCAAGACCTTGCGGGTCATCGTTGAATAAAAAGGTTTATGGTCTCAGCATCAAGACATTGTCCAAAACAACAAATCTTTGTACCATCATGGGATTTAAACATAGTCCTAAAGGGCCTTACGGCTCCTCCATTTGAGCCGTTATCTTGTTCCTCACAGCTCCTGTCCTGCAAAGCTGCCTTAGTTGCCATATCTACTGCAAGATGAGTAGGGGAAATACAAGCCCTCTCAGAGAACCTTATCTTGGCATAAGGGACGATTCCATTGTGTTCCGACCTGATCCATGTTTCCTTCCGAAAGTAGTGTCAGAATTTCACCAATCACAGGACATAATCCTCCCATCGTTCTGTCACAATCCTACAAACTCACAAGGATATCGGAAGGAGATATAAAAGGGGAGACAAGGGACAAGGGGCGCAGAGTCTAAGTGTAGGTGTATATTCACAGCAAGAAATATATATTGTTGCACTCACCCTTTGGATGTCTTGTATGTACATTCAATTGATGCATATGATGGATCCACGCCTTATAATATTCCGGTATGCAGCACTATTGCAGGAACTATGCCAGCCTTAATCCAAGGATTGCATGTGAATACAATGGTTAGAGAAAAAAAAAAAAAAAAATTCCTTTCTTGGCGCTTCCACAAAGGCCTTCATCAGGTATTGTATGTGTTTTTAAAAGCACATATAATACCTGATGAAGGCCTTTGTGGGCTGAAACGCGTTGTTTTGTTCTTATTAAAGTGTCCTAATAAATTTGGTACTGAGCAAATTATCTCAACCTTCAAACTATCCTTGTCTTCCAGAAGCGCCAAGAAAGGAATTTTTTTTTTTTTTTTTTTTTCTCTAACCAATCTTACAAACTCAAAGAGCACAGGTTCCATACCTTGGATGTACAGCGTATAGTATTATACTATTTGGAACAAACTAAATCCTTCAGAATTGACCAAAATCTTTGTTCATTTATCTGGCCGAAACAAGGGCAAGAAAGTAGCGAAGAGTACCATTGCCAACTGGATAAAAAAGGCTATTACTGAGGCATATCTAGCTCAGGATATTGCGGTTCTTGCTGGCCTAAAGGCTCATTCCACCAGATCTACCTCCGTCTCTTGGGCTGAAAGGGCTGGTGCTTCCACGGAGCAGATTTGCAGGGCTGCAACATGGTCTTCTCTACACACCTTTACTAAGCATTATAGATTGGACTTCTGGTCCAACCGGGATCTAGTCTTTGGCCGGAAAGTTCTCCAGGCTGTGGTCCCTCCCTAAATACAGAATTGGTTGGCATTCCTCCTGTGGCTGTCGTGGAAGGCGACTAGAGAAAATAGAAACCGAATTAACGGTAAGAATAATTCTAGGAGCCTTCCACGACCGCATTAATTCCCTCCCGATGTTCTTGGATATTTTTCTGAGAACCTAAAAGGTAACCGGTGCTATGGGTTCAGTTGTAAGTCACTGGTTAATGGGAGGTGGGAGGAGTTTTTAACCTCTTGTGCTTCCTGTCCCCCTTTAGGGTATGGAGACAACCTCCTGTGGCTGTCGTGGAAGGCTCCTAGAAACCAAATTAACGGTAAGAATAATTCTATTTTTTTTTTTTTTGCGGTTGAATTAAAGTTCCCGGTAACCAACCCCCTCCCACCCCCTGTGCGCCTGCCCACTGGAAATAAAGTACTCACCCAGCTCCCTCGATGCTTCCCCTCAGCATCACAGCTTGTCCTGTAATGAGCGGTCACGTGGTGCCGCTCATTAGTGATGAATATGTGGCTCCACCCCTATGGGAGGTGGAGCAGCATATTCATCACTGTAATGAGCGGCACCACATGACCGCTCATTACAGGACAAGCTGCGACGCTGAGAGGAAGCATAGAGGGATCTGTGTGAGTATTTTATTTCCAGCCGGCGGGCACACGGGGTGGGAGGGGATTGGTTACCGGGAACTTAATTTTTTTTTTTGCGGTTGAAATAATCCTTCTCTCCAGTGAACGCTGCTGGAGAGAAGAAATGAATGGCGGCTTTAGCACCACAAGCTGGGGGGACAGCGCTTACTGTAGCGCTGTCTCCTGCACGGCACACGGACAGCATCCGTGTGCGGTACGTGTTTTATTTGGACCCATTGACTTTAATGGGTCCGTGTGATCCCACGAACACTGACATGTCTTCGTGTTTTTCAAACGGACACACATTGATTTTAATGTGTCTACGTGAGTCAGTGTCTCTGGTACGTGAGGAAACTGTCACCACACGTACCGGAGCCACTGACGTGTGAAACCGGCCTAAGGCAGAGTTCACATTGGCATGTTACACAGTGGCACTAACGCTATGTAACGGATGCACCCATTGACTGCCACTATGTAGCGCATCGCTAACGCATGTCATAATCAGGGCTGTGGAGTCGGTAAGCCACAGTTGCGACTCCGACTCCTGGATTTTATCCGACTCCTTCATAAATGGCCAATTCGTAACAATAAATTTACTGTTGTAAAATATTAACATTGTGCTTATTCAGTTTCTCACCATCATATAAGTAATCAGACCACTTAGAACAAAAACTATATTTATTAGAATATAGCAAATAACTTTTATAAACTTTTATAAACTCTTGTAAGTAAATATGCAATAAACACTGTTATGCAGTTAATAAGAAGAAATCTATAAATTTGTCCTCAGAAAAAGTATTGCCTCTGTCAGATCCTCCTTCATGGATGCCCTCAAATGTGATCTAATTATTTTGAGAGCAGAGAACAACCTCTCTATACTAACTTGGGTTGTTGGCAAAGCGGTAACCACTCAGGCAACATCTGACAATGTCAGGATACAGAGGAATCGCTTGTTGCACTGTTATTTTTGATGAACGGTCAAATGTCTCAATTTCTTTTAGTGCACATGAAAAATTCTGCTGAAATGTACTGGCTGTGTTCTTTGATGGGGATGACTCTTCTATGCGGGAACGCTTTGCACGGTCCTTGTGATCCAAATATTTTTAGAAATTAAATTCTTCATCAGTTGATGAGGGTGAAGATGTGGCAGGACGACCAAATTCTTCTTGTTCCTCCTGACTGAAATAGCAGTAAGGATGAAAGGGTTGCAGAACAAACAGAGCTTCTTTTCCTTTAGTTAGCTATTGATCATCTAGAAGAATCCGATGCATTGGGTCTACATAAACAGCTGCCAAAAGAATGTTATTTTGTAATAGTGGCTCCTCTCTCCGTTTCATTGATGTAGTAATGCCACTTGCAATTAACCCTCCTCTTTGGGACAGGCGAAACATCAGGTTCTTCCACTCATTTAAGAAAATGCCTGGAGTTAAGTCCTCTGCTTGTAATTTTTTAGTCACTGTAAATGGGTGCTCTAGCAATTTTTCCAGCTCAGTCACCTGATTCCACTGACTTTCATTTAGCATCAGTTGAGGGTTAGCCATGTCTACAAGAGGTTTTCAGTTCAACCAAGCGCAGAATCATTAAGTAAGTACTGCCCCATCGTGTGACTTGATCAATAATTGCCCCTTTTCCAGGACGTCCCCCTGACAGCACGCTGGAGGACGTCCTCCTCCTCCTTGCAGGGACAGGAAATACAACACGAGAGGTTAAAAGGTCCCACTCCACCCCCTTTCCTTCAGTGTTTTTCCTGTCCCTGCATGGAGGGACACACGAGAGCAGAGCAGCGCAGAAACTTACCATTCCGGGGGATCGTGCGGCGGTGCCAATATCTTTCCCCCGCGACGGTGGCCCAAGACAAACTCCCCGGTGGGGAGTCCCTCTGCCTAGAGACCAGTCGAGCGGACGAGCTCCTGGGTGAGAGCCGCTTCCTCCCGGTGGGAGGCTCTCGGCTCGGGCGCCAGGCCAGCAAGAGGCGCCACATGTCGGGAGATCCGGCAGCGGTTTGCGTTCCACGAGGTGGAACGCGGAAGTAGGTCATACAGCACTTCCGGTGGCGTCTCGAGGTAAGGTGACGTCACATCCGGGGGGAGGCGATGCACTCGGCGTGCGCTCCACTGGGTGGAACGCGGAAGTATGCGTACATAAACCCGGAGGTACTGCAGTAGCGCGCCCTGCTTTCCTCTGTATGAAGGAGGATAAGGCGCAAGATTTGTTTGTGGTGACGGCAGGACACGATACAGCGGATAGTCCGGGCCAGCCAGCATATTGAACCGCATCTGATGCCGGAGACTAAGGGTGAGCGCAGCAGAAGCTGCTATATCCTTTATTTGATTAAGAGATTACACACTTACCCTGTGTATTCCTCAACAGAAGATATGGAGGTCAGAAGTGAGGAGGCAGGGGTAAGTGCGCAGGGCGCAGAATGACGTTATTTTTGCACATACACTGAGCAATGCCTATTCTTATATTTAAGGATAAGGAGGCTACACATAATCCCCTCCCTCTGACAAAGAAGACGGGAAAAGCATCTTCAAAGTCTAAGAGGTGTTCTGTGTGTAATACGAAGCTTCCAGAGACATATAATAAAGCTCTCTGCAGCTCGTGTATCTCTAAGATCGTCAGAGAAGAACAACCTTCTTTATTGTCGGAAATGAGGAGCCTAATCCGAGAGGAGGTCCAGAACTCCCTGGCCTCAATGTCTCAAAGCGGTCGGTCCAGTCCAGGCCCGGCACGGAAGAGACCCAGAAGTGAGGCAGCGCAGGAGGATCGGTACGATTCTTCAGAAGAAGAATTGGAGTTTAGAGATTCAGATCAAGAAGGAGAATTGCCTAAGGAGGAACAAGAGCAAGGAAGAAAGTATTATTTCCCAGTGGAAGACACGGAGCAGCTGGTTCAAGCGGTAAGAGAGACTATGCAGATAAAGGAAGAACCACGGCTGAAATCGAGACAAGACCAGATGTTTGGAGGTCTCACGCATCAAGAAAAGACTGTTTTCCCTGTGAGCGAACATTCGTCGGATGATAGCCCAAGAATGGAAGGATGCGGAGCGTAGGTTGGTGATGTCGCGTGAGTTTAAAGGTCGTCTACCGTTTAACCCTGAAGAAATCAAGACTTGGGAAGAAATTCCGAAAGTAGATGTGCCCATAGCCAAGGTTACAAAGAAGACTTCCATCCCTTTTGAAGATTCCTCAAGTCTCAGGGACGCAATGGATCGGAAGGCAGATATCCTATTACGTCGAGCTTGGGAAACTTCAGCAGCTCTGATTAAGACTAACATCGCGGCTACGTCAGTAGCAAGGTCCATGTTCCTGTGGATGGAACAATTAGAAGAACATTTGATTAACAAGACTCCACGGGCAGATATAATTGCCTCCCTGCCTATCATAAAGTCAGCTACGGCTTTCATGGCAGATACTTCGGCTGAGTCCGTTAGATTTGCAGCCAGAAATGGTTCTTTGTCAAATGCGACCCGTAGGGCTATTTGGCTTAGATCTTGGTCGGGGGATAACGCATCAAAAAATAAATTATGCGCCATTCCATTTATGGGGTCCAAAATTTTTGGTCAGGCTCTGGATGATATTTTAGAATCTGCATCAGATACTAAAAAAGGATTCCCGGAGGAAAAACCCAGGAAGTTTCAGCCTTTTCGGAAAAGGCCCTTTCCTCCTCCCCCCCGCAGGCAGCCTGAGTATAGAGAACAATGGAGACCCAGCAGGGGGTCTTTCAGGGGTTCCTTTACTCAAAACAGAAAAGGAAGGAGTTCCCTTTTTAGTTCAAGCTATAGACAAAGAAGGCAATGACGCCATAGGGATAGGCGGGAGATTAAGTCTGTTTCTAGATTCTTGGAGTCTGATCTCAGACAACAGATATGTCCTCGGTATTATTGCAGACGGTTACAAAATAGAACTAATATCCCGCGTACCACAGAGGTGTATCGCACCAACCGTTGTAACCACAAACTCCCCTATGTACTCAGACCTGCAAAAGCTATTCAGCTCCCAGGTCATAGTTCGGGTTCCTGCTCCAGAAATAGGTTCAGGTCACTATTCGTCTCTTTTTTTCAATCCCAAAATTGTCAGGAGAATCCCGAACGATAATAAATTTAAAACCTCTAAACATGTACGTAAAGTACAAAAGATTCAGGATGGAGTCTATAAAATCAACGATCCATCTGATAAACAAAGACTCGGTGATGTGCACTCTCGACCTGAAGAGTGCATATTATCAGGTTCCAATACATCCCTCTTCTCAGGACCTACTGAGGTTCTCGGTGAAATTTCCGGACCAAACCTGCCACTTCCAATTTCAATGCCTTCCCTTCGGCCTAGCATCGGCTCCAAGGATTTTCACGAAGTTGATAGCAGAAGTGGTGGCTTACCTAAGAAGCCAAGGCATAACGATAATTCCATACTTAGACGATTTTCTCGTGGTGGCAAGAACAGAAGATATTCTGCTAAATCACAGAGATCGAGTCATAACAGTTTTGGAACACCTAGGATGGGTAGTAAACCGGGAAAAGTCTCATCTAAGGCCCGAATCCCGAAAAATATTTCTAGGAGTACTCCTGGACTCTACGGCCAGACAATCCTTTTTGCCAGAAGTCAAGCGGCTTTCAATGAAGATGGTGCTAGAATTCCTAAAGAGTCCGGTTACAGTAAGATCTGCCATGAAAATGTTGGGGAAGATGACAGCTTGCATCCCTTGTGTCAGGTGGGCTCAGGCACACTCAAGACCACTACAGGAACAAGTTCTCAAAATATGGGACCGTCATCGTTCATCCCTGGACAAAAGGCTTCGTCTATCAATAGACTTAAGAAGATCTCTACAATGGTGGACCCGAGACTACAACCTAAAAGTAGGTGTTCCGTGGATCGCAACCCCCTGCGTGGTTATCACCACGGACGCAAGTCAGTGGGGATGGGGAGCTCACTTGGAAGGAAAGTTCTTTCAGGGAGAATGGCCAAGGAAAATCAGTCGGATGTCATCAAACTACAGAGAATTGTACGCAGTCTGGGAGGCCCTCAGAAGAACTCGTCCCCGCCTAAGAAACAGACACGTAAAAATCCTATCGGACAATGTGACAACAGTATCCTTTTTGAGACACCAAGGAGGTTCCAGACACAAGGCTCTTCAAGATCTAGCTCAAAGGATTTTTGCTTGGTCAGAAAACACAATCCTGTCAATAACAGCGGTACATCTAG
Organism: Ranitomeya variabilis; assembly: GCF_051348905.1. NCBI lineage: Eukaryota > Metazoa > Chordata > Amphibia > Anura > Dendrobatidae > Ranitomeya > Ranitomeya variabilis. The sequence continues at coordinate 249,122,974 of NC_135236.1, forward strand.
AGGGATCTCAAAACATTCTGGCCGATTACCTAAGCAGAAAAAAGGTGTCTCCAACAGAATGGGAATTAAATCAAAGCATTTTTCAAATACTATGCCACCGTTGGGGAACTCCGAGTTTTTCCTTGTAGCGAACAAGTCTATGCCAGAAGGTGCCAAGATTTTATTCCCTCAACCCTTCAGACATCCCGGAAGCAGTCGACGCACTGAGTCAGAGGTGGGACGAACCTCTATCTTATGCGTTCCCTCCAATAGCACTTATCCCAGTAGTGCTCAGGAAGATTCAAGAGGATCAAGCAACAGTGATAACAATAGTACCATACTGGCCAAAAAGAAGCTGGTTCCCATTGTTAGGAGCCATGATGTTGGAAAACCCTATCAGACTCCCGTTATGGAAGGACATCATTTATCAGGGACTGGTGTTACACCAAGATCCAGGGAGATTACATCTATCAGCATGGATCCTGAGAGGGACATGTTAAAGGCCAGAGGTCTGTTGGACAAAGTAATTTCAACCATCCAGGCTAGTAGAAAGCCTGTTACTGCGGCCATCTATCACAAGATTTGGAAGAAGTTTTGTACAGAAAGTGGCAGGTTGGCCGGGATACCGGGAGCCTTGGATGTTCCTCGAGTTTTGAATTTTCTACAGTCTGGCTTCGACATGGGGCTTATGCCAAGTACTCTTAAAGTTCAGATTTCGGCGCTCAGTACTTTCCTAGATTATCCATTGGCTTCTCACCCGTGGATAATTAGATTCGTGAAGGCCATCCAGAGATTACGTCCTACCTTGAGGCAGCTAGTTCCTTCTTGGGACTTAAATTTAGTTCTTAGGGCTCTGTGTAAAGATCCCTATACTCTTAGAGAAGATATGCCTATTTCAGTACGTACCTGGAAGACGGCCTTCTTGGTAGCCATTACAACAGCTAAGCGCGTAGGCGAGATTCAAGCCCTTTCAATTAAAGATCCTTACCTTCAGGTCTGGGAAGACCATATAATTCTAAAATTAGATCCAACTTTTGTCCCCAAAGTAGCCTCGTTAAAAAATCGAGACCAGGAAATAATTTTACCTTTTTGTGACAACCCTTCTAATGAAAAGGAACGGGCATTACACTCCCTGGATGTTAGACAGGCAGTTTTTTAGACTATCTGGAAGCCACTAGTTCCTGGAGGAAGGATTCTAATCTGTTTATTTTATTTGGGGGCAGAAATAGAGGTAAAAAAGCTTCCAAGACCTCAATTGCTAGATGGATCACGTCTATAATCTCAAAAGCCTACACATCAGAAGGGATAGATTGTCCAGTAGGGATTAAAGCGCACTCTACTAGGGCGATTTCGGCTTCATGGGCCGAGCGGGCAGGGGCATCCCTAGATCAGATTTGCAAGGCCGCTACATGGGCCAGAGTAAATACTTTTTGTAAGCATTATAAATTGGATGTGTTGGCTGCTCATCAAACATCTTTTGGGAGAAAAGTTCTCCAGGCAGTTGTCCCACCCTAAAGGAGGTTTTCTTTGGTATTCTCCAGCGTGCTGTCGGGGACGTCCTGGAAAATGGGTATTATACCTACCGATAATTCGGTTTCCAGGAGTCCATCTTGACAGCACCGTTACTTCCCCCCCATGTATTCTATTTTCATATGCTGTATATATTTGTAATAAAGAGTTAATATGCAAAGTATATCTATCCATGGTGTGGTACTTGTCAAAACACTGAAGGAAAGGGGGTGGAGTGGGACCTTTTAACCTCTCGTGTTGTATTTCCTGTCCCTGCAAGGAGGAGGAGGACGTCCTCCAGCGTGCTGTCAGGATGGACTCCTGGAAACCGAATTATCGGTAGGTATAATACCCATTTTCCAGCTCGTCTCTTCAAAATTGAGTCAACTTTAGGGGTTCTGGCAACAGTAGCCAATTTTCTCACCTTGCCAATCAGTGCAGCAACATGTCCTTCTTGCAGACTGTCTTATAGCCAGCTGTAGCATATGCACAACACGGCGTATGTGATGAATGAAAGAACGTATTGACAGTTTCAACACTATCATCTAAACTATCATGTTGCTGTTCATTTGAAGCAACTTCAGTTTGCTCCTCAGTTATAATACTGTGTTCTCTATTTCAAACATTTGTGTCTGTGGACCCAGAATGTTCTTCTAGCTGCTGGTCACCATCATTACTCATTCATTAGCTTAATAGTACTTCTCATATTTGAAGCATTCAGTTACGACAGAACTTGTGCTTTTTTAAGTTCATAGTCTTGCAGAACCTCTTCCACCAAGACCAGGAGAAACTCACTGGTGTGATGAGCTTTGGTGTCTTTTACTGCCAATGTCTTGGTAACTATTTCATTTTTGTCACAAACAAATGGGACATTGATGGCAAAATAGTTCACTCTGTGACGTGTGCAGGCATCCATTTTAAGAAACAGAAACCAGGGATTCAAGCTTGAGGAGGATAATTTGCATATTCCAGGTGCCTTCTGGGAAAAGCGAAGAGTCTCCCTCAGCAAGAAGATCGTTGGGTACAGCCGGGAATTTTTGCCTGTAGGACATTATTGCAAGAAAGCTTGGCTGAGTAGATTACACAAGAAGGAAAGCACGCAGCAAGTCAGCAGGATCTGGGAGCAACATGGCAGATGTGACAACCTACATGGTGAGCTGCAGCATGTGCTACATGTTCGCAGATCGACCAGAAGAATCCAATTTCACCTGTCAGAAGTGTAGACTAGTGGCCCTTTTAGAAGAAAAGGTGCGGGGTCTGGAAGAAAGAATAGCAACTTTGAAACTCATCAAAGAGAATGAAGACTTCCTAGACAGAACAGAAGCATCTCTACTGGTCACAGAAGGTGAGAAAAGTGTCAGAGAACCTCCAAAAGCAGATGAGTGGAAGCATGTGACCAAAAGAAGCAAGAAGACCATGGAGAAATCACCAACCACACAACTGATGAACCGATATCAAATCTTTGTAGAGGTTGAAGATGGCACACCTAAGGATGAAGCACTACCAGCAAGCAAAAAAGAAAAGGGTACGCAGCAACAAGTGACAGCAAAACGTACAGCCAAGAAGCAACGAAGAGTGGTGGGAGACTCACTACTGAGAGGCACAGAAGCAGCCATCTGCAGACCGGACATAACCGCAAGAGAAGTATGCTGCCTTCCAGGTGCGATGATCAAGGATGTGACTGATAGGATACCAAAGCTCTTCAGCTCCAAGGACGTCCACCCATTTCTTCTGATACATGTTGGCACCAATGACACCGCAAGGAAGGACCTACCGACCATCTGCAAGGACTTTGAAGAGTTGGGGAAGAAAGTAAAGGAACTGGATGCACAGGTAGAAGAGAAAAACTATCCTTCCAGTAGACGGGCATGGAACAGGATCCTTGATGCGAACAACTGGCTAAGACGATGGTGCAGACAACAAGGATTCGGATTCCTGGACCACGGTGTGAATTACTTGTACGATGGACTCCTCGCCAGAGACGGACTACACCTCAACAAACCTGGGAAACACACATTCGCCAGAAGACTCGCTACACATCAGGAGGGCATTAAACTAGAAGAGGGGATGGGAAGAAAAACATTAGACTCGAACAAAGAAGACCCAGGAAAACCTACTCAGAAGGGAGGTAAGAACATTTCTAAAACAATCCACAGCGAGGAGATTGGAACAAAACAAAATCCTCTAAACTGCATGCTCGCAAACGCCAGAAGCCTGACAAACAAGATGGAAGAACTAGAAGCAGAAATATCTACAGGTAACTTTGACATAGTGGGAATAACCGAGACATGGTTAGATGAAAGCTATGACTGGGCAGTTAACTTACAGGGTTACAGTCTGTTTAGAAAGGATCGTAAAAATCGGAGAGGAGGAGGGTTTGTCTCTATGTAAAGTCTTGTCTAAAGTCCACTTTAAGGGAGGATATTAGCGAAGGGAATGAGAATGTCGAGTCCATATGGGTCGAAATTCATGGAGGGAAAAATGGTAACAAAATTCTCATTGGGGTCTGTTACAAACCCCCAAATATAACAGAAATCATGGAAAGTCTACTTCTAAAGCAGATAGATGAAGCTGCAACCCATAATGAGGTCCTGGTTATGGGGGACTTTAACTACCCGGATATTAACTGGGAAACAGAAACCTGTGAAACCCATAAAGGCAACAGGTTTCTGCTAATAACCAAGAAAAATTATCTTTCACAATTGGTGCAGAATCCAACCAGAGGAGCAGCACTTTTAGACCTAATACTATCTAATAGACCTGACAGAATAACAAATCTACAGGTGGTCGGGCATCTAGGAAATAGCGACCACAATATTGTACAGTTTCACCTGTCTTTCACTAGGGGGACTTGTCAGGGAGTCACAAACACTGAACTTTAGGAAGGCAAAGTTTGACCAGCTTAGAGATGCCCTTAATCTGGTAGTCTGGGACAATATCCTCAGAAATAAGAATACAGATAATAAATGGAAAATGTTTAAGAACATCCTAAATAGGCACTGTAAGCGGTTTATACCTTGTGGGAATAAAAGGACTAGAAATAGGAAAAACCCAATGTGGCTAAACAAAGAAGTAAGACAGGCAATTAACAGTAAAAAAGCATTTGCACTACTAAAGCAGGATGGCACCATTGAAGCTCTAAAAAACTATAGGGAGAAAAATACTTTATCTAAACTAATTAAAGCTGCCAAAAAGGAAACAGAAGCACATTGCTAAGGAGAGTAAAACTAATCCCAAACTGTTTTCAACTAGATTAATAGTAAAAGAATAAAAACTGAAAATGTAGGCCCCTTAAAAAATAGTGAGGAAAGAATGGTTGTAGATGACGAGGAAAAGGCTAACATATTAAACACCACCTTCTCCACGGTATTCACGGTGGAAAATGAAATGCTAGGTGAAATCCCAAGAAACAATGGAAACCCTATATTAAGGGTCACCAATCTAACCCAAGAAGAGGTGCGAAACCAGCTAAATAAGATTAAAATAGATAAATCTCCGGGTCCGGATGGCATACACCCACGAGTACTAAGAGAACTAAGTAATGTAATAGATAAACCATTATTTCTTATTTTTAGGGACTCTATAGCAACGGGGTCTGTTCCGCAGGACTGGCGCATAGCAAATGTGGTGCCAATATTCAAAAAGGGCTCTAAAAGTGAACCTGGAAATTATAGGCCAGTAAGTCTAACCTCTATTGTTGGTAAAATATTTGAAGGGTTTCTGAAGGATGTTATTCTGGATTATCTCAATGAGAATAACCGTTTAACTCCATATCAGCATGGGTTTATGAGAAATCGCTCATGTCAAACCAATCTAATCAGTTTTTATGAAGAGGTAAGCTATAGGCTAGACCACGGTGAGTCATTGGACGTGGTATATCGAGATTTTTCCAAAGCGTTTGATACCGTGCCGCACAAGAGGTTGGTACACAAAATGAGAATGCTTGGTCTGGGGGAAAATGTGTGTAAATGGGTTAGTAACTGGCTTAGTGATAGAAAGCAGAGGGTGGTTATAAATGGTATAGTCTCTAACTGGGTCGCTGTGACCAGTGGGGTACCGCAGGGGTCGGTATTGGGACCTGTTCTCCAACATATTCATTAATGATCTGGTAGAAGGTTTACACAGTAAAATATTGATATTTGCAGATGATACAAAACTGTGTAAAGCAGTTAATACAAGAGAAGATAGTATTCTGCTACAGATGGATCTGGATAAGTTGGAAACTTGGGCTGAAAGGTGGCAGATGAGGTTTAACAATGATAAATGTAAGGTTATACACATGGGAAGAAGGAATCAATATCACCATTACACACTGAACGGGAAACCACTGGGTAAATCTGACAGGGAGAAGGACTTGGGGATCCTAGTTAATGATAAACTTACCTGGAGCAGCCAGTGCCAGGCAGCAGCTGCCAAGGCAAACAGGATCATGGGGTGCATTAAAAGAGGTCTGGATACACATGATGAGAGCATTATACTGCCTCTGTGCAAATCCCTAGTTAGACCGCACATGGAGTACTGTGTCCAGTTTTGGGCACCGGTGCTCAGGAAGGATATAATGGAACTAGAGAGAGTACAAAGGAGGGCAACAAAGTTAATAAAGGGGATGGGAGAACTACAATACCCAGATTAGCGAAATTAGGATTATTTAGTCTAGAAAAAAGACGACTGAGGGGCGATCTAATAACCATGTATAAGTATATAAGGGGACAATACAAATATCTCGCTGAGGATCTGTTTATACCAAGGAAGGTGACGGGCACAAGGGGGCATTCTTTGCGTCTGGAGGAGAGAAGGTTTTTCCACCAACATAGAAGAGGATTCTTTACTGTTAGGGCAGTGAGAATCTGGAATTCCTTGCCTGAGGAGGTGGTGATGGCGAACTCAGTCGGGGGGTTCAAGAGAGGCCTGGATGTCTTCCTGGAGCAGAACAATATTGTATCATACAATTATTAGGTTCTGTAGAAGGATGTAGATCTGGGGATTTATTATGATGGAATATAGGAATATAGGCTGAACTGGATGGACAAATGTCTTTTTTCGGCCTTACTAACTGTTACTAACTATGTTACTAACTATGTTACTATGTCCCTTGAGAGGTTTTTTTTTAAGTTCTTCCTTTTGTTTAAAAGCTTCTTCGATTACTAATTTTCTAATACTCTCTCTCTCCAGAGAAACACCAAGCTTGCGGGCCATTTCCCCATTCAAACACATAAAAGCTGGTCGTGAAAATAATGAAATAGGCACACTATCCTTTACAACAAGCTCTATGATCTGTTTTTTAAATGTATCTGTCATTGTCACAGTAACTTTGTCACTGACAAAATATCTTGCAACTGATGGCTGCAAAGTTCTCTGCTCCTTTGTTTGGAAGAGCTGGGCACTGGTTCATTGGTTTGGATGCAGTCTCTCTCATCCACTGCTTTCAGTACTTCTGGATGAAAGCGCTGTAAATGTCTCTTTAGATTAGAAGCTCTGGTAGGAGCATTTTTATCTTTGCCTGAATATGCACTGATCTTGGCTTCACAGTATTTGTTTTCGTCTGGATCATTTGTCATCCACTGACAGACATATTGTTTTCTATCTTGAGTGATGGTGAAATGTTCAAATACAGCTGATTTAATGTGACGCTTCTTTGACATTCTCAGGTTTTTAATTCTGCATTCACAATCCAAATGACAATTGCTTTTCCTAAAAACAATTGTACAAAATTATTGCCAGGTCGTACAACTGATATAGTGGTCAGTAATACTGTTATTCCTCATGTACTCAGTTAACTGATGCAAAGTTTGTTGAAAGGATAATACTACTTACTTTCTTCCTCTTCTGAGTAGCAGCTGTGAGATGCTTGGAAGACGCACACCTAGTAAACATCTAGTCTAGAGGAGGAGCTTTACTACTAAGAATTTGCAACACCTTTTCACTTTCAGTTTCATACATTGTAAGTAGGGGGGTTGGGGCAGCATGAGGTTAACCAAGTATAAGATTAGATAAGGGCAGTGGAGAACAGTGACACACAAGAAGTAAGAAATGTCTCTATCTCCAGCAGAACTGCTTATCACTGTTCATAGTTTGATAGAACATATATATTTGAGTAACATTTATAAAATTCATATGAAAGTTCAATTATGAAATATTACTTTTTTTTTTTTTAAAGCTGGAGTCGGTGCATTTCTACCGACTCCAACCAACTCAGACTCCGACTCCACAGCCCTGGTCATAATCAGCATGCATTAACTATGTGATGTCTTTCTGTGACTGACCCTCGGACATGGTCTGCAGCATTTCTGGGTCCACCACCGATAGCGCAGATGCTTCACCTACGCTATCGCATAACAATCTTTGAAGGGCACTAGCGTTGGTGCAGATTGCACCAACGCAATGTGAACCCAGCCTAACTTAATGACCACAATGACTTTAAGGCCAGCAGTTAAAGTGCTTATTCCTCAGCGCCGCTCTTTAAGGGTGTTGACAAATAAGTTTATATCGCCTCCCCATCGTCAGAAAATCTCAACTACCAGGAGAGTAGGTGAGACCCCCAGAAAACATGATTTGGGTCGGTGTTTACTGTTATCAGTCACATGATTACCATTCACCTAATAACAGCAATCACAAGGTCAGATTTTCCATTAATTTCTCCGCTGATATGATCTAGCATACCAGAGGAGCGAAATGGAGCATCCACCCCTTAGCATCTTCCTGGAAGAAAATGGCAGCTGTATGCATAGTGTCCTGGTGAGATCTGCCAGCTGGTACCCAGCAACAGTAGAATTTTTTTTTTTTTTTTTTCCTTCACATGACAGCACCGTACGTGAGAGCATCCTCCCCCAGGAACAGGAAACCTGTAACAGAGCTAAAAGGGTGGCACCTCTCTCCTCAGTTTTGGTTTCCTGTTCCTGCAGGCGGATGCCTGTGGCAGAGCGCTTGCCTCCAGAGGGTTCTCCCTCTGATTGCCAGTCTGGAGGCTGAGGTCCACGGTGGGGGCAGCTGTACTCAGCGGCATCATACGGTGCTATCAGGGAATCCTGGGTCTAAGGGAGCTGCTGCGTACCGCATCTCATCCCCACCGAAAATGCCCCCCCGGTGGACTCCCCAGCATCGGCTCCATTCAGGAGGCTGGCCCAGGAAAGGGGCGTGTCCTTCACCGACACTGCCACCGAAGTGAAGGTGACTACTTCCGGTCTCGCAGGAAGTGACTTCACACGCCGGAGGAGCCAGTGTGCTGGACACTTCCGGGCAGAAGTTGCTCCAGAGGCATGCACACCGCTCCTACCCTATAAAGGAAAAAAGTGAATGCAGCAACTGCCTCCCAAACATGGCAGAGCCCGCAGTGGATCCTGACATACCGGCAGTACCTAAGATGAATGAAGAGGCACAAGCTACCGGGGTACCCAGGGTCCTGGAGGGGTGAGTGCCTTTGTAAGGCAAGACACACATACTGATGTCCTTTACACCATGTGTTTTTTAGAGAAGGAAAGCTACCTCAAAACAGAATAGGGCTTGTGCACTATGCAAAGAAACCCTCCCTAGACTAGTCATGCATTGATAAAACAGTAGCAGAAGAGTCTTGTTCCCTATTGCAGAATATTAAAGCGATCATCAGGGAGGAAGTTAAATCAACTGTTAAAGAACAATTAAAACACCATGCAACAAAGGAAAATCCTCCTCCTCCCCCCAACAAGTGTCCAGAGGTCTGATGTAGATTCAGGAGAAGACCCGGGAGAATTAACCCCCTCTGATGCCTCAGACCTGGACTCCTCAGATGAAGAGTATGGCCGCCCTTATTTTCAATCCGAAGATATTGGAAAATTGCTCAAACTTGTTAGGGTGACTATGGGGGTAGAAACCCCTAGAGCCACGATCAATTCAGGACACCATGTTCAGCAGTCTGGAAAGGAAAAAGCGCACATTTTTTCCTAAATATGATCAAGAGTTGGAAAAAAAACAAATAGATCTATCCCACATGCATTAAAACGCAAATACCCTTTTGACGAAGAGGTCTGTGAAAAGTGTGTGTGTGGGGGGGGGGGGGGGGGAAGTCTCCTAGGTTAGATGCAGCCATTGCTAGTACCTCTAAAGGTGTAGCACTACCATTCCATTTGAGGACATGGGAGGCCTAAGATCACCTTGACAAGAAAGCAGATGCTTTTCTGAAATCAGCCTGGGAGGCAGCGACATGGTCATTTAAACCCAGGGTGGCCGCCACTTGCACAGCAAGCACGTGCTGTGGTTAGAGTAGCTGGGTGATCAGATTAAAAACAAATGTCCAAGAGACTACTGGAGGCATTACCCTCCTTGCAGGGGGCGGCAAGATTCCTAGCAGATGCTTCTGTTGACTGTCAGATGTGCCACCCGTGCATGTGCCTTATCCAACTCAGGACGCAGAGCATTGTGGCTAAAAAAAAAAAATGTACTGCAGACTTCCAATCAAGTCTCAAACTCTGTGCAGTACCCTGTGAGGGACAGTATCTTTGGCAAAGCCTTAGATGAAATCCTAGAGAAGGCGTCAGACAAGAGAGAAGTTTTCCCGCCTCCTCCCTTTTCTAGATGCCGGGGGGATACGTCTCGCTCGTCCTTTCATGGGTCCGAATATAGAGGAGGCCGATCAGATGATGGGTCCATGCGGGGCAGACCCTGGAAAGAGTGGGGATTCCTCTTCAGTAAGCCTAGCCCCCCCCAACCTGACCCCAAACACCAATGACGCCAAAATCCCAGTGGGGGAAGACTCCGATTGTTCATCCACAACTGGGCAGCATTACCAGCTTCAATGGGCAACCAGCTTGTTGTCGGAAGGTCTACAGTTCAAATTCTCCAGCCCCCACCAAGTCGCATGATAACCCAGGTGGCCGAAAAGTCAGGCTGCACTAGAGGTCCATCTCATACAAAAACGGTCCTAATAAGAGCACCTCACCAGGAGATTATTATAGCGCCATTTATTCCATGGTGCTTTACACGTGAGGAGGGGCATACATTATAAAAACAGGTACAATAATCTTGAACAGTAAAAGTCACAACTGGTACAGGAGGAGAGGACCCTGCCCGCGAGGGCTCACAATCTATAAAGGTTTCTACAGCACCTTGTTCCTCACGCCAAAACCGGATGGCTCGCTGAGGGCAATATTCAACTTGAAGGCACTAAACCGCTATATTCAAGTGGCTAGCTTCAAAATGGAAACCCTTAAGAACGGCAATAAAAGTACTCGACCCAGACTGTTACATGGCAGTAATAGATCTTACAGATGCTTATTACCATGTGCCAATTGCTGGCCAACATCAACAGTACCGAAGACCAACCGTTACACCGATTCCTCTACCTTGTGCCAGTCATTACACTGGCTACCCATCCACTCCAGAATCCAGTACAAAACTACTACCCTCATCCACAAAGCACTCCATGGCTCAGCACCACCCTACATCTCCTCTCTGGTCTCAGTCTACCACCCTACCCGTGCCCCCCGCTCCACTAATGACCTCAGGTTAGCATCCTCAATAATCAGAACCTCCCACTCCCGTCTCCAAGACTTTACACGTGCTGCGCCGATTCTTTGGAATGCACTACCTAGGTTAATACAATTAATCCCCACAGTTTTAAGCGTGCCCTAAAAACTAATTTGTTCAGACTGGCCTACCGCCTCAATGCATTAACCTAACTATGCCTGTGTGGCCTATTAAAAAAAACAAACAAAACATAATCAGGTTCCTAGCATCATGTTCTAATACTCTATTCAGTTAATAGCACTGTCTGTACTGCTACATACTTAGGCTGTTACCTGGTTCATGCAGCTTTACATGAACACCCGAGCCTTACACTATGGCAGGTCCAAATAACTAAAGCAATTGTTACCATACACCTCTCGTGTCTCCCCTTTTCCTCATAGTTTGTAAGCTTGCGAGCAGGGCTCTCATTCCTCCTGGTATCTGTTTTGAACTGTGATTTCTGTTATGCTGTAATGTCTATTGTCTGTACAAGTCCCCTCTATAAGTTGTAAAGCGTTGTGGAATATGTTGGCGCTATATAAATAAAAATTAAAGATTGGTGGTATACATTGAAAAAATTCCCACCCATCTGCAATACCAATGCTTTCCCTTTGGGGTGGCTATAGCTCCACATATATTTACAAAAATTATTTCCGAAGTAGCGTCTTTTATCAGAAAGGAAGATATAATACTGGTACCCTATTTGGACAATTTTCTTGTAATAGCAGACAGCAAAGAAAACTGCGTAAAAACAGTCACGAGTGCTGGAAGTACTGACCAAGCTAGGCTGGATAGTAAACCTAAAAAAATCAAAATTGGTCCCAGCTCAGATTCAAGAATTCCTCGGGATCCAATTAGATTCAATCAAACAAGAGTGTCCTTCCGCAGAGGAAAATTCAAGCCATTCAACAAAAATAAAACTGTTCCAACCGGGACAGCCCATTTCGCTATGGAAGGCAATGTCACTCTTGGGTGTTCTAACAGCAACAATCCCAGCGACCGGGTGGGCGCAAGCCCACACGAGAGAATTGCAATGGCAGATACTATCCGAGCAAACAAAAAATCCATACAACCTGAATTGGAAAACTCTTCTATAACCAAGAGTTTAAGACTCATTAAGATGGTGGCTGAGAACAGAGAATTTAAACAACGCGGTGCCTTGGTCAGTGCAGAATCCAGTGGTGCTAACTACCGATGCAAGCCCATGGAGTTGGGGAGCACACCTAGAGGGTCAAGTCTTACAGGGTCAATGGGGGGCCTCAATGAGAGCAGCATCTTCCAATCTAAAAACTGTCAGCAGTGAGGCAAGCACTTCATATAGGAAAAAAATACAGGGAAAACATGTGGTGGTGGTGTCCAACAACACAACTATAGCTTGCATAAATCGGCAAGGGGGCACAAGATCAGCATGCATCCCTTATGGCAGAGGCCAAAGATCTGTTCATATGGGCAGAAAACAACCTTCTTTCCCTAGTGGGAACATGCTTAAAAGGGTCAAACTGGTAGCCGATTTGTTAAGCAATAACATATTACATCAAGGAGAGTGGTCCCTGAACCAGAAAATATTTGGGACAATCTGCCAGCTGGGGCACTCCAGAAATAGACTTGTTTGCTACAAAAGAAAATCGGAAAGTGAGGAAGTTCTACACTCTGAACCCAAGAGAACACCCGGAGGGAGCGGATGCGCTTCTGTACCGATGGAACTTTCGTCTAGCTTGTGTTTCCCCCAATACCATTAATCCCGACAGACCAAGAAAATCCCGGAAGACAAGGCATGAGTAATCCTTGTCGCTCCCTTTTGGCCAAAAAGGCATGGTTCACGTGGCTCAGACGCGTGTCTCTGACCCATGGATCCTTCCAGATACTCTAAACCTCCTACACCAGGGACCAGTACAACACCCTCAAGTACACAGGCTCCATCTCACCACCTGGAACTTGAGAGGGGGCTCCTACTAGCAAAGGGATTCTTGAACCCTTTGGTTTGCTCGCCAGCAGGAAAAAGGTCATGTCAGACAAATGCCAGAAAATTTGGCAGAACTTCTTGGAATTCTCTGTGACAATTGTCTGAAATGAGCCAAGAAATTCCAGTAAAAGAAATTTTGGAGGGGGGGGGGGGGGAAGGCCTCATGGTCAACTATTGCATGGTTGCGTGCTGCTATTTCAACTTCATATCCTTCCTCTGGTCAAGTTTCCCCACTGGGTGTTACGGCTCACTCCACACGTGCTATTGCCACATTCTGGGCAGAAAGGGCAAATGCTTCTGTGGAACAGATTTATAGAGTGGTGGTATGGTCTTCACCCTCCACCTTCTTCTGACATAAGATTATAGGCTAGACTTAGGTCTGTCAAACCTTTCTTTTGGGAGGAAAGTTCCATCTGCTGTTGTCCCACCCTAGGAGTCTTTCTATTTGTTCCTCATGTATGGTGCTGTCATGGTAAAAGGAAAATGATTACTTACCGGTAATTTGATTTTCCAGAACCATGACGGCACCGCACTAATTCCCACCCTATCTTGGTGATGGTTGTGTGATGCACACAAAGAATATACGTATATAGAAACAAATAAGTGACCATACAAAATGAATGTAACATACGTGTACTAACAAGGCGGTCATCTTCCATACTCTGAAACAAACTGAGAGGTGCCGCCCCTTCTGTTATCTCTGCTGCAGGTTTCCTGTTCCTGGGGGCATATGCCATCTCACGTACAGTGCTGTCATGGTTCTGGAAAATCAAATTACCAGTAATTATCATTTTTCCTATTAGTTCATTTTGATCACTGATGTGGTTTCAGTGATCAAAAAAAAAAATGGTAAATCAAACTCCCCTTTGTCACCCTCTGGTACTGGGTTGCAAAGCTAGACTCTAGGGACCCTAACAAGAAATGGTAGCCAGTCTTGAGTTTTATTTCCCCTGCTTTCTGAAGTTGCCTTAAATCCCTTATGGTTCAAGATGAGGGCGCTATATATATATATATATATATATATATATATATATATATGTATATATATGTATATATATTGTGTGTGTATATATATATATATATATATATATATATATATATATATATATATATATATATATATATATATATATATATATATATATATAATTTTTTTTTTTTTTTTTCTTTCCCAAGGTGTGAAGTTCACAAGGTATAATGCAGCCTAAGGGCTTGTGCACACTACAGATTTGCTAGCAAAACCTGACAATCCTGTTGCCAGCAAAATGAATGTGAAACCTGAAGTGTCATGCACACACTGAGGGTTTTTTTTTTTCTTGCAGATTTTGGTCCTGAAAACTTAAGGGGAGGGCACCATCATACATTAATGAGTTCAACCCACAGCATGTCATGATCAAGCCAGCCAATATATAAACAGGAACAAATACAGAAGAGCAGGGATCACCATATAAAATCACAATTTTTATTAGTATAAATGTTTAGCATTTGTGTGGGTTTTGTATAAACACACAATTTCACAATACATGCCCATTATTGGCTGACTTGTATATTTGTTGCTGAAAACCTGCAGCGTGTCAATTCTGTGCATTTTTTTTTTTTTTGCCAGCTTTTTTCACCACTAAATTTATGCCAATTGTTGCCATGGTGACCCAATGTCATCCGGACAACATCCAGGTCACTAGGCACTAGCAAGTTAATCGTGCACAGTGCATGATCTACCTTAAATAACATGTCTGCAGGACTGACGGGCTATAAGGTGTAGCAGTGCACCTGAATTGCCATACCTTATAACAGTGATCAGACTGCAGAAAGTAAGGGTCCCATGGTGGGAATAAGTAAAAAAAGTTGTAAACATTTAAAATGTATCTATAAATATTATGAAAAAGGGGGTGGGGGTAGAAACAATGGTACACATTTGGTATTGCCTTGTCTGGAACAACCTGACCTATAAAACTGCTCCACTAGTTAACCCATGTAGTGGACACCGTAAAGAAGAAACAAGGCAAACTATGCTTTATCATGAAGACTAATGTAAATAAAAATGGTATAGCTTTAAATGTCATCTTGTCTGGCAAAAGCCACCATGCAACTCCATCAGCAGAAAAATAAAGTTGTAGCGCTTGGAATAAGTCAATGCAAATTTGTTTTCCTATAAAATAGTTTTTATTCTGTAAAAGCACCAAATGATATGAATGTGTTATCACTGCAGTCGTACTGACCCAAAGAATAAACCTGCCTTATCAATATACACAGAACGGCATAAAATCCTGACGATCTTCCAGAAGAGGGTGAATTATCCCTAGACTCAGACTTCCCAGCAAGAGATATTACTTCTCCTCGAGTGACATAGAAGACTTTACAGCAGTAAGGAAGACTATATGGAGATTGAGGAAGAGAAAATAGCTGTCAGTACAGGAAGAGATGTTCTGAGGTCTCCGTTCTAAGAAAAAAACGGGTGTTTCCCATTCACAAAAATATCTGTGACTTAGTCCTAGAAGAATGGGAATCCCCAGAAAAAAGGCTGACCACCCCAGCGGAGATTAAGGAGAGATTTCTGGTAGATGATGAGACAGCTCCATGCTGGTCGGAAATTCCAAAAGTGGATGTCCAGATTGCTAGCGTAGCTTTAAAAGAGAAGAAAAAAAAAAAAAACCACGCTACCATTTGAGGATGCCTCCCAGTTGAAAGATCCTCTGGAACGTAAGATGGACAGACTACTATGGAAGTCATGGGAAACGTCAGCATCCTTACTGAACATCAATTTTGTATCTACCTGTGTGGCTAGGTCAATGCACTGGGCTGGTCTGGCTGGGACAACTAGAAGAGCACCTGTCCTCAGGCACTCTCAGAGAAGATATTCTAGCCTCCCTATCTTCCAGAAAGCAACAGGCTTTCTGGCAGATGCCTCTGCTGAATCTGTGAGGGTGGCAGGGAGAGCATCAGGGTTGTCCAACTCAGTAAGACAAGCACTTTGGCTAAGATCTTGGTCTAGTGATATAACTTCGAAGATGAAGCTGTATTCTTTTCCCTTTTAAGGGAAAATGTTTGGTTCTGCCTTGGATGATCTACTGGAGAAGGCCTCAGACAAAAAAAAATTACCAGAGCCTAGAACTGTAGAAGACCCTTCTGCTCTCAACCGGAGCATACTCCTTAATACAAGGGCAAGTCAGGCCGTTGGAGTTATCCAAAAGGAGAAGAGACAGGAAAATAATAATAATATATTTTTTTTATTTTATTTTTTCCCCAACCCCAAAATCAAAGAAAACAATGACTCCATCACGATGGCGGGTCTTATCTCAAACTTAAAAGGATCTGCTCAGATCAGTGGCTCTTAACATCAGTCAGAGGGGATAAAGAGTTTCTATCCTCAAAAAAAAAAAAATTAAACATTTTTATCCACACCAAAGCTACAATCCACATTGATAGCAGGAGTACAAGATCTAAGGGTACCGTCTCAGTGGCACTTTGGTCGCTACGACGGCACGATCCGTGACGCTCCAGCGTCGTAGACTGCGGTCACACTTCGCAATGCACGGCGCTGGAGCGATAATTTCATGACGTATTTGCGATGTAGAAGCCGTTGGTTACTGTGCGCACATCGTATACAATATCGTGCACACCTTTGTTACACGATGCGATCATGCCACCACAGTGGGACACTTGACGACGAAAAAGTTTCAAACGATCTGCTACGACGTACGATTCTCAGCGGGGTCCCTGATCGCAGTAGCGTGTCACACAGCGAGATCGTAAGTATATCGCTGGAGCGTCACGGATCGTGCCGTCGTAGCGACCAAAGTGCCACTGTGAGACGGTACCCTTAGTCAGCAATGTGATCTCCACAGTCCCAGAGAACGAGAGGAACAAGGGACATAATTCAAACTTATTCCTAATAAAAAAAAAAAAAAAAAAAAAAAACAAATGGGTCTCATCGAGTAGTCAACCTGAAACCCCTGAATCGATATGTAGCTTACAGAAGGTTCAAGATGGAATCCATCAGATCAACAGTACCCCTGATAGGACAAGATTTCGTCATGGCGACTATAGATTTAAAGGACTCATATTATCACGTCCAAATCCATCCAACTTATCAAATTCCTAAGATTTGCAGTCGCCAGGGGGAAAGACTTAGACCATTTTCAGTTCAATGTCCTCCCATTTGGGCTATCCTCAGCCCCAAGAATCTTCACAAAGGTCATGTCCAAAGTGATGGCCTACATCAGGGGTCAGCATATATGTATAATTCTGTACCTCGACGACCTCTTGGTAGTGGTTCCCATTCTACATGAGCATCTTCAAGCAACTGTCCAGATCTTGTCGTCCCTAGGCTGGATAGTGTACCACAAGAAATCGGGTATGATTCAGTCAACAACAAAGATCTTTTTAGGAGTCCTGCTAGACTCTTACAGCCAAACCTTTCTTACCAGAACAAAAACGGACCTTGCTTACAACAAAGATAAGAATGTTGCGGGACAAAAATAGTGTCTTTAAGATGGGCTATGTCGTTTCTCAGGACCATGACATCATGCATCCAGATGGTGGCATGGGCACAAGCCCACACCAGAATACTCCAGGCTTGTATCCTGACAAACTGGGATGGATCCCCAGATTCTTAAGACACAAATATCCAGATACCACCGCACGCAAAGTCCTCATTGACATGGTGGCTACAAAAGGAGAACTTGATCAGAGTTGTTCCCTGGTCACAGGACCCAGTGGTCACTATAAGAGTAGATGCCAGCGAAAGAGGTTGGGGAGCTACGGTGGCCCAGCACATATTTCAGGGAGACTGGCCAAGCAAGATAAGCCAATGATCTTGAACTTCAGAGAACAGAAAGCGGTAGAGGAGGTTCTCAAAGCAGCAGTAACTCTTGTTCAGAATTCCCATATCAAAATATACTCGGACAACAGTTGCCCACATTCGCCATCAGGGAAGTACAAGACACGAGGATCTAAAAATATCAGCCAGAATATTTTCGTGGGCCGAAGAAAACGTTCTCGCTGTCTGCCCTACGCATAAGGAGAAATTAAAAAAATATACAGGCCGACTTCCTGAGCAGGACAAACATCCATCCTGGAGAATGGAGTCTAGACCTGGAAGTTTTTCAAATACTGGTCAGAAGGTGGGGACAGCCAGAGGTGGACCTGTTTGCAAACGGTCAGAACACAAAGGTGGACCAGTATTTTTCACTTGATCCAACCAATCCTGGGCTGGGTGTAGATGCATTGGCACAACCATGGACAGTCACACTGGCTTGTGCTTTCCCTCCATTACCGATTCTACCAAGAGTCCTACAAAAGATAAGGACAGGGGGTCAGGGTAATCCTGGTGGCTCCATTTTGGCCCAAAAGAAGCTGGTTTGAGACTCATCAGCTTAAAGGTAGATGGACCAATAGCACTACCTCTGGTGAAGAACCTCTATCAATGGCCAATACTCCATCCAGATCCTGAGAGATTACACCTGAATGCCTGGCTTCCGAATTCTCAATTCTGAGGGCTATCAAAAAAGTCATTAAGACACTACAAAAAAAGCCAAGACAGTAACCAATTCAATCTACCAAAAAATATGTAAGACCTTATCACATGGAGTGCTCCCAAAAGGCTGAACCTAGCCAGGATGTTTGGATTTTTTTATTTTACAGGATGGCCTGGAAAAAGGTCTCGGACCCAGCACCCTCAAAGTACAGGTGGCAGCCCTGAGCTCGTATTCTGACCAATCTTTAGCTGACCACAGATGGATAAGATTTGACGGCAGCATCCTGCATATCTTCAAGGTCTATGAATATAGTCCCATCCTGGGACCTAAATATATAGTCCTGAAGGGACTTGCCTTTTCACTTTTTTGAGCCCTTGTCATCAATAAATATGGATAAGCTCGCCTGCAAAACCACCTTCCTGGTAGCAACTACAGCCAGGAGAGTAGGTGAACTACAAGCCCTGTCAATGAGCCCTACATGAAGATTTTACAAGACAGGATGTATCAAATTGCAGGATAAGACTTTTCTCCCAAAAGTCGTCTGATTTCCTCAAGTCGCAGGAGAATTCTCCCCTCCTATCAGGAACCAAAGAATGAGGAAGAACAATTCCATACTCTGGATGTTCAGAGAATGGTACTTATCTCCAAGCTTCAGAGAAAGTTACAAAGGATCAGAACATGTTTATTCATCTTCACGGCCAGAATAAAGGGAAGACTTCCAAATCTACAACTGCCAACTGGATCAAGAGAGCAATCTTGGAGGCTTAACAAATCCAGGGCCTTCCACCACCATAAAGATTCACAGCTCAATCTACCATAGCAATAGCTGTCTCCTGGGCCGAGAGCCAGTGCTTCCATTGAGCAAATATGCAGAGCTGCTACATGGTCCTCAGTCCATATGTTTTCCAAACATTACAGGCTAGACCTGATGTCAAAAGAAGACTTGGCCTTAGGAGAAAAAGTCCTTAGAGCTATAGCTATAGTCCCTCCCTAAATGTTACTCTTGGGTACAGCTCCAGGTGTGCTGTCGTGGGGGGTTACTAGAGAAATGGAATTAAACTTACCGGTAATTTGGTTTCTAGTCACCCACCACAGCAGGAGTAATCCCTCCCTTTGCTTAATATACATTCTGAAAAGAATACATATAATTTGAAGCATTCCTCCTGTGGTCCTTTTATAATAACCCCTCCCTCATCCTCCCCGTCAGTGTTATTTAACCTTCGTCATTTCCTGTCCCTATTAGGAAAGGGATAACATCCTCCAGGTGTGCTGTCGTGCTGGGTTACTAGAAACCGAATTACTGGTAAGTCTAATTCTATTTTTTGCAATAAAGCATTTTTGTGTGGCAGCCAAAAATAAACATAAATCTGTTATTTCACCAGCCCAAAGAAGTCATCTAATGACTTAAACTGCATGAGGAATGCCGTAATAAAATACAACCAATTTTCCAATTCTTAACCTGCTTCACCCCCCCCCCCCTGTTTTTTTTTTTTGTCTACCTCCCAAAGATCGCAGTGCGGCTCATATTTATCCTGAGCTTTACGCTCAGCACTTACACCTGCATGAAAATCTCTGAAGTACATGATTTCAGATGTAACCCCCAGCAGAAGATTACCTATAATGAGGCAAATGGAGACACTGGACACCGTCTGGCCTATGAGTTGGTGGTGTCTATCTCTTTATTAGGAGTGCTTAAGTGCTGTTGGCCAGTTTTCTGCACCTCTGGGGTGGGAAAAGGACAATGCTGAACAGTCCAGAGTAACGCTGCTGTCTCACTATAGTGAGTGGCTCCTTCAGGTTCATCTGAATGGAGTCACATTTAGATGGAAACCGCAAAGTACCGTATATACTCGAGTATAAGCCGAGATTTTCAGCCCAAATTTTTGGGCTGAAAGTGCCCCCTCGGCTTATACTCGAGTCACGGTCTGCGGGTGAGGGGGAGAGGGCGCTGAGGCATACTTACCTGCTTCCGGGGCTCCTGGCGCTCCCCCTGCCCGTCCCACTGTCTTCGGTGCAGCAGCCTCTTCCCCTGTTCAGCGGTCACGTGGGACCGCTCATTAGAGAAATGAATAGGCTGCTCCACCTCCCATAGGGGCGGAGCCGCATAATTCATTTCTCTAATCAGCGGTGCCGGTGACCGCTGATAGAGGAAGAGGCTGCGGCACCGAAGACCAACTGTCCGGGGGAAGGAGCGGGACGCCGGGAGCAGGTAAGTATCGCATATTCACCTGTCCTCGTTCCACACGCCGGGCGTCGCGCCATCTTCCCGGCGTCTCTCTCTCCGCACTGACTGTGCAGGTCAGAGGGCGCGATGACGCATATAGTGTGCGCGCCGCCCTCTGCCTGATCAGTCAGTGCGGAGAGACGCCGGGAAGATGGTGCCGAGGAGCTGCAAGCAAGACAGGTGAGTATGTGTTTTATTATTTTATTGCAGCAGCAGCACAGCTATGGGGCAATAATGGTGCAGAGCACTATATGGCACAGCTATGGGGCAATAATGGTGCAGAGCACTATATGGCACAGCTATGGGGCAACGGTACAGAGCACTAGATGGCACAGCTATGGGGCAACGGTGCAGAGCACTATATGGCACAGCTATGGGGCAATGGTGCGGGGCAATGGTGCGGGGCAATGGTGCAGAGCACTGTATGGCACAGCTATGGGGCAACGGTGCAGAGCACTATATGGCACAGCGGTACAGAGCACTATATGGCACAGCTATGGGGCAACGGTGCAGAGCATTGTATATATGGCACAGCTTTATGTGGAGCATCTATGGGGCCATAATGAACGGTGCAGAGCATTGTATATATGGCACAGCTTTATGTGGAGCATCTATGGGGCTATAATGAACAGTGCAGAGCATTATATGTGGCACAGCTTTGTGGAGCATCTATGGGGCCATAATGAACGGTATGGAGTATCTATTTTTAATTTTGAAATTCACCAGTACCTGCTGCATTTTCCACCCTAGGCTTATACTCGAGTCAATAAGTTTTCCCAGTTTTTTGTGGCAAAATTAGGGGGGTCGGCTTATACTCGGGTCGGCTTATACTCGAGTATATACGGTAAGTGTACAGCGCCAGATGAATGTGATCCAAAGTGTTCCAAATAAAAGCCTCAACTTTAGCAATAAAAAGCAAGCCCCACTCGGGTCCATCTGTTAACAGAAATATAGGGAGGACTTCCACACTGCTGGTAGCACAAAGGCTCTGCAAAAGTGCCCCCCCCCCCCCCTCCCAAAATTATGTGCTTCTGAGCCCCAGTGTGCCTAAACCAGTTGGTGTCCACATGATTGGCACTTCTGTAGCGATGAGAGCCCACCTAATTTACAATTGCATGTCTCCAGAAGCATGAGCTGGGCACTACCACTTGCTGGGCACTGGTGACTACAACATACTGGGCACTACAATGGCAGTTTGCAATTTTCACTCAGCAGCTTGTTTCTGGAAGACACCCATGGCATCAACTGTCACTACATCTGTAGATGACTTCCCAAAGGGGTATGATTTTCAAAATCTGGTCACTTTAGGGGTATTCTGCTCTTCTAGCACTTGTGGGCTCTGTATATGGAGTCCACAAACTATTCTAGAAAAACTCTGCACTCCAGGATGCCTCCTGTATAACAGTACTGCTTAGCCATACACTGAGACTCAGAGCTATTTGTCAATAGTGCTCTGTCCCTCCTGAGTCTTGCTACATGGCTAAGCAGTACTGTAAGCCAAATATAGGGTATTTCTACATTTAGCAGAAACTGTGGGACAAATTTTGGTGCCATTTTTACCCATTTCCCAGTGTGTAAATGTAAAATCTGGAGTTAAAACTAAATTCTGGTTAAAAATTTAATTTTTCTTCATTACCCAATGGTATAAATTTCTGACTCACCTGTGGTATCAATATGATCACTGTACACCTAGATGAGTTCATTGAGAGGTGTAATTTGTAAAATATGGGGGACACTTGTGCTCTTCTTGCACCTCCGAGGCTCTGCCAATGTGACAAGGCATGCTCAAACCAATCCAGCAAAAATGTTAACTCCAATATGGCGCCTCTTCCCTTGTGAGCTTTGCACGATGCATCCAAAAGTAGTTGTTGACCACGTGGGGTATTGACATACTCAAGAGATTGCACAACAACCTTTTGGGGCTTAACTTACAGGTACATGAGCTGGGCACAATGTATTGGGTGACTACAACATGCTGATCACTACAATAGCAGTTTGCAATTTTTACTCAACATCCTTCTGCTTGTTTTCAGAAGACACCCATGGAGTCAAAATTGTCACTACACCTGCAGATAAATTCCCAAAGGGGTAGAATTTTCAAATTGGGGTCACTTGGGGATTCTGCTTTTCAAGCACATGCGGTGGGGGCTCTGTATATGGAGTCCATAAACTATTCTGCATTCCAGGAGTCAAATGGTGCTCTCACTCCATAGTCTCTCAGCTGTACAGTTTCTAAAATGGGGGTCACTTATAGGGGGTAAACTGTTCTGGAACCTCAGGGGCTCTGCCAATGTGACATGGCACACTCAAACCAGTCCAGAAAAATCTGAACTCCATTATGGTGCTTTTTCCCTTCCTAGCTTTTCACTGTGCATCAGAAGTATTCAACCACATATGGCGGTATCTATGTACTCAGGAGAAATTGCTCAAATGTTGGGGTCTATTTTCTCCATCACTGAACAGAACTTGGGGCTAAAACTTTTTTTTTAATGGTGTCTTTTTTTATTTATTTTCAGATCAACACTGTAAAATTCTATGAAGCACCTGTGGGTTCCACTGCCACCACACTTCTAGATAAATTCCTTGAGGGGTCTAGTTTACAAAATGGTCACTTGTTGGGTTATTCCACTATTTTGACACCTCTTCAAACTCAACATGACACCTGCAGACCATTCCGTCAGTCACTCCTTCCTTGTGAACCCAAACAGTCTAGTCTTCCTCCACATATTGCGTACCGAAGTACTTAATAGATAAAGCGCAACAAATTGAGGTCCACTTTCTCCTGTTACCATTGTGAAAATAAACAAAAATTGGGGCTAAAGTAACACTTGTGAAAAGTTCAAAATTTTTTTTTTCCTTCCATGTTGCTGTAGTTCCTCTGAAGCACCTGAATGGTTAAACTTCTCAAATGTGGTTTTGAGCACCTTGAGGGGTTCATTATTGCCCAAATCAAGTCAAATGTTACCACTATCGTGAAGTACTGTCAAGCAGTCTTCAAATCAGTTGGAACTGTTGAATCTTTCCAGAGTTAAAACAAAGTGACACTGGTCACCATTGTAAATGGGTCTGATCAGGCAGGTAAAAACAGGCTTTGGAGTGACGGGGTTAATAGTCACTTACTATGGCTGCACATAATTGACAGCAAGATTGTCAGCTAGAGCAACTTAGTCATGAGACTCTGCAAGAATCCTGCAACACTTTTCTCCAGTCACATTCCATGACAGCAGTATCGGAGGATGTCTCCCCACCCTAATGGGGGACCGGAAACAGAGGTTAAATACCCCTCCCCTTCCTACAACCACCAGTGTTTTTCCTGTCCCCTATGGGGCATGAAGAGGTCCTGGATAGTGCTGCTGTGGCCGGCATTCGGGAGCACTTCTTACCCATCCATGCCAGGCAGCCGAGGTCAGGGGCACTGCTCTCCTCCATTGGCAGCTCCCATCTTCAGTCAGTGTGCAACTCGGGGACCCCCTCTCCCGCTCTTCCTGCACCTCCTTGTGGGGTGAAGCTGGGCAGTGCCATGCAGCCAGGGTCCTGTAGCTCCCTGGCACCCTCCTCCCTCCCTGCTGCTAGTTCCGGCAATGCGTGCATCCTGGAAGTGATGTCACCCAAACTTCCAGTTTGTTCCTGTGCGTTGCATGCTGAAGCGCACGTGCCGCCGGCCACTGTTTTCCAGTGCAGGCAGGGATTGGGGTGCTCTCCTCCCCCCGCATCAAACCATAGGGAAGAGGAGCACTCAACTACGCAGGGACCTCGATCCTTTAAAATCCTGGCCAGGGGATGCCTCCAGGTAAAGCCCATTTGTGTCCCTGACTGGTGAAAGACTGACCAATGGACGGTGACAAACCCTTAGGGTACCGTCACACATTGAAATTTCCATCGCTACGACGTTACGATTCGTGACGTTCTAGCGATATCGTTACGATATCGCAGTGTCTGACACGCAGCAGCGATCAGGGATCCTGCTGAGAATCGTACGTCGTAGCAGATCGTATGGAACTTTCTTTCGTCGCTTGATCACCCGCTGACATCGCTGGATCGTTGTGTGTGACAGCGATCCAGCAATGTCTTCGCTTGTAACCAGGGTAAACATCGGGTAACTAAGCGCAGGGCCGCGCTTAGTAACCCGATGTTTACCCTGGTTACAAGCGTAAACGTAAAAAAACAAACCGTACATACTCACCCGTCGGTGTCCTTCAGGTCCCTTGCCGTCTGCTTCCTGCTCTGAGTGCCGGCCGGAAAGTGAGAGCAGATCACAGCGGTGCTGCGCTCTGCTCACTGTACGGCTGCACTCAGAGCAGGAAGCAGACGGCAAGGGACCTGAAGGACACCGACGGGTGAGTATGTACTGTTTGTTTTTTTACGTTTACGCTGGTAACCAGGGTAAACATCGGGTTACTAAGCGCGGCCCTGCGCTTAGTTACCCGATGTTTACCCTGGTTACCCGGGGACTTCGGCATCGCTCCAGCGCCGTGATTGCAACGTGTGACCGCAGTCTACGACGCTGGAGCGATATTCATACGATCGCTGCGACGTCACGGATCGTGCCGTCGCAGCGATGAAAATTTCAATGTGTGACGGTACCCTTACTCTCTGCTTTTGCAGAGTCCAGCATTCACCTTCTACTGTAAGTAGCGGTTGTAGGTCCCTTGCTGTCCAGGGTATAACCTTATAGGTGACTTGATAGATAAGGTGCCAGCTGCAAGTGTGGTATGTGCCTCCAGACTGCCTTCTGCATATAATTTTCCAGCCTTGCACGGATGACTTGTTGTGTGCCAAACAGCCCTCCCTCCTGGACAGCATCAAAGCCCTCATAAAACAAAAGTTCAGTCCTCTGACTACCCTTTCCCAAGCCACAATACCACAACCACCTCCTCCAAAAAAAAAAAAAAAAAAGTTTCCCTACCGTTGATATGGAACAGCTAATTAGTATGCTGAGAAGCACCATGGAAGGGGAGAAGGAGGAAGTGAAACATTCTGTACAAGACAATGTTTTGGGGGCTAAAGCCTCGGGATCAAAAAGGGGGTTTCCCCATACACAAGTATTGAGAACCTTGTCCTTCCTGAATGGCACCTTCCTGAAAAAGGACTTGGTGTCCCTTCAGAGTTTAAAAAAACAAAACAAACAAACTTCCCACTGGAAGGCAATTGTTCCTTATGGGAGATCCCCAAAGGGGATGTGCAGGTATCCAGGGTAGCTAAAAGGACTTCTCTTCCTTTCAAAGACTCTTCCCGGCTCTAGGATCCCTTGGATTGTAAAATCAAGAGCTTAAGAAAATCTTGGGACACCTCCCCTAATATGCTGAAAATGAACATGGCCTCTACATGTCACCAAGTTTTTTTTTTTTTGTTTTTTTTTTCCCCCGCTGGCTACATATGTTAGAAAATCACCTTGCTCAGGGCACTTCTAGGGAGGAGATACTGGACTCTTCCCTACTCCAAAAAGCAACATGGTTCCTGGCAGATGCCTCGGCTGAGTCGTCCATGTATCTGCTAGATCAGCAGTACTCTCCAATTCATCTAGGAGAGCACTATGGCTTAAGTCATGGGGGGGGGGGGGTTACTTTACCTCCAAAACTAAGCTCTGCGGTATTCCCTTACAAGGACTCTGTTTGGTCCAGCCCTTGATGAAATTTTAGACAAGGCTACAGAACTTTCCCCCCGGGCAAAAAATCTTGTAAATCACAGCAGGACAATATCCAAGCAGATTTCCTCAGCAGAAAGGACATCCACTGGGGAGAATGGTGCCTGAACCAGGAGGTCTTCCTGTCCCTGGTATCAAAGTGGGGGAGTCCCAATGTAGACCTGTTTGCCAATGGTCAGAACACAAAGGCGAGAACATTTCTCCCTCAATCCCAAGTATGGAGCACCGGGGATAATGCCTTCACCCAACCTTAGAAATTCAGCCTGGCGTACGCCTTTTCACCAGTTCCAATGTTGGCAAGAACACTACAAAAAATCTGTTCAGTTCGAGTCACCACAATTCTGATTGCACCCAAGTGGTCAGAAAGAAGCTGGTGCAGCACATTGGTGGACATGGCTCAGGAAGGTCCCCTTCCTCTTCCCCAGAAGGTCAACCTTCAACAGGGTCCCCTATTACACCCAGATTTAAAGATTGAACCTTGCAGCCTGGTTACTGAGGCCAAAATTCTAAAAGCCAAGGGTCTCTCAAATGGAGTAATACAAACTCTCCAGAAGAGTAGAAAACCAGTAACCAACGCTATCTATGGCAGTCTGGAAACTATTATCCTGGTGTCTCCTGGACACAACTGATCCTTTTTCCATCCTAATATTGCACAAACTTTTAGACTTCCTTCAAAAGGTGTTCGGGGTTGGGACAAACACCTAGTACACTGAAAGTACAGGTCTTGGCTCTTAGTTCCTTTTTTGATCAGGATTTAGCTGGCCATCACTGGGTTAAACGCTTCATGATGTCTGCAGCTAGGATTTGTCCTAGACTTCATAGTCAAGTTCCTCCCTGGGACTTGAATCTGGTCCTTTAATAGTTTAACCCAGGATCCGTTCAAACCTCTCCCATCTTTGATTATAAAACCTGACCCTTGAAACTTTTTTTTTTTTTTGTTTTTTTTTCTAGTGGCAATGACTACCGCTAGGCATGTCGGAGGGCTTCAGGCCCTATCCATACAAGAGCCATGTTTAACTACCACTACAGATGGCGTTATCCTTCGGTTAGTTCCCTCCTTTGTGCCTAAAGTAGTCTCAGATTTCCATAGGTCAGGATACCGTGCTATCCTCATTCTGTCCAAATCCCTCCAATGCGAAGGAAGTCTCATACCCTGGATGTTCGCAGGTTTTATTTAATTTTTTTTCCCTCCAGCAAACAAAGTTGGAGGATTGACCAGAACCTACTTAAGGTACCGTCACACTAAGCGACGCTGCAGCGATATAGACAACGATCCGATCGCTGCAGCGTCGCTGTTTAGGTCGCTGTAGAGATGTCAAACACAGCAGCTCCAGAACGATGCAGGAGCGATCCTGTGACGTAACGGTGACTCACTTATCGTTCTCACAGGTCGTTAGCTCCATGTTTAACATTGCTGGCATCGTTGCTTTTACTGTCAAACACGACGATACACGCCGACCTGACGACCAAATAAAGTTCTGGACTTCTAGCTCCGACCAGCGATATCACAGCAGGATCCTGATCGCTGCTGCGTGTCAAACTAAACGATATCGCTAGCGAGGACGCTGCAACGTCACGGATCGCTAGCGATATCGTTATAAAGTCGTTTAGTGTGACGGTACCTTTAGTCAGTTCTCAAGAGAGAAGAAAGGTAAGAAGCCAGCTAAAAATACAATTGCTAACTGGATCAAGCAAGCCATCTGTCGAGCATGTACATTGCAGAACCTTTCACCTCCTGCACCGTTGAAGGCCCACTCTACTCGTTATGGATCAACGTCATGGGCAGAAAGGGCATCTTCAGAGCAGATATGCAGAGCCACCACCTGGTTGTCAGTCCATACATTCACCAGGCAGTACAGACTAAATTTCAATAGGGACTTATCGTTTTGCAGACTAGTTCTGCTGGCTGTTGTCCCTCCTAAGAAATTAGTTGTTGGTGTAAAGGTACCGTCACACTAAGCGACGCTGCAGCGATACAGACAACGATGCTGATCGCTGCAGCGTCGCTGTTTGGTCGCTAGAGAGCTGTCACACAGACCGCTCTCCAGTGACCAACGATGCCGAGGTCCCCGGGTAACCAGGGTAAACATCGGGTTACTAAGCGCAGGGCCGCGCTTAGTAACCCGATGTTTACCCTGGTTACCAGCGTAAAATGTAAAAAAACAAACAGTACATACTTACATTCGCGTCCGCTTCCTGCACTGACTGAGCGCCGGCCCTAACAGCAGAGCGGTGACGTCACTGCTGTGCTGTACTTTCACTTTCACCTTACGGCGCTCAGTCAGTGTGGGAAGTGGACACCGGGGGACGCGAAGGTGAGTATATAGTTTTTTTGTGTGTTTTTTTACATTTTACACTGGTAACCAGGGTAAACATCGGGTTACTAAGCGTGGCCCTGCGCTTAGTAACCCGATGTTTACCCTGGTTACCAGTGTAAAACATCGCTGGTATCGTTGCTTTTGGTGTCAAACACGACGATACACGCCGGTCTGACGACCAAATAAAGTTCTGAACTTTGTTCAACGACCAGCGATATCACAGCAGGATCCTGATCGCTGCTGCGTGTCAAACTAAACGATATCGCTAGCCAGGACGCTGCAACGTCACGGATCGCTAGCGATATCGTTTAGTGTGACGGTACCTTTACTCCGATACTGCTGTTGTGGAAGGTGACTGGAGAAAATAGAATTAGTCTTACCAGTAATTCGGTTTCTAGGAACCTTCCACAACAGCACTAACTTCCCTATCTGATATTCTTATTGGATGATTCCTGCACTTGAGTGGTAACTATTCATCCTAGTGTCCAGAAAAAACACTGGTGGTTGTAGGAAGGGGTATTTTAACCTTTGTGTTTCCTGTCCCCCATTAGGGCAGGTAACTATTGCAAAACAATGGGGAGACAAAGAGCACAATAGGGTCTTATCCACATTACAGGAGAACATACACCAAATTTGCTCACCTGGTTAGGATGAGATTAGAGCATGTAGATAGCGGCTGCTGCAGATCCACAGGTCTTCACCGACCAGAGAAAATAATGTCTTCAAAGGGAAATTTGTAGTTAAAATTCGGCGCTGCTGCTGAGATGAATTTCAGGAGAGTATAGTTGATTCACAGTGGTTTTATTCAATGCGTTTCAGGGGTTTCACGCCCCCTTCATCAGGAAATACCACCTGATTTCCTGATGAAGGGGGCATGAGACCCCTGAAACGCATTGAATAAAATCACTGACTCAACTATACTCTCCTGAAATTCATCTCAGAGGCAGCGCAGAATTGTAACTACAAATTTCTCTTTGAAGACATTAGGGCAGGTAGACATCCTCCAATACTGCTGTCATGGAAGGTTCCTAGAAACCAAATTACCAGTAAGACTAATTCTTTTCTGAATGCTGTTGTAGGCTACAGCCACGTTTTGCTGTGCGAACTGCAATTGTTTCTGCTAACGCTTTTATGCTGGTAGCATTTGGGGTATTAATGGGCAACTTTGACTTGGTATCTTTCAAACTGATCAGTATATGAAAATGAGCTTTCAAAGGGTACCTGTGGGTTTTCTTTAAAGTGTTTCTTTTGAGTATACATTATGACAAGTGTTTGCTTCTATGACAGAAGGATGATCTAGGGAGAAGTAAAGATTGCTGGGGATGCCCAACTGACACTCCAGCGCTTTCTACATGCAGCAATGCTGACATCTTCCGTAGGATAAACGCCATGCTGGATAATTCACTGGACTTCACTGGGGTGTGTACTACCCCCAATGCCAAGGGTAAATGTGACCATCTTCAAGGTAAACATTTTGTCTATATATTGACTTTTTAAATTTTAGGAATGTGTTTGAGCAGTGGGGGCCCTGCCAGCAGGTGTCAGTGCCTGGGCCCACCGGAGGATTCTCCGGTGGGCCAGTCCGAGCCTGATTCTTAGGGTATGTTTCTACTATCCGTATTGCTGGTGCTTTGGATGGAGCGGAAAACTCGCGCCGCCCCCTTCTATACACACGGTAACTCCAGATGTGTTCATTGTACACATCCAGATTCTCCGCACCCCATTCATAGGGCCCTGTGTCTTACCTGGCGACAGAGCGTCGCCGCAAGGTAAACACATGCTGCAATCTAAAGACGCGCCGCATGTCCAGAAACGCAGGGCCGCCAGATGCGTGTTTGTACGCATATTGGAGACGGGATTTCGAAAATCCCCCCCCCCTCCCCTCCATTATGCTGTAACATCTGGACGCTGCGGCTCTAGGCAGCATTCAATCTGCAGCTATTCCGGATGTAATCCGGCCTGTGGACACATGCCCTAATAGGATGCTTAATGTATGCGGTTTTTTTTTCCACGGCTATCGCGTTTTTATATTTAATATTCCTTAACATGTGCACATAGCCTTATTGTGATTTACAAATACAGAAGTGAGAGCAGAGCTGTTACATATGCAACTCTGCTCTCCTCCACCATACTGACAGTGCTGTGAGATGAGAACGGCAACATGTAGCATACAACTCTCCTCTTTGAACTTGCCATCACAGTAGTTGCCAGCAGTGAGATCTGAATGACCTGGAGAGGAGAGCTAAGCCCACTGCAAGTACCTCTCTGCATTTTGTTACAAGTTCCATGTCCTGGTGCATGTAATCAGTTGGTACTGGTAATGAGATCTCAATGACCTGGTAACTCTTCAGTCATAAAGGGAACAGTCACCAGGTTTTTCCAATGAGGTAAGCCCTCATAAAGCACTGTAATATGCTGCATATATGGCCCAAGCCAGCCTTCAAGACAAACTTTCTCACCTACAGGGAGGTCTGGTTCAAGCATCACTGGCCTCGATCCACTGCTTCCTCTTGTGACACTGTCCTGCACAGCTTCATGTTGGTGGCTCATTCGGTTATCCAGTGCCCAGCATCGCGCTCCAGTACAGGCATACTTCTGTCCTGTTGTGGGCAGAGTAACGAACAGCAGTGCATGGCAAAAGGCCAAAGAGTGCACGCTCATTGCATGTGCAGGAGCACAATTCTGGACAATGGATGACAGGATGCATCATCCACATGAATCAGTGCAGGAGGACTGCATTGGAAGAGGAGGCACCAGGTTAAGACCAGACTTCCCTTTAGGTGAGGTTTATAGTATATCAGAATGCTGTATGAGGGCTTGCAGGTACAGGCTTTGCTTCATATGGGGAAAAACCTGGTGACAGGTTCCCTTTAACATATTGTGTAGGGAAAGCTGGTTTTGATCATCTTTAGGTGCTTAACCGCCCACTCCCCAACCCTCCCGCCCCCCCCCCAGTTGTAAGCAGGCAAACATCCCATAGTAGAATGTCAAACACCCCCTTGGTTACAGTGCAAATTGGTAAGTAAACTTTCCAAACCACATCCTGAAAAACTTATTGTAATCTTCAGCCACTTTTTCTTAATGTTTGTCTACGGGTTTCTTTGAAATCTGCAGGATCTGAAGACTTTAGTGTGAAAAGCTGCCTTTTTTTTTTTTTTTTTTTTTTCAGGTTTAAAAAAAAAAAAAAGCTACCTGTGCTGTCCAGCAGATGCTTTCTCCTTTCTCTATGCATGTGCTGCAGTAATTCTTAAATTTCATGGTTTAGTTCCAAGGGCTGATGACATTTGTCATGCATAGTACAATCAACTGTTCAGAAGCTTATCCATATGGCTTCCTGGTAAACGGCAGTTCAGAACTCTTGTCTCTATTCCAGGCAAACAGATTATACTAGCACAATGATGAAGCCTTGCACTGCTGCTGATTCAGGCTGGGCATCTATCCAAAACTGTGTGGGAGGGATCCTGAAGGGGATGAAGGCAGGGACAAACAATGTCCCTGCATTTGTGCACAGAAGCCTGTAGTGACTTTTTTTGTTTTCTTGCCAACTGCAGATTCGATGTTTTGATTTTGCATTTTTCCCTCAGTGTACAAAATGGCTATGTTTGAATTCTGCCTGCAGGATAGAGGGTCGTGTGCGATGTAATGATTTAGGAGTTGCCTGCTGCAGGTGGCAATTTCCTTGCATTAAATGTCAGACACTAGCTTTTTCATTCCTGTTCCTGAGCAGACTTTGCAGATACAGAAGGAGCTACCGCAAGTAGGATGCTCTTCCCAACATCACATGATCAGTCTCCTCGTGGCCTTCCTGACACAAATGACTTGTGCCTTGGTCTGCAATCCCTCAGCCTCACAGGTTGGGACCGGCCATGGAGCACTCAGGACTCTGAGATTGCTGGGCAGTCCAGCACCCCATCAGCAGCACAGTCAGGTGAGAAACTTCATTTCATATTGCTATTAAGCTTTACAAAGTTAATTCTTATCTTCTAAAATTTAGTTTTGGCAGTAAGTGTTACGTTTAATGTGACTTGACTTGTTAATCCTTTGTGTTAAAGCCTGGTAGATTTGATGGTGGTCCTGAGATCCCTGTCAGTCACTTGGCCATAGAGCAAAAGTGGGATCCCACAAACCTCCATGGCCCTCATTGAAGTGAGCGAGCTCTTGCTCTGTTACTAACCCAGCTTGTCATACTCTACCAAGCTGTTAACCATGTGGTGGTGCTGGATTAGTGCAAAGGGTGAGATCTTGTTTTCGGAGGGCCATGGTGGTTTGAGGACTCTAAGGACCTCATTTGATGTTTCTAAATCACTCAACCTATCCCACTTCACCATTTACATGCATGCACTCTATTTGCCTGGCTATAGAGAAGATGTAGATGGCTGTGGTAAAGGGGTACAATGGTGGAGATTGGGGGGGAGGAGAGGGATAAATGATTGAAACGGCCAAACCTTCATAAACATAGGACAACATGAATGGTGTGGTTCCTACCCTCACACTACCTGTAACTTACACTGCTTCTCCCCCACCCTATTGGTTATTGCATCACATCATGTGATATCAGGAGGCTGGCTGCTACTAGCAGTGGGGAGTAGGCTAGACTCCCAGTATCAGACCCCAGATTAGCAGATGGTATCAGGGGCATGCAGTCAACCCCCCCCCACCCCGACTGCATTCAGCTTATGTATGTTGTAGGCTGTAATAAGGCCTCTTTCACACTTCGTCTTTATGCTTGAGTCGCAATCGGTCTTTTTTTTTTTTTTTTTTTTTTTTAAATGCAGCATCCTGCATTTTCCTGTAGATTTGTATCGCTCTCACAATCTTTCCTGCTTGGCAACGCAGACGGAAGTGTGAAAGCAAACACTTCGTTGGTACGTCGCGCCGATGCTTTGACGGCCCCGTACCGACGAAAGTGTGAAAGCCTAAGGCCTCTTTCACACTTCCGTCTTTTGCCATCCGTTTTTTTGGTAAAAAAACAGAATACAAATGTGCCCGCAGGATGTGTTTTTCTTGCCATAGACTTTTGATGACTGATTGCGACAGCTGGCCATCCGTCACATCCATCTTGCAACGGATGCGTCGTGTTTTTGTGGACCGTTGTGACGAAAAACGTTCAAGGGAACGTTTTTTTTCCTCCATCGGATCCGCCATTTCCGACCACATGCGTGGCCAGAACTCCGCCCCCCCCTCCTCCCTGGACTTCATGATGGGCAGTGGATGCGTCGGAAAACTGCATCCGCTGCCCACGTTGTGCACAATTTTGCACAACGTCGGTACGTAGGGCCGACTGTTTGCGACAGCCCCATACTGACGAAAATGTGAAAGAGGCTTTAAAGGGTGCAGCACTCAAACTAATCTGTAGCAGCTCAAATGGTTTTGATTAAACTTAAAATAAGCAGCCCAGTAAAATGAATCATTGCTCTGGAATTGAGGCATCGGCACCTGTATCATACTGCTCTCGGTAGCAAAAACCTGGTAACAGATTCCCTTAAGGCAGTGATTCAGCAAAATGTATCCTCTGGAACATCCAATGCCAATCCCATAAATAAATACTGCGGAGATCTAAAGCGAACAACTCTGGCATCCAGTATGTTCAGGCTTCTATCTTTCCCAAAGGTGGGTGTTGGCTTGTATGCAGCTTGAACATGACAATCAAGCAAAACTGTTTCATGGGACTTGTTTACTAGACTGTAAATTCTGTTAAAGCAAGATGTTGAATTTAAGGATGATGCTGTACAATTGTGTTGAAGAAAAGTTTTTGTTTTTTTAGTTTTCAACCTTCTCCACAATCCTTTGGGAAAACCTCCACCTCTTGGCTTCTTGCCCTTGGACCCGATTGGCTCAGACTTGGTGGATAAGTACCCTTCCCCACTGCTTCGTAATTCGCGACTGGACAGCCGATCAATTTTGGACTCTCGTTCTAGCAGCCCTTCTGACTCTGATACTAGTGGATTCAGCTCTGGCTCAGACCACCTCTCTGACTTGATTGTAAGCATAATGTTGATTGTTAATACAATGGATCAAGTGTATAACTTAATAATACATTATCCAAGTGACATGTATTTATGCTTTTATGTAGTCATTCGTATGCAATAGCACTAAATTTCGGCTCTGTCTATGGCAGTGATGGGCAACCTTTTGAGCTTGGTGTGTCAAAATTCGCCAAAAAACCGAGCATAACTTGGGTGGTGTCACCTTGATAAAAAACCATAATTTTGCGACATGTATAGTTTAAATAACAAATATGTATAATTTAACTTACCTGCTTAGTGACTTTTGTTCATCTGTCAGTTGGTTTCTTTTGTTGGTCTTGCTATTTAACTTGTGTGGGGTGCCGTGAACTAAGATAAGTGAGGGGGAGGGGAAATTCTTGTGATGTCGAACCTGTGGCACTCCAGCTGTTGTGGTGGTAACTCAGATATTCTCTTAATAATTGCATCTTTATTCTGCATATCCTGAAATAGAACTGGTGCACATCTTAAAAGAGTATCTTTAATAAATTCTCCCTCACTGAGTGCTTTTCCATGCTGAGCTATGGAGTGAGCAATGCTCAGACTTGCAGATGTTAAATTTGTAGAGCTTTTTACAAATTTTAGGATGGAATTAGATTGGCTCTTATGAAGGTGTAGCTGCCTGGAAATGTATTCCTTCCTTTCAGCCTCACTTTTTTTCAAGAGCTGGGAATTATTAGTTTC
The DNA here is from genome assembly GCF_051348905.1 of Ranitomeya variabilis. NCBI lineage: Eukaryota > Metazoa > Chordata > Amphibia > Anura > Dendrobatidae > Ranitomeya > Ranitomeya variabilis. The sequence continues at coordinate 249,158,254 of NC_135236.1, forward strand.
AAAATGTCTATTTACATTCCACGTTCTGCTTACTACCGTTTCACTACATAGAACGCAAAATGATCTGCCATTTTTTTCTATAATGCCATACATCTCAGTCCATGTCTCTTGAAAGGGTCGGCTACTGCTACTACTACCACTCCCTTTACTTAACTTTGGTTTTTTATTTTGTGGCTTCTCCATGAGAGAAGATTTATAGTTAGCCCTGCAGGCAATTAGCAGAAATAGGGGTTAATAAGGATGCACCACAAACAGTAATGGTGGTGAAATGGATTCTGTACTATGCTGCAAGATGGCGTTCCTAATGGCGGGAAACGGCACCCATAGCACAGGCCTCTTCCAGCCTCCCCCTCACTTATCTTAGTAATGGCCAATGACACCCCACAGTTCACTGGATGATGGTTGCTGTAGTTGTCACAGGGCCTGCAGACAGCAATCACAGGGCCTCCAGACAGCGATCTCCTCAGGCCTCAGAAGTGCAGCCTGGGACTTCTGGTCGGCGCAGCAGGGAGCAGCGCAATGCCACCCAACAGAGCTAGGGCGCAGAGCGGACTCTAGGCATGGGACCGGTAGGTCCGATCTTTCCGGCCGGCAAAGCAGGGAGCAGCGCAATGCCGCCCAAACAACACAGCTCCGACGCAGAGGCCTGGGACTTCCGGGAGCTGCGCCTGGCCTACCGGAAGTCCCAGGCCTAGACGCTCTGCACCAGAGCTCTGTTTGGGCCCACAGACCTCCTGCATGGCATCCGATTCGATAAAAAATCGGATCGGATGGCATGCAATGTAAAGATGCAATTTCTATGGGGCCGCAGCCGGCGTGTCACTGAAAATGACTACGCGTGTCAGCACTGACACGCGTGTCATAGGTTCGCCATCACTGGTCTATGGATTAAGTTATCTGCAGCAGTGCAACTGTTTAACAATTTCTTATCTTTATGCTTTCCAGTCTAGTCTACGTATTTCTCCACCTCTACCCTTTCTTCCATTGGGGAGCGGAGTTTCCCGGGACCCTCTAAAGCTGGCTATTGGCTCAAGGCTTGATCCAGATCATGCTGCTTTAGCAGCAGCCACCGCTTCCCCCATAGGATTATCAAAAAGATGGCCTGGTACTTCTGTATGGCCATCATGGGATTTGCTTGACACTGCTGACGATCCATTCAGCATTGAAAGGGAGGCACGCCTGCACAGACAGGCAGCGGGTAAGATAGTTTTGCGCTAATCTGTCTAATTCAATGTAACATTTGGCTTGTAAGTAAATGTTACTTTAAATGTCAACAGCACTTGCTGTGGAAGCTTTAAAATGTAACTTTTTTTTTCTCCATAAAGCAATAGTTAAGATTTAAAGCTTCTATTAAAATGAACCTGTCAGCAGGATTGTGCACAGTAACTTACACACAGCATCACGTCAGCGCTGTTATACTGATTACAATGATGCCTTGGTTGATTAATTCCGTCTTGTGGTTTAATGTTTGTTTTCAGTGCAGGTGCCACATTCGGGGCCTGCCTGCTGAAGGCTTTTTTCAGTATGTACAAATTATGTAAACTAGGGGGCGGGTCATTATGAATATATAATCAGAGGACCTCATACACCAACCCCACAGCACGAGAATCTCATTACAAAAATGAAAATAAATATTAAACAACCACAAGACGGATTTCATCAACCAAGGTATCATTTTAATCGTATAATGGCTCTCACCTGACACTGTCTGTAGGTTTCTGTGCACAATCCTGCTGACTCGTTCCCTTTAACTTTCTCAGTGAAAAATTGCTGCAGTCTTATCCTGGACTGATCTTTCGTTCTCCATTCTTGGGTAAAATCTGTCTTCAGTGAATTCAGGCTGATTACTGAGATTTGACAGTTCGTACGCATAAAATTCTATAGCAGCCTGCGAAGTTCACCTGAAACTGTTACTTACTGGGAATGTCATGGAATTTTTAACCATAGAAGGCACTAAAACTTTCAAATTCTCTACCATAAAGACAGTAAGTTGAAATTTTCAACTTTACAACTGGGGAGCAGCTGCTGACGTTTGTTGTGAAAATCAAGTGTACTGCTAGCTTGCATTATGACTGTATCACTTGTGCAGGGTCTGCTCGCATATATCTGACGTCTCCTGGGGGTTGGCTAAGTTTAGGATCTCATTGCAGCACCATTTAGTAGACTACAGTCTTGATATCTTTGAAATAAGGAGTATATAAGTTGATAGATATAGATATCTATCTCTATAATATATAAAATATTTTTTTATAGGTATACAAAAGTAAATAAACAAAGCAGATAAAGTGCACAAGGATGATGCTAAAGGATCACCAATGCTGTGCACCTGCCAAAAATAAACAGCGCTTAACTAATAAGATCAATAGTAGCAGTAATTGTGACCAAATAGTCCAAAAATGGCATAAATAGATACAGATAAATAGCGCTTACCAGTATATAAGTTGGAGGGTTAGCAGCACCGGACAGGACCCAAAAAACAACAAGTTTCACTTTTTTGTATAGATGCTTTCTCAAGGGGATGTGTACTAATTTAAAGTACTAATTACCTTTATGTATCTAAGGTGGCCGGTCACATGGTTGGATCTGGCCAGTAACATCAGTTCAATTGGCACATGTGCAGTAGAGTCGACAGGTCCTGTGCTGACAAAGTATCAAACACAACTGCACATTAGTGGTTACTAAGGTAACCAGTTACATGATCAGATCTGACCAATAGTATCATTTCAATTAGCACATGTGCAGTGGGATCGGCAGGTCCTGCGTTAGCACAAGCGTCAAGCACAACTGCGCATGCTCGTTGGGGCCAATTCTGGCTTTACTGCTAACAAACACAAATTGAGAATTTTTCTCACTGCAATATAAGCGTGTATTAAAGCAAACCTGTCGGCAGGTTTGTGCACAGTAACCTACAGAAAATTTCAGGTTGGTGCCGTTACACTGACTACAATGATACCTGGAGTGATATCAGTCTTGTGGTTATTTGCAGTTAGTGAGATTCTCATGTTCTGGGGCAGCCTGTGGGGGTTCTTGATGTGGTGCTCTTCATATGTAGCCATCTGTATAAGCTTATGGAAGGTCACAGATCCCTCTGACATAATGCATATATTGACATGCAATACTGCTGTGTAAGGCAGCCAGGGTGATAGTCATAGCATCAGGCTGTTCTGTTCCCACACCCTGGCACCTCAGATAAAATGGTGTCCCTTTTGCTGCATATGCAGCATTCGCAACAGAACACACCGGGTATGTGCACACGTTGCAGATTCGTGTGTGGATTTTTCCACGCAGAATCTGAAAAATCCACAGGTAAAACTCCCTGCGTTTTACCTGCGGATTTACACTTTTTTTTTTTTTTTTTTTTTTTTTTTTTTGTGGTTTTTACACCTGTGAATACCAACTATATCCTGGGGCCCCTTACTGCTGTTGCAGCTTTATACCCACAGCTGTCTAACATCTGTCACTGTTTCTCACATCTCACCCTGGGCACAGCTGCCCAGGCTCTGCTGCCTATCCAGGAGGTACTTCTCCTATATCACTGTGGCTCTGCCCTGCTCTGTTCTAACTCCTCCCCTCTAACTAAACCCCATGCTGCCTGTGTCTTACTAATCTATCTATTCTATACTATCTCTATGCTGCCCCCCTCTACTCTAATCCCCTTATGGTCCTATACTATACCGAAGCTTACACACAGTATATAACAAATGCATTGCATTACCATACACAAACATCAGTAAACATGTATAAATGTTACACTTCTCATTAGTACACCATGGGGTGCTGCATGTAATATGTGAACAGTAACCAGGGGAGAGGAGGCACGTGAGGGTGCCCACCAACTCCTTACAGATGATCCATATGTTGGCTATTGTGAGGCTTGGGGGAAGGGGGAATACATCCAGCAAAATGGTGCCACCACCATTTTGCTGCAGCCAAGTTTTTTGCAAAAAAAATAGTGCTGCAGCATCTGTCAGCAAGCAATAGTGCCATTTTGCTAGAGGGGCTAAACAATTGGCTGCAGTAAAATGGGGGTAGCATCTCAGTGACAGATGCTACAGTGCAAAGGCTGGTGCCATTTTTCTGGATGTACATTTTTAACTTTTTCTAAGCACTCCACCTACAAAAAGGTTTTTAAAACTTACGCTCATCTGTCACTTAACAAGAATCTTTATTTTATTTTTTTTACAAATTCTGACTTGGTTTTGACACATCTTCAAATTATTTAATAGCCAATGGGTGACTTAAATGTTTGTTTTCCAGGACGTCCCTCCTGACAGCACCCTGGAGGACGTCCTTCTCCTTGCTGGGACAGGAAACACACGAGAGTTCAAATATCCTGTTCCCCCACCAATCCTCAGTGTTTTTCCTGTCCCTGCATGGAGGGACACACGAAGAGGAGCAGCGCATACTTGCCGAGCTCGGGGATCGTGCGGTCATCCAAATCCTTCCCCCTGTCAAGGGCTCAGGGTCGAAACTCCCCAGGGGAGAGTCCCTCTACCCCAGAGGCCCGGAGTGGGATGAAGCTCCAGGATTAAACCGCTCCTCCCGGTGAGGGGCTCTCGGTTCAAGACACGGCGAAGATCCAGACAGGCCTCCATTCTGCTGGGCGCGCAGTTCTGGAAACGCTACAGCCGGGTCTAGTGAGCCGCGTCACTTCCAGTTTCATCAGAGCCGGCTAAACGTCACTTCGGTGGCGTTCTATGAGTGGGGAAGGCAGACGCTCCCCTAAGGAGAACGCTGAACAGAGCGGTCGCTGCTGGGTTAGCGTCCAGCATCTTGCAAGGGGTGCGTTGTCTGCTTCAGGACTGGCTATGGAAGACAGAAATTAAGAGGAAGGGGTAAGTCTGCCTGGGGCAGTAGTACATCCTTAACCCAGTAAATACCACGCACCTTCTAGCCTATTACTCCCTATCTTATGTCATTTAGGATAAGGGAAATCCTGCTGCTCCCCCTGCCACGGCTAAAAAATCTGGGAAGGTCACGGCAAAGAGCTACAGATGTCCCATATGCCATATTAAGCTCCCAGACTCCCATGGCAAGACCCTCTGTGCATCCTGCACTTCTAAGGTCATGAAGGATGAGCAGACGTCACTGCTCTCTGAGATGAGATCCTTAATACGGGAAGAGGTGCAGGCCTCTATATCCAGCCTTTCGCATTCTTGGCCTGCCAGTCCCATTGCTGGTCGCAAGCACGCCAGGCGGGAGGAAGCCCAGGGGGAGCCAGAGTATTTTTCTGATGAAGGTTCCGAGCTCAGGGATTTGATATAAGAGGAGGGAGAAATTCCTGTAGAGAACCAGGACCGAGCCAGGAAGTATCTCTTCCAGTCGGAGGAGACAGATGAGCTTGTCCAGGCCGTAAGAAATACGATGCAGATCGAGGAAACTTCTAAACCACAGTCCAGACAGGACTTGATATTCGGGGGACTTGTGGCACAAAACCTGACTGTTTCCTATAAGTGATCATATCAAAGCTATGGTCCTAGAGGAATGGAAGGAGGCGGAGCGCCGATTGGTGCTATCTCGGGACTTTAAAGGTTGCTTGCCATTTGACCCTGGGGAAGTCAAGTTATGAGAGGAGGTCCCTAGAATTGACGTTCCCGTTGCAAAAGACACTAAAGACTGCTATACCCTTCGAAGACTCCTCTAGTCTACGTGACCCTATGGATAGGAAGGCTGACATCCTCCTAAAAAGGGCCTGGGAAGCTTCTGCTGCTCTGATTAGAACGAACATAGCAGCCACTTCGGTGGCCAGATCTATGTACTTATGGATGGGGCAGTTGGAAGAGCAATTATCCAATAAGACCCCTAGATCAGATATTCTGCATTTCCTTCCTATCATGAAATCCGCTATGGCATTTTTATCAGATATGACAGCCGAATCAGTTAGATTTTCAGCCCGTAACAGCTCTCTATCTAATGCGGCTAGGAGGGCTGTGTAGTTGAGGTCTTGGTCAGGTGACAATACCTCTAAGTCCAAACTCTGCTCTATTCCGTTTTCGGGACAGAGGGTGTTTGGACCTGATTTGGACTCTATCCTTGAGTCAGCATCTGATAAAAAAGGATTTCCTGAGGACAGGCCTAAACGGTCCCAGCCCTTTCGGAGAGGTTTCTTCTCCAAAAAGCAGTTTGAAACTAGGGGTCAGGGTCGGTCCAGCAGAGGATCCTACAGAGGCTCCCGTGGACAGGGTAACAGGAGTAGAGTATCTCTCTTTAGTCCATCCTATAAAAATAAGTCACAATAACGCCACCTGCATCGGGGGAAGGCTTCGGAGGTTCGCAGGAAACTGGGCTCAGATCACCCAGTCAGTGGGTTCGCAGTACCGTGTCAGAGGGATACAGCATAGAGCTTTACTCCCCTCCCCCAGAAAGGTACATTGCACCTACTATAGTTACGGCAGATTCGGCTATACTACCCTACCCGTGCCCTCCGCTCCACTAATGACCTCAGGTTAGCATCCTCAATAATCAGAACCTCCCACTCCCGTCTCCAAGACTTTACACGTGCTGCGCCGATTCTTTGGAATGCACTACCTAGGATAATACGATTAATCCCCAATCCCCACAGTTTTAAGCGTGCCCTAAAAACTCATTTGTTCAGACTGGCCTACCGCCTCAATGCATTAACCTAACTATCCCTGTGTGGACCTAATAAAAAAAACAAAACAAAAAAAAAAACATAATCAGGTTCCTCGCATCATGTTCTCATACACTTTATGCAGTTAATAGCACTCTGTGTCTGTACTGCTACATACTTAGGCAGTTAACTGGTTCATGCAGATTTACATGAACACCCGAGCCTTACACTATGGCTGGTCCAAATAACTAAAGCAATTGTTACCATACACCTCTCGTGTCTCCCCTTTTCCTCATAGTTTGTAAGCTTGCGAGCAGGGCCCTCATTCCTCCTGGTATCTGTTTTGAACTGTGATTTCTGTTATGCTGTAATGTCTATTGTCTGTACAAGTGCCCTCTATAAGTTGTAAAGCGCTGCGGAATATGTTGGCGCTATATAAATAAAAAAATATTACTAAAAGATTTACAGGACATGCTCAGGACAGAGGTAATAATCCCAGTCCCTCTGTCAGATAGGAAAGGGTCACTATTCTTCCCTGTTCACTATCACAAGGCCATCGGGTGACACTCGCACTATAATAAATCTAAAGCCTTTGAATGCCTGGGTGAGATGCAAAAGATTCCATTCGGAACCTATCAGGTCAGCAATTCAGCTCATAAATCAAGATGCGGTCATGTGTACTATCGACCTAAAGAGGGTCTACTATCGGGTCCCAGTACACCCCTTGTCTCAGAACCTGCTGAGGTTTGCAGTAGCTCTGCCAACCCGGACCTGCCACTATCAGTTTCAAGGCCTCCCCTTCGGACTGGCTTACGCGCCTCGTATTTTTACAAAACTTGTATCAGATGGTGGCCTTCCTGAGAAGACAAGGCATCATAATTCCGTACCTGGACAACTTTCTTCTTGTGGCAGATTCAGTAAAGCTCCTGGAGAATCAGATCGGACAATTGCAGTGATGGAACATCTCAGATGGGTACTAAACCGGCAGAAGTCCAATCTTCTACCAGAACAGAGGAAAACTTTCCTGGGAGTGCATCTGGACTCCAGACGTAGAATATCCTTCTTACCAGATGTCAAGCGAGTGACAATCCAAACTCGAGTGAGGTATCTATTGGAACATCGAGTTACCATAAGGACGGCATTGAAAGTAATCGGCCTAATGACAGCCTGCATACCATGTCAGGTGGGCGCAGACACACTCACGACCCCTGCAAAGGCAGATCCTGTCAGCTTGGGATCGCCGTCAGTCTTCCCTAGAGGCTACTCTGAGGCTGACAGGTCCAACACGGAGATCTCTCCTCTGGTGGATGCGGGCAGAGAACCTGAAGGTGGGAGTTCTATGGACCACCTCCCCTTATGTAGTCGTCACCACGGACGCCAGCGCATGGGGCTGAGGAGCTCATCTACAAGGCAGAATCTTGCAAGGCAACTGGCCAGAAGGCATCAAACAGATCTTCCAACTTCAAAGAGCTATATGCCGTATGGCAAGCGTTAAGACACAATCGGCTCACGCTCTCAGATCGGCATGTTAGAATCTTCTCCGACAATGTAACGACAGTCTCATTCCTGAACCATCAGGGAGGCCCAAGATATCAACCACTGCAGGATCTAGCAGAGATGATCTTCAACTGGGCAGAGGACACAGTGATATCTAGAACTGCTATCCACCTAGAAGGATCTCAGAATGTGATAGCAGATTACTTAAGCAGATGGGAACTGTGTCCAACAGAGTGGGAATTGAAGCAGAGCATCTTCCGGAGTTTGTCACCGATGGGGAACCCCCAACATCGACTTATTTGCAACCAGAAGAAACTCTAAGACCTTGAGATTCTTCTCCCTGAACCCCTCGGATCTTCCAGAGGGGGTAGATGCACTGAGCCAGCAATGGGATCAACCTCTCTCGCATGCATTCCCACCCCTGGCATTAATTCCAGCTGTTCTACGAAAAATCAAGGAGAGGATCAAGCAAAGGTCGTCCTGATCGTCTCATATTGGCCAAGAAGAAGCTGGTTTCCCGTATTGTGGACTTTAGCAATCGACAACCCAGTCGAATTGCCCATCAGGGGGAGTCATTCACCAGGGTCCAGTGTATCATCCAGATCCAAGCAGACTCCGTCTTTCAGCCTGGATCCTGAAAGGGACATCCTGAAGTCAAAAGGCTTGTCAGACCAGGTCATAACTACTATCCAGGGTAGTAGAAAACCTGTTACTTCAGCCATTTACCAAAAAATCTGGAAACTATTTTGTCTAAATGGTGGCAGGTCCGATGTTCTATCGGGCTCTCCGGACATCCCTGGTATCTTAGACTTCCTACAAAAAGGGTTTAACTTGGGTCTTCGACCCAGCACATTAAAAGTCCAGGTATCTGCACTAAGCACATTTCTGGACTATCCTTTGGCATCTCACCCATGGATAATAACGGTTTATTTGGGCCACGCACAGAATGCGTCCCACCATTACAGTTGGCCCCGTCCTGGGACCTTAACTTAGTCCTTAGGGCCCTGTGTAAGGGCGCTTACGCTCCGGGGGAGGATATGCCTATTTCTATTCGCACTCGGGAAAACTGCTTTCTTAGTGGCGATTACTACAGCCAAGAGTTGGAGAGATTCAGGCTCTATGTATCAGGGATTCTTATCTACAAATCAGGGAGGATAGTCTAATTCTGAAATTAGATCCAGCTTTTATCCCAAAGGTAGCCTCTATCAAAAAGAGGAATCAGGAAATACTTCCTTCCTTTTGTAATAACCCTTCTAACGAGAGAGAGCCTTCCACTCACTGGATGTTAGATAGGGGGTCTTGGACTATTTAAAAGCCACAGACTCTTGGCGTACAGATGCAAACCTTTTTATTCTTTTTGGGGGAAAGGATAGGGGTAAGAAGGCCTCAATTGCTCGTTGGATCACAGATGTGATCTCGGATGCTTATCAGTCAGAGGGTATGTCCCCTCCAGTAGGCTTAAAAGCCCATTCTACTCGTGGGGTGTTGGCCTCCTTGGCGGAGCGTGCTGGAGCTTCCATGGAACAAATCTGTAAGGCCACACCATGGGCCAGGGCTGACACTTTCTGTAAACATTATAAGCTTGATGTTATGTCCGGTCAGCACACCGCTTTTGGGAGGAAGGTCCTCCAAGCGGTAATCCCACCCTAAGGAGGTGCTTTGGTACTCCAGGGTGCTGTCAGGAGGGTCGTCCTGGAAAATCGGTATTAGACCTACCGGTAATTGTTTCCGGGAGTCCATACTGACAGCACTGGTAGCTCTTACCACCCCCCCCATGCTCGTCATAGACTCAGGTATATTCAGATTTGTGCCTAGATACTATTTTTGTAATGTGATTCGGTTATGTTTTTATTTGCATCATTCCATGAGTTGGTTCTTGTTACATGAGAGTTCAACTATCCGGTTCCACCCGCCAATTCTCAGTGTTTCCTGTCCCAGCAAGGAGGAGGACGTCCTCCAGGGTGCTGTCAGTATGGACTCCTGGAAACCTAATTACTGGTAGGTCTAATACTGATTACTTTTTTTTTTTTTTTTTTTCCTAGTACCACTGCACACTAGGCTTTTGATATAAAGCCTCATTCAGATGTCCATGATGCATGGATGCCTGAAGCATTACTGCTACATCTGCAAGGCACATCATGAGATGACTAAATGTACAGAGCTCTTCAACCACTGACTGATTAAAGGGAACCTGTCACCTGGTTTGGCTGATAATAGATGCAGCCATTACCTTTCAGAGCTGATATACAGCATTCTAGAATGCTGTGTATCTGCCCCAACCTGCAAGAGAATAACTTGCTATACTTACCTGAGGTCTGGTACAATGGGTGTCGCTGGTCTTGGTCCAGCACCTTCCATCTTGCAATCCCCATCCTCCTGCTTGCTTCTTGTGGATGACGCATCCCTTTGTCATCCAGTCTCTTCAGCACAGCGTTCTTGTGCATGGTGCCAAGACGTGTCTTCCACATGAAGCAAGCAGGAGGGCGGCATCACAAGATGGGAGGTGCTGGACCAGCAACACCCCTCAGACCACCCCCACAGGTGAGTAGAAAGGTGTGTTGTCTTTTTTTTTTTTTTTTTTTTTTTTTTTTTTCTCTTGCAGGTCAGGCTGGAGGCAGATACGGCTTTTCAGGGCTGATATACAGCATTCTAAAAGTTGATAATCGCAACTTGTATTGGCCAAACCTGGTGACGGGTTCCCTTTAACCCCTTCATGACCCAGCTTATTTTGGCCTTAATGACCTTGCCGTTTTTTGCAATTCTGACCAGTGTCCCTTTATGAGGTAATAACTCAGGAACGCTTCAACGGATCCTAGCGATTCTGAGACTGTTTTTTTCATGACATATTGGGCTTCATGTTAGTGGTAAATTTAGATCGATAATTTCTGAGTTTATTTGTGAAAAAAATGGAAATTTGGCAAAAATTTTGAAAATTTCGCAATTTTCACATTTTGAATTTTTATTCTGCTAAACCAGAGTTGTGACACAAAATAGTTAATAAATAACATTTCCCACATGTCTACTTTACATCAGCACAATTTTGGAAACACATTTTTTTTTTGCTAGGACGTTATAAGGGTTAAAATTTGACCAGTGATTTCTCATTTTTACAACAAAATTTACAAAACCATTTTTTTTTTTTAGGGACCACCTCACATTTGAAGTCATTTTGAGGGGTCTATATGGCTGAAAATACCCAAAAGTGACACCATTCTAAAAACTGCACCCCTCAAGGTGCTCAAAACCACATTCAAGAAGTTTATTAACCCTTCAGGTGTTTCACAGCAGCAGAAGCAACATGGAAGTAAAAAATGAACATTTAACTTTTTAGTCACAAAAATGATCTTTTAGCAACTATTTTTTTTTATTTTCCCAAGGGTAAAAGGAGAAACTGGACCACGAACGTTGTTGTCCTGAGTACGCTGATACCTCATATGTGGGGGTAAACCACTGTTTGGGCGCACGGCTCGGAAGGGAAGGAGCGCCATTTGACTTTTTCAATGAAAAATTGGCTCCAATCTTTAGCAGACACCATGTCACGTTTGGAAAGCCCCTGTGTGCCTAAACATTGGAGCTCCCCCACAAGTGACCCCATTTTGGAAACTAGACCCCCCCCCAAGGAACTTATCTAGAAGCATAGTGAGCACTTTAAACTCTTAGGTGCTTCACAAATTGATCCGTAAAAATGAAAAAGTACTTTTTTTTCACACTTTCTTTTAGCCTCAATTTTTTCATTTTCACATGGGCAACAGGATAAAATGGATCCTAAAATTTGTTGGGCAATTTCTCCTGAGTACGCCAATACCTCATATGTGGGGGTAAACCACTGTTTGGGTGCATTGCAAGGCTCGGAAGGGGAGGCGTGCCATTTGACTTTTTGAATGGAAAATTAGCTCCAATCGTTAGCGGACACCATGTCGCGTTTGGAGAGCCCCTGTGTGCCTAAACATTGGAGCTCCCCCCACAAGTGACCCCATTTTGGAAACTAGACCCCCCAAGGAACTTATCTAGATGCATAGTGAGCACTTATAACCACAAGGTGCTTCACAGAAGTTTATAACGCAGAGCCGTGAAAATAAAAAATAATTTTTCTTTCCTCAAAAATGATTTTTAGCCCAGAATTTTTTATTTTCCCAAGGGTAATAGGAGAAATTGGACCCCAATATTTGTTGTGAGTACGCTGATACCCCATATGTGGGGGTAGACCACTGTTTGGGCATATGCCGGGGCTCGGAAGGGAAGTAGTGGCATTTGAAATGCAGACTTTGATGGAATGGTCTGCGGGCGTCACGTTGCATTTGCAGAGCCCCTGATATGCCTAAACAGTAGAAACACCCCACAAGTGACCCCATTTTGGAAACTAGACCCCCCAAGGAACTTATCTAGATGTGTGATGAGCACGTTCAACCCCCAAGTGCTTCACAGAAGTTTACAACGCAGAGCCGTGAAAATAAAAAATCATTTTTCTTTCCTCAAAAAATGTTTTAGCAAGCAATTTTTTATTTTCACAAGGGTAACAGGAGAAATTGGACCCCAATAGTTGTTGCCCAGTTTGTCCTGAGTACGCTGGTACCCCAAATGTGGGGGTAAACCCCTGTTTGGGCGCACGTTGGGGCTTGGAAGGGAGGGAGCACCATTTGACTCTTTGAACGCAAGATTGGCTGGAATCAATGGTGGCGCCATGTTGCGTTTGGAGACCCCTGATGTGCCTAAACAGTGGAAACCCCTCAATTCTAACTTCAACACTAACCCCAACACACCCCTAATCCCAACTATAGCCATAACCCTAATCACAACCCTAACCCCAACACACCCCTAACCCCAACACACCCGTAACCCTAAATCCAACCCTAATCCTAACCCTAATCCCAACCCTAACCACAACTGTAACCCCAACACACCCCTAACCCTATCCGTAACCCTAACCACAAGCCTAATCTTAACCCTATTTCCAACCCTAAGGCTATGTGCCCACGTTGCGGATTCGTGTGATTTTTTTTCCGCACGATTTTTGAAAAATCTGCAGGTAAAAGGCACTGCGTTTTACCTGCGGATTTACAGCAGATTTCCAGTGTTTTTTTGTGCGGATTTCACCTGCGGATTCCTATTGAGGAACAGGTGTAAAACGCTGCGGAATCCTCACAAAGAATTGACATGCTGCGGAAAATACAACGCAGCGTTTCTGCACGGAATTTTCCGCACCATGGACACAGCGGATTTGGTTTTCCATAGGTGTACATGGTACTGTAAACCTGATGGAAAACTGCTACGAATCCGCTTTGGATCCGCGGCCAATCCGCTTTGGATCCGCGGCCAATCCGCTTTGGATCCGCGGCCAATCCGCTTTGGATCCGCGGCCAATCCGCTTTGGATCCGCGGCCAATCCGCTTTGGATCCGCGGCCAATCCGCTTTGGATCCGCGGCCAATCCGCTTTGGATCCGCGGCCAATCCGCTTTGGATCCGCGGCCAATCCGCTTTGGATCCGCGGCCAATCCGCTGTGGATCCGCGGCCAAATCCACACTGTGCACATGCCCTACCCCTACCCCTAACCCTACCCCTAACCCTACCCCTACCCCTAGTTCTAACCCTAGTTCTAACTCTAGTGGAAAAAGAAGAAAAAAATATTATTTTATTATTGTCCCTACCTATGGGGTGATAAAGGGGGGGGTTTATTTATTATTTTTTTATTTTGATAGCTGTGATAGAACCTACCACAGCGATCAAAATGTACTTTGTAATGAATCTGCCGGCCGGCAGATTCGGCGGGCGCACTGCGCATGCGCCCGCCATTTTGGAAGATGGCGGCGCCCAGGGAGAAGACGGACCGACTTCGGGAGGCTCGGTAAGTATGGGGGGGTGGATCGGAGGATGGGAGGAGCGGACAGGAGCACGGGGGAGCCGACAGGAGGACGGAGGGGGGTACCGGACAGAACGGAGGACTGGGGAGGAGATCGGGGGCGGTGGTGGGGGGGCAGAACATGATTTCCAGCCATGGCAGATGCTATTGCAGCATCGGCCATGGCTGGATTGCAATATTTCACCATTTTCATAGGTGAAATATTGAAAGTGCAACAGCCAATCAGAGCAATTTGCAACAGCCAATCAGAGCGATCGTAGCCACGTGGGGGCAAAGCCACCCCCCCTGGGCTGAAGTACAACTCCCCCCTCTCCCTGCAGATCGGGTGAAATAGGAGTTAACCCTTTCACCCGATCTGCAGGGACGCGATCATTCCATGACGCCACATAGGCGTCATGGGTCGGATTGGCACCGACTTTCATGACGCCTACGTGGTGTCAAAGGTCGGGAAGGGTTAAACCACTCTGTACACTTAACTTTAGTAAATCCTTCTGACGCTCTCACAGTAACAGTAAGGCTCTTACTGTAACAGTAAGGCTATGTGCACACGTCAGGAAAATTCAGCAGAAAATCCTGAACAAAGCCAGACTTTTTCTGCAGGAAATCCGCATGTGTTTTTGCACGTTTTTTTCCCGGAGCTTCCCAATGCATAAAATAACGGCAAAACCGCAAAATAAACATGATGCAGTTTTTGTTTTTTTCACGGAAAAAAAAACATCATGTGCACAAATTGCAGAGTGCATTAACCCCTTCATGACCCAGCCTATTTTGGCCTTAATGACCTTGCCGTTTTTTGCAATTCTGACCAGTGTCCCTTTATGAGGTAATAACTCCGGAACGCTTCAACGGATCCTAGCGATTCTGAGATTGTTTTTTCGTGACATATTGGGCTTCATGTTAGTGGTAAATTTAGGTCGATAATTTCTGAGTTTATTTGTGAAAAAAACGGAAATTTGGCGAAAATTTCGCAATTTTTACATTTTGAATTTTTATTCTGTTAAACCAGAGTTATGTGACACAAAATAGTTAATAAATAACATTTCCCACATGTCTACTTTACATCAGCACAATTTTGGAAACACATTTTTTTTTTTTGCTAGGAAGTTATAAGGGTTAAAATTTGACCAGTGATTTCTCATTTTTACAACAATTTACAAAACCATTTTTTTTAGGGACCACCTCACATTTGAAGTCAGTTTGAGGGGTCTATATGGCTGAAAATACCCAAAAGTGACACCATTCTAAAAACTGCACCCCTCAAGGTGCTCAAAACCACATTCAAGAAGTTTATTAACCCTTCAGGTGTTTCACAGCAGCAGAAGCAACATGGAAGTAAAAAATGAACATTTAACTTTTTAGTCACAAAAATGATCTTTTAGCAACAATTTTATTTTCCCAAGGGTAAAAGGAGAAACTGGACCATGGACGTTGTTGTACAATTTGTCCTGAGTACGCGGATACCTCATATGTGGGGGTAAACCACTGTTTGGGCGCACGGCAGGGCTCGGAAGGGAAGGAGCGCCATTTGACTTTTTGAATGAAAAATTGGCTCCAATCTTTAGCGGACACCATGTCGCGTTTGGAGAGCCCCCGTGTGCCTAAACATTGGAGCTCCCCCACAAGTGACCCCATTTTGGAAACTAGACCCCCCAAGGAACGTATCTAGAAGCATAGTGAGCACTTTAAACCCCCAGGTGCTTCACAAATTTTTTTGTGAAAAAAAAAAAAAAGTACTTTCATTTTTACGGAACAATTATTTTAGCCTCAATTTTTTCATTTTCACATGGGCAACAGGATAAAATGGATCCTAAAATTTGTTGGACAATTTCTCCTGAGTACACCAATACCTCACATGTGGATGAAACTAGACCCCCCAAGGAACTTATCTAGATGCATAGTGAGCACTTATAACCCCAAGGTGCTTCACAGAAGTTTATAACGCAGAGCCGTGAAAATAAAAAATAATTTTTCTTTCCTCAAATTATGTT
Organism: Ranitomeya variabilis; assembly: GCF_051348905.1. Lineage (NCBI taxonomy): Eukaryota > Metazoa > Chordata > Amphibia > Anura > Dendrobatidae > Ranitomeya > Ranitomeya variabilis. Next base: position 249,174,169 of record NC_135236.1, read on the forward strand.
TTAGCAAGTAATTTTTTATTTTTGCAAGGGTAACAGGAGAAATTGGACCCCAACAGTTGTTGCCCAGTTTGTCCTGAGTACGCTGGTACCCCAAATGTGGGGGTAAACCACTGTTTGGGCATATGCCGGGGCTCGGAAGGGAAGTAGTGGCATTTGAAATGCAGACTTTGATGGAATGGTCTGCGGGCGTCACGTTGCATTTGCAGAGCCCCTGATATGCCTAAACAGTAGAAACACCCCACAAGTGACCCCATTTTGGAAACTAGACCCCCCAAGGAACTTATCTAGATGTGTGATGAGCACGTTCAACCCCCAAGTGCTTCACAGAAGTTTACAACGCAGAGCCATGAAAATAAAAAATAATTGTTCTTTCCTCAAATTATGTTTTAGCAAGTAATTTTTTATTTTTGCAAGGGTAACAGGAGAAATTGGACCCCAACAGTTGTTGCCCAGTTTGTCCTGAGTACGCTGGTACCCCAAATGTGGGGGTAAACCACTGTTTGGGCGCACGTTGGGGCTTGGAAGGGAGGGAGCACCATTTGACTCTTTGAACGCAAGATTGGCTGGAATCAATGGTGGCGCCATGTTGCGTTTGGAGACCCCTGATGTGCCTAAACAGTGGAAACCCCTCAATTCTAACTTCAACACTAACCCCAACACACCCCTAATCCTAATCCCAACTGTAGCCACACCCCTAACCACAACCCTAACCCTAATTCCAACCCTAACCCAAATCCCAACCCTAACCACAACTGTAACCCCAACACACCCCTAACCCTATCCGTAACCCTAACCACAAGCCTAATCTTAACCCTATTTCCAACCCTAACCCTAAGGCTGTGCCCACGTTGCGGATTCGTGTGAGATTTTTCCGCACGATTTTTGAAAAATCTGCAGGTAAAAGGCACTGCGTTTTACCTGCGGATTTACAGCAGATTTCCAGTGTTTTTTTGTGCGGATTTCACCTGCGGATTCCTATTGAGGAACAGGTGTAAAACGCTGCGGAATCCGCACAAAGAATTGACATGCTGTGGAAAATACAACGCAGCGTTTCTGCACGGAATTTTCCGCACCATGGGCACAGCGGATTTGGTTTTCCATAGGTGTCCATGGTACTGTAAACCTGATGGAAAACTGCTACGAATTCGCAGCGGCCAATCCGCTTTGGATCCGCGGCCAATCCGCTGCGGATCCGCGGCCAAATCCGCACTGTGTGCACATGCCATAACCCTAACCCTACCCGTAACCCTAACCCTACCCCTAGTTCTAACCCTAGTTCTAACCCTAACCCTAGTGGAAAACGGAAAAAAAAAATAAATAAATTTTCTTTATTTTATTATTGTCCCTATGGGGGTGATAAAGGGGGGGGGTTATTTATTATTTTTTTTATTTTGATCGCTGTGAGAGAACCTACCACAGCGATCAAAATGTACCTGTAAGGAATCTGCCGGCTGGCAGATTCGGCGGGCGCACTGAGCATGCGCCCGCCATTTTGGAAGATGGCGGCGCCCAGCGAGGAGACGTACGGACACCGGGAGGATCGGTAAGTATGAAGGGGTGGTGGGGGGGTGGATCGGAGCACAGGGGGGGGTAATCGGAGCACAGGGGGGGTGAATACAAACAAGGAGGGAGCGGACAGGAGGACGGGGGAGCCGGCAGGCGGACGGAGGGGACCGGACCCCATAACGGAGGACTGGGGGGGCGATCGGTGGGTGTGGGGTCACTTGAGTATTTCCAGCCATGGCCGATGATCTTGCAGCATCGGCCATGGCTGGATTGTAATATTTCACCAGTTTTTTTTAGGTGAAATATTACAAATCGCTCTGATTGGCAGTTTCACTTTCAACAGCCAATCAGAGCGATCGTAGCCACGGGGGGGTGAAGCCACCCCCCCTGGGCTGAAGCACCACTCCCCCTGTCCCTGCAGATCGGGTAAAATCGGAGTTAACCCTTTCACCCGATCTGCAGGGACGCGGTCATTCCATGACGCATACGCTGCGTCATAGGTCGGATTGGCACAGACTTTCATGACGCAGCGTATGCGTCAAAGGTCGGGAAGGGGTTAATGATGGGATGCTTATGTATGCGTATTTTCAGTGTTTTTCCCGTGGAAAACTGCCAAAACGCAAAAAATCCTGAACGTGTGCACATAGCCTAAAGTGTCATTCAGACATCCATGTATCACACGATTTGACCACTGCCTTAGGTCTACCACGTTGGTATAGAGTGCAGCAGTGTGGGGATTACACTGCAGCAGTGAAAATAGTCTGGTATTAACACCAGGCTGCTGACCTGTCCTAACTACTGCAGCAGTGCTCAGATTGATATGACATGATGCCATCAGATTAAAGGAAACCTGGCAACATGAAAATTCAGACCATCTGCAGGCAGCTTGTTATAGGGCAAGGAGCTGAGGAGTGACCGTTTTGGGAGAAGATTCTGTATAACCTGTTTCATTTTATTCTGATTTTCCTGAGATGTGACTGCTATCCATATGCACTCTTGTAGAAAGCAGGCCCACTGATGAAACCACCCACTGGGCCTTAAATCCCAGAGAGCAGAGAATTAAAGATTGCTACTTGGGCAAGAAAATACTCAGTATAATCTGCTCAGCCCCCTTTTAATCTGCAGGAATTGTTATGTAGAGCAGAGTGCATTTTCATGGTGACACTCCCGTTTTAAACTGTATTTTAATCATACAGATGGTAACATTATAAAGTAACTTTTTACCTTTTTTTTTTTTTTTTTTTTACAGCTGTAAATGAAGCTACATGCACATGGAGTGGCCAGCTGCCACCTCGTAACTACAAAAATCCAGTATATTCCTGCAAAGTGTTTCTTGGTGGTGTGCCATGGGACATTACAGAAAGTAAGATCACATGAACATAACTTTCTTTGACTAGACATGGATACTTAAATTTACAAGGGCAAAGTTTCCAGTTACTCAGCACCTTCTCTGGCTACTACCATATGGTTCATCTGACCCTGACAGATCCCACCAAAAGCTGGTGTACTGCTGTGCATGCTGCACACTTACGGAAGATTCTGTGCAGGCCAGCCCAAGGAGCCACAGCAGCCTTCAGTGACCTGTATTCTCCAGGGACACTACCTTCACTTGTATGGCCAGATAATCTAGTACATGGATGGGGCAAGTGCACCCAAGTTGCAGTTCACCTTTCTAGGCCACTTATCTTGTCTGTAATCAATGTTGACTCTCTAAATCTTTGAATAATTTTTACAGGCAGATCAATTAAAGAAGCACTCCAATCAATGTTTTTAGCCTTTTAATATACTGCAATAAACAAATTAAATTGCTAATTTTGCCTTTCTACTCAGCTAATTCTTCCTGTCATGTCGGACCTAATGGAAGGAGAAGATTTAACTGGGTAAAAAGGCAAAATTAACAATTAAGTACAGTAGTATACAATATGATTTTTTTTATTTAAATAGATTTTTTATTAAGAATAACATTACATTTTACACATTATATTCTTATGTTCAATACAACTTTTTTTTCCCCTGATTTTAAAACCCCACCAATCCCAACACTTCCACCCCATCCCCCTAAGACAGCTCATCACTTTTAGTAGCACCACCTCTATCAATGATGCTTAATAAATGTTCAACCCACTTAGCCCACTTAGGACTGCATACCTAACAGTTAATTATCACCTAAACAGGCCCTTAACTGTCCCACCCCTTTTACCTGTCATTATCCCAATTCAAGCCACGGAGACAACATTTTATCAAACATTTCTATTTTCCCACGTTTCTTATAAACCCTTTTCTCCAATGTCAGACCGTGCTTAACATAATGAAGGAATTCTCTCCTCGCGGGCTGTTCCTCCTTAATCCAGTTTCGTGCTATCACCTTCCGGGCCATATATAATCTAGCAATTGCTATCTTCCAGTTGTTATCAACTCCAATCTCATCCCCATACCCCAGTAAGCACACCATCGGAACTCTCGGTACCGTACATCTATACGCTCCTTCCACCAACCAAAAAGCAGCCAGTCTCAGACACGTCAACATCATATGATATATTCCAGCATTTATAGTCCTACACCTCAGACACTCAGAATCAGCACGTAAACCCGCTTTATACAGTACTTCTGGAGATTTGTAGACTCTGTGTATGATAGAGCTGTGACAGCCTATATGGTTCACTTAATGACACCTGTGGAATCCACTCCAGCACCGACTCCCAGGTCTCATTCTCCATTGGGCCCAGATCTCTCTCCCACTTGGCTCTCGCCTTTATCGGAAATCCTAGAAGGTATGTATGTAGTAAATCTTTATATAGGGTGGAAATAACCCCCCTCATAGTCCCTTCACCACACACATATTCCAATACTATATCCTCTTGGATTCTAATACCTTCACCCCTGTTCTGAGCTCCAAATGCGTGCCTCATCTGTGCATATTGATGATCCCCTGAGGGCCTGAGTCCAAACTCCCACCTGCAATTGGGAAAAGGATTTCAGCTCCCGCTGTTCAATTATCTGATTCACATAATGAATTCCCTTGGCCTGCCACTCTGGTAGAACCCCTAGTGCCACAAACTCCGGTAAATTATTAAACCATGTCGGTGAGAATCTAGTTAAAGCCGTAACCCCCCTGAATTTGTTTCAGTCTACTCTAGAGCTTACTTATCAAAATGATAGTTGGATACAATTTCCCCAATGCCCCCAGGGATCCATCCTCCAGACACTGTATTACTGGACATCTTTTTGTCAGTTTCCATCAAATGCTGTACCGCACTGGACGACCCTTCATGCGCCCAGCCCTTCAAATGCTGATACGTGGATATTGCCTTCCCCATACCAGACTCCTAAAGAGTTAATCTGTCAATTTCCCGCACGGTATACAAACTGGCGTGTTATGAAGGACATATAGTATTTTAGGCATCGACACCATTTTAATGAGATTAATCCTACCCACCACCGATAAATGTAGCTTGATCCAAGCATCCACTTTTGCCTTAAGTACACTCAAAACAGTCAGATTCCTATGTAGAAAGTCTGTGACTGGTACAGAGATCCATATCCCCAAGTACTTAAACTGATTTACCACCTTAAGATGCACCTCCTCCAGAAGCTCACCCTGATTCTCTCCCACGTCATCTACCTTAAACAGAACTGATTTACTCCAATTTACAGTCAGTCCCGACAAAGAGCCAAACTCCTCAATCCCAATGGCTCCCCCCCCCAAGGAAGCGGCTGGGTCAGCCAGAAACGGTAGAATATCGTCCGCTATCTTCTCCTCAACTATCCCATACCTAAACCCAGATATCTCATCAGATTGTCAAATCTTGGCAGCCAATGGTTCCACAGCCAGAGCAAACAAGAGGAGAGAGCGGACATCCCTGTCTTGTACCCCTAGCTAATTTTATCGGCTGAGAACTCCCCATTCACTCTGATTCTAGCCACCGGTCGCGAATACAGCAGCTGAATCCAGGACACAAACTGCAATCCAATACCCATGCATTTCAACACCTGCCAGAGTTATCCCCATTCCACGCTATCAAACACCTTGTGGGCATCTAAGGATGCGATAACTCTCTGGCCAGTTATCAGACCTAAGCTGCAGGTTCATGAACAGTCTCTGCAGGTTAACCGCTGTAGATCTATCTGGCATAAAGCCAGACTGATCCGGGTGCACCAGATTAGTAATGACACTGGACAGATGGGTCGCCAACACCTTGGCCAGAAGCTTGACATCCATAGTGAGCAAAGAAATTGGCCGATATGACTCGGGTTGCCCCAAATCTTTATCCTCCTTTGGAATGACCACTATTATAGCTTCTCTCATGGAAGCTGGCAGATACCCTCTACATTTAGCCTCATCTAGAACTGCCTTTAATCTGGGAACTAACACCTCTCACATGCTTTTATAGATTTCAGCAGGTAGCCCATCAACACCAGGCGACACCTCTTCCGTAATCGGAGCCTCCAACCCTTCCCTATCTGCTGCACTCAATCTCGGCAGCCCCAAACCCTCCAAGAAAGCGACTGTCTCCTACCGATTCATCCACCCGAGAGAAGTATAGACCCGCGTAAAAATGCACGAAGGCCTTCAAAATCTCTGAGGTCTCAGACTCGACCACCACTCCCAGAAACCAACGAATGGACAAACGAGGTGCTCCTCTGGGCAGCTGCCACCAGTGCCAGCATGTGTCCAACAGTTTCTCCCTCCTGATAAGCCAGCCTCTGAAACTCCCGCTTCCTTTCAGCCTTTCCCAGCAGGATTCTCCATCTGATTTTGCATTTGTTTTTTTAAATCTATTCCCAGCCTCAGGAGTTCCCAATATTGCCATCTCGTCTTCCGCTGCCCTCAGCTCATCAACCGCTGCCTTCTCTGCCTCTCGTCTTCCGCTTACACCTGGTAATATCTCTAAACAGTAACCCGCTTACACCTGGTAATATCTCTAAACAGTAACCACCTTAAGTACGCCTTCATGGCTTCCCAAATAGTGAGAGCATCTGTACTCCCATCATTCAGTACAAAAAATTCCCCCACCTCCTGTCTTATATTATCTAAATCTATACTGTGCAGCCAATTAGGGTGGATCTTCCACTCTCTCCTGCTCGTGGCCCCATCAATTTAACCTCTACCTCAATTGGACTGTGGTCTGAGAGGGCCCTCGGTAAGTATCGCACATCTCCCACCATCGTGTCTAACAGACTATTACCTAAAGCCATATCAATTCTGGACCAAGTACTATGTGCCGGCGAGTAACATGAATACCCCCTTTCCCCAACATGTCTAACTTTCCATAGGTCAATCATACCTGTTTCACGAAGCGCCAAATGTAGTGGTGTGCTGCGCCCCCCCCCCCCCCCCCAATCCTATTCTGGATGTTTTTATTTGTCCCAAAAGTCATCACAGATATTGTTTAGATCACCAATAATTAGAAGTGGTGTCGGGCCTCATCGTTCCACCCGCTCCAGCACCTCTAATTTTCTTACTTGAGTAAGGGGGTGGAATATACATTGCCGCTATACATCTCATCACTCCATGTATTGTACACTGTACCACTACATACTGACCATCCACATGTATCCTCGCGTCTTCAAACTGCACTCCCACGGGTACCAACACTGACACACCCCTTGGACACAGAGGGCATACCATTCTACCTTCTCTAAGTATTCATCTCCTATTAAGAACATCCACACTCTCCCACACCAAATGCGTCTCCAACAAACAAATCAATGACGCCCTTTGATCTCTAACATATTGCAGACTCGTGGCTCGCCTGGGCTCATCCGCAAGGCCTCTTACATTCCAGCTCAGTATCTTAATGCAGCCCCCCCATTTGACTCATCTTTCAATATATCGTTACTCCCAATCATGAGCTGTCTAACCTCCCCCCCCCCCCCCCCACAACCAAAACCCAACTTCCCTCCCCTAACCCCCAATACTGTAGATTCTGCCTCTTAAGAGTGGGGCACCACCGCCCATTGCGTACAGTCTCTTACTTTACCCTCTCCACTCACCTTCTGCTACGTCAAGAACCAAATTTTGTATATTTCTTAAACAAAACAGAACATTTCAGCATGTATAAACGTATATCCAAAAAATAAAGGAATAACTCCAGCTTGCAGATCACTGCTTAACCCTCCTCCCCCGTGCTTAGCATCCATTACTGCACTCCCTGGCCATAGACTCAATAAATCCCAGCCCTAAACCTCTACCCATCCCCATAGCAAATATGCTACCAATCACAAATCTCTGCTCCGACAACCGTGAAATATCCCCTGTCTGGGTCTCCCCAGTAGTTCAATCTCCTTTTCCCTTAAGTTGTTTAGCATTGGTGTCAATCCACTGGGTAGTGTCCTCTGGTGTCAAAGTGGGTTTTATCAAAAGCCACCACTCTTAGCTTTGCCGGAAACATCACGGAGTATTGCACTCCCAGTTCCCTCAGTCGTCTCTTGATACCCGTGAACTTCATCCGTTGTTTCTGAACCGCTGCAGAATAGTCAGGATAAATAGCAATTATTTTACCTCCAACCGTCAGATCCACCATATCTCTAGCCTTCCTGAGGATGGTGTCTGTCCCTGTAGTTTGGCAAGCATGGTACGGGGATTCGCTCCTGGGGCAGGGGGCTTCGGCGGGACCCTATGAGCTCTCTCAACTGCAAACACTCTTGTCAGCACTGTGCCACCAATGTTCTCAATCAGCCAGTTTTCAATAAACTCAGTGGGGTTTCTCCCCTCAGATTTTTCAGGGATACCCACTATACGTATATTCCTTCTGGACCTATTTTCCAGATCCTCATTTTTGGCGGTCAGCTCTGATATAGCTTGAGCAAATTTGTTTTCCGCTTTTTGCAACTGTACTATATGATCTTAGCAGTGCTCACCCTCTCCTCCACCACCCCCAAGCATCTGTCCGTCTTCTGCAGGGCTGCACTTATCTGTGCTGTCCCCTTTAACCTCCTGTATCTGGAGGGTCAGGGACTGTTTACATGAGGAAACCAGTACACAAACATCCCTGAGTCAGCTCCAGGTATCATATCTTCAGGTCCCCCTACTGCCCCTGCCATGCTGCTTTCCTCCCTCCCCCTCCTGTACCTCTTGCGCTCCTGCTGGGATTCCCTCCTCCTTGGTATCAGCTCCAGCTCCCTTCTCTGCCTCCTCTGTTGCTCCCACTCTGGCATACTGCTCTAGCTTCGCCGCCACCTCCATGCGCTTCTGGCAGGCGGTGTTGGCCTTTTCAGCGTCTTCTCGGACCTCGGCGCCATCTTGGCCAGCACCTGTATCACCGACTCCCGCGTCTTTCTGTCGCCTCCTGGTCATTTCCTCTGGCGTCGGGGGCACCGCTTAACTCCCCAGACCGTCAGCCAGCCGGTAAACCGCAAAAAGTACCAATCCACGGCGTCTGCTCAGGATTTTTACACAGGACAGTAGCGGGAGCGTTCAGCCATGCGTCCGCTTACATGGCCAGTTAGGACACGCCCCCATACAATGATTTTTAACATTTGTGTAATAGTGTTTTAAACTAAAGTACAACTTTTACTTTCCAGCTGGATTAATAAACACATTCCGTGTGTTTGGGGCTCTGAGTGTTGAGTGGCCTGGTAAGGATGGGAAACATCCCCGTTGTCCTCCTAAAGGTAATATGCCTAAAGGTAATGCAAAGATGGTAGGATCAAATTTTTATTCTAGCACTTCCTGGGTGTGCACTGGTGGACTGGTTCACATGGGACAAATAGCTGGTGACATGGTGATGGGACAGTTGCAGAATTAATAATTACAAAGCAGGTTAGTGTAAAGGCTTCAATAGCTGAATTTGGTAGTGCTTGCACTTATACTTTAAAGCAAAACTTTAATTTAAATTCCCCATCTGCTGATTGGAGGTCTGACAGAACCTTTCCCACCCCAGTAATCCCCAAAACTGGGTGCTGATAAACTAGCTCAGCAAGGCATGCACACATCTGGTCCATTCAACTTTTACAAATAACCCTTTAATTGGCACTTTCCATGACTGGTCAGTAAATGTGATAAATGGTGACTCCGCATCTTAAACACTAAAACATAAGTGTTTTGTGTGGTTTGTCTTGTCTGTTACAGGGTTAATCTCTAAAATTCAAGACCAGCTACTTTGCAATTTGCTTAGTTACAAATTCAACAATTCTTGATAAGCATTTTATGTCAAGATCCAATCTGGGCTGTAGCCTCATGGCAGACTGATGCTGCCTTTCATTCAAAGAAAGTAATGACATTTTTTGATCTACAAGGTCTTTTTTTGTTTTTGTGTTTTTTTTTTTTTTGTTTTTTTTTTGCATTCTGCAGGGAAGATTTGGTGCAGTGGCCCCTTTCTCACAATTAGTGAGGTCCCATAAGTCAGACAAGCAATCTTGATCCTAGCCTAGTGACAACACCATCTTATAAAGTTCATGGCCTTTTCAGTCAACTGACTCAAATCAACCACTGATTAGGGCATATGCTAGAGGTAGTTGCCTATCTGAGAATATGGAGATCGTCAGTTAAGGCTACATGAAAGTCACATTGGATCCATGAGGCAGCTAATGAAACAAGATTGTCTAGAGATTATTTCTTTAAAAATGTAGTAGTTCAGCTGTTACCTATTGGAAAGTTTTAGGGTATGTGACCACGTTCAGGAAACGCTGCGTTTTTACGCAGCGCTGAGCCGCAGCTTCAAAAACGCAGCGTCCAGATGTTACAGCATAGTGGAGGGGATTTAATGAAATCCCGTCTCCACTGTGCATTAAACGCATGCGTTTTTCCCGCAAAAACGCACATGTGGTGCGTTTTTTCTGAACGAATATAAACCAGCTCACCCGTGATGCATAAACCAATCCTCAGGAGCACGGACCCGCTGTGTTCAGGCGTATAGAGTCCAAAAAAGAAAAGAATGTCCAGCTTCACCGAATCCGTAAAAAAGTTTTCTTTATTCACATACTTTTAGGCAGAGGATACAGACTTCAGCACGAGCCATATGGGTAAGAATCTCAACGCGTTTCTGGAGACTAAGCTCCCTTAATCATGACATATTAAGGGAGCTTAGTCTCCAGAAACGCGTTGAGATTGTTACCCATATGGTTCGTGCTGAAGTCTGTATCCTCTATGCCTAAAAGTATGTGAATAAAGAGAACTTTTTTTTTTTTTTTTTTTTTTACGGATTCGGTGAAGCTGGACATTTTTTTTTTCTTTTTGGGTTTTTCAGAACGCAGCATGTTGCTACAATGAGCAAAACACGCAGGAACACCGCAGGTGACCTGCCAGTGACCTCAGGTGCATTTTTGGTCAGGATTTTACCTGCATAAAATCCTGACCAAAGCCTGAAGCAAACCTGAATGTGGACACATACCCTTAAGGTACCGTCACATTTAGCGACGCTGCAGCGATCTAGACAATGATCCCGATCACTGCAGCGTCGCTGTGTGGTTGCTGGAGAGCTGTCAGACAGCTCTCCAGCGACAAACTATGCGAAGTCCCCTGGTAACCAGGGTAAACATCGGGTTACTAAGTGCAGGGCCGCGCTTAGTAACCCGATGTTTACACTGGTTACCAGCATAAACATAAAAAAACCAAACACTACATACTTACATTCCGGTGTCTGTCCCCCGGCGCTGTGCTTCTCTGCACTGTGTAAGCACCAGCCGGAAAGCACAGCGGTGATGTCACCGCTGTGCTCTAATTTCCGGCCTGCCGGCGCTTACACAGTGCAGAGAAGCACAGCGCCGGGGGACAGACACCGGAATGTAAGTATGTAGTGTTTGGTTTTTTTATGTTTATGCTGGTAACCAGTGTAAACATCGGGTTACTAAGCGCGGCCCTGCACTTAGTAACCCGATGTTTACCCTGGTTACCAGTGAAGACATCGCTGGATCGGTGTCACACACGCCGATTCAGCGATGTCTACGGGAGATCCAGCGACAAAATAAAGTTCTAGCCTTTCTGCTCCGACCAACGATGGCACAGCAGGATCCTGATCGCTGCTGCGTGTCAAACTCAACGATATCGCTAGCCAGGACGCTGCAATGTCACGGATCGCTAGCTATATCGTTCAGTGTGAAGGCACCTCTAGACCTCATTCTTGTTTGTAATGTCGTTTCTCTCCTGTAGGGTATGTGTACTTGGTGTTTGAATCTGAGAAATCTGTGAGAGCACTACTTCAAGCCTGCACTCAGGACTTGCTTAGCCAGGATGGATTGAGTGAGCACTACTTCAAAATGTCAAGTCGCAGGATGCGCTGCAAGGAGGTGAGTTCCCTGTTTTATCACAATTTTGTCTTGAAAAAGAAACCATTTGTACTTAAACTCTGCACAAAAGCAATATTCTTGTTGGTCAAGCCAAAGGAAGCTCCCCTAAGATATTGTCTCTTTATTCTGCACTCCCAAAGTTCATTGAAAGGCCTTTATAATTCCCTAATGGTCTGTAGCAATCAATCTGACATTCAAACACAGAAGTGGGTATCAAAGCTTTGTTTTTTGATTAAATCGTTAACTTTATATTAAACATCAAAACATGTTTTATCTCATTAAAAGGAAATTTTTTTATTTTTTTTTTGTAGGTGCAGGTCATTCCTTGGGTGCTGGCAGACAGCAACTTTGTTCGTAGTCCATCTCAGCGTCTGGATCCCAGCAAGACTGTGTTTGTTGGAGCTTTGCACGGAATGCTGAATGCTGAGGCCCTTGCCTCAATAATGAACGATCTGTTTGGCGGTGTGGTCTATGCTGGCATTGATACGGATAAGCACAAGTACCCAATAGGTGTGTAAAGCTGTGAACTTAACCCAAGTTAATATTGATGACGACAATTGAATTAACTTTTTTCCTTTTTATAAAACAGGTTCTGGTCGAGTGACATTTAACAACCAGCGCAGTTATTTAAAGGCTGTTAGTGCTGCGTTTGTGGAGATAAAAACTGCTAAGTTTACTAAAAAGGTAAAATTTGCTTTGTCTGATTCTGTTGGTACTAATTTTGATAAGAATTTTTTTTTTTCTCATCGCCTTTCATTGGGGGACACGAACCATGGGTGTCTGCTGCTGCCACTAGGAGGCTGACACTATGCACAAAAGTTAGCTCCTCCTCTGCAGTGTACACCCCACCAACTGGCATTATGCACTTCAGTTTAGCTTGGTGTCAGTAGGAGGTGGACACGGGTCTTTGATTAGACCATATTCTACCTCAATGTGCGTCGTTTCTTTTCAGGTTTTCCGGAAGGGATACAGGGTGAACAGTCACACCTGTATTCCCACAAGGTGGACTGAGTACGGCGTGTACTGCCACCCCATATCCTCATAGATCACTCTCCAGGACCAAGAGCCTAGCAGGAGGAGACTAGGACGTCCACCATCAGCTTCCACGCATGTCTGATACCTTTCCCAAGTCTGAGGTTAATAACGGATGACGTGGGATGTTTTTAGGTGAGTATTCTAGCCGGGAGTCCCTTGGGTTCCCCTTTGTTCTTGCCGTGTTTCCAGGCCACCTTTTCGCCTGGTCGGTGCTCCTAAAGAGGTCCCGGGAATTGGCAGGGGTCATCACTGCATTTGCAGCACTCTCTGTACCTGAGCACCGCCGTGGCCCTCTCCAGTGGTCACCGCTTTCCTAATTTAGGCCCCGGCTTCTCCCAGGGCCTACCTCTGGCGTCAGCCAGCCTGCGCCCCCCCCCCCCCCTTCTAGGCGGTGACCTCGCAGGCTGCTACGCCGCTCCAGATGCCGCACCTTCCAGCCGGGCAGCACCGGCACCGCAGTTTCTCCAGCAGTCGCCGGCTCCTAATTTAGGCCCCCGGGACCTACCTCCAGCGACAGCCAGCCTGCGGCAGCGCTCCCCCGCCTTCTAGGCGTCGACCTCGCAGGCGGCCGCACCTTCCAGCCGGGCAGCGCCGGCACCGCAGTCTCCCCGGCGGTCACCAGCTTCTAATTTAGGCCCCAGCTTCTCCCTGGGCCTACTCCCGGCGGCACGATCCTGCGGCAACGCTTCCCCGTTTTTATGCGGCAGCCTTGCAGGCTGCCACACCGCAGAAGCTGTATCTCCAGCCGGGCGGCGCCGCAGCCCTCTCAGGCGGTCGCTGACTTCTAATTTAGGTCCTGGCTTCTCCCAGGGCCTACTTCCGGCAATACCTCCCCGCCCACTTCCTCATTTTTCGGCGGGCTTTTCTCCCACCCAACAATCAGCCCTTGGCGTTGCTCTGCCCACCGGTGCCATCTTAGTGCACCCACGCACGCCTCTTCTCTCCTTGGTGCACTACTGCAGGATCCGCTTTCCCTTCCACAAAGGCTTTCTTCCCTGAGGGACCATCTTCAAGCTGGGCTGCATTTTCCGTCTGGAACCGCTTCGTCTGCGTGAGTAGCTGCACTGCAGACTGACACTTCCCTCTGCCCCCCTGTCCCCTAACCTTCTGGCATTTTCTTCAGGGACCTTCTCAAAATGTCTACCTCTAAAGGGGCCGCTCTCGTCCTCCTACTACGTCCTCTGCCTTAGTCAAATACTTTGCATGTTCGTCTTGTAACTGCAAACTTCCCTCAGGTCAGTCCTCTCCACTCTGTCAGGCCTGCAGCAACCCGATTGTTCCCACCGCCCAGGATCCCCCGGCTGCTCCGCTTGAGAGCGATACCCCCTCCCCAGGCTGGGTTTCCTCTGTCCCAATCGGTGGCGGATCTAACTCGGGTCTCAAACTCTGTCAGTGCTGGACCAGTTTTCCCCTGCAGACCCCCGCAGTAGCCAGCGGGTCGCAGGAAGCTCCGTCCGAGCCCTCCATTGCAAGCCACAAAAGGTCCAGACAGAACGCCGGTCTGAGTCCTCTTTTCGCTCCATCTCGCCACACGGTCCTTCTCTGCGGTCGGCTTCCCCCAGGTCCTCCTCCCCTGAGTCAGGCGAGGCGTTCTCTGATGCGCCCTCAGAGGATATTTCAGAGTTGGTTTCTAACTAAATCGCTACCATGCGGGATATGGTTCAGAATCTCATTGGGGCGATTAATCAATCCTGTGGCATCAAGGAGTCCTCTACGTAACCCGCAGATCAGGCGGTTTCGTTTAGACGGGCTAAACCACCTTCCAAGTTTTTCGCTCCTCACCCTGAATTCGAGGAGATTATGACTAGAGAAAGAGAACCTGACCAGATGCTTTCAGAGGAAAGCGACTTGGCGTTTTATATCCCCCTTTTCTCCAGAGCTCACTGCTAATTGGACTGCTTCTCCTTCGGTGGACCCTCCAGTTTCCAGACTGTCCACCAACACGGTCCTCCCACTGTCCGGCCGTGCATCTCCGTGAAAGATTCTATGACTATCATTAGCATCCTTCACAAAGTCAGCCTTTGAAGCAGCCTCAGCTAGTCTTTGCCCGGCCTTTGCTTCCACTTGGGTTTCAAAATCCATATCCAAATGGGCCAAACAGCTCCGTCAGGGCATCCTGGACGGGGCTCCACCCGGACAGCTGGCGGAATTTGCTAACCAGATTTCTCACGCGGGTGAATATCTGGTCTCCGCCTCCCTGGATGCCGCGTCTTGTGTGGCTCAGGCGTCCAGCAATGCGGTCGTTTGGCTTAAGGCCTGGCAGGCGGATTTGTCTTCCAAAAAGTCCCTTACCAGCCTGCCTCTTCAGGGTTCTCTTCTCTTTGGTTATAAGCTGGACCAAATCATTAAGGACGCCACCGGGGGCACAAGCTCTCTTCCCGAGGCCAAGCCTCGTCGTCCTCCTCCTAGATGTCAATTTCGGACTTTTTAGCCTTTTTGTCGCTTCGCGGCGTCAAACTCCTTTCCCCAGCAGCAACAGAAGCCACAGGCACGTCAAGAGAAGACTGTATCCTTTAGGCCCACTCCTTACTGGCGTCCTTGCTACTCCCAGGGTAGATCCTCCAGGTCCAGGACTGGGAGAACCACCTCGGCATGACTCTCGGCAAGATCCCAGCCCACCTCCCAGGCTGGATGGCAGTCTCCTCTTCAGGGACGTCTGGAACTCCTCAGTAGAGGATGCATGGGTCATGCAAGTTGTATCCTCGAGATACAAGATAGAGTTCATTTCACGACCCTGGGATCGTTTCTTCGAATCCCGACCTCCGAGACCCCACTCTAGTTCAGGGTTTCTTCGCAGCCATCGCTTCTCTCTTCAAAACTGGGGTAATCGTTCCCGTCCCAGAAAAAGAACGGTTCACAGGTTTCTATTCAAACCTTTTTCTGATACCGAAAAGACGGCAAGTTGCGTCCCATTCTGGATCTAAAATTGCTGAACAGGAGAGTTCATCTGAAACACTTCAGGATGGAATCCCTTCGTTGAGTAATTGCTTCCATGGAGGCTCAGGAATTTCTGTGTTCCATAGATATTCAGGGCGCCTACCTCCACGTCCCAATATTCCCAGGACATCAACGATATCTGCGCTTTGCGGTGCTCGAGGAACATTTCAGTTCGTCGCCCTGCCATTCGGTCTTGCAACCGCCCCAAGAGTTTTCACAAAGATCATGGCGGCGCTGATGGCCATCTTGAGGGTCAGAGGCCTGGTTCTTTTTCCATACCTCAACGACATCCTCATCAAGGCTCTGTCCTTTTCTCAGGCTCACGAAAGCCTGTCCATCGTTCTCGACACCCTAGTTCGTTTCGGGTGGCTGGTCAACCAGAAGTCGTCCTGCCTTATTCCTTCTCAGCGCATCATCTTTCTGGGGGGGGGACTCGGAGCTCCCTGGCCCTTGCCGAGATATCCAAGATTCTCCTCTGGGCAGAGGCAACAGTTTCGGTGATATCCGCTGTGCATATTCCCGGCGTGGACAATTGGGCTGCCGACTTCCCCAGCCGCGAGGGTCTCGCGGCAGGAGAATGGTCCTTGCACCAGGAAGTGTTCCATCAGATTTGTCTTCGATGGGGGACTCAGGATGTGGACCTCACGGCGTCTCTTACAAACAGGAAGGTTCGTCTCCAGGTCTCGCGATACTCTTGCAGTGGGCGTCGACGCTCTGGCCATTCCTTGGTCACGGTTCGCGCTGCCCTACCTGTTCCCACCCCTTCCCTTGCTTCCCAAACTTTTGAAAAAGATCAAAGCGGAAGGGGTGCTGGTCATTCTGATCGCACAGGAGAGCTTGGTTCGCAGAGATGTCGACCTTCTCGCGGACGCTCCCTGGCGCCTTCCAGACAGGCCCGATCTGCTGTCTTAGGGTCCGATCTGCCACCTGAATTCTCGGTCACTCAATTTAACGGTGTGGCTGTGACCGCTGTTCTAAGAGCATCTGGCCTTTCGGACCGGGTGATTCACACCATGATCCAGGCTCGGAAGCCTTTGTCTTCCAGGATCTACTATCGTACCTGGAAGGCTTATTTCCGTTGGTGCGAGTCCAACCGCACTCCACCTGCACTTCACCTATGTCCTTTTCCCTGCCTTCCATCTTGGCCTTCCTTCAGGCAGGACTGGATTTGGGCCTTGCCCTTAGTTCCCTAAAGGGCCAGGTTTCTGCGCTTTCTATCCTTTCAGAAGACCGACAGGTTAAGACCGACCTTCAGGGAGCAGCCCATGCTGCCCCTCTGTATAGGGCCCCTGTGGATTCATGGGATCTTAATCTGGTTCTGAGGGTTTCCCCCTTTGAGCCTCTCAGGGAGATTCCCCTGTCAGTCCTATCGTGGAAGGTGGCTTTTCTTGTGGCCATCACTTCTATCCGCCGCGTTTCCAAGTTGGTGGCCCTCTCTTGCCATCCTCCGTTTTTGGTCATTCACCAGGACAAGGTAGTCCCCTTCCTTCCTTCCTTCCTTCCTTCCTTCCTTCCTTCCTTCCTTCCTCCCTTCCTCCCTTCCTCCCTTCCTCCCTTCCTCCCTTCCTCCCTTCCTCCCTTCCTCCCTTCCTCCCTTCCTCCCTTCCTCCCTTCCTCCCTTCCTCCCTTCCTCCCTTCCTCCCTTCCTCCCTTCCCCTCCCTTCCTCCCTTCCTTCCCCTCCCTTCCCCTCCCTTCCCCTCCCTTCCCTTCCCTTCCTCCCTCATCCTCTGGAGCGATCGTTGAACAAGCTGGACCTCGTCAGGGCAGTGAGGATCTACCTGACTAGAACGGCCGTTTTCCGGAAGACTGATCTCTCTTTTCGTCATTCCTGATGGCACGCGTAGAGGCCTGCCGGCTTCCAAGGCGACTATTGCGTGCTGGATCAGAACGGCAATTTTGGATGCTTACCGGGTCCAGAACAGAGTGCCCCCCTCCTGGGATAAAGGCTCACTCTACCCAGGCAGTGGGCGCCTCCTGGGCGGTGCACCACAGGGATTCCGCCCTACAGCTTTGAAAAGCAGCAACCTGGTCTTCCATCCACACGTTTGCCAAATTTTACAAGGTCCATACCTACGCTTCGGCGGACGCCAGCCTAGGCAGAAGGATCTTGCAGTCGGCAGTGGTGAGTCCTCTGACCTGATGGAAGTTTGTTTTCCCACCCCAGGGACTGCTTTGGGATGTCCCATGGTTCCTGTGTCCCCCAATGAAAGGCGATAGAGAAAACAGGATTTTTGGTTGCTTACCGTAAAATCTGTTTCTCGGAGCCTTCATTGGGGGGACAGCTCCCTCCCAGGTTATTCAGTTTTCTGTTCTGTGTTCTGACTGTTCTCATGTTTACAGTTCTCATGTTTGTGGTTATTTCAATCTTATTATTTTCTCCTACTGCTTTCTCACTAATTGAAGTGCATAATGCCAGTCGGTGGGGTGTACACTGCAGAGGAGGAGCTAACTTTTTTGTGCTTAGTGTCAGCCTCCTAGTGGCAGCAGCATACACCCATGGTTCCTGTGTCCCCCAATGAAGGCTCCGAGAAACAGATTTTACGGTAAGCCACCAAAAATCCTGTTTTTTTTTTACAGCACACTATCAATTCAGAGGAGAGTGTAAGTGGGTGAGAAGGTGACTCATTCTTTCCTTATCCTTCTATTTCAAAACACTTTTTTGGTGATTACTTTGTACCTCCATTCATACTGCACCACACAAAAATGATAAATCATTTGACAGGCAAACTTGCCCCCTTCAGCAAGAAAACAGCCAAACAAACCACACATCCGCAATGTGATCACAAAATATATTTGAGGCTGAGTTCACACGTAGCAGAATTGCCGCGGAAATTTCCGCGGCAATTCTGCGCCTCCTGCCGTGGGTATATCGCATGCAGACTTGGCATGCATATACCCGCAGAAAACTAGCGTTTTGCAAGCATAATTAGCTTGCAGAATGCTAGCGTTTTCCAAGCGATCTGTAGCATCGCTTGGAAAACTGACTGACAGGTTGGTCACACTTGTCAAACATAGTGTTTGACAAGTGTGACCAACTTTTTACTATAGATGCAGCATCTATAGTAAAAATGTAAAAAATAAAAAAATAAAGTTATACTCACCTCAGCGGCTTTCGTTCCTAATGCTTTGTTCAGGACCTTCCATTGACGTAGCGGTCACGTGACCACGACGTCATCGCGGTCATGTGACCGCGACGTCATCGCAGGTCCTTCACACACACCTCGGAAGCCGCTGAGAAGGTCGGGCCGCCAGAAGGTGAGTATATCGCTATTTTTTATTTTAATTTTTTTTTTTTTTACCACTTATATGGTGCCCAGTCCGTGGAGGAGAGTCTCCTCTCCTCCACCCTGGGTACCAACCGCACTTGATCTGCTTACTTCCCGCATGGTGTGCACAGCCCCGTGCGGGAAGTAAGCAGATCAATGCACTCCTATGTGTGCAGAATCGCCGCAATTTTAATGAACATGCTGCGTTTTTTTTCTGGATTGCTATTCCGCTCAGGAAAAAAATGCAGCATGTGCACAAAAAATGCGGATTGCATTCTGTTACATAGGATGCTTAATGTTAGCGTTTTTTTCGTGGTTTTATAGCGAAAAACGCAAAAAATCTGCTACATGTGCACACAGCCTGAAACATTCATTTTCATACAACTGCAGTAAGGAAAAATGGCCTGCAGGTGGCACCACACTAGCCCAAAGCACAATACCACAAGGCTGAAACAAATCCTAACATTTGCCGGGGGGGGGGGGGGGCTTTCCAGCTTGCCAAACTCCTTGCCCAGCTGATTTCAGGCAGGTACATAAATATTTGCTACATATGTGAAAGTAGATTAAAAGATTAAAAGTAGAACTTTACCTGTAGAAGACTTCAGCTTTAAAACTGAAGCTATAAATGAATGCAGCCTAAAAGGGACCAGACAGGTTCTGAACCCATAAGGGCTTGTGCACATGCTGCATATTCCATTGTGAAATCTTCCGCAGCGGATTTGATAAATCTGCAGTGCAAAACCACTGCGGTTTTTACTGCTGATTTTTCACGGTTTCTATTGCGGTTTCCTCTGCGGGTTTTCACCTGCAGATTTCTATTGGAGCAGGTGTAAACCCGCAGCAGAATCCGCTCAAAGAATTGACATGCTGCGGAATATAAACCGCTTCGTTTCCGTGCGGCTTTTTCCGCAGCATATGCACTACAGATTTCGTTTCCCATAGGTTTACATTGTACTGTAAACTCATGGGAAACAGCTGCGGACCCAAAAGATGAAACAGACAAGGTCCTAAAAAAGGGGATCACCACAACAAGGATATGGCAAAAAAAATATACACAGCTTTATTGAAATATATATACAAACAAGGGTAACAAACACATAGACATATAAAAACACTTAAAAAGCATACATGTACATATGTACATGACTCGAGTCCTATGTGGGGTACGGCCGTATTAGGGGCTGTTGTGTATAGCATTTGTATGCTTTTTAAGTGTTTTTATATGTCTGTGTTTGTTACCCTTGTTTGTATATATATTTCAATAAAGCTGTGTATATATTTTTTTGCCATATCCTTGTTGTGGTGATCCCCTTTTTTAGGACCTTGTCTGTTTCATCTTTTGTGTATGCTCATATGTCTCAGGTCCTGGTGGTATCCCATGATCCGTGGTGCCCCCTTTCCATTATATGCAAACAGCTGCGGACCCGCTGCAGTTCCGCTGCAAAATCCACAGCGTGTGCACATAGCCTAATACTTTTCAAGGACTGTCCAATAATACGGGAAATCGATCTTCCTTCTGGAGTCACCTCTGGTTCCAAGTAAACTGCAGAGCGTTGCCATAACTCAAACTGTACATGGTTTCCACCAATCTCTCTCATCAGGAAACAATCTTGCAAAGATTGAAGAGAAAAAAAATCAAACCGAAGAATTAAATAATCTGCAAATATTACTCTTTTAACCCCTTCCGGACCTATGGCATAGCATATGCATCATGGTGGGATCACGTTCCTGCAGTCAGGTGAAAGAGTTAACTGAAGTTTCACCCGACCCACGGGGACTTGTACTTGAGCCTGGGGGGGGTTGGGGTACAATCGCTCTGACAACTTTGTCACCACCCCCCAGATCTCATTGGAGCTAGCATCCATGGGACGCTATCTCTCCATTCAGATGTTGAGGGGCAGAGTAAGCCATGGCTGCCTGTCCAGCTTAATGCCATCCATGGAAGATGAACAGCGAGGTGCCTGCATGCTGCCCTGCCACATGCTGACTGCGAACGCCACCGCCAGGTACTCCCATCCACTCCCCCACGTCTGCTCCCTTCCCCAGTGATCACCCAATCTGCTGCATCTCCTCAGCCCCCGCGCCTGATCGCCCCTGCTGCCCCAGTTTTGCAGTTAGGGGTGTGTTGGGGTTAAGGTTGGAGTTAGAATGGGGGGTTCCACTGTTTAGGCACATCAGGGGCTCTCCACTCGACATGACGCTCGCAGACCATTCCATCAAAGTCTGCATTCCAAAACATCACTACTTCTCTTCTGAGCTTGTTTTCCTCCCCCATAGGGTACCAGCATACTCGGGACAAATTGGACAACTTTTGGGGTCCACTTTCTCCTTAACCCTTGGGAAAATAGAAAAAAATAGTTGCTAAAAGATCATTTTTGTGACTAAAGTTAAATGTTCATTTTTTTTTTTCTTCCTTCCATGTTGCTTTTGCTGCTGTGAAGCACCTGAAGGGTTAAACTTCTTGAAAGTAGTTTTGAGCACCTTGAGGGTGTAGTTTTTAGCATGGTGTCACTTTTGGGTATCAGCCATATAGACCCCTCAAACTGATTTCAAATGTGAGGTGGTGCCTAAATGGTTTTGTAAATTTTGTTGTAAAAATGAGATCATTGGTCAACTTAACTCTTAACTTCCTTACATGAGAACAATTTTGGAAACAAAATTTTTAAGTAACATGTTTAAAAATGTTAGTTTAACTATTTTGTCAACTCTCTGGTTTAACAGAATAAAAATGTCAAGTTTCCAATTTTTTTCACAAACGCAAGAATGATCGACCTAAATTTACTACTAACATGAAGCCCAATATGTCACAAAAAACAGTCTCAGAATAGCTAGGATCCGTTGAAGCGTTTCTGAGTTACCTCATAAAGGGACACTGGTCAAATTGCAAAAAATAGCCAGGTCAAAATAGGCTGGGAATATCCCTTTAACCCCCTTCATGACACAATTATACAATTCTCCATTTTACTGTCGGTGGCACTGCTGTTCGCAGAGCTGCTCTGTTCACATACATAGGGCTGTGTTGCACTTCCCTACACTGCAGATAGATGGCAGTGCTGCTGTGGAGGGGAAAAAATGCTGCTGCCCCTGTTTTGCAAGGTCCTGACAATCAGACTCCTTCTGATCAGTAAGTAAAATAACATTGTTTAATGTTAGGGGGGGATCTCCTTTAGGCTGGAGTCGCACACAACAAATAAAAAATCGGTCTGTCCTACAAACGACAATCGCAGAAATGTTCCCTGAACAGTGATCCGTATGTCATCTGTGTGCAGTGCGAGGATGCATCTCATTAACACCTTTGTCCCATATGACGTACTATCCCGTCGAGGTGACTTGGGACTTATTCCCAGTGACGGGATAGTACGTCATAGGTGATCAGCAGCGCTCACGGGGGAGCGCTGCCAATCGCCTCTGGGTGTCAGCTGATACAGCTGACATCCGGCACTACGTGCCAGGAGCAGTCACGGACTGCTCCAAGCACATTGACCCCCGGCACACTGCGATCAAAGATGATCGCAGCGTTCTGGTGGCACAGGGAAGCATCGCGCAGGGAGAGGGCTCCCTGCGTTCTTCCCTGAGACCCACGGAGTAACTCGATGTGATCGCGTTGCTCCGAGGGTCTCCTACCTCCTCATCCCTGCAGGCCTAAATCGAAAATGGCCACAGGGGGCCTCCCTGCAGTGCCTGTGTGATCACTGATCTGACACGGTGCACTTCAAAGTGTCAGATCAGCGATCTGTCACAATAACATGATGTCCCCCACACCCCCTGGGGCAATGTTACAAAGTAAAAAAAAATATTTACAAGTGCAAAAAAAAAATTCCTAAAAGAGAAAAATGTAAATAAAGAAATGTATTTATTGGAACAATTACCCCTTTAGTTAGGGGAAAATAATAAAATAAAAAAATGTATTTAACCCCAACCCTATTGGCAGAATAGAAATAGAGTTAGGGTTTGACTTACATTTACAGTTGGGATTAGGGTTAGGGGTGTGTTTGGGTTAGGGTTTCAGTTAGAATTGGGGGTTTCCACGGTTTAGGCACATCGGGGACTCTCCAAACGTGACATGGCGTCCGATCTCAATTGCAGCCAATTTTGCGTTAAAAAAAGTTAAACAGTGCTCCTTCCCAGCTCTCCTGTGCACCCAAACAGGGGTTTACCCAAACATATGGGGTATCGGCGTAATTGGGACAAATTGCACAACAACTTTTGGGGTCCAATTTCTCCTGTTACCCTTGGGAAAATGCAAAACTGGGGGCTAAATTTTTGTGTAAAATTTTTATTTTCACGGCTCTGCGTTATAAACTATAGTGAAACACTTAGAGGTTCAAAGTTTTCACAACACATCTAGATAAGTTCCTTAGGGGGTCTAATTTCCAAAATGGTGGCACTCGTGGGGAGTTTCAATGTTTACTCTCATCAGAGGCTCTCCAAACGAGACATGGCATCCCATCTCCATTCCAATCAATTTTGCATTGAAAAGTCAAATGGCGCTCCTTCCCTTCCGAGCTCTGCCATGCACCCAAACAGTGGTTTCCCCCCACATATAGGGTATCGGCGTACTCAGGAGAAATTGGACCCCAAAAGTTGTTGTGCAATTTGTCCTGTTACCCTTGGTGACATAAAACATATTGGAGCTGAAGTAAATTTTGTCAGTTAAATGTTCATTTTTATTTAAACATTCCAAAAATTCCTGTGAAACAACGGAAGGGTTAATAAATGATTGTGGTTTTGAGCACCTTGATGAGTTCAGTTTTTAGAATGGTGTCACACTTGGGTATTTTCTGTTATATAGACCCCTCAAAGTGACTTCAAATGTGATGTGGTCCCTAAAAAAAATAAAAAAATAAAGTGTAAAAAGGAGAAATTGCTGGTCAAATTTAAACCCTTATAGCAACCTAAAAAAAAAAATTTTGGCTCCAAAATTATGCTGATGTAAAGTAGACATGTGAGAAATGTTACTTAAAGGGACTCTGTCACCCCCTCCAGCCGTTAGAAACTAAAAGAGCCACCTTGTGCAGCAGTAATTATGCATTCTGACAAGGTGGCTCTTTTAGTTATTGGTGCAGTCAAAGCAGAAATAAAGCGTTTTAGAATTTCGCAAAAATACCTGACATTAGTCCTGGAGGCAGGTCTTAACCTCCCTGCTGCACACGCGACACTGCCGTCACTCAAGGCTTCTTTGGCGCCGCCCCCTCCACGCTGTTTTCAAATCAAATCCGGCGCCTGTGCGGTTTTGTTCTGCCTGGGGCAGGCGCAGTGAGCGCTGCCCGTCTGACCTCAGATGCAGTCTCGCAGACTGCGCCTGTGCAATGTTCGTTCCCGGCGTTTGCAAGGATGATCGATCAGGTGAAGATACACACGCTGTAAGGCAGGGGACCTGGGTGAGTGGCTGACACACGCAGTGCGCATGCCCAGGAATCCCAGCCCCGCACTGTGCATAATGCATAACACACTGCGGGGCTGGAATTCACAAGCTGGGTGGCCGCACAGGCACAGTCTGTGACTGAATCTGAGGTCAGACGGGCAGCGCTCACTGCGCCTGCCCCAGGCAGAACAAAACAGCGCAGGCGCCGAATTTGATTTGAAGACAGCGCGGAGGGGGAGGTGCCCGGCGCCAAAGAAGCCTTGAGTGACGGCAGTGTGGCGTGTGCAGCAGGGGGTTAACACCTGCCTCCAGGACTAAAGACAGGTATTTTTGCGAAATTATAAAACGCTTTATTTCTGCTTTGACTCCACCAGTAACTAAAAGAGCCACCTTGTCAGAATGCAGCATTACTGCTGCACAAGGTGGCTTTTAGTTTCTAACGGCTGGAGGGGGTGACAGTCCCTTTAAGTATTTTGTGACACATCTCTGATTTAAGGGCATAAAAATTAAATGTTAGAAATTTGGCGAAAATTTTTGCAATTTTCCGTTTTTTCACAAATAAACGCAGGTAATATCAAAGAAATTTTACCACTATCATGAAGTACAGTGCCACAAGAAAACAGTCAGAATCATCAGGATCTGTTGAAGCGTTCCAGAGTTATAACCTCATAAAAGGGACAGTGGTCAGAATTGTAAATGTATTTAACCCCTTAACCCCCAAGGGTGGTTTGCACGTTAATGACGTGCCAATTTTTACATTTGACAGCTTGATTTTTCCTGAACTTGCCTGCACCCCAACAACCAATGTGTGAATTTCGCATGGGCCAACTAGTCAGTTTCACTGACATTGTGAGCCCCAATGGATACAGGGAATTTAGATTACCAATATCAGTATGTCTTTGCCATGTGGGAGGAAACCCATGCAAACGGAGAAAATACAAACTTGCAGGTGTTTCGGCAAGGGCGCACAGAGTGCCTGTAGTTGGTTTTAAACGGTCAAGTTGCATAATGCTGTTCTGAAAGTTATCATGTATCCGGGCTCCTTCTGTAAGCACTATAGCTTGCTGAATAAGCAGGGACCTGATCAAATATGCTGAACTCTACTAAGCATGCCATAGCACTTTGAATGACGGATGCCTTAGTAGTGCATCTTATAAATCTTCCACACAACTTATTAACTGGTATCATCCAGTCAAATGGGTGCTGCTTCCCTTTTCTCCAGTCTCAATTGCATTTACTTGATGTGGATCATGCATCCTTCATCCACACAGCAGGGTAAAGCATGTGCAATTAAGGCTACTTTTACACTAGCGTTAACTGCAATCCGTCACAATGCGTCGTTTTGCAGAAAAAACGCATCCTGCAAAAGTGCTTGCAGGATGTGTTTTTTCTCCATTGACTAACATTAGCGACGCATTGCGACGGATTGCCACACGTCGCAACCGTCGCGTGACGGTTGTGGCGGACCGTCGGCCGCAAAAAACGTTGCATGTAACGTTTTTTGCTGCCGACGGTCCGCTTTTTCCGACCGCACATGCACGGCTGGAACTCCGCCCCCACCTCCCCGCACCTCACAATGGGGCAGTGGATGCGCTGGAAAAATGCATCCGCTGCCCCGTTGTGCGGCGGAGACAACGCTAGCGTCGGTAACCTTGGCCCAACGCACTGCGACGGGCCGAGCCCGACGCTAGTGTGAAAGAAGCCTAAGGGGAGTGTTACTTTTGGATGCCATACTAACAGTATCCTGAAATGGGGGCTTGGACAGCACATTCAGGATATGTAACTTATATCTTTTGTATGTTGCCCCTTGTCTTGCTGTAAGCCCTGAAATTTATAGTTGCACACCAGCCAGTCTTGTGTGCATGTAAATACAATTAATATTCACCACTTCTGCTTCCCAGATCTCAACCAGCCTTCTGTGCTGGTGATTGTGTGCAATAAGACCACCGACCATATTACTTGCCCAAGGATCACATCACAAACCTCAGGCTGTGTCTGCTCTCCTGACTAGAGCATTAATGCATGTATTTCTATGCACCTGTCATAAAACATATATTTTTTTTTTGGATGTGCTGCAAGCTTTCCCAATGTATAAAGTAAACAGTATTGCTTGCATTTAATACTTGTGGTTGAACACCAGACGATCATGTGATGCCATTAATACTATACATAATAAACATTGGTAACAGCATTACCAGTAGGGCATTTACCATCTGCTTGTAAATGTGGCAAATCTTTACTTACTTTTTTTCTTTTTAGGTTCAAATTGACCCTTACCTTGAAGATTCTGTGTGCCAAGTTTGCAATTCCCAGCCAGGTCCTTTCTTCTGCAGAGACCAGGTAGCTTCAAATTTCAGAACTGCAGTGTTTGTGTAGTATACAAAAGGTAGAAATTATATTGTATATTGGACAGGTAATGTTTGAGCCGTGCATGAATCTCACTTTTGCATTTACCTAAATGTCCAGATGCAATGTCTGCGCATGCTAGTTCAGAGCCACTTCTCTATTTTCAGTGCCATTTTTATACACCAGTAAAACACTGGACTTACAATGACTTGGTGGTCTTTAAGGTAACTGCACAATTAAGTTTGCCTGGTGCTATTTGTTGGATTGAATGATAAATGCAATCATTGTACTAACTATAATGCTGACATAGACTTGTCAGTTGCACAACCTTGTATACATAAGGACCTTAGCCCTTATATGGCTGGTGTATTTACTTTGAAAAGCTCATGGTTAAACTCCAGTGTCTGAAATGGACTTTCAATCAATATAGTTTGATACTTAAAGGTTAAGAAGCTAGATTCTTTAGTATTTATTCTTTAAAGCCTGCTTGATTGGAAATTATTTTAAATACAATTTTCAATATCAATTAACATATTAAATGTTTTAGGTTTGCTTTAAGTACTTCTGCCGTTCTTGCTGGCACTGGCAACACTCTATGGAGATTCTACGTCACCACCGCCCTCTAATGCGCAACCAGAAGAGTCGTGACTCCAGTTAGTTACCAGATGAGAACAAATTTAATTTGCAACAAATGTGCTGAAGAGGACCCTGCGCCCCATGTCCCCACCAGACAGCACGAAGAACATTCAAAAAATCTTTACAGGATTATTGTGGAAGACAGATGGTTGGGGGAAGTCACTTTATTTTGTTTGGCACTTACTGTTTGCTGTAACTTGTAACAGTTTTCTTGCACTTGTGCACAGTGAAGTTTTGCCAGGGATACTGTCTGTATTCAAGTTCTTTGTTTTTGTTTTTTCCTTAAATGGGGAGCTTGGATCTCCTCCCAATAGTTTTGCAGTACTCTTATTAAGCTACAACACTTGCTGAATGTAAGCAATGTGTGGACAGTATCTGGATTGCTTTTGCCTTTGTAATTTTTTTTTTTTTCCTTTTTTTATTACAGGCGCTTTTTTACATTCCTTGCAAATACTGTGGGTGATTTATAAATTTCATTGAGTGGTTACCCAGTCTTTTGCAGTTGCCACACAGTGCCTTCTGATTTCTTTAATGTCCTGAACCACAGGCTGTTCAGTTGGCATTTTTACTGAAACACCAATTGCAGGATCTGATCTTAATTTAAACCAAATCATATTTCATATTTTACCCTCTGTGGGATT
The DNA here is from genome assembly GCF_051348905.1 of Ranitomeya variabilis. Taxonomy (NCBI): domain Eukaryota; kingdom Metazoa; phylum Chordata; class Amphibia; order Anura; family Dendrobatidae; genus Ranitomeya; species Ranitomeya variabilis. The sequence continues at coordinate 249,202,129 of NC_135236.1, forward strand.
TTTACCAGTTCCTTTTTACACTCTTAAGATGGTTTTTAAGTCCATATTTTTTTTTTCTTCTTTCCTGGCAGCTTTTAACATTATTGCAAGTGTTCTGTTTCTGAGAGCTGCTAGCTGAAGTGATTTACCTAAAATACTTTATATGTAGTACAGAAATTGCAACAAAATGACAGACTTGGGGCCTTGGCTGAAACAGATGAGTACAGTGTGTGTATATAGTTTTAAGGATTTGTTGCACTTTTTTAATTTGCACTTCAGGGGATGGTAGAATTTTTAATCACTACTTGTTTGGTTGGCTGGTCAGAAAAGGGCTGTAATATATATTTTCTTTTGAGAATGGGGTAGAGGCAAGAGATGAGACCTTTCTCCTGGAGGGAATGTGCCCATGCTCTTAGGTTAAGTATTTTGTTATAGGAAGCAGCTGACTTGTGCAAATTGTTGCAAGCCTTTCAAATTTGTGTCCATGTTTGTTTTTTTATTTCTGTACCCCACCCCCTCTGTTTTGGAAGCTCTGTGCCAAAGATCCCACTGTCTGTAACCCTCCCTCTTTCCAGTACATGCTGAGCTAAATCTGCACTAGCTGCCCTAAGTGGGCATTTCTGTGAAGCTGCGTGTAAAGTCTCTACCTCATTGTAGTTATGCAAGCAGAAAATGCACTTAACCTACAGATGTGGTGTCGTTTTCTTTTTGTTTGGCACATAATAAACACGTTGAAGCAGTGATTGGGTGATATCATTTTATTTATTTTTTTTACACACCCACACTATCATACATAGAAATGACACATATGAATGTGTCCTAAGTGCACACACCATCTTAAATTTGAACATTCCACTCCAGAAATCCATAGCAAATTGGCTAAGAGAATAGTACATGTGTACTGTATGTAGCTAAACGTGGGCTTTTAAAGCCTGTGCAATAAGAGGTAAACTAAATGAGCAAGTGGCAAACTTTATTTACAGCAGAAAAAAAACTGGTTGTCTGGCAAGCTCAAAGGGAAAAAAAATCAATTGCATGTAAGAAATCTGATTAAAAAAAACTTCTTGCCAAAACCTTCCACCCCATAAGTGACCTCCATTTTGGGAACTAAACACATCAAGGTGTGTATCATAAAAATTGAAATTCTAACTTTCAAATCTAACACAAGCCCACAAGCTAATGAGATAAGAACAGAGGTCAATAAAATCATCTTGGGTACTTCACAATGCTCTGAAGGTAAGGAGCACAATATGAATTTTGGCACACAATTGTGGTGGGCTATGGGGGCAATTAAGTTGTTTGGAGTTCCTGTGAGGAAACAGAACTCAAAGTGGAACACCCCCCCCCCCCCCCTTTGGAAACCAGTCTTTTTTTTTTTTTTTTTTTATAACCCTCAAGGAAGTTCTGTGTAGACTCAATGGATTTTAAACCTTCACATATTTACATCATGTAATGTCCTGCCTTTGATGCAGGCTCACACATTTGGCTTGCATCTTTCCTGACACATGACGGCTAACTTAACCTGCCATCATGTGCCTCAACTGCTGTTAACCGTTATTCCTGTTGTCAAGTACCGTAATTGACAGTAGAACTTAAAGGGAATCTATCACCTCACTTTTTGCATATAAGCTGCAGCCACTGACATTAGGGGCTTATCTACAGCATTCTGTAATGCTGTAAATAAGCCCCTGATCTAACCTGAAAGATAAGAAAAACAAGTTGGATTATATTCACCCAGGGGCGGTTCAGGTCCGATGGGCATGGTGCCTCCCATCTTCATGCGATGTCTTCTTCCTTGCTTCTGTCACAGCTCCTGCGCAGGTGTACTGACTTGCCCTGTTGAGGGCAGTGTAAAGTTCTGCAGTGTGCAGGCGCTGGGCCTTTCTGACTTTTCCCTGCGCACTGCAGTACTTTGCTCTGTCTTCAACAGGGCAGAGAATTATGTCTGAACAGGAGCTGCGACAGAAGCAAGGAAGAGGATGTCATTGCATGAAGATGGGAGGTCCTGGACTTGCAACACTCATCAGACCCAGACCGCCCCTGGGTAAGCAAAATCTAACTTGTTTTTCTTATCTTTCAGGTTACATTGGGGGCTTATCTAGAAAAATAATTTGAGGGGGACACCACAGTAAAAATGAACAATGGGATACTAACTGACCTATGAAACGCATATACATTTGAAAGCAAGAAACAGAATAGGCCATACAAATGGGGATCGCCAAAACACAGGGATTTGACCAAAAAGTGAACACAGCTTTATTTCAATTTAACAAATAACATTTAAAAACATTTTAAAGGGGCAGGGCAACAGTGCCTGCGCATAAGCAGAGCTTCGTTGCCAAGAAGCCACAGTAAACATATCTGCGCGAGCACAGAGGAAAAATAGACCGGGAGAACTCATGAACCAAATAGTCTTGCAGCACAAAAACAAAGAAATATGCTGATATTAAATTACTCATGGAACTGGGTATGCACCTTATGTATGAAGGGGTTGACCCAACAATTAGCACTTATAGACATATTGAAGGCAATAAGCCAGTTATTGTGTATGAAATATAAAATATTGCCCTCCCCTGAAAAAGCTTCATAGAAACATGTATATAACCTGAACCCAAATTTTATGCCTGTAAATATTCCCCCCAGAACACAGTATTTTAAAGCTAAATAAGGTGCAGTACAAAGAGGGGCAGATACATGGAATTGAACCCAAACATGGATTCAAATGCCCCAAGGACAAAATCTTATTAGTCAAATGACAGTGCATTTTTAATCATGTCTGCAAATGGATAATCATTTAGATATTTGAACAAGAATATGCTGTCCATATAGAAGCCTAAAATATTTAACTGCCATCCCCACAAGTCCAGCACAGGTTATAGCCTTATTAAAAAAAAGAATCTGAAGACCCACCTCTTCCGACAAGCCTACAACCTGCAGTAACCACCGATCAACCAACCGCTGCACGATCAGCTCTATCCTCACCTACTGTATTCTCACCCATCCCTTGTAGATTGTGAGCCCTCGCGGGCAGGGTCCTCACTCCTCCTGTACCAGTTATGACTTGTATTGTTCAAGATTATTGTACTTGTTTTTATTATGTATACCCCTCCTCACTTGTAAAGCGCCATGGAATAAATGGCGCTATAACAATAAATAATAATAATAATAATAATAATTAAGGGCTTTTTTGTGCTTAATGTTCATAAGGCACCAGTAGGTCCCAGTTTATAAATGTTGTTGTCTTTTGTTAAATTAAAATAAAGCTGTGTTCACTTTTTAGTCAAATCCCGGTGTTTTGGTGATCCCCATTTGTATGGCCTATTCTGTTTCTTGCGGGCTTATCTACAGCATTATAGAATGCTGTACTTAAGCCCCTAATGGTGGTGGCCGCAGCTTGTATGCAAAAGAGGTGACAGATTCCCTTAACACTTGTAGGGCAGAAGAGCTTCATCCTTAGGGTACTGTCACACAGTGCAATTTTGATCGCTACGACGGCACGATCCGTGAAGTCGCAGCGTCGTATGATTATCGCTCCAGCGTCGTAGACTGCGGTCACACTTTGCAATCACGGCGCTGGAGCGATGCCGAAGTCCCCGGGTAACCAGGGTAAACATCGGGTTACTAAGCGCAGGGCCGCGCTTAGTAACCCGATGTTTACCCTGGTTACCAGCGTAAACGTAAAAAAAACAAACAGTACATACTTACATTCTGGTGTCTGTCCCCCGGCGTTCTGCTTCGCTCCACTGTGTCAGCGCCAGCCGGAAAGCAGAGCGGTGACGTCACCGCTGTGCTCGCTTTCCGGCCGGCAGGCGCTCACAGTGCAGAGAAGCTGAGACGCCGGAGGACAGACACCGGAATGTGAGTATGTACGGTTTGTTTTTTTTTACGTTTACGCTGGTAACCAGGGTAAACATCGGGTTACTAAGCGCGGCCCTGCGCTTAGTTACCCGATGTTTACCCTGGTTACAAGCGAACACATCGCTGGATCGCTGTCACACACAACGATCCAGCGATGTCAGCGGGTGATCAAGCGACGAAAGAAAGTTCCACACGATCTGCTACGACGTACGATTCTCAGCAGGATCCCTGATCGCTGCTGCGTGTCAGACACTGCGATATCGTAACGATATCGCTAGAACGTCACGAATCGTACAGTCGTAGCGATCAAAATTGCACTGTGTGACAGTACCCTTACTGTCATGCCAGCAAGGGGTGGCGGTGGGTTGTCATGACAGCCAGGGGTCTAATGGTGACCCCTGTGCCTGGTATTGCAAAACTCCTGTGAATGCCAGGACTCGTAGATCATGATTTCTGCTATACATGGCACTGCTGGCACAGGCGATTGGATGACTGCAGCTTTTAGTCCCTTAACATCTAATGACAGTCCTACTGGCCAGGTGTCAGTTCCCACACAAGGATGGACTGTGTCCGTCATGCATTTAAACTATTACTGCTTGCAAACACGCAGTGACAGTTAAGTGCTGAGGCATGGGAAGAGGTGCAGAGACCCATGCCCATTGTCCCCGCAGCCGATCACGGTGATGGGTCCGGCGGAAGCTCCCTCTGCCTTCAGATCGGCATCATCGTGGGGCCCGATCGTTGACATGGTGAACCGGGGTCATTAAGCTACAGAAAGCTTCTGGGACCATGCTCACAGCATGGTGTTGGAAGCTTTTAGTATAGGTATAATGCACTGCAATTCATTATACCTGCAATCAAAGTGAAAGTCCAATAAAAGGGACTAGATAGAAAAATTAAATGTTAAAAAATTACAATAAAAATACATTAATACACATATTGTAAGTAAATTAAAAGTATGCATGTTTGGTATTGCTGTATCTGTAAAAATCTGATCTAGAAGGGTCACTAGTTCACTGAAGGGGATAACAACATAAAAAATTCAAAGCAGCAATCTATGCTTTATCATCAAACCACTTGGAAAGTGGAATAAAACTCAAAGACTAATGTAAATAGTGTCACTGAAAACACAATCTTATGCCACAAAAAACAAGACCTCACATGATTGTGGACCGAAATATGGAAAAATTATAGCTCTCAAAATGTGGTGATGCAAAAACTTCTTGCAAAAAAAAGCATCTTTTAGTGACAGAAGCCACACCTAAAAAAGATAAAAATCTGGTATCTCTGTAACTGCACCAACCCGAAAGAATAAAGTTGCCTAATCACTTATACTGCACGAGGAACAGTATAAAAATAAAAAAATTCTTCACCTGCTGTGGATTTGTTCATTCTGCCTCTCAAAGACCACAGTAAGGCTCAGCACACATTTATCCTTCACTCTACACTGAGAATCTCTGAAATACATGATTCAGACAGAACCACTGGCAGAGATTACCTATAATTAGGCAAATGGAGGCACTGTGAACCGGCGGTGTCCATCTTTTTAGACGTGCATAAAAACGCAGTCCACCATAGTTTTGTGCACCTCTGAAAGGAAAGACGACGTTAAACAGAGGCCAGACATAGTCCAGAGTAACTCTGCTGCCTCATTATAGTGAATGGATCCATAGGGGTTTCATCTGTCACACAGCTTGGAGACTTAGATGAAAACCAAAGTGTGTGCTCAGCGTAGAGCACTGGATAACTGTGATCCCAAACATTATGTAAAATGCTCCCAATAAAAGCTTCAACTCAATCCACAAAAAACAAGTCTCCACTCGAGTCCATCTGATAACAAATATAGGAGGCTTCCACGTTACTGGTGGCATAAAGGATCTGGAAAAGCAAAATGGTTCATTGTCTAAAAATTCTGCGACTTGTGTGCTCCCAAATCCAAATGCCCCCCTCCCTTCTAAGCCTCAGTGTGCATAAATCACCTTTAGCATTCACATTTGGCAGGGGTATAGTTCCCAAAATGGAGTCATGTGGGGAGGGGGTTCTGCTCTCTAGCACTAAGGGGGCTCTAATTTGTGGACTCCATACATTCAAGGAAAATCTGTGCTCCAGGAGGCAAATAGCGCTCCATCCCTACCGAGACGCTCCACTCCATATGGCTAAGCAGTACTGTGCAGCCACATATGGTGTATTTCTATACTCAGCAGAGACTTTTACCCACTTGTGTGAAAAAGTTAAACCTGGGGCTAAAGCAATTTGTGGCAAAAATGTAATTTTTCTTCACTAACCAATGGTATAAAAATCTTTATCAATATGATTATTACACCCCTAGATTATTTCAACGAAGGTGTAGTTTGTAAAATGGTGTCACTTATGGCGTGTTCTACTGACACCTCAGTGTGTCTCCCCGTGTGTCATGGCACCCTCAAACATAATGGTAAAATCTGTAGTATAATGTGGCGTTCCTTCCCTTGAGCTTTGCACCGTGACTCTAAAGTAGTTTTCACTCGCACATGGGGTATTGGCACACTCGGACCCCAGAATTTGTTGTGCAATTTTTCCCATCTTCTCCTGTTAACCTTGAGAAAACAAACAATTTGGAGCTGAAAAAATTTGCAGGAAAAATGTTTTGTTTCTCTTGGCTCTGGTGTAAACTTCTGTAAAATATCTGGTGGTTCAAGATGCTCACCACACATCTAGATAAGTTCCTTGAGGGATCTAGCTTCCAAAATGGTATAATTTGTGAGGGTTTTGCACAGTTTAGGTACATCAGGGGCCCTCCAAAAATGGCATGGCATCCACTCTCAATTCTAACCAATTTTGTATTCAAAAAGTCAAACCTTTCTTCTTCCCTGCCATGCGCCCAAACAGTGGTCTTCCTCCACCCATGGGGTATCGGCGTACTCAGGAGAAATTGCAACCCAAATATTGTGGTTCATTTTCTCTTGATACCTTTGAGAAAAAAAATTGTCTGAAGTAAAACTTTTGTGAAAGTTATTTATTTCTTTTTTTAAATTCCCTTCCACATTGCTTCAATTCTTGTGAAGCACCTGAAGGGTTAATAAACTTCTTGAATGTGCTTTTAAACACCTTGAGGGGTCCAGTTCTTAGAATGGTGTAACTTTTGGTTATTTGCTGTCATAGGCACCCAAAGTCATTTCAAATGCGAGGTGGTCTCTTATTAAAAAAAAAAAAAATAATAATAATTTAAAAAAAAATGTAAATGAGAAATCGCTGGTCAACTTTTAACCCTTAACTCCCTGACAATTTAAAAAATTGTGCTTATGTAAAGTAGACTTATGGGAAATGTTAACTATTTTGTGACATAACGCTCTGATTTAGGGGCATTAAAACTGAAGTGAAATTTCAACATTTTTACCAAATTTACAGTCTCAGACACGAAATTTTAGTTTCAACAATTTTTTTTGAAAAATGTAATTTGACACGAGAAACGCTGATTATAAAAGTGCAAGGATCCCCTCGCAGGGGGAAATGACGGTAAGTAAGGGTAAGTACAATATCCTTGACTCTATATTCTTGACTCTATATTCTTATCTATATGACTTATTTTTCGGTTCTAACTTAACTGTATTGGGCTTAATGGGGAAGGGAAAAGGGGAGAATATATAACGAAGTGTTAACAATAAGATAAGTTGACGTGGATTAACCCCTTCCCGACCTCCGCTGTACTATTACTGCAGAGGTCTGGTCCCCTGCTTTGATGTGGGCTCCGGCAGTGAGCCCGCATCAAAGCTGGGACATGTCAGCTGTTTTGGACAGCTGACATGTGCCCGCAATAGCGGCGGGTGAAATTCGGATTCACCCGCCGCTATTAACTAGTTAAATGCCGCTGTCAAATGCTGACAGCGACATTTAAACGGCGCTTCTGGAAATTCTTGCATCGCCGACACCCCCCCAGTCACCTGATCGGGGGTCAGCGATGCGTCTGCATAGCAACCATAGAGGTCCTTGAGACCTCTATGGGTACTGATCCCGGCCTGCTGTGAGCGCCACCCTGTGGTCGGCGCTCATAGCAAGCCTGCAATTCAGCTACATTGCAGTGATCTGATTGCTGCTATGTACCTGAGCCGATCCAGTTGTGCCAGCTTCTAACCTCCCATGAAGGCTATTGAAGCATGGAAAAAGTAAAAAAAAAAAATTAAAATATGAAAAAAAATAAAGTTCATACAAATCAAATCTGGAACATCAAGGGTCAATCCACCATTTCCAGTTCACATGTCTATCATTCAGCCTTTCCTCAGCACCATGTATCTTTACGAAGATCATGATGAAGGTGGCAGCCTTCCTAAGGGAATTATTGTAATTCCATGTCTGGATGATATCCTTTTATTAGCGGACTCAACTGTCCTCTTCAGTCAGCGGCAGACTAACACCTGCACCATGATCCTGTCCCTATAGCGGGACAGGATCATAGAGAGGTTAAAAGGACACTACCACCTCCACCCTCCAGTGTTTTTTCCTGTCCCTACAGGGACGGACGTATGAGAGGTTGCTCCTAGAGCGAAGATAGGGTAAAGAGAATCCAAAGGCTATCAAGTGGTCCGTGGCCGACACCTCACTGGGTAGAGGTCCCTCAGCTACCAGTGCTGTACCAGATGGACTCAGTTTGGGGGTCTCAACCTTCCCTTTTCCTGGTCAGACGGACCGTGGCAGACTCCTCTTTGAGAGGTTCCTCAGCCAACAGTCAGCCTGTGCAATGGGCTTAGGGGGATCGTGCGGCAGGTCCAATTCTTCCCCCTGTCAAGTAGCCCAGGGTGGAAACTCCCTGGTGGGGAGTCCCTCAGCCCCAGAGAACAGTCGAGCGGACGGGCTCCTGGGTAGAGTCTCTTCCTCCTGGTAGGGGCTCTCGGCTCAGACACCGACCGGCAAAACACCGCTACTCCCGAAAGTTGTGTGGTGAAGTCCATTGTGCTTCCGGTGACGTCAGAAAGGGGTGCCGGGACATAGGATCGGCGTGCATTCTTCGATGGAACACGGAAGGGGGCACAGGCAGTAATGCAGCATTCCTGATGGGACTCCGCTTCCTTCCACGGTAGGCTCTCGGCGTTACCAGCTCCCCCTGTCTTCTAGCAGGTATGGGGCCAGTACAGGTGAGTGCATGGTTTAATGTTGCATTGATGGCCTGGGCCTCTGGGCTGACTCTAGTCTCATGCCTTTGTGCCAAAGCTGTACGTGGAACCCATTTGCAGCTAGGCCTTGGACCTCTAGGCTATGGTAGGGCCATATGTCCAGGCTACATCTCATGACTGGACTTCAGTTAGTTGCAGGTCTTGTCTGCACAGGGCCTTATGATTGGGCTTCAGAGTGACTTTTTGGAAGCATGCTTTCCATTTTTTGGTTCAATAAGCAAGTGTTTCACTTTTCTTTGCAACCTAACTACTCCATCCAGAGGAGGACACAAGGTGTTAATTCAGCACATTGTCTCCATGAAGACTGCCCTCCAGCTGCTGCTCATTAATTAGCCCCTTCGGGTGGAGTCAGTCTGACAAATGAGATGTACTGTTCAGAGTGGAGATTTATCTGGAACTCTGATAGATGGCTCTTTTGCTTAAAAGTGTAAGTCATACTGCTTCTATGCATCAGATTGAGTGCCTCCGTGCATAATACGGCATCATAGTGCCTCTATGCATTATATTGAGTGCCTCTATGCATGATACTGCATCATAGTGCCTCTATGCATCATATTGAGTGCCTCTGTGGCATCATACTGTTTCATATTGCCTTTGTGCATCATATTGCTTCATAGTTCCTATATGCATCATAGCGCTTCATAAGTTGCTTCATGTATCATATTGCATTGTATTGCTTCATGGTTCCTATATGCATCATAGTGCTTCATATTGCCTTTGTGCATCATATTGCGTCATGGTTCCTTTATGCATTGAGTGCTTCATATGGCCTTTCTGCATCTTATTGCATCATAATGCTTCATGGTTCCTATATGCATCATAGCGCTTCATAGTGAATTCATGTATCATATTGCTTCATGGTTCCTATATGCATCATAGTGCTCATATTGCCTTTATGCATCATATTGCTTCAAGGTTCATATATGCATCATAGTGCTTCATATTGCCTTTGTGCATTATATTACAGCATATTGCTTCATAGCTCCTATATGCATCAGAGTACTTCATTGTTCCTATATGCACCATAGCGCTTCATAGTTACTTCATGCATCATACTGCTTCATTATTCCTATGTGCATCATATTGAATCAGACGAATAGTGCCTTTGGACATCATATTGCATTATATTGCATCATAGGGTTTCGGTGCCCTTTGCCTCAGGGGGTATTAGTGTGTTGGGCTTGGCGCCTTTTTCGCCTCTGGCTGTGAGCCACTGGGTCAGACCTTTTGTCTGGTGCCTTGTTGTGTGGCCGCACATTGTATCATCGGCCTACCACTTCACATTTTTGTCTTGGGCCTCAATTCTGGATATGGAGTCCTTGTGTTTTGGACCAAGATCCAGCTTCTGCTACTTCATTCTTTACAACAGGGCTTAGTCAAGCAAACAGGCTTGAATTGGCTTAGTAAAATCTGTATTTCTTCTGTTTGGAACAGATCTCTCAGGTAGATTCTACTTTGAGTGGTAAAGGCAAGTCTGTTACATAATTAGCTTTAAAAGATGACACATGTCATTTTGGTACATCCTATAAAAGGACATACTACTGTCCTGGGAGCAGAAAATCCCACGAGTTGAAAGAAGGGACTCCTTCAACCTTGGAATGCTTTGCCTTAAGATATTATGACTATCTACAATTTGCATAGTTTGGGGGCACCCTCAGGGCACATTTGTTCAGAGCGGCCTATCACGTTCCCTAATCAGTCATTTTATATATATACACTCACCGGCCACTTTATTAGGTACACCTGTCCAACTTCTTGTTAACACTTAATTTCTAATCAGCCAATCACATGGCGGCAACTCAGTGCATTTAGGCATGTAGACATGGTCAAGACAATCTCCTGCAGTTCAAACCGAGCATCAGTATGGGGAAGAAAGGTGATTTGAGTGCCTTTGAACATGGCATGGTTGTTGGTGCCAGAAGGGCTGGTCTGAGTATTTCAGAAACTGCTGATCTAAAGGGATTTTCACGCACAACCATCTCTAGGGTTTACAGAGAATGGTCCGAAAAAGAAAAAAAATCCAGTGAGCGGCAGTTCTGTGGGCGGAAATGCCTTGTTGATGCCAGAGGTCAGAGGAGAATGGGCAGACTGGTTCGAGCTGATAGAAAGGCAACAGTGACTCAAATCGCCACCCGTTACAACCAAGGTAGGCCTAAGAGCATCTCTGAACGCACAGTGCGTCGAACTTTGAGGCAGATGGGCTACAGCAGCAGAAGACCACACCGGGTACCACTCCTTTCAGCTAAGAACAGGAAACTGAGGCTACAATTTGTAGAAGCTCATCGAAATTGGACAGTAGAAGATTGGAAAAACGTTGCTTGGTCTGATGAGTCTCGATTTCTGCTGCGACATTCGGATGGTAGGGTCAGAATTTGGCGTAAACAACATGAAAGCATGGATCCATCCTGCCTTGTATGGAGCATCTTTGGGATGTGCAGCCGACAAATCTGCGGCAACTGTGTGATGCCATCATGTCAATATGGACCAAAATCTCTGAGGAATGCTTCCAGCACCTTGTTGAATCTATGCCACGAAGAATTGAGGCAGTTCTGAAGGCAAAAGGGGGTCCAACCCGTTACTAGCATGGTGTACCTAATAAAGTGGCCGGTGAGTGTATGTATATATATATATATATATATATGTGTGTGTGTGTGTGGCCCATTCACTATCTCCATCTATCCCCACCCCCTGAAGATGGCTGTGCCATCAATCATTGTAAATAAAACATTGTTGATACACACCTGTACTTTGTATCTTCCCCACCTCATTGTAGAGTGTAAGCTCTCAGGAGCAAGGTGGGTTTATTTTGCTTTAATTATTATATGGTTGTTACTTATGACTGTTGTGTTTGAGACTGTCAAAATGTAAAGCGCTGCGGAATACGTGGACACTATATGGATGGAAGTTTATTATTGTTGTTATTAATCCTTCCCAAACTCCACATTCGGCAGTCAGAGACAGACAGATTCTTTTCCAATAAGTCTGTTGCTTTTTGTTTACCAGGGACATCAGCACTGCCTTTTGTACCTTGTGGTGAAGCAGCAGCACTGTGTCGTGTGGCAGAGGATCCCATACTCGCGGCTCTTACAGCAGTCACGGCTAGGGTTGAGAGACCTTTATTCTCTCTCTCTTTCTCTCTCTTTCTCTTTCTCTCTCTTTCGCTCTTTCTCTCTCTTTCGCTCTTTCTCTCTCTTTCGCTCTTTCTCTCTCTTTCGCTCTTTCTCTCTCTTTCGCTCTCTCTCTCTTTTGCTCTTTCTCTCGCTCTTTCGCTCTTTCTCTCGCTCTTTCGCTCTTTCTCTCGCTCTTTCTCTCGCTCTTTCGCTCTTTCTCTCGCTCTTTCGCTCTTTCTCTCGCTCTTTCGCTCTTTCTCTCGCTCTTTCGCTCTTTCTCTCGCTCTTTCGCTCTTTCTCTCGCTCTTTCGCTCTTTCTCTCGCTCTTTCGCTCTTTCTCTCGCTCTTTCGCTCTTTCTCTCGCTCTTTCGCTCTTTCTCTCGCTCTTTCTCTCGCTCTTTCTCTCGCTCTTTCTCTCGCTCTTTCGCTCGCTCTTTTGCTCTTTCTCTCGCTCTCTCGCTCTTTCGCTCTTTCTCTCGCTCTTTCGCTCTTTCTCTCGCTCTTTCTCTCGCTCTTTCGCTCTTTCTCTCGCTCTTTCGCTCTTTCTCTCGCTCTTTCGCTCTTTCTCTCGCTCTTTCGCTCTTTCTCTCGCTCTTTCGCTCTTTCTCTCGCTCTTTCGCTCTTTCTCTCGCTCTTTCTCTCGCTCTTTCTCTCGCTCTTTCTCTCGCTCTTTCGCTCGCTCTTTTGCTCTTTCTCTCGCTCTCTCGCTCTTTCGCTCTTTCTCTCGCTCTTTCGCTCTTTCTCTCGCTCTTTCTCTCGCTCTTTCTCTCGCTCTTTCTCTCGCTCTTTCGCTCGCTCTTTTGCTCTTTCTCTCGCTCTCTCGCTCTTTCGCTCTTTCTCTCGCTCTTTCGCTCTTTCTCTCGCTCTTTCTCTCGCTCTTTCGCTCTTTCTCTCGCTCTTTCGCTCTTTCTCTCGCTCTTTCTCTCGCTCTTTCGCTCTTTCTCTCGCTCTTTCGCTCTTTCTCTCGCTCTTTCGCTCTTTCTCTCGCTCTTTCGCTCTTTCTCTCGCTCTTTCGCTCTTTCTCTCGCTCTTTCTCTCGCTCTTTCTCTCGCTCTTTCTCTCGCTCTTTCGCTCGCTCTTTTGCTCTTTCTCTCGCTCTCTCGCTCTTTCGCTCTTTCTCTCGCTCTTTCGCTCTTTCTCTCGCTCTTTCTCTCGCTCTTTCGCTCTTTCTCTCGCTCTTTCGCTCTTTCTCTCGCTCTTTCGCTCTTTCTCTCGCTCTTTCTCTCGCTCTTTCGCTCTTTCTCTCGCTCTTTCGCTCTTTCTCTCGCTCTTTCGCTCTTTCTCTCGCTCTTTCGCTCTTTCTCTCGCTCTTTCTCTCGCTCTTTCTCTCGCTCTTTCGCTCTTTCTCTCGCTCTTTCTCTCGCTCTTTCTCTCGCTCTTTCGCTCTTTCTCTCGCTCTTTCTCTCGCTCTTTCGCTCTTTCTCTCGCTCTTTCGCTCTTTCTCTCGCTCTTTCGCTCTTTCTCTCGCTCTTTCGCTCTTTCTCTCGCTCTTTCGCTCTTTCTCTCGCTCTTTCGCTCTTTCTCTCGCTCTTTCTCTCGCTCTTTCGCTCTTTCTCTCGCTCTTTCGCTCTTTCTCTCGCTCTTTCGCTCGCTCTCTCGCTCGCTCTCTCGCTCGCTCTCTCGCTCTTTCGCTCGCTCTCTCGCTCTTTCTCTCGCTCTTTCGCTCTTTCTCTCGCTCTTTCGCTCTCGCCATGGAATATGGTTACTCCCACAGTGGCAGTCTGGGTGTATAAAGATCCCTGAGAAGATTGCCTCTTGGGATATGTATGTGCGTAATATGCATATATGGACAAATAAGTTGACATACTTATAATGTCTGGACTAATGACTCGTATAAATGCAGTTTTGAATCATTTCAAGTGTCGGAAGATTTTTACTAGCACTACCACCACCACCTTCATCGATTGAGTCCAGACTCCCTGTGTCTAACATCAGTAAAACAGGAGTGATGATCCACGTTTCTCTTTCAGAGCTTCTGATGAGAAGCCAGACGTTGGTAATGACAGGAGATATTACCTGCCGGATGGTGTATTCCTTAGTTTCAATAATATATAACCTATACTAGGGGTTAGACATCTAAGGATTTGGAATAGACTTGATCTCCTGGATGAGTAATGTGCATACATCCCAATGCTCTGCCATTATCCATGTACTAACTGTTACTGGTTTGATATTCCCGCAGTCCAGGACCTCTGTCCTGCAGGTCTCCTTATAGTACGGTAAGCTGGTCTGTAACCAAGACTTAACCTGAGCCCAGAAGGACCGATGAAGGAACAGTCCTGTTATAAGCACATGCAGCTTATTATTGGTCGGTACAGTCCTCATTGTGTGGTGGCTGTGACTTTCACCATATTTTGCTGGGCAATAAGGTTTTCTAACCCTATTCTGGGGCTGCGATCTCTATAAGTATCTATCACAATAAATAACTTGCTGTGATTCATTATTGGTATTGGAGTACAATGGGTGTATCTCACTCTCTGCTTCTGATGCTTATTTCGTTTACCACAATCATACTGAAATTGGCCATTATAGATGTATATCAGACACTCACTACGGTGATTTTCTTTGTGGATCTCTTTAGATATCTATGTTTTTTCTGATCTTTCAGATCCTTTATATCAGAGGTGTATCTAGCGTTTCTGGCACCCGGGGCAAGGATTCATTTTGGCCCCCACCCCACCCCAAGGACATATGCCCCCCCACCCCAAGGACATATGCCCCCCATCATTGCCCTCCCCTCCCCCTACACACACCATTCACTTCTCTGCACATTCCCCGGCAGCGCCACACACACACTCACTCACTCACTCACTCACTCACATACACTCACTCACACACATACACTCACTCACACATACACACACACATACACTCACTCACTCACACATACACACACTCACACACATACACTCACACACACCTCTCACCTCTCCTCGTGCTCTGCCGCAGCATCTCCATCGCCTTCCTCTCACACAGCCGGCCGCTGAATGATGACGTCATCCAGCGGCGCGTCTGTGTGAGAGGAAGCAGGAAGACAGATCGCTGGGCAGCAGAGCTGCAGGGATTTCTCCCTGCCCGCCGCAGCCACTCCGCAGGAGCTCCCCTCCACCTCTGCATACATTGGGAGCCGGCACTCTACAGCTTCTCTGTGCCGGCTGTCAGCTTGACAGTCTGCACAGAACAGCTGACTCCCAGACCGGGGCGGCAGAATGCAGCCGCCGGGGGAGACACTGCGCTCCCCTGCCGGCTGCGCCCGGGGCACATGCCCCGGCTGCTTCCCCCTAGATACGCCACTGCTTTATATATATTTAGTCTGGTTTTTGCCTGGGACTTTGATTCCTGGGCTTCTGTACCCACCCTGGTAGAGTTGCTTTGGTATTCTCCATGGTGCTGTCCTGGGGGACGTAATGGAAAAAGGGAAATTAGACTTACCGGTAATTCCATTTCCAGGTAGTCCCTCAGGACAGCACCCATAGTTCCCTCCCTTATGTTTCTGTTTTTAGGGTTGTTCGGGATTAATCTACCGGCAGATCGTCCGTCCTTCGGGTCACCATGGCTCGAAATTAAGATGAAGCAGTTTAATGGTTATTACAGACATGTTTGTAAGGGCACATTTAGACCATTTATTTCCATCCTTCGGTGGTACTTTGAAAGAACACTGGAGGGTGGAGGTGGGAGGGTCCTTTTAACCTCTCTATGATCCTGTCCCGCTATAGGTCAAGGAAGGACATCCTCCATGGTGCTGTCCTGAGGGACTACCTGGAAATGGAATTACCGGTAAGTCTAATTTCCCTTTTTCTCATGTTTCAGAATACATTGGGGGCTTAAGGTACCGCGTCTCAAAACGATTTACCAACGATCACGACCAGCGATACGACCTGGCCGTGATCGTTGGTAAGTCGTTGTGTGGTCGCTGGGGAGCTGTCAGACAGACAGCTCTCCAGCGACCAACGATGCCGAGGTTCGCTGGTAACCAGGGTAAACATCGGGTTACTAAGCGCAGGGCCGCGCTTAGTAACCCGATGTTTACCCTGGTTACCGAAAAAAACAAACAGTACATACTCACCCTCTGATGTCCGTCAGGTCCCTTGCCGTCTGCTTCCCGCACTGACTGACTGCCGACCGTAAAGTGAAAGCACAGCGGTGACGTCACCGCTCTGCGCTCTGCTCTCACTGTACAGCCGGCAGTCAGTCAGTGCGGGAAGCAGACGGCAAGGGACCTGACGGACATCAGAGGGGTGAGTATGTACTGTTTTTGTTTTTTTACATTATGATGGTAACCAGGGTAAACATCGGGTTACTAAGCGTGGCCCTGCGCTTAGTAACCCGATGTTTACCAGCGAAGACATCGCTGAATCCGTGTCACACACACAGATTCAGCGGGACCTCAACGATCAAAAAAAGGTCCAGGCCATTCCGACACGACCAGCGATCTCACAGCAGGGGCCTGGTCGCTGGTACGTGTCAAAAATAGCGAGATCGCTACTGAGGTCGCTGTTGCGTCACAAAACTTGTGACTCGGCAGCGATCTCGCTAGCGACCTCGCTATGTGAGACGGGGCCTTTAGCTACAGCATTACAGAATGCTGCAGATAAGCTAAGCCCTCCAGCATCAGGGACTTATCTTCAATTTTGGGGGTGACAGGTTCCCTTTAAATACCTTGGAGTAGTGATTGAATTACATATAAAAGCCTATGTAATGCTAAACATTAACCCCTTGTTAGACAGTATTAGATTTAAAATAAATGCATGTTGTAGACTTCCATTATCAGTAGAGGTAACCTCATAAAAAATACTAATGCCACAATTGTTACATTTGCTACAGAATTCCCCATGCCTGATCCCTTCTCCCATATTGCATAAAGTGCAGACATTGTTTAGAGAGCTAATCTAGTGTAAATGTAATGCAAGGATTAAACAGGGGTGGGTTGGTGGATATACTTTATACCCTCACAGATGCAGCATTTTCATGGCTGGGAAACAAGGGAGTATATGGGCAAGGCTGGAACCTTTGTCTTGCAAGACGAGAAATTATTTTTACCTATTCACATTTTGGAGGAGGGTGTGGGCTGCCTGGATGGAGATAGACCAACTTTGGTGCTAATGCACAAGGTGTGGGATAGGGGAAAGATTGGGAATTACCAGTTCTTCCAAATTCATTCCATTATGGAATAATCACAAGTTAGTAGTTTGACAAATTAAAGGGGATTAGGGGATAGGAGTTGAGTGGAATATAAACAGTGACATTTTACTGTATTATAAATTTCATGCAATAAATTTCGACAAGTATAGGCTTTGTCTGGCTTGCTTTTTGCAATACCTACGATTAAGACACGCGTTCCAGATTCAGTTTCGTGATGCAGCACCTGTAATTAAAAAAAAAAAAAGTTATGTACTTGAGTCATTAGCATCAGCAAAATATATGACCAGTCTAATCTATAGAATATATCAGCACCTACTGCAGTCCCTTTCCAGTGGCAATAATTGGACAGCTAGGATATGTGCACACGCTGCGGATCCGCAGCTGTTTTGACACTGCGGATTCACAGCAGTTTTCCATGAGTTTGCAGTACCATGTAAACCTATGGAAAACTAAATCCGCAGTGCACATGCTGCTTAAAAAAAAACGCACGGAAACGCTGCGTTTATTCCGCATCATGTCAATTCTTTGTGCGGATTCCGCTGCGGTTTACACCTGCTTCATAATAGGAAGCCGCAGTTGTAAAACCGCAGGTGGAATCTGCACCAAAACCACAAAGAAAACGTGGTAAATCTGCTGTAATTCCGCAGGTAATCCGCAGTGCGGTTTACCTGCGGATTTACCAAAACGGGTGCGGAAAAATCTGCAGGGGTTCCATCTACATGTGCACATACCCTAAAACTAAAATGGGAAGTGGATGTGAGACAGATCACAGAAGAGCAGTGGAAGGAGGTTTTGGAGCATATTCTAAGACTGTCCCCATGTGAATCTCAGACTATCGAAGATATACCTCCATATGGAGCATAGAACGCCGAGCTTCCTTTTAAGATTGGGGTTCGCTCGAATGCAGAATTCCCTAGATGTGGGGGCGGAGGACGCACATTTAATGCACATGTTCTGGGAATGTAGGTGATTGGGCTTATATTGGAGTAATACCTTGGCTCTAGAACAAGGAGTTTTCCAGGACGTCCCTCCTGACAGCACCACCAGGAGGTTGTTCTTCGTATCCTTGATAGGGACAGGAACACGAGGTTAAGTAGCCCCTCCACCCTTCAGTGTTTTTTCTGTTCCTATCAGGGACAGACACAGGAGAGAGTTCTCCAGAAGATAGAATACCTGGATATGATGTCGGGGAGCAGAGGCTCCCGAGGGCGGTCTTTTCCTCCTGGAGGAATGGGATTCCCGATGGAGGGACTCCTACAGATCGCAGGATACCGACGGAGGTCCCTCACGTGATGGTAGAGCTGTGTGCTCCAGTCAGCTGCCTCATCCCTTCATAATGGGCTCTGAGGCAGCAGATACTTCAGCGGTGCCCGGTGATTCTCCTGCCCGTGCTCCACATGGGCCGGCGGCATCTCCCTGAACTCCCGGCACCGACGGTATCTCCCCCAGACTTCCGGCGCTCCGATGACTGCTTCTGGGGGGGGTCTTGGACCCAGACACGTCACCAGAGTAGAGGGAGGGCCCAGGGCATGATGGCACCGAAAATGAGTAGAGGGAGGGCCCAGGGCATGATGGCACCGAAAATGCATGGTTCCAGGCTGGTCAGCGTGCGTTCCAGATGACACATGCGCAGAACATCTGGGACCTACAATCACCGAAATCTGCAGCAGCTGAGCTCAGAAGGAGGACGGGTCAGATGTCTTAACTGTCAGTGTCTAAATAGTCTGTCTCACGTGGCTTTAACAGCACACTTGACCTAGTAAACATGGAGGGTGCTAATCGTTCAGACGTCCAGTCCTCAGAGCTCGCCCCAGAACATGCGAGTAGATACAGAGTGGGGTGTACTAGGACCAGTCGAATACAGACTACAGGGCCCTATTATATGTCTATTTCGGGATAAGGAAGCGCCCAAGCGTCCAGCAGCAGTGACTAAACGCAAGACTAATAGATGTCCCTTATGCTCAAACAGACTGCCAGAAGGACACTCTAAAAAGCTATGTGACGGCTGCATGTCGGGGTTATTTAAAGAAGAGCAGGCCTCCTTTTTAGACAGCATTAAAGCTATGATCAAAGCTTGAGAAACACAATGGTGTCTCCGCGGTGTTGGATGTTTTGATCTCCCCGAGGTCATTCATCCTTATGTTCATAGCCTTTTCACTAGGCACTGCTCCTAATAGCCAGTTTCCTACTCCACACTGATGAGGGGCAAATACCCCGAAACAGCTGTCTGTGGATGGATACCATGTTTTGGCATAGGTGGTTTTCCTATATTGGATGCTGCCCTTCCCGTGGTTGTTCCTTCCCGGTGAAAGACCTGGCTATTCATTGCTTGCGTTGAGAAACACATGATGGTGTCTCCGCGGCTTTTCTACATGCATTTGCATATTTCCCATAAGGGATGGGGGCAGTGTTCTGGATCACTGCGTTGAGAATCACGTGATGGTGTCTCCGCGGTGTTGGATGTTTTGATCTCCCCGAGGTCATTCATCCTTATGTTCATATGATATGTAATGTAAACATGTGAATAGAGGAAGTTCAATAATATCGTGTTGCATCCATCCTGGTGTGGTACTTGGGAAAATCACTGAAGGGTGGAGGTGGGGAGGGGTTATTTAACCTCTTCTGTGTTCCTGTCCCTATCAAGGATACGAAGGCCAACCTCCTGGTGGTGCGGTCATGATGGACTCCTGGAAACTCTATTACCGGTAGGACTACTTCCTACTTTCAGGGTCCAATTTCAGGCGGACCCTATGATGTGTGTTAAGAAATCTATCTATGTTGACAGATTTAGAATCTGTTAGCTATTGGATTATCACGAATACTATACCAAGCTCGCAAACTAATTGAATTACATTGGTTGGATGCCCAGCCTCTGTCAATGACTGAATTAATAAATTGAATAAATTATAAAATATGATTAGAAAAATGGGTATAAGGAAAGAGGAAAGCAATAAAGAAATGTGAAAATATGGGGACCTTGGTTGAATGTTCTAGGCCTACCATCTGGTGCATTATTGAGAGATTATGGCAGTTAATGATTCCAGGTTAGAATGTTACAGTATTCCCGAATTTATGATATTCATCACAACAGAACGAGACCCCAATCAGAGGACAATAAAACAATCCTTATCTAAGAACTGGCCCAATATTTATGGACATAACTGTTTATCACTCATGGTAATTCTGCTTCATGTCACCTGTCTTATACATGTTTTTTCCTTGTGTTTTTTTTTCTGTGCTATGTTGTGCATAAATGTGATTCTTCAGAATTTCTTTTAGTCTTTGCCTGATGAAGAGACCTGTGTCGTCTCGAAAGCTTGCAATTTGTTACGATCTTTTCAGTTAGCCATTAAAAGGTATCAACCACTGAGGACTCTCAATTCTAAATATTTTCTATCTCTAACACGGTACCGAGATATATATCTTTCCTGTAACAGTATTCCCGAGTAATGGTCAAAGGGGTTGCTTAAGGTCATAAAATTCAGGGATGACTCTTGCATGTCAGTCAATTCAGGATATACAGGTGCTTCTCACAAAATTAGAATATAATCAAAAAGTGAATTTTTCAGTTCTTCAATACAAAAAGTGAATCTCGTATTATATAGTCCTTACAAACAGTGATCTATTTCAAGTGTTTATTTCTGTTAATGTTGATTATGGCTTACAGCCAATGAAAACCCAAAAGTCATTATCTCAGTAAATTAGAATACTTGATAACACCATTTGATAAAATCCAAAATGTTGGCCTACTGAAATGTATGGTCAGTAAATGCACTCAATACTTGGTCGAGGCTCCATTTGCATCAATTACTGCATCACTGCAGTGTGGCATGGAGGCGATCAGCCTGTGGCACTGGAAGCCAAGGTTGCTTTGATAGCAGCCTTCAGCTCATCTGCATTGTTGGGTCTGGTGTCTCTCATCTTCCCCTTGACAATACCCCATAGATTCTCTATGGGGTGAAGGTCAGGCAAGTTTGCTGGCCAATCAAGCACCGTGATACTGTTGTTTTTAAACCAGGTATTGGTACTTTCGGCAGTGTGGACAGGTGCCAATTCCTGCTGGAGAATTAAATTTCCATTTCCGAAAAGCTTGTCGGCAGAGGGCAGCATGAAGTGCTCTAAAATTTCCTGGTAGACGGCTGTACCGACTTTTATCAAAACCAAACACTGTGTATCTACACTAGCAGATGATATGGCTCCCCAAACCATCACTGATTGTGGAAACTTCTTACACAAGACCTCAAGCAGCGTGGATTGTGTGCCTCTCCACTCTTCCTCCAGACTCTGGGACCTCTTATTTCCAAATGAATTGCAAAATGTACTTTCATCTGAAACACCTTGGACCACTGAGCAACAGTCAGGTAAGATGCTTCTGGCGTTGTCTATTGGTCACGAATGGCTTGACACAAGGAATGCGACACTTGCAGCCCATGTCCTGGATATGTCTGTGTGGTGGCTCTTGAAGCAATGACTCAAGCAGCAGTCAACTCCTTGTGAATCTCCCCCCAAACGTTTAAATGGCTTTTTCGTAACAATCCTTTCAAGGCTGTGGTTATCCCGGTTGCTTGTGCACCTTTTTCTACTACACTCTTTACTTCCACTCAACTTCCCATTTCCAGAGTGCTTGGATATACAGCACTCAGTGAACAGCCAGCTTCTTTAGCAGTGACCTTTTGAGGCTTACTCTCCTTGTGGAGTGTGTCGATGACTGCCTTCTGGACATCTGTCAAGTCAGCAGTCTTCCCCATGATTGTGGAGCCTACTGAAATAGACTAAGGGGCCTTTTTAAATGCTTATGAAGCCTTTGCAAGTGGTTTTTGTTAATTATTCTAATTTACTGAGATGACTTTTGGGTTTTCCTTGGCTGTAAGCTATAATCATCAACATTAACAGAAATAAACACTTGAAATGGATCACTCTGTTTGTAATGACTACAGTTATGACTACAGTTACATCCATATATGTTTGGACAGAGACAACATTTTTCTAGTTTTGGTTATACACATTACCATAATGAATTTTAAACAGAACAATTCAGATGCAGTTGAAGTTCAGACTTTCAGCTTTGATTTGAGGGTATCCACATTAATATTGGATGAAGGGTTTAGGAGTTTCAGCTCTTTAACATGTGCCACCCTGTTTTTAAAGGGACCAAAAGTAATTGGACAATTGACTCCAAGGCTATTTCATGGACAGGTGTGGGCAATTCCTTCGTTATGTCATTCTCAATTAGGCAGACAAAAGGCCTGGAGTTGATTTGAGGTGTGCTTGCATTTGGAAGGTTTTGCTGTGAAGCAAACATGTGGTCAAAGGAGCTCTCCATGCAGGTGAAACAAGCCATCCTTAAGCTGCGAGAACAGAAAAAACCCATCCGAGAAATTGCTACAATATTAGGAGTGGCAAAATCTACAGTTTGGTACATCCTGAGAAAGAAAGAAAGCACTCGTGAACTCATCAATGCAAAAAGACCTGGGCGCCCACGGAAGACAACAGTGGTGGATAATTGCAGAATAATCTCCATGGTGAAGAGAAACCCCTTCACAACAGCCAACCAAGTGAACAACACTCTCCAGGAGGTAGGCGTATCAATATCCAAATCTACCATAAAGAGAAGACTGCATGAAAGTAAATACAGAGGGTTCACTGCACGGTGCAAGCCACTCATAAGCATCAAGAATAAAAAGGCTAGACTGGACTTTGCTAAAAAGCATTTAAAAAGCCAGCACAGTTCTGGAATAACATTCTTTGGACAGATGAAACCAAGATCAACCTCTACCAGAATGATGGAAAGAGAAAAGTATGGCGAAGGCGTGGTACAGCTCATGATCCAAAGCATACCACATCATCTGTAAAACACGGCGGAGGCAGTGTGATGGCTTGGGCATGCATGGCTGCCAGTGGCACTGGGTCACTAGTATTTATTGATGATGTGACACAGGACAGAAGCAGCCGAATGAATTCTGAGGTATTCGGAGTCATACTGTGTGCTCAGATCCAGCCAAATGCAGCAAAACTGATTGGTCGTCATTTCATACTACAGATGGGCAATGACCCAAAACATAAAGCGAAAGCAACCCAGGAGTTTATTAAAGCAAAGAAGTGGAATATTCTTGAATGGTCAAGTCAGTCACCTGATCTCAACCCAATTGAGCATGCATTTCACTTGTTAAAGACTAAACTTCAGACAGAAAGGCCCACAAGCAAACAGCAACTGAAAACCACCGCAGTGAAGGCCTTGCACAGCATCAAAAAGGAGGAAACACAGCGTCTGGTGACGTCCATGAGTTCAAGACTTCAGGCAGTCATTGCCAACAGAGGGTTTTCAACCAAGTACTAAAAATGAACATTTTATTTAAAATTATTGAATCCAATTACTTTTAGTCCCTTTAAAAACAGGGTTTCACATGTTAAGGAGCTGAAACTGCTAAACCCTTCATCCAATTTTAATGTGGATACCCTGAAATGAAAACTGAAAGTCTGTACTTCAACTGCATCTGAATTGTTTTGTTTAAAATTCATTGTGGTAATGTCTATAACCAAAATTAGAAAAATGTTGTCTCTGTCCAATATATATGGATGTAACTGTATATACGAGTTTCACTTTTTGTATTGAAGAACTGAAACAAATTAACTTTTTGATGATATTCTAATTTTGTGAGAACCACCTGTATGTGGTGTATTGAAATATGTACATAGTTTGCTCTGGTGTGTTATCTGGGGGCAGTTAGGGGGAATTGTTTTTTTATTTTTAGAATGATCAATAAATAAGAGATAAAGATGTTTATATTAATGGATAGTGTTAAAAGTCAATGGATAACAATACTGTGATGGCCTATCATGTAATTATAAACATGTAATTGTCTAATGGTTGGCTTGTAATGTTATGCATTCTCTGTTATCAATAAAGATCTGATTTAAAAAAAAAAAAAGTTAATATTTAAATAAAAAATTTGCTGCTGGCAACTCCTTGTGCAAATACTGACTAATAACGTTCTAGATGTGCTGGATGCCAGACCAGTCGTTGGCCGCTACAAGTAATGGTAGAATATTAAGGCCAAGAAGGCTGTGCACAGTAGCTTAAGCATCATGCAGCTTGGTGTTGACTGGTTGAAAAACAGCCAATGGGAAGTGTCCTGTTCCTTCGTGAAGACCTCTTCGGGGCATTGGTCTGGAGACCACATAGGCAATCTACTTTTATCATTCTGTCCAAGGCAAAAAAACAGACTCTGTGGTAAAGAATGGATCACAATGCACCGTTCTTTGAATCTTATGATGTGACATGAGCAATTCTATATAGATGCCTTCACCGGGGAATTTATACCGGTCCTGGTCCCTGGGATTATGGTGTGGATGGCATAATGTACGGTAGCCAGATCCTTGAGTATTCATTACAGATACACTAACAGGTCAGCTTGCGCTGATTTGGTTGTGGAACCAGTGGTATGGCTATTTCACTAAAGTGTCCCAGTAGCCATTTTTCAACATAACAATGTCAGGCCACATTTTGCTCATGCTACTGTGAGCAGCCTGCATGGCTGAGAATTTCTAAAATGGCCTGTAGTGTCTTCGGACTTGTCTGCCATAGAGTACATCTGGGACATCGTTGGTCGGCATCTGCAAAGGGAGTTGCCAACCTCAGATTTTGATGATTTGCGTTTCCAAATACATTGAGCATGACTTCCAATAGGTGGTGCTATAGAGGTCTAGTCCTCTTTTTCTCTGAAGAGGCAATTTGCATATTGAGCATGACCGATAATTCCTCAGACAATAATTAGTAACTTCATTTATAGCATGCTAGTGTGTGTAGTGCTCATACTTGATACTGAAAATATTGAGACTGTTTGAAAATTTTGTTTCCATTTTTTCCTCCTTTGCATATCACGAACATGTCTATTGATCCTTTGATTTCCATTATTACACGAATTTTCCTTTTTGGTGTTGCAATTTCAGTGCTCAGGAGTGTATATATAAAGGGTTGTGCAAACATTTGTTTCCCTTCACCATGACCGCACCGCACATGAGAGATGGCATCCGCCCCCAGGAACAGGAAACCTGTAGCAGAGATAAAAGAATGGGGCGGCCACTCTCTCCTCAGTTTGGTTTCCTGTTCCTGCAGGTGCACGCCTGTTGCAGAGCTCCTACCTCCGGAGGGATACCCTCTGATTCCGGTCCGGAGGCCGAGGTCCGCGGGGGGGGGACCAGCCATGCTCGGCGGCACTGCGTGCGGTGCTGTCCGGGTGAAAGAGGCTGCTGTACCGCGCCTTTTCCCCTCGCTGGACTCCCCGGCGACCGCTCTGGGCAGGAGGCAGGTCCGGGGCAGGGGGCGTGTCCTTCACTGCCGCCGGCCGCCGAAGTGAAGGATGACGACTTCCGGTCGCGCCGGAAGTGATGTCACACGCCGAAGGAGCCGGTGTGCTGGACACTTCCAGGCGGAAGCTGTTCCAGAGGCGCGCGCACCGCTCCTATATATTGGGGGCAAACGGATTAGACGCTGGTCCTCTACAGCACGCAGTTGCCTGCTAGAATGACCGAACCAGCGATGGATCCGGAGATGCCTGCACCCAGAATGTCTGAGGAGGCGCAAGCTACCGCGGTATCCGGGGTCCTGGAGGGGTGAGTGCCTTTGTAAGGCAAAATCACACACACACTGATACACTATACTGTGTCTTTTTAGGGAAGGAAAGCCACCTCCAAAAAAAAGTATAGGGCTTGTCCACTATGTAAGGCGACACTACCTAAACTATATACCGAAAGAATCTGCCGAGCCTGCATAGATAAAACAATCGCAAAAGAATCACCTTCCTTATTACAGAACATCAGGTCAATAATACGGGAAGAGGTCAAATCTACAGTCAAAGAGCAGCTGAAACATCAGGCGGCTAAAGAAAACCCCCCTCCCCCAACAAGTGAGCAGGGGTCGGACATTAATTCAGGGGATGAACCGGGAGTGTTAACCCCCTCTGATGCCTCAGAATTAGACTCCTCGGATGAGGAATATGGCCACCCGTATTTCCAGTCGGAGGACATTGGAAAACTACTTAAACTCGTTAGAGCAACTATGGGGGTGGAGACCCCAAAGGAGCCGCGTTCAGTACAGGATAGCATGTTCAGTAACTTGAAGGGGAAGAAGCGAAAGGTCTTTCCCTTCCATGATAGTATACTTAATTTAATTAAGAAAGAGTGGAAAAAGCCAAATAAAAAGATCTCCATTCCTCAAGCCTTAAAATGAAAGTACCCCTTTGATGAAGCGGTATGTGAAGAATGGGAAAAGGCTCCTAGATTAGACGCCGCCATAGCCAGCACCTCTAAAGGGGTAGCATTGCCTTTTGAGGATATGGGAGCCCTAAAAGACCCCCTTGACAAGAAGGCAGATGCCTTTCTAAAATCAGCTTGGGAGGCATCAACATGGTCGTTTAAGCCCGGGGTTGCAGCCACTTGCACGGCTCGTGCTATGGTCAAGTGGCTGGAGGAGTTAAGTGACCAAATCAAGAATAAATGCCCGCGAGATAAACTACTGGAGGCATTGCCCTCCCTACAAGGTGCCGCCAAATTTTTGGCGGATGCATCAATTGATTCGGTCAGAGGGGCCGCACGTGCTTGTGCTTTATCTAACTCTGGGCGTAGAACATTATGGCTGAAAAATTGGGCAGCTGATTTCCAGTCGAAGGTCAAACTCTGCGGAGTACCCTGTGAAGGGCAATATCTTTTCGGTAAAGCTCTGGACGAGATTCTTGAGAAAGCGTCTGACAAAAAGAAGCGGTTTCCTCCTCCTTCCTTTCCTAGGCGCCGATGGGAGACTTCCCGTTCGTCCTTTCGGGGATCTGGATACAGGGGGGCCCGCGGCCGTTCAGATGACAGGTCTGGCCGAGGGAGACCTTGGAGAGATCAGAAACAGAAAGGATTCCTTTTCAACAAGCCTCCCCCTAAATCTGATCCAAAACACCAATGACGCCAGGATTCCGGTGGGGGGAAGACTCCTGTGGTTCGTCCACCACTGGGCGGCACTGCCGGCTTCTCAGTGGATAACCAACCTATTATCGGAAGGTTTGAAACTCAAATTCTCCAGCCTCCCACCAAATCGTTTAAAAATGACCCAGGTGGCGGGAAAAAATCAGGCCACACTGGAAAGAGAAGTTCATCTCCTCATACAAAAAGGAGTATTGGTGAGAGTTCCTCATCAGGAAATAGGGAAGGGGTTCTGCAGCACCCTATTTCTCACACCAAAACCAGACGGCTCGCTAAGAGTAATATTCAACTTGAGGGCCTTAAATCAGTACATTCAAATAGAGAAGTTCAAAATGGAAACTCTAAGGACGGCGATAAAAGTACTCAACCCAAGCTGTTATATGGCAGTAATCGATCTTACAGACGCTTACTACCATGTGCCAATCGCAAGTCAACATCAGCAATATCTCAGACTGCTAGTAAACCTCGAAAAAACTCCCACCCACCTACAGTATCAATGTCTTCCATTTGGGGTAGCCATAGCGCCCCGCGTGTTTACCAAAATTATTTCCGAGGTGGCGTCCTACATCAGAAAACAAGACATATTACTGGTGCCTTATTTGGACGATTTCTTGATAGTAGCAAACAGCAAAGAAGATTGCGAAAAAGCAGTTACAACAGTTATAAACGTGTTAACAAGATTGGGGTGGATGATAAATCTGAAGAAATCAAGACTTGTCCCAACAGTCTCAAGAGTTCCTCGGGATCCTACTAGATTCCATCAAACAAGAGTGTATCCTCCCACAGAGGAAGATTCAGTCTATCCAACAGAAGGTGCAACTTCTTCAGCAACAACAATCTATCTCTCTACGGAATGCAATGTCGCTCCTGGGAGTTCTAACGGCGACAATTCCAGCAACACGGTGGGCCCAAAGCCACACGAGAGAATTGCAATGGCAGGTACTAGCCGAGCAAGCAAGAAACCCTTACAATCTGAATCGGAAGATTCTCCTATCTCCAAGGGTCCAAGACTCGCTAAAATGGTGGTTAAAACCAGAAAATCTAAGCAAAGCGGTACCATGGTCATTGCAAAATCCAGTAATCCTCACCACCGATGCGAGCCCATGGGGATGGGGAGCGCATGTGGGGGATCAAGTCCTACAAGGTCAATGGGAGCCCTCAATGACGGAAGCATCTTCCAATCTGAAGGAACTGTCAGCGGTGAGACAAGCGTTTCTTCAAATAGGAGAAAGAATACAAGGAAGGCATGTGGTGGTGTTATCCGACAACAACACAACAATAGCTTACATAAATCGCCAAGGGGGCACAAGATCACCATCCCTGATGTCAGAAGCCAAAGAACTTTTCTTGTGGGCCGAAAACAACCTTCTCTCTCTAACTGGGACATACCTAAGAGGAGCAGAAAATCAAGTAGCCGACTTCCTAAGCCGTCACCCATTACATCAAGGGGAGTGGGCCCTGAGCCAGGAAGTCTTTGGGAAAATATGTGCCAACTGGGGCATTCCGGAAGTAGACTTGTTCGCCACAAAACAAAATCGGAAAGTGAACAAGTTCTATTCTCTAAACCCAAGAGAACAACCGGAAGGAGTGGACGCGTTTCTATACCAGTGGAACTTTCATCTGGCATACGCTTTTCCCCCAATACCGTTAATCCCGACAGTCCTCAGGAAAATTCGGGAAGACAAAGCACGAGTAATACTCATAGCCCCCTTTTGGCCGAGAAGAGCATGGTTCACGTGGCTCAGACGCATGTCTATCTCGGACCCGTGGATCCTTCCAGACACATCGGATCTCCTACATCAGGGACCAGTTCAACACCCTCAAGTACACAGGCTACATCTCACCGCCTGGAACTTGAGAGGGGACTGCTACTAGCAAAGGGATTCTCAAACCCTTTAGTAACCACGTTGCTCGCTAGCAGGAAAAAAGTCACCTCAGAAAAGTATCAGAAAATTTGGCAGAAATTCCTGGAATTCTCGGGGCGACAATTGTCCCAGACCGGCCAAGAAGTCCCGGTAAAAGAAATTTTAGAGTTTCTCCAAAAAGGTCTGGAGAGAGGGCTATCTACTAGCACCCTGAAGGTGCATGTCTCCGCCCTGGGTGCGCTGTTTGATCTCAAACTTGCTGACCACCCTTGGGTCTATAGGTTCATCCGAGCCTCTTTTACATCTAGACCCTCAAAATTATCTCCCAAGGTGGCTCCCTGGGATCTAAATTTAGTTTTAAATGCTCTAACTGTTTCCCCCTTTGAGCCTCTTGATTCTATTTCAATAAAATCTTTGACACTAAAAACTGTCCTCCTGGTTGCTCTAACTTCAGCCCGCCGTACTTGCGAGCTGCAGGCTATTTCAGTGAACCCCCCTTACACTACCTTCCAGGATGACAGAGTAGTTATCAAAACTGACCCGGCCTTCCTACCAAAGGTCAATTCTAAATTTCATAGGGGCCAGGAAATTATTTTACCCTCATTTTGTCCTCAACCAAAATCCCAGGGAGAGCAAACCTTCCATTGTCTTGATGTCAGACGCTGCCTGCTTCAATACATAGAAGCCACAAAATCTTGGCGTCAGTCATCAGCCCTTTTTGTCACCTTCCAGGGGACAAACAGGGGAAAAAAGGCCTCAAAGGCAACTACTGGACGGTGGTTGCGTACAGCTATCTCACTTTCGTACTCTTCTTCTGGCCAAATTCCCCCACAGGGTGTTACAGCCCACTCTACGCGTGCTATTGCCACATCCTGGGCGGAAAGGGCAAACGCTTCGGTGGAGCAGATTTGTAGGGCGGCAGTATGGTCCTCACCCTCTACCTTCTTCCGACATTATAGGCTAGACTTAGGTCTTTCAAACTTGGCTTTCGGGAGAAAGGTGTTATCTGCTGTTGTCCCACCCTAAGGAGTCTTCTATTTCTTCCTCTCATGTGCGGTGCTGTCATGGTGAAGGGAAAAAATAATTACTTACGGGTAATTTGATTTTCCAGAACCATGACAGCACCGCATTAATTCCCGCCCCATCTTGGTGATGGTTGTGTGATTCACAAAAAAAAAAAAAAAAAAAGTAAAAAATAATATATATATATATATATATATATATATATATATATATATATATATATATATATATATATATATATATATATATATACATATACATATATATATACATACTCTTGACATATAGATAAGAGCTAATATACAGCTATACAATGTAAATATGATATATGAATGTGTACTAACAAAGCGGCCATCTTCCATACTCTGTAACAAACTGAGGAGAGAGTGGCCGCCCCATTCTTTTATCTCTGCTACAGGTTTCCTGTTCCTGGGGGTGGATGCCATCTCTCATGTGCGGTGCTGTCATGGTTCTGGAAAATCAAATTACCCGTAAGTAATTATCATTTTTCCAGATAAGGAAAAAATGCTGCAAAGTAAAAACTCTTTAAAAAATAGAAATGCTAATAGTTTTCTCAATTACCAAAAAACAAAGTGAGCGAAAGAGGAATCTAAATCAAATCAAAATGTGGTGTGATAACACTGTCTTCAAAACAGCATCCAAGCTTCAATTCTTATAAGTACGCTTATAGTTTTTAACCCCTTAATCCCATATGACATACTATCCTGTCGAGGTGGTATGGGCTCATATGACCACAGACAGGATAGTACGTCATATGCGATCGGCCGCGCTCACGGGGGGAGCGCTGCCGATCGTGGCCGGGTGTCAGCTGACTATCGCAGCTGACATCTGGCACTATGTGCCAGGAGCAGTCACGGACCGCCCCGGTACATTAACCCCCGCTACACTGCGATAAAACATTATCGCAGTGCTCCGGCGGCATAGGGAAGCATCACGCAGGGAGGGGGGGCTCTCTGCGTGCTTCCCTGAGACCCTCGGAGCAACGCGATGTGATCGCGTTGCGCCGATGGTCTCCTACCTCCTCCCTGCAGGCCCCGGATCCAAAATGGCCGAGGGGCTACATTCGGGTCCTGCAGGGAGGTGGCTTACCAGCGCCTGCTCAGAGCAAGCACTAGTAAGCCTGCAGCCCTGCATGTCAGATCGCTGATCTGACACAGTGCTGTGCAAAGTGTCAGATCAGCAATCTGTCACTATAACATGATGCCCCCCCAGGGGCAATATTGTAAAGTAAAAAAAAAATATTCACATGAGTAAAAAAAAAAAAAAAAATCCTACATAAAGAAAAAAAATTGTTCCCATAAATACATTTCTTTATCTAAATTAAAAAAGCAAAAAAAGTACACATTTAGTATCGCCGCGTCCGTAACGACCCCACCTATAAAACTGTCCCGCTAGTTAACCCCTTCAGTGAACGCGGTAAAAAAAAAAAAAAAAAAAAAACTAGGCAAAAGACAATGCTTTATTATCATACTGCTGAACAAAAAGTGGAATAACACGCGATCAAAAAGACGGATATAAATTACCATGGTACAGCTGAAAATGTCATCATGTCCCGCAAAAAATGAGCCGCCATACAGCATCATCAGCGAAAAAACAAAAAAAAGTTATATTCCTCAGAATAAAGCGATGCAAAAATTATTTTTTCTAGAATATAGTTTTTAACATATAAAAGCACCAAAACATAAAAAAATGATATAAATGAGGTATTGCTGTAATCATACTGACCCGAAGAATAAAACTGCTTTATCATTTTTACCAAATGTGGAACGGTATAAAAGAAATTCATGAATAGCTGGTTTATGGTCATTCCGCCTCACAAAAATCGGAATAAAAAGCAATCAAAAAATGTCACGTGCCCGAAAATGTAACCAATAAAAACGTCAACTCGTCCCGCAAAAAACAAGACCTCACATGAATCTGTGGACCAAAATATGGAAAAATTGTAGCTCTCAAAATGTGGAGACACAAAAACTATTTTTGGCAATAAACAGCGTTCTTTAGTCTGTGACGGCTGCCAATCATAAAAATCCGCTGAAAAAACCCGCTATAAATAGTAAATCAAACCCCCCTTCATCACCCCCTTAGTTAGGGAAAAATAATAAAATTAAATTTTTTTTATTTATTTCCATTTTCCAATTAGGGTTAGACCTAGGGTTAGGG
The DNA here is from genome assembly GCF_051348905.1 of Ranitomeya variabilis. Classification (NCBI taxonomy): domain Eukaryota; kingdom Metazoa; phylum Chordata; class Amphibia; order Anura; family Dendrobatidae; genus Ranitomeya; species Ranitomeya variabilis. The sequence continues at coordinate 249,234,400 of NC_135236.1, forward strand.
CTAGGGTTGGGGCTAGGGTTAGGGTTTCAGTTAGAATTGGAGGTTTCCACTGGTTAGGCACATCAGGGGCTCTCCAAACGCGACATGGCGTCCAATCTCAATTCCAGCCAATTCTGCGTTGAAAAAGTAAAACAGTGCTCCTTCCCTTCCGAGCTCTCCCGTGTGCCCAAACAGGGGTTTACCCCAACATATGGGGTATCAGCCTACTCAGGACAAATTGGGACAACAGCTTTTGGGGTCCAATTTCTCCTGTTACACTTGGGAAAATACAAAACTAAGGGCTAATAAATAATTTTTGTGGGGAAAAAAAATAATTTTTATTTTCACGTCTCTGCATTATAAACTGTAGTGAAACACTTGGGGGTTCAAAGCTCTCACAACACATCTAGATAAGTTCCTTAGGGGGTCTACTTTCCAAAATTGTGTCTTCTGGGGGGTTTCAATGTTTAGGCACATCAGTGGCTCTCCAAATGCAACATGGTGTCCCATCTCAATTCCTGTCAATTTTGCATTGAAAAGTCAAACGGCGCTCCTTGCCTTCTGAGCTCTGCCATGCGCCCAACCAGTGGTTTACCCCCACATAAGGGGGATCAGCGTACTCAGGACAAATTGCACAACAGCTTTTGGGGTCAAATTTCTCTCTTACCCTTGGGAAAATACAAAAGTGGGGGCGAAAAGATCATTTTTGCAAAAAATGATTATTTTTTTTTACGGCTCTGCATTATAAACTTCCGTGAAGCACTTGGTGGGTCAAAGTGCTCACCACACATCTAGATAAGTTCCTTAGGGTGTCTACTTTCCAAAATGGTGTCACTTGTGGGGGTTTCAATGTTTAGGCACATCAGGGGCTCTCCAAACGCAACATGGTGTCCCATCTCAATTCCAGTCAATTTTGCACTTAAAAGTCAAATAGCGCTCCTTCCCTTCCGAGCTCTGCCATGCGCCCAAACAGTGGTTTACCCCACATATGGGGTATCGGCGTACTCGGGACAAATTATACAACAACTTTTGGGGTCCATTTTCTCCTGTTAGCCGTGGTAAAATAATTCAAATTGGAGCTGAAGTAAATTTTGTGTGATAAAAAGTTAAATGCTCATTTTTATTTAAACATTCCAAAAATTCCTGTGAAACACCTGAAGGGTTAATAAACTTCTTGAATGTGGTTTTGAGCACCTTGAGGGGTGCAGTTTTTAGAATGGTGTCACACTTGGGTATTTTCTATCATATAGACCCCTCAAAATGACTTCAAATGAGATGTGGTCCCTAAAAAAAAAAAGGGTGTTGTAAAAATGGGAAATTGCTGGTCAACTTTTAACCCTTTTAACTCCCTAACAAAAAAAATGTTGGTTCCAAGATTGTGCTGATGTAAAGTAGACATGTGGCAAATGTTACTTATTAAGTTTTTTGTGTGACATATCTCTGTGATTTAAGGGCATAAAAATTCAAAGTTGGAAAATTGCGAAATTTTCAAAATTTTCTCAAAATTTCCGTTTTTTTTCACAAATAAACGCAGGTAGTCCAGAGCCTCTCACCTAGCCAAATCAGTTCTCATGCTTCGCACTGACGAGGGCCAACAGCCCGAAACACCGTGTCTGCGAATTGAGATACTGATTTGGCTTTTATCCTAAGTCATATTGCACGACTCGTTAAAGGGTTGATTGTGACTTGTAGGATCGCTACTTCCAATAGGTGGCGCTGTAGAGTTTAAGTCCTCTTTTTCTCAGAAGAGGCAATTTGCATAGGTAATATCAAAGAAATGTTACCACTATCATGAAGTACAATATGTCACAAGAAAACAGTGTCAGAATCATCAGGATCTGTTGAAGCGTTCCAGAGTTATAACCTCATAAAGGGACAGTGGTCTGAATTGTAAAAATTGGCCCGGTCATTAACGTGCAAACCACCCTTGGGGCTTAAGGGGTTAAAGGGCATTGGCAGGGAGGTTGTTGAAAACCTGTCAGAGAACCACAAGGCTTCTGTGGATGTAGGCTTGCACAAATCCATAGACACTGTGGTCGACCTAGGAAACTTAGTTCAGCAGATGTTTGTTTTTTCGTGTTTTTTTTTTAAGCACTTAATGTACAGTTTTATTTTTACATTATGTTTGGACTTTTATGGGCACGACAGTACCATATATAGTTTTTTTTTTTTTTTTTAATTTCTTTCACTGGCATCCAGTACATTGAAATGCCTCTGTTGAGATTGACGGAAGCATTTAAATGGTTTAAGAGCAGCAACCAAAGCTGCTGTTACAAACAGATGCCAGCTATATAACAAGACCGGCATATGCCCAGTATAAAGTATAATCAGCTCCTAAGTCCAGGCAATAGACCTCACACACACGACCTGGGCTGAAAACCTACATTACAGGTTGAGTGTGAATTACTCAATTATGTTACATGATTTATGATCTGGCATGAAGAGTATTATACACCTAAAGTATGTGGAATAAAAAATAGCATGGACGATATATGCTCCAAATGCATTTTCAACTATGCTGATTTTACACTTACTGGTAATCTGTTGATGGCCAAAGTTAGAGATATACAGGTTGAATACAGTAGACTGCATAATAAGAATATATAAAATAAACTTCAAGATGAATCCAAGAACCTGAATTTTGTGATTTTTATGAGACTAGATGAAAGAGAGAGTAACAGCTGCCTTATGGATGTTAAAGGTAAAGACAGTAATTCCCCAAAATTGGATGTTATCTAAAAGCCACATGGTGATTCAACGGTGAAATAAAATGAACAATGCAATTACTTTATAAATGTGGCTTGCAGAGAAAAAGTTAAGGAAATTTTACAGTGTATCCCTTGGTTGGAAAGGGAAAAGGAATACACATTTTTTGTTTGTGATTAGGGGTTTTTTTTTTGTAGCAGAATTTTTTGTCTATAACCTTAGTTCTCTGAAGGCAGATTATAAAAAATACACGGAGAATAAAGTAAAATAATAAAATGCATTTTTAAAGAGAACCTGTCTGCACATTTTTGGAATGTAATGGCACTGTAAGGCTGGAAACACACTAGCGATTTAAAAATTGGTCCGATTTTAATGCTGGAGAGTCGGATGAGTGCAATGCATCTGTCATGCGAGTGTGCAATGCGTTTTTTTGTGTGACTACAATCCGATTTTTCACACCTAGCATCCGCAGTGTCTTCTGATTTATTCATACTACGGGGCTGGGATTCACAGGTAGGGCGGCCGCACAGGCGCCGTCAGCTAGACTGCATATGAGGAAGGGTAGCGCTCACTGCGCCTACCCAAGGCAGGAGAAAAGAGCGCAGGCACCGGCACATTTCAAAACAGCGCTGAGGATGCGGCACCAAGAAGACTTGAGTGACGGCTGTGTGACGTCTGCAGCAGGGGGGAAAGGCCTGCCTCCTTGACTGAAGAAAGGTATTTTCTGACAAATTACAAAACTGATTATTTGTGCAGTTACAGCACCCAGAACTAAAAGAGCCACCTTTCAGAATGCAGCATTACTACTGCACAAGGTGGCTCTTTTAGTTTCAAACGCCTGGGGGGGGACAGGTTCCCTTTAAGTCATTTACACATCAATAATGCCCATGGATCTTCCCAGGCTATGAATGTCAGCCCGCAGCTGTGTATTTAGCCTTTACTGGCTATTAAAATAGGGAGACCCCCCAAAAAAATATAATGTATATAATTAATAGCCAGAAAAAGCTATGCAGACACCTCCAGTCTGAGATTCATAGCCTAGTAAGAGATCATGGTTATTGGCCCCCTGGCTACAAACACCAGCTCACAGCCGCCCTAGAAATGGCGCATCTCTAAGATGCACCAATTCTGGCTCTTAGCCTCTCTTCCCACTGCCCTGTAGTGGTGGCATATGGGGTAATAAGAGGTTAATGTCACCTTTGTATTGTAAGGTGACATTAAGCCGGCTTAGTAATGGATAAGTGTCCGTAAGACACCTATCCACTACTAATCCTATAGTTGTTAATGGGATAAAAAAACACAAAAAATCTTTTAATGAAATAAAACACTAAACACAGTTTGACCATTTCATTGTTACTGGTAATCCATGCGAAGCCCTCGATCTCCTGTAAAAAATAAAAAAACAACAATATAGCCATACCTGTCCGGCGTTTAGTCAGTCCCACGTCATAATCCATATCTGGGGTATAAAAAGTTTACAACCAGGAGCAGTGCTAATGCGACTGGACCGGCTGTAAGCTACTGGGGAATGAATGAAATGCTGGGAGTGGAGCTTCAGAGACTAGCGGTGACATCATTGTAGCTGCGCTCCCTCACAGCATGAACTCAGATGAACTCTTGAGCGTGGGAAAATGCCATCTGATTTTCCCACACTCAAGAGTTCACCTTGGGTGAGGCTGCGCAGACGTAATTGATTCTGACGCCGGCAGCTTCTCGTTCATTCCCCAGTAGTTTACAGCCGGGCCGGTCGCATTAGCACCGCTTCCAGTTGTAAACTATATATACCCCAGATATGGATTACAGTGTGGGACTGACTACGCCGGACAGGTATGGGTATATTGTTGTTTTTTTGTTTTAAATTTTTTACTGGAGATCGAGGGCATCGTTTGGATAGGAAGAAGAATAAAAATGGCAAACCTGTAATCTTTCGTTACATTAAAATACTTTATTCTGCATGTGTGTGTGTTTATTTAATCCTTTACAAACTTTAGGATTAGTAATGGAGAGGTGTCTTATTGACACCTCTCCATTACTAACCAGGCTTAATGTCACCTTACAATACAAAAGTGACATTAACCCCTTATTACCCCATATGCCACTGCTACAGGGCAGTGGGAAGAGAGAGGCTAAGTACCTTTTCCGGGGAGGCTGGGGGCAGGTGTTTTATTAGCCGAGGGGGGGCAATAACCATGGTCCCTCTCTAGGCTATTAATATCTGTTCTCAGTCACTGGCTTTCCCTCTCTGGCGCAGAAAATTGTGCGGGAGCCCACGCCATGTCAGAAATTTTACACACACATACTACTAACGGTATTAGTCACTGACATATATAAATCTTAACTGTTCTGCAATGGTTTACTGTATGTAAACCATGTCTCCTATCCTGTTGGTTTCTGCATTGATTTTACAGAAGCCGGCAAATTAATTAACGGCTATTCTTCTATCTATCTTTCTATGAAATATAAAGAATATATATACTAAAAAAAATAAAGGGAACACTAAAATCCCACATCCTAGATATAACAGAATGAAATATTCCAGTTATAAATCTTTATTCATTACATAGTGGAATGTGTTGAAAGCAATAAAACCTAAAAATAATCATTTTAAATCACAACTAATATCCCACGGAGGTCTGGAGTTGGAATGATGCTCAAAATCAAAGTGGAAAATGAAGTTACAGGGTGATCCAACTTCAGTGGAAATACCTCAAGACAAGGAAATGATGCTTAGTAGTGTGTGTGGCCTCCACGTGCCTGTATGATCTCCCTACATCTCCTGGGCATGCTCCTGATGAGGCTGCGCATGGTCTCCTGAGGGATCTCCTCCCAGACCTGGACTAAAGCATTCACCAATTCCTGGACAGTCTGTGGTGCAACGTGACGTTGGTGGATGGTGCGAGACATGATGTCGCAGATGTGTTCATTCAGGTCTGGGGAACGGGCGGGCCAGTCTATAACTTTCAAAAAAAGAAGAAAAAAACGGTTTGCACTCACCAGGCCCAACGATAAAAGTTAGTCTTTATTAGAACATGTGCAGTGAAGTCAGGGAGAACGTGCTGAATGTAGGATGACAGCTGTTTCACGCAGTCCGCTCTTCCACTGATCCCGATCAGTCCATAACTTCAATGCCTTCATCTTCAGGCTTTCCTGATCTCCATGCAGAGCTGTGTGTAATTAGACCTAACACATCTGCAGGTTCCTCTCAGTGCTTCTGCTTCCATCTCTCACAGTCGGCCAGTGTTACAATACAGCAGGGCTGTAAGAGCTGCAGCTGTTAATGTATTTATGAAACACATTAGAACAGAACGAATACCAATGTGAAAGCACTCTTAGTTACACGTCTCACTGGTAACTACCCCTTTCATTTAATGCCTTTACCACCTTACGATTTTCAGTTTTTGCTCTTTAGTTTTTTGCTCCCCTTCTTCCCAGAGCTATAACTTTTTTATTTTTCCTTCAATGAGGGCTTGTTTTTTGTGGGACAAGTTGTACCTTTCAATTACACATTGATTCAACCACACAGTGTATTGGAAAACAGGAAAAAAAAATCCATGTGTGGTGAAATCGCAAAAACAGTGCAATTCCACAATTGTTCCTTGGGTTTTTTATTTACCGTGTTCACTAAATGCTGAAACTGATCTGCCAATATGATTCTGCAGATCAGTCCGAGTACACAGATACCAAACATGTATAGGTTCTTTTTTTATTTAAGTAGTGAAAAAAAAATCCAAAATTTGTAAGAAAAAAAAGTTCCCAATTTTCGAGACCCGTAGCATCTCCATTTTTCAGGATCTTGAGCTGGGTGGTGGCTTATCTTTTGCATGCCAAGCTGACCTTTTTATTAATTCCAATTCGGGGTAGATACAATGTTTTGATCACCTGCCGCATTTTATTGCAATGTTGTCTGGGCCAAAAACATAATACTGGCATTTCAATCTTTTTCTCATTATGCCGTTTACCGATCGGATTACTTTACTTTATATTTTGATCGGATATCTCTGATCGCAGTGATACTAAACGTGTATTTTTTATATTTCTTTAATCATTTTATTATGAATGGGGGCAAAAGGGAGAGTGACTTTAACTTTTGTGTTTTAATTTTTTTTTATATTTTTAAAACTTTTTTTTTATTTTTTTACTGGCTTCAATAGTCTTTTTTAGGAGACATGAAGCTGCGATTATCTGATCGCAGTACAACTAGCCCTGCTATGTGTAGCATAAATCCTGATCTATGAACGCTGATCATGAGCCGGCTTTCATGGGAGGTTTACAATGACAGACACGGGGGTCTACTGCAGACCCCTGGCTATCATAGAAACCCATTGGCGCCCCCCGCAATCACGTGATAGGCGTGTCTTGTGATGTGCTTTTAACTCGTTAACAGCTGCGGGTGTATCACGCAGATGACAGCTGACAGTAACATCAGATCAGCTGTCTTGTGCAGGGAAAGATGCGGGCTCAGCTCCGGAGCCCGTATCAAATGCAGGGAGACGACCTTAACCATACCTATTCGTCCAAGGTCGTAAAGGGGTTAAAATAAGCTTTTCGATAAAAAATAGAATTCAAAATCACACATTTTGTTTTTGTTTCTTGAAAAATATATGTTATCATTGATGTTGACATGTACTGTAGCCAGACGATGATGGGTGAGCAACAGAGATTTCATGATAGGCAAAGTGATTAAGTAGTGTGATGTAGATAGATTTTGCTGACCCTGTGTGTTAACATTGGCTACTATCATATGAAGGCCTGAGGGTATGTTCCCACGGTCAGTAAACGCTGTGGGTTGGAAGCTGCGTACATCCGCAGCATCCAGCCCGCAACGTCCAGATGTTACAGGAAAGTGGATAGGGTTTTAAGAAATCCCATCTCCACTATGCGTGCTGAGATGCCTGCGGATCACCCGTGGAGACGGACATGCGGCGTGTCTTTCTAGACCGCAGCATGTCAATTTATCTTGCGGAAATGCGAGTCTCTGCAAGATAAATTTGCCCTTTACAATGTATTGAGTGCTGTGATTCCGCACTGTTCAGTGAACAGTGTCGATTCCTGGAAGGTCCTGTGTGGGGTATAGTAGAGCATAGCAGTAGTTCGATAGGGTGAAGGCTGAGGATTTTGAGGTTGAGCAGTTGCTCAGTCAGGCGCTATCTTTCAAGTGCTGTAAAACAATCAGCTGGATCACTGGGTCATGCACCCGAATCTGTGTGTTACGGGGCAAAGACTGCAAGCAAAAATATCCCCACCATACTTTTCTAGAGGTCTACTGAGGTATTGAATATTGAATCCAAAAGCAATGGTCCACATACATGTATAGTGTCCCTAGAATTAGTAGAAATCAAAAAATACCACTCAGTAGAAAGACCCTACATGAAGGGAGCTAAGTGAGCAAAGTGAACACTTGGAAACAGCAATATACTGTACTTATGTGCAAAATCAGAAAATAACATACAAAAAAATAGAGACTTAAAAACAGATGCTTTGTGTGAGGGACGCACAAATGAAAGCCCAAAGCTTACACAATGTTGGCTATTTCACCCTGAAGCCAGAACCACAAAGATGTAAATAGTGTATGTAGTCTTATGGAGTTGTCACCTACTCCTATTCTAAAAGTAAGGCCTCTTTAACACTTCTGTCTTTTCAGATCCGTTGCAATGCGTCGTTTTGGGAAAAAAACGGATCCTGCAAATGTGCTCGCAGGATCCGTTTTTTTCCCATAGACTTGTATTAGCGATGGATGGCCACATGTCGCATACATCGTGCGACGGATCCGTCGTGTTTTGGCGGATCGTTGTCTGGAAAAAACATTCAATGTAACTTTTTTTTGTCTGCGTCGAAAAAATGTACAGCGACGGATCCTGCGGCGTCCGTAGTTGGCTAGAATGGAAGCCTATGGGTGCAGGATCCATTGCTGTCCGTCAAATGACGGAATCCAGCAACAAATTCCGTTTTTTTTACACTGAGCATGCCTGGAAGGATTTCTATTCCTTTAGGCTACTTTCACACTAGCGGGCCGACGTACCGATGCTAGCAGTGAATGCGCCACACAACGGGGGCAGCGGATGCTGTTTTTCCACGCATCCGCTGCCCCATTATGAGGTGCGGGGAGGTGGGGGCGGAGTTCCGGACGCGCATGGGCGGTCGGAAATGGCGGTCCGTCGGTGGCAAAAAACGTTACATGGAACGTTTTTTATAGAATCAGCTGTGGTATAATCCCCAAAATCTGTACTTATAAACGCGGGTATGTACTCCCAAAACCTTCTTAAACTTCTGTAGGGTTATTAACCCCAGAGTAACTCAAAGGGCCCCTATCATGGGGACTTCAGAATTGGGATTTAAACAGTGGATACTTTCTTGCAATATTTACCGGCATCTAGCCCACAGAATTTATATACTGCATGGCCGTGGACCTCTTCCCCTCCTTTCCCAAAGGGAAAGGAGGGGAAGAGGTCCACGGCCATGAGCAGAGCTGAAAGAAATTGATCCCGCGTTTATAAGTACATAACATATGCTAGGTTGTTGTTCTGACTGTGAACTTATATACACCTAGAAATAGTAGTACTTTTGTGGATGGTATGCCGTCACCTAGAGGTGCTACTCAAGCATTAGATCTAGAGCGCCACCCACATTTTGTTTGTTTGTTTGATTTTTGCACCTTAACCTTTGTATAAGTATTTTATCTCGATCCAGTAAAAGTTATTTTTTAATCCTTCATATATGTTTATTTGAGATTTTGGGGATTATACCACAGCTGATTCTATTGTCTACAGAGTATGGCAGGTGTCCTTTCGACAGGAATAGACACCAACACTTGGATATCAGAGGCTAGGGACGTTTTTTTGGACAGAGCATTTGTGCAGAAAAGGTACACCCCGTCATATAACGCAGCATTCAGAGAGCTAGAGAAGACCTATAAGAGTCAAATAACATCATGGTGGGAAGTTCAAAGCCTAGATAGTTATATCAAAGCAGGAATAGTCCCTCGGCATTTGAGAATATCCCTGACTCCGGGGTTTAGGTACAAGAGCCCTGGCTTGATAGTTAAATGGGAAAAAGAGGCCACTGAGAGTTCCATCAGGTTAATGAGACTACTGCTAGAGGAGGAAAGAGATACTCTGAGTAAACTGAACGACACACTAAAAGAGCATATTGACATTACGAAGAAATTTGCAAGTGAACCTGACTTTTCAGTTAAAGAAACTAGTTTACAAAATAGTCTGGAAAGATTCCAGTTTCATTTAAAAGAACGTAAACATAAATTGTATAATAGAGATCTCTTGGAATTTAAAGAGAACAAGGCTTACTCCGTAGCAGTTAATTGAAATTCCAAAGGCCTAGAAACGGACATCTCCTCTTCGGAGGCGGAATTTTCAGACTCCGACACAGTATCAAAACGTCAGAGAGGGAGAGGAAGGGGTAGAGGAGGACGAGGAGGCACTAGGGGGAGTGGGAAAAAATCACCACAAAGGGATTTTTTAGAATTAAGTTACCCGCTGAGAAATCGACAAAATCAGCACAACGCCCCATAGAGCCCCAAGTCTTAAACCTATCCTCACGGAATATAACGAGTGCCGAGATGTGTGTTTTAAGCAAGGGACTTTCATTTGTCCCATCTACGGACTATGATTGCTTTGAAACAATTAAAGATATTCATCTTTTTGCACGCAAATTGAAGTGGAGGAAACATTTTGCTAGGGAGGAAAAAAGAGTATCAAATGAACTGGGTATCACTGACGATATGTTACCAGACGTACGTTTATTGTTCCACTTAGGTGACGTCGACCCTAATTTAAGGGGGGATGTGTTGTGAATTCCGCTCTTGGGCTCCCTCCGGTGGTTGTAAGTGGCACTTTTGTGAGTTCTGCTCTTGGGCTCCCTCCGGTGGTTTTAAGTGGTACTGCTGCTCCTTGGATTTAGTAGTCAGCAGCTGCTTCCACTGATTGTCTTTCTGGCTCGGCTATTTAGCCTGGTTCCATCCTTCAGCCTGTGCCAGTTGTCAATGGTTCCTGGTTGGATTCACATCTCTGCTTGGATTTCCCTGATATTCTGACCAGTTCATCAAAGATAAGTCCTTGCTTTGTTCTTTTGCAGTCCACTTGTTGTGGACTTTATCTTTCTGCACTTTCTATGTTTTTTCTAGTCCAGCTTGTCAGTATGGATTTATTCAGTTAAGCTGGAAGCTCTGGGAAGCAGATTTACCCTCCACACCTTTAGTCAGGTGTGGAGATTTTTGTAAACTCTGTGGTGGATTTTTCTAGTTTTTAATACTGACCGCACAGTATTCTGTCCTGTTCTTTTTATCTAGCTAGACTGGCTGTCATGAATCCCAATGGCTAGGGATAGCAAGGGACAAGCAAAGTAATACAAAATATCGGACGAGCTCTAGGGTGATGGAACCTGGGCTGACCGCTGCCCTACGCCTGACAAACGCAACTAGAGATAGCCAGGGAGCGTGCCTACGTTGGTTCTAGACGCCACGCACCAGCCTAAGAGCTAACTAGTACTGCAGAGAAAATAAAGACCTCACTTGCCTCCAGAGGAATGAACCCCAAAAGGTATAGTTGCCCCCCACATGTATTGACGGTGAAATGAGAGGAAGGCACACACATAGAGATGATATATATAGGTTCAGCAAATTGAGGCCCGCTGTAAACTAGAAAGCAGAACGATACAAAAGGGGTCTGAGCGGTCAGCAAAAAACCCTAATCAAAAAAACATCCTGAGATTACAAGAACCCATGTGCCAACTCATGACACATGGGGAGAACCTCAGTCCACTAGAGCTACCAGCTAGCATAGAGACATAATAAGCAAGCTGGACAAAAAACCAACAACTGAAAATCAGCACTTAGCTTATCCTGAAAGATCTGGGAGCAGGTAGGCAGGAACCAAACAGAGCACATCTGAATACATTGATAGCCGGCAAGGGAATGACAGAAAGGCCAGGTAAAATAGGAACCACCCAGCCTCTGATGGACAGGTGGAAACCAAAGGCCGCAACCCACCAAAGTCACCCAGTACCAGCAGTAACCACCAGAGGGAGCCCACAAACAGAATCCACAACAGTACCCCCCCCTTGAGGAGGGGTCACCGAACCCTCACGAGAACCCCCAGGGCGATCAGGGTGAGCTCTATGGAAGGCGCGGACCAAATCAGTCGCATGAACATCGGAGGCGACCACCCAGGAATTATCCTCCTGACCATAACCCTTCCACTTAACCAAATACTGGAGTTTGCGTCTGGAAACACGAGAATCCAAGATCTTCTCAACAACATACTCCAATTCTCCCTCCACCAGCACCGGAGCAGGAGGCTCAACCGAAGGAACAACGGGCACCTCATACCTCCGCAACAACGACCGATGGAACACATTATGAATAGCAAACGATGCTGGGAGATCCAAACGAAAAGATACAGGGTTAAGAATCTCCGAGATCCTATAAGGACCGATGAACCGAGGCTTGAACTTAGGAGAAGAGACCTTCATAGGGACAAAACGAGAAGACAACCACACCAAATCCCCAACAAGAAGTCGGGGACCCACGCGGCGACGGCGATTAGCAAACTGCTGAGTCTTCTCCTGAGATAACTTCAAATTGTCCACCACCTGATTCCAAATCTGATGTAGCCTGTCCACCACCACGTCCACTCCAGGACAATCCGAAGACTCCACCTGACCAGAGGAAAAACGAGGATGAAACCCCGAATTACAAAAAAAAGGAGAGACCAACGTGGCAGAACTAGCCCGATTATTAAGAGCAAATTCGGCCAGTGGCAAAAAAGCAACCCAGTCATCTTGATCAGCAGAAACAAAACACCTCAAATAAGTTTCCAAGGTCTGATTAGTTCGCTCCGTCTGGCCATTCGTCTGAGGATGGAATGCAGACGAGAAAGACAAATCAATGCCCATCTTGGCACAAAACGTCCGCCAAAATCTAGACACAAACTGGGATCCCCTGTCAGAAACGATATTCTCCGGAATCCCATGCAAACGAACCACGTTCTGAAAAAATAAAGGGACCAACTCAGAGGAGGAAGGCAACTTAGGCAAGGGCACCAAATGAACCATCTTAGAAAAGCGGTCACACACAACCCAGATAACGGACATTTTCTGTGAAACCGGGAGATCAGAAATAAAATCCATGGAAATGTGCGTCCAAGGCCTCTTCGGGATGGGCAAGGATAACAACAACCCACTGGCCCGAGAACAGCAAGGCTTAGCTCGAGCACACACTTCACAAGACTGCACAAAGGTACGCACATCCCTAGACAAGGAAGGCCACCAAAAAGACCTGGCCACCAAGTCTCTAGTACCAAATATTCCAGGATGACCAGCCAACACAGAAGAATGGACCTCGGAGATGACTCTGCTGGTCCAATCATCCGGAACAAACAGTCTTTCTGGCGGACAACGATCCGGTTTATCCACCTGAAACTCCTGCAATGCACGTCGCAAGTCTGGGGATACGGCGGACAATATTACCCCATCCCTAAGGATACCAGTAGGCCCAGAGTCTCCAGGAGAGTCAGGCACAAAACTCCTGGAAAGAGCATCTGCCTTCACATTCTTTGAACCTGGCAGGTATGAAACCACGAAATTGAAACGAGAAAAAAACAACGACCAACGAGCCTGTCTAGGATTCAAACGCCTGGCAGACTCAAGGTAAATGAGATTCTTGTGATCAGTCAAGACCACCACACGATGTTTAGCACCCTCAAGCCAATGACGCCACTCCTCAAATGCCCACTTCATGGCCAAAAGCTCCCGATTACCCACATCATAATTGCGCTCGGCGGGCGAGAATTTTCTAGAGAAGAATGCACATGGCTTCATCACCGAGCCATTAGAACTTCTCTGTGACAAAACCGCCCCCGCTCCAATCTCGGAAGCATCAACCTCAACCTGAAAAGGAAGTGAAACATCTGGTTGACACAACACAGGAGCAGAAGAAAACCGGCGCTTAAGTTCCCGAAAGGCCTCCACGGCCGCAGGAGACCAATCAGCAACATCAGCACCCTTTTTAGTCAAATCAGTCAAAGGTTTAACAATACTGGAAAAATTAGCAATGAACCGACGATAAAAATTAGCAAACCCCAAGAACTTCTGAAGGCTCTTAACAGATGTAGGTTGTGTCCAGTCACAAATCGCCTGAACCTTGACGGGATCCATCTCAATAGTAGAAGGAGAAAAAATGTACCCCAAAAAAGAAATCTTCTGGACTCCGAAGAGACACTTTGAGCCCTTCACAAACAGAGAATTGGCCCGCAGAACCTGAAACACCTTCCTGACCTGTAAAACATGAGACTCCCAGTCATCAGAAAACACCAAAATATCATCCAAATACACAATCATAAACTTATCCAGATATTCACGGAAAATATTGTGCATAAAGGACTGAAAGACTGACGGAGCATTGGAGAGTCCAAAAGGCATTACCAAATACTCAAAATGGCCCTCAGGCGTATTAAATGCGGTTTTCCACTCGTCACCCTGTTTTATCCGCACCAGATTATACGCACCGCGAAGATCTATCTTAGTGAACCACCTCGCCCCCTTAATGCGAGCTAACAAATCAGTCAATAATGGCAGTGGATACTGATATTTGACTGTAATCTTATTCAGAAGGCGATAATCTATACAAGGCCTCAGGGAACCATCTTTTTTTGCCACAAAAAAAAAACCTGCTCCCAGAGGGGACGAAGATGGATGAATATGTCCCTTTTCCAAGGACTCCTTAATATAATTCCGCATAGCAGTATGCTCTGGCAGTGACAGATTAAATAAACGACCCTTAGGGAACCTACTGCCAGGAATCAATTCTATAGCACAGTCACAATCTCTATGAGGAGGGAGCGAATTGAGCTTAGGCTCCTCAAAAACATCCCTATAGTCAGACAAAAACGCAGGGATCTCAGAAGGAGTAGATGAAGCGATTGAAATCGGATGTGCATCATCATGAACCCCCTGACATCCCCAGCTTAACACAGACATTGTTTTCCAGTCCAGGACAGGATTATGAGTTTGTAACCATGGCAGACCAAGCACTAGTACATCATGTAAATTATACAGTACAAGGAAGCGAATCACCTCCTGATGAACGGGAGTCATGCGCATGGTCACTTGTGTCCAATACTGCGGCTTATTCATAGCCAATGGTGTAGAGTCAATTCCCTTCAGAGGGATAGGAACTTCCAGAGGCTCCAGACTAAAACCGCAGAGTTTAGCAAATGACCAATCCATAAGACTCAGGGCAGCGCCTGAATCCACATAGGCATCGACGGAAATGGAAGACAGTGAAAAAATCAGAGTCACAGACAAAATGAACTTAGGCTGCAGAGTACCAATGGCAAAAGATTTATCAACCCTTTTTGTGCGTTTAGAGCATGCTGATATAACATGAGCTGAATCACCACAATAAAAACACAATCCATTTTTCCGCCTATAATTTTGCCGTTCACTTCTGGACTGAATTCTATCACATTGCATAGTCTCAGGTGCCTGTTCAGAAGACACCGCCAAGTGATGCACGGGTTTGCGCTCCCGTAAACGCCGATCAATCTGAATGGCCATAGCCATCGACTCATTCAGACCTGTAGGCGTAGGGAACCCCACCATAATATCCTTAATGGCCTCGGAAAGACCATTTCTGAAGTTTGCAGCCAGGGCGCACTCATTCCACTGAGTAAGCACCGACCATTTCCGAAATTTTTGACAATATATTTCCGCTTCATCATGCCCCTGAGAGAGGGCTAATAAAGCCTTTTCAGCCTGAATCTCCAGGTTGGGTTCCTCATAGAGCAATCCCAATGCCAGAAAAAACGCATCCACATTGAGCAATGCAGGATCCCCTGGTGCCAATGCAAATGCCCAATTCTGAGGGTCGCCCCGCAGGAAAGATATTACAATCTTGACCTGTTGAGCAGGGTCTCCAGAGGAGCGAGATTTTAAAGAAAGAAACAATTTACAATTGTTCCTGAAATTCAGGAAGGTAGATCTATCTCCAGAAAAGAACTCTGGAATAGGAATTCTAGGTTCAGACATGGGAGTGTGAACAACAAAATCCTGTATGTTTTGAACTTTTGCCGCGAGATTACTCAGGCTGGAAGCCAAACTCTGGACATCCATGTTAAACAGCTAATATCAGAGCCATTCAAGGGTTAAGAGGAGGTAAGAAGCAGCTAGACAGCAATTAAGGGCTAGGCAGCAAAACTCTGAAGGGAAAAAAAAAAAAAAAAAAAAAAATTTTTCCCTTAAACACTTCTTTTCCTCCTGCTTCAGCCCAAACAATTAACACTTTGTGGGCCGGCTATACTGTCATGAATCCCAATGGCTAGGGATAGCAAGGGACAAGCAAAGTAATACAAAATATCGGACGAGCTCTAGGGTGATGGAACCTGGGCTGACCGCTGCCCTACGCCTGACAAACGCAACTAGAGATTCTAGACGCCACGCACCAGCCTAAGAGCTAACTAGTACTGCAGAGAAAATAAAGACCTCACTTGCCTCCAGAGGAATGAACCCCAAAAGGTATAGTTGCCCCCCACATGTATTGACGGTGAAATGAGAGGAAGGCACACACATAGAGATGATATATATAGGTTCAGCAAATTGAGGCCCGCTGTAAACTAGAAAGCAGAACGATACAAAAGGGGTCTGAGCGGTCAGCAAAAAACCCTAATCAAAAAACCATCCTGAGATTACAAGAACCCATGTGCCAACTCATGGCACATGGGGAGAACCTCAGTCCACTAGAGCTACCAGCTAGCATAGAGACATAATAAGCAAGCTGGACAAAAAAAACAACAACTGAAAATCAGCACTTAGCTTATCCTGAAAGATCTGGGAGCAGGTAGGCAGGAACCAAACAGAGCACATCTGAATACATTGATAGCCGGCAAGGGAATGACAGAAAGGCCAGGTAAAATAGGAACCACCCAGCCTCTGATGGACAGGTGGAAACCAAAGGCCGCAACCCACCAAAGTCACCCATTACCAGCAGTAACCACCAGAGGGAGCCCACAAACAGAATCCACAACAACTGGCCTCCTTTGCTACATCCTGGTTTCATTCTGCGTATGTCATTTCCCTCTTCACTCACAGTCAATATTTGTGGGGGCTGTCCTATCCTTTGGGGATTTTCTCTGAGGCAAGATAGCTTTCCTGTTTCTACCTTTAGGGGTAGTTAGTTCTCCGGCTGTGACGAGGTGTCTAGGGAGTGACAGGAACATCCCACGGCTACTTCTAGTGTTGTGATAAGCTCAGGAACTGCGGTCAGTACAGGTACCACCTCCTCCAGAGCACTTCCCATGTTGCTCCTAAACCACCAGCTTATAACAGGGATGGTCCCTCTAAAAACTTTAGGAACAAGAGCAAAAAGATGCCCCCAGTAACAGCTGACGTCAGTTCAATTGATGTCTTTGTCAATTTAGTGACAGAAGAGCTATTGAGGATACCCAAATCGGTTAATAGGTGGAATTGTAATCTATCCAGAGAGGAAATGATTAGCCTTAAGAACCTCGAGAGTGATCAGAGTACAACAATCAAGCCCTCTGATAAAGGGGGCAATGTGGTTGTTTTAGATACATCAAAATATAGATCACTGTGTATGAGTCTGCTTGGGTATACCGATGGGTATACCCACCTTTCTCATGATCCTAGCAGTACCATCATGAATAACCTCAGTACTATGGTTAATGAAGGGTTTGAACTAGGGGTGATAGATAAAAATGAAAAAGATTTTCTAACCCCGCTTCATCCTGTAATGGCCACTTTTTATTGTTTGCCAAAAGTCCACAAGGGGACCAATCCCCTAAAGGGGAGACCCATAGTGGCTGGCATTAACAGTATAACACAGAACCTAGGCCTATACATTGACAAAGTACTTAGACCGTTTGTCTTATCTTTGAATTCATACGTGCGGGACACGACGGATTTCCTCAGGAGATTGGATGGCATTTGCATGGAAACAGACATGATTCTCTGTAGTATTGACGTTGAAGCATTATATTCATCCATCCCCCATGACGTTGGTTTAAGGGCTGTAGCTGAATACCTACAGACAAGAGGTCGACAGTACAACAGACACAACAAATTTGTACTTAAAGCTCTACAATTCTGCCTGATGAACAATGTTTTCTTATTCGACGAGAAGTACTTCCACCAGCTCAGAGGCACCACGATGGGTAGCCCTTGTGCACCAACTTACGCAAATCTGCTCCTGGGCTGATGGGAGGAAAAGATCGTCTTTAATGACATGTCATTTGACTTGGAGGACAAGGTGGTGCTATGGTTAAGATACATAGACGACATCTTTGTGATATGGAGGGGTGACGAATCTGAATTTCGGGGGTTCGTTGATAATCTGAATGTCAATTGTTTGGGTCTACATTTTACATGCGAGACTGATAAAAACAGCTTGCCCTTCCTTGATGTCTTGGTCCAGAAAAGTGATGGAGAGATTGTGCCGCAAAATTATAGTAAACCTACTGCAACAAACTCTCTCCTAAGATGGGAAAGTAATCACCCTAGACCTCTCAAACGAGGTATTCCCAAAGGTCAATATTTAAGATTACGCCGCTATTGCTCTGATATTAACCATTTCAAAGAACAAGCGGATGATCTTAGGGATAGGTGCCTTGAAAGAGGATACCCTGACCATATATTGAATGAAGCATACAAATCGTCACTGGGGAAGGAACGTACAGATCTCCTAGTACAACAACCCCAAAAATTGGAAGAGGGTACTACACGCTTCATAACACGTTTCTCGAATGGAGCTAATGAGATCCGAAAAATTTTACAGAGGCACTGGCAAATTTTGTGTATGGACCCAGACATCAAGGATACTGTCAATATCACACCCCAAATTACATTCTGGAGAGGAAAATCCATAAAAGATAGACTCGTCCATAGCCACTACCAAAGTCCGAAGAGTCACTCATGGCTTGGCACGCAACCAGTAGGCTGCTATAAGTGTGGCAAGTGTAAAGCGTGTGCTTCGATACAGACAAGTAAGACATTTCTCAGTAATAACACAGGCAGAACATATCAGATTAGGCATTTTATCAACTGCCAAACAAAGGGAATAGTATATAAAGCTACATGTGAGTGTGGCCTAGAATACGTAGGAAAAACGAGGAGAAACTTCTGCAGGAGAATAGGAGAGCATATACGTGACATCAAAAATAAGAGAGATACATCCATAGCCAACCACGTCAATAGACGGCATGAGGGGAATGAAAAGAAGATGAAGTTTGTTGGTATTGATAGAATTAGACCCCCTACGAGAGGAGGCAACTGGGATCAAATCATATTACAGAGAGAATGAAAATGGATTTTTTGGTTACATACGGTCCATCCGTATGGTCTTAATGACCAGCTCTCTTTTGTTTCCTTCCTCTGATGTAAGGCGAGCCAGGGTGGATAGTGAGGGGTAGCTGCCGACGAGTGGGGGCGCCGCTGCGCAGGTCCTAGGGTGCCAACCTCCGCGTTAGGTAGGTGAAAGTAAGAATAGGGCACCCTAGGTTATTAATAGGCTTTCCTCTCTGGGTCTTGTTCTAATCTTTGTCTATAATTTCTAGCCGCTGATCTCCTGAGGATTTCCTCATCGATGTCCGTTATACACACAATAAAACATTGTTTACGAAATTCCTTTAATGATTGATCGCATAGTGATGGTGTACTTGATGTGTACTTTTTGCATGTCCGCCATATTTAGTCTCCAGTATTGAGATGATTAAAATGTTACCAAAAATATTGTAAACCTGTACAGAAAACAGTGGTACAAATTAGGGACCTATGGATATATTTGCTCCTGGATAGGTAGCAATAAAGCCATATGCCTCGTACATGAAGAGACGCACAGTACTATGTATCAGGGTCCTGGGTAACTGGTAGCGTACTTTATAGTCTCTTTGTATATACCCATTTGGTAGCGCAGGCGCAGTGTAGATCCCTGCGCTCCAAAGGAGGAGGGACTTTCAGCGGGCTGAAGTCTCGGTCAGCTGATTTTTCCTGATGAGCTCACTACCGGTCATGTGATCGGCAAATCGCGTCACTCTGACCGGATGTAGGCATACAAGGCGCGATTTCAAAAAGGCTAACTTACTGCGCACATGTATGGCAGTGTCGGCTGGACGCTAGGTATGAGATGACCCCAACGCTATCCCCTGATGAGAAATATCGAAATGCGTGGGAAAGGAGGGGAAGAGGTCCATGGCCATGAGCAGAGCTGAAAGAAATTGATTGAGACAGCTCCTGGTGAGACCGTTCTGAGTTTTTGTTCCAGTCTTATCAATGGATACGTAATGACGCTATGCAGTATATAAATTCTGTGGGCTAGATGCCGGTAAATATTGCAAGAAAGTATCCACTGTTTAAATCCCAATTCTGAAGTCCCCATGATAGGGGCCCTTTGAGTTACTCTGGGGTTAATAACCCTACAGAAGTTTAAGAAGGTTTCGGGAGTACATACCCGCGTTTATAAGTACATAACATGCTAGGTTGTTGTTCGGACTGTGAACTTATATACACCTAGAAATATTAGTAGTACTTTTGTGGATGGTTTGCCGTAACCTAGAGGTGCTACTCAAGCATTAGATCTAGAGCGCCACCCACGTTTTGTTTGTTTGTTTGATTTTTGCACCTTTATCCTTTGTATAAGTATTTTATCTCGATCCAGTAAAAGTTATATTTTAATCCTTTATATATGGAACGTTTTTTGCAGCCGACGGTCCGCCACAACACGGCGCAACCGTCGCACGACGGTTGCGACGTGTGGCAATGCGTCGCTAATGTTAGTCAATGGTGAAAAAACGCATCCTGCAAGCACTTTTGCAGGATGCGTTTTTTCGCCAAAACGATGCATTGCGACGTATTGCAAAAAACGCTAGTGTGAAAGTATCCTTAGTTTAACCCATTTTTCCTGCAGCTACTGCATCGACGGATCCGTCAAAAAACAGGATCCCGTGCATCCGTTTTTTACAATCTGCACAGGATCCGTCTTTTCAACACTTTGATGGATTGTGACTGAATCTAAAAGTCGGAAGTGTGAAAGAGGCCTAACAAGGTAAAAAAACGAGCAGTAAGTGAATAATCTGCCTTTAGTACCCTCCCCCACTGTTATAGAATCTTAACGATTATCAAGGTAAGTACAATCACAATGCAATGCAACCTGCCATCAAGCTTTTGACACAAAACTGACTGTAATAATATTAAGGAGATGCTGAGGGCATTCTTTGAAATGAATCAGGGCTCTGCGCCCATCAGTGATGTTTGGGATGCTATGATGGCCTTTTTGAGAATGATGTTAATATAGCAGCGTTTTAAACACCGCTCACCTGCGCTGCATCCAAAACGCTGTGTTCTACATTAGAAGCTCAGTGGATAGGATTTCTATCAATCCCATTCCCACTGTGCTTCAATTTATCGCTGCGTAAACTCACCCGCTGTGCAGGTTTATGAGCCACAGTATAGCTACGTTCACATTTGCGTTGTTGGGCGCAGCGTCGGCGACACAACCAACAACACATGTACACAACACAGCGTTTTGCGACGCATGCGTTGTCATAAGATAGTAAAGATCAGGAGTTTCGGCGCAGGGAAAACGCTACAAGTAGCGTCCTCTGCGCCCTGTCTTGTGCGTCAATATGATGCATGCGTCGTAAAACGCATTACAACGCGTACCGGCGCATGTCCATGCGCCCCCCATGTTAAAGATAGGGGCACATGACGCATGCGTCGGTATCTGTCGACGACGCTGCGCCCAACAATGCAAATGTGAACGTAGCCTATGTTAATTACCTGCATAGCCATTCACTAGATGCGGTAAATCCACTTGGTTCAATGAACACATGCAGATTTAACTGCGTGATTTGAACGCAGCGTTTTGGACGCAGCGAAAATTCACTGCCTCTAAAACACTATTTCCTGATTGTGGGCACATAGCCTAAAAGATAAATTGTGGAAAAGGGGGGAGGAGCTGCAAAATGGCTTTTGGGAGACCGAGCAAGCTTTCATTCATAATAAATGTCCAGAAAGCACGTAACAAGCAGATAACAAACAGATGTTCTTAAAACAACAATTCAATGAGGAAGGAAAAACCACAAGCCATTAATTGACAAAGTTGGTGCAGTCATAGAGAGGAAATGCGTATTTATGCAGATTAAGGGATCCAGAGGGGAATGTTAGTACTCAGACTTCTACTATACTACAGACCTTGCATAAATTCTACTCTAGTCTATATTCCTCTAGGATTAACTACTCTCAAGAGGATATTTCTGAGTATAAAGCATGGCTAGGCCTTCCCTCTTTGGGGACAAACAAGGATTATTTAGGCATGATGATCTCTTTAGAAAATGTCCAACAAGCAGTGTGGGAAAAGTCAAATTATAAGGCTCCTGGGTATGATGGCCTCCCTATAGAAATCTACAAAGTATTTGAGGGGGATCTATTGCAGCACTATTTGGATATGATCAATGGTGATTTCTTATCAGGGGAGCTTCCAAGGTCTTTATATGATGCAGTAATTGTGGTTCTACCTAAAGAGAAGAAAGTTAAAGAACTACCAGACTGGTATAAGCTCTTATCATTGCTGACATCATATGGTAAGATCCTGGCTGAAATCCTTGCAACAAGGCTCAATATGGTCATATCATCTGTCATCCACTCTGATCAAACTGGCTTCATGCCCTCAAAATCGACAGCCATTAATTTACGTCAGCTATTCCTTAATAAAGAAGCGGCTTGGACCCTGGGGACAAGTTTATTCTATCTTTGGATGCCACAAAGGCCTTACCGAGTTTGGAGTGGGACTATAATTCAGATGGCATGCTGAAGAGCAATCACCAGGTGCTGACCACCGAGGTGTGGGTGTGAGAGCAAGGTCGTGTAATTACGTAAAGCGGCCTGCACCACAAGTGACAAAGGTCGCATGGGGGTTACATGGTCCCACAAACCCTAGCTTTTATTGTGTGGTTCTCCCTATCCCCCTCTCCTTCTCTCCATATTCTATCTATAAGGTTGGTATACTGTTACTAATATTTGATGTAGTTATACGTACCAGGTCAAAGGTCAATTGAAGCAGCTGTGAAGTTCATTGGTTCTGTCCACCTGTCTGCGAGGTCTTTTCCTCGGCCTTTGATTGGGTCACTGTAAAAAGAGCAGGAGGAAATTCTCTATTTAAACGGAACCTGTCACCAGGAATAGCATTGTTAACCTGCAGATATG
Source organism: Ranitomeya variabilis (assembly GCF_051348905.1). NCBI lineage: Eukaryota > Metazoa > Chordata > Amphibia > Anura > Dendrobatidae > Ranitomeya > Ranitomeya variabilis. The sequence goes on from NC_135236.1 coordinate 249,257,308, forward strand.
GGGTTAATCTACAGGTTAACAATGTTATGCTGTTCAGTGCCTGCACATAGCCGAATGCAGCGGGGAGAAAATGATCTTTATTCTCTCCACCAGCATCCGGGGTTCAGTCATGGGGGCGGCGCTGGTTCAGTCACCGCTGTGAGAATACAGAGCAGCCACTCTAACCACACGCCCAGGCCTGACTGACATCTACATTGTGGCCAGCTGTTAGTCGGGGCCGGGGGTGCGGTTACAGAGGCAGCTCTGTATTCTCAGAGTGGTGATTGAACTGGCACCACCCCCGCACCTATGACTGAATACCGAATGCTACGGGGGAGAATAAAGATAATTTTCTCGCCGCATTCGGCTGCGTGCAGGCCTTGGCTGTTAACCTGCAGATTGACCCCATACCTGCAGGATAACTGCATTATTTTTGGTGACAGGATCCCGTTAAATCCAAGTCCAGGAGTCAGCTGGCATTTGCCGTCGGATCAAGACACAGAAACAGATGGAAAGCTTACTTGAAAAGCTGATCCGAATTGCAGGGAGACCTGACAGAGAAGATTGGATGAAGTGTTTGACAAGTCCTGTTCCAGCAAAGGCTTCAGAGAGAGACAGAAGTGTTCCTGTAGAGGAAGAAGCGGAGAAGGATGAAGCAGCAGCAACGCAGGGGAAAACACCGGGCAGAAGAGTTATGTGAACCTTAAAAGCCACCACCGCTCATCGCCAGGAAGAGGAAGAGCTCCAGGATGAAGTCGCCGCCCACCATAAGTTCAAAGGCAGAGTTGCATCATCGCGGAAGTCATCTGGTGGCGTCCATCTCCCTAGAAACAAAAAAGAGATCCTGTGTTTTGTTTAAGCCCAGAAAATTTCAGGACATTGACGGTGCCTGGGAAAACCACCACCAAGGGAGTCAAGAGGAGGAAGAGGGACCTCGGTCTTGGAGACCTTGCGCAACGAGGCAAGATCTTCATACAAAGATGAGGTGCCGGCCAAATCGAGGGAGTACTAGCGGCGCCATTGCTTGTTCCTCTAGGAGGCTCTGAAGACAAATAGCTGAGTCAAGCCACAGCCATGGGTAGGAGGCACAGGGTGAGCGGATCAAAGGCCCCTTGTCTGTCCCACCTAGGTTTAGGTGGCTTAGCTGAGTTAAGCGGTAGTCAAAAATGTTATTTTAGAGGAGCCCGAGATTAGGTTCAGCTTTAAGATGGTGTGACCTCTAACCTAATATACAACTAGCTCACATTACGACTGCAGTAAATGCGGGCTAAATCTGCTCAGTGTGTGATGTCACCCCTCTCCTCCCCTTCTAGGTGTTTGTAAAAGGATAAGAAAGGGTGAAGTTTGGGATCACAGTGAGGACTCTTCTTGTTGGTGACTGCCAGTGATACTGACAAGTAGACTGTCACTGAGGATGGCCAGCAGCATTGGTCCTGTTAGGTGGAGTGTTTCATGTGTCCAATTATATACGCTTAGAATAACACATGCTGGGACTATTATACTGTGGGGCGATTATACTGAGTGGAGCACTATATGTGACCACTATACTGTATGGTACACATTGTGGGGCACATTGTATTGTGGAGAACTATGTGGGGCCATTATACTTTATGGTGCACTTTGTTGAGCCATTATACTGTATGGAGCACTATAGCACCATGTGGGGCCATTATACTGTCGAGCACCATGTGGGGCCATTATACTGTCGAGCACCATGTGGGGCCAAGTATACTGTGGAGCACTATGTGGGTCCCATTTCACTGTGGAGCACGGCTGTGGAGTCGGAGTCATGGAGTCAGAGTTACCGTAGTTTTGGTTGGAGTTGGTAGAAATGTACCGACTCCGACTCCAGCTTTAAAAAAAAGTATTAATATTTCATAATTGAACTTTCATATGAATTTTATAAATGTTACTCAAATATATGTTCTATCAAACTATGAACAACAGTGATAAGCAGTTCTGCTGGAGATAGAGACATTTCTTACTTCTTGTGTGTCACTGTTCTCCACTGCCCTTATCTAATCTTATACTTGGTTAACCTCATGCTGCCCCAACCCCCCTACTTACAATGTATGAAACTGAAAGTGAAAAGGTGTTGCAAATTCTTAGTAGTAAAGCTCCTCTAGACTAGATGTTTACTAGGTGTGCGTCTTCCAAGCATCTCACAGCTGCTACTCAGAAGAGGAAGACTGTAAGGCTACATTCACATTTGCGTCTTTCGCCGCAGCGTCGTGGACGCATATCAACGCATGCGTCGTGCGCCCCTATCTTTAACATTGGGGACGCAAGGGCATGCGTTTGTATGCGATGTCATGCATTGTCCGCCGCATGCGTCGTTTTGCCGCACCTGCCGGGGCGCGGCCGACGCTACATGTTGCATTTTTGTAGCGGCGAAATTTATTAAAAAAACGCATGCGTCGGTTTTGCGTTGTCAATGCGTTTTTTTCCCCATTGAAATCAATTGACGACGCAGACGACGCAAGTGCATGCGTTGCAGCGCGTTGTGCGACGCATGCGTCTTTCAATAAAATAACCAAATGAAGTGTCTAGACGGTGTCTAGAATATAAGTAGGTAGGGGAGCACCACAAGTTGGGAAGAATCAATATCATATATGTGCAATAACTTTAGGGGTGCAATTCAGTGCGTGGCCAAAAAGCGTACTAAACCAAAAAAGAAGAAAAGAGGGCCACGTAAAAAGAATGCACACCCAGGAGGGTATAGACTAAATAGTCAAAAAATTACAAAAGTTTATTGAATACAGAAACCAATACACCACAATAAAAACATATTAAAATCTAATAACCACACCACTGGTCCCAGGATAAATATTGAAAAATGAATGGTACAAATATGCAGATGATGTTGTCACGCATAAAAAGAATACTAAGCAATATACCGCACAACAATGATTATAATATACCATTATATAACCTCAAACCAAGGTGAGTAAAATATGATATAACTCAGAGAGTTGATGACCCAAATATATACCTATGATGTATAAGGTACCAGAAGACACATGGTCTGGGCGTCCCCAGACAGACCAAAATGGGGCCCCCTATCAATCAAAAGGCATAACAACACCAGTAAGGCATAATGCATATGCAGCGCCCCAGAGTCCTGGTCGTTGCAGTACTGTGGCTCCGCCACTAAGGTGAGCCATGGTGCGTTCGATGGCACTGAAGGAGTTCCTCCAATCAGGTATCACAGACACCAATATGTTTCACAGCTGGGCCTCCGGGGGGAGCTAAGGGTGCTATTCATTAGGCCACTCCCCACCATAGTGGGTAAACTGGGGGTCAGGCAGGAAGTTAGAAGAGAACGCTGACTGGATTGAACGAAGCAACACCTAGTGAGAGAGGGTGTTGTGGAGGAAGAGACAGTAGGGTCTCTGCCAGGGGTGGGATCCTGGCAGAGGCTTGGCATTGAAGGAACGCAACGGGACCGTGCCTGCTCAGAATAGCAGCGGTGCCCTAAGAAAGGATTAGAAGCGAGATAGATTGTGCTGAGTGAGAAACGAAATCAAGCAGAAGGAGAATACCAGCAGGGGTTTTGTTGAAAGAGGCAGCACCTTGCTGAGGCGCATTACCGGTGGCCGGAACGCCGAGGGAGTGGAATAATATACAGCTTTAAGCCATACTCCAAACAGCGGCAGGACAGTCAGTCTCAGGCGGGCTGTCTACCACATATCACCTATGAAGTCTTGGGGGGCAATTGCGGGAGAGGGGCGTCTCTAGGGTCCCGGAAGAACTCCAGGCCTACCTGACAAACGGGTGCCGTTCTTACTGTAACATCAGGAAGGGACGGAAGATTAGCAGAAGATCAGTTAATCGAGTTGTGAGGGAACTTAAGAAACAGACACAACAGTTGTGGGGTACTTTCCGTAAGCACAGCAGGGAAGGACTACAACACAAAGCGCTAAGAAGGAAGGCACTGATTTCCACCTGTGAGGAGAACTCTGGAGGTGCCATTGGACCGGCCGGACTTGCGCAGCCTGGTGGACCGGATTCCGGACTGAGGACCGAGAGATCTCCAGTAAAGAGGTAAAGAGACTGCAACCTGGTGTCCTCGTTATTTACCGCGACCTGCACCCCACAACTGCACCGCTACACCACCGTTAACAGCACCTATTTGCAACGGACGTCCCCCACTGACAGACAGGGCCACGGACCGGGTCTAGCCACCGTGACAACCCCAGGACTGAGATCCCAGAGGCCCGGCTCCGGGTACCCCTCGGCCCTGCGGCGGTGTGGGGGCGCTCCGCAAACTTGGCGTCACGAACAGGATCTACTTAAGCCTGAAGAATCAGGTCATGTGTGCCTAGAGACTGTGATTTGTTGTGCATGAACTGTAGCTTTATTGAGAGACTGTGTGCTACCATTGACCAATAGAAGTTCCCGCCAAAAGCCGCCGCCATTGCTACTTTGGAGAAGAAGGAGGGCGTGCTATGGGAGGAGACTACCAGAATGGCGCGAGAAATGGATACCGCCCTCTGCGCTTCGGGCTGCAAGGAGATGACCTGCCCCAAAGCAGAAGACAACCTCCTGATTTGCAACGGCGGGAAGCAGGAGATGGAGAAGCCCGACCTCGGAGAAATGGCGGAGTCAGGTGCATGCACTGCCACCGACTATCAGGCAGCGATGATGAACAGCAAGTGCCTGAGCGAGGAAGATGCGACTCCGGCTTGCCCCTCTTCACCGGAGACGGACTTATGTCCCCTGCAGCCGGAGGGCCTGAAACTCCTGGAGCAGATAGCAGAGCTGAGTCCACCAACCCTGACCTTGGAGTCCGTGGAGGAGGAACCACAGCGAGCGGAGCAGCGTTCGGGGGCCGCATCGGAAGAGCCGCGGTCCGAGCAGCAGCCGACTCCAGTGTTCTTGTCAGCGGACCGGATCGACATCGGTGGAACCACATCAGGCGTAGGTACGGAAGACGCCCCTGCTCCCCCTCCCGAGTCCGCGTCCACGACCCACCTCCATCTCAGTAAAGGTCGACCCTTCTCGGCAGGGTTAATGGTGTTATCCCCTGGTGACCTGGGGAGGATGGTGCCACCGCTGTCGACTAGAGTGGGAGAGCCCGTGGATGTGAGTCTAGATGGAGTAGTTCTTCGGTGGGACAGCCCCTGGGTTGGGACAGATGGATCCCAGGAGAACGGGTCCACTCTTGCGGTGCTTACGTGGGAACAATATAGACAGTGCTTGATTCTACAGTGGAAAGGCCGGAAAGAGGCCGAGCCGATGGGTCCATCGAAAATACAACAATCCCCTCCGGCATGGGATGACAGAGACGTGGTAAGGCGGGGCACTGTGTTGGCCTACCATGCCAGAAGGGGGTGGGGCCTCATACACGAGCCAGGATTGGATACTGACGTTTTTGTTGCGCACTGTAACGTGAGGGCTCCCTGCTGTGGCCGAAGTGGAGAACCATTGCAAAAGGGGGATCAGGTGACCTACAGCCGCCACCAGAACCCGCTCGGGTGGTATGCACGGAATGTTCGGTGGTGTATGTTTGGAGCCGCGACCCTTACCACCTCGGACCTGGTCCCAGGAGCACCTGACCTAGTCACCATCGCGACAGTGCGCCTGGTAGCGGCCACCGAGTTGGCCAGTCGAGTTCATCTGCACGTTCGAACCGCGGACACTGGCACCACAGTGGCCGGGGGGCAGGAGCCCAAGCCACCTGAGCAAGAGTAAACCTCGGAAACCTGAAAATGTAAATAGTTACTGGTTGTTCTTTTGTTCCTGTTGCTGCTAAACCCGTTCAGGGTAAACTTTAAAAAGGTGACCCCTTTGTTGACCCGGGGTCACTATTGTTGTTTTCGTGAAGTTTTGCACAAAGTTACACGAACTGCAGTAATCATGGACTGTGCATGATTCAAACTTTCTTGTAAATAGTTTGCACCTTCTTAAAGGTGCTTCCTACTGGTTTTAGTTAAAGACACTTTGCGAAGATACCATTCCGGAGCCTTTGCATGGACTGGTAGGCTGAGAAGAAGAGCTACCTCAGAAAGACTTGATCTCCTCTTAAAGGGGAGGTGAGAATTGAACCTGAAAGTGATACTGTTTTGGAACAGTAATGTCATGATGATGCTTTGCAAGAAATGTAACCGTTTTACATGAAAAGTTATATGTGTTTAATATGTTTGAAATGTGAAGCTTGAATAATGTTCTTCAAAAGGAAAGATGCAGAAAGCCTGTTGAGGTAGACTAGAGTTCTGCATGGATAGAAACGTAAGAAAGTAATAATGAAGGTGAGGATAGAAGGTAAACCCTGCGTCCCCATAGAAAGTTAGTTCGTTACTAAGGACAGAAAGTAGACCCGTAGGGGTTAGTGAGTGAGTCCTTATAGGAGCCAGGCAGAGTGGGCTCCATGTTCTCAAACTGAAAGGAATGTTATGTCTATACTATGTATAGTAGAGAAAGGCAGTAGGCCCTGGCTGAACGGGGCGGTCCTGTAAAAGAAAGGAGAGGCAGTAGGTCTGGTGCCATAGGGACAGGCGGTCCTGCAGGTTCAAAGTAGGAGAATGTGAAGTTACCTTGCCCTGTAATGTGATTATAGGAAGGCCTTTGATAAACTAAGAGTGTATGTTTCTTAAAGGCAATGTTAATTTATTGTTCCAGCATTTGCACTTAGTAGAATACCCGATTGGGTAATGAGAGTAAATTGTAGCCTGTTGCTATGATATTTGATTATGTTTTGTAACGTTAAAGTGTCCTCACCTCCCATAAAGGGAAGCCTGTTCAAGTATGCTTATTGTTTTGCACTCAACAAATTTGTATGTCTTTTTGCTAATCTGTATTGTTGTTTTCTTCCCAGTCCCGGAGTACTGTGTTTAACCAGGGGGGAGTGCAGCGCCCCAGAGTCCTGGTCGTTGCAGTACTGTGGCTCCGCCACTAAGGGGAGCCATGGTGCGTTCGATGGCACTGAAGGAGTTCCTCCAATCAGGTATCACAGACACCAATATGTTTCACAGCTGGGCCTCCGGGGGGAGCTAAGGGTGCTATTCATTAGGCCACTCCCCACCATAGTGGGTAAACTGGGGGTCAGGCAGGAAGTTAGAAGAGAACGCTGACTGGATTGAACGAAGCAACACCTAGTGAGAGAGGGTGTTGTGGAGGAAGAGACAGTAGGGTCTCTGCCAGGGGTGGGATCCTGGCAGAGGCTTGGCATTGAAGGAACGCAACGGGACCGTGCCTGCTCAGAATAGCGGCGGTGCCCTAAGAAAGGATTAGAAGCGAGATAGATTGTGCTGAGTGAGAAACGAAATCAAGCAGAAGGAGAATACCAGCAGGGGTTTTGTTGAAAGAGGCAGCACCTTGCTGAGGCGCATTACCGGTGGCCGGAACGCCGAGGGAGTGGAATAATATACAGCTTTAAGCCATACTCCAAACAGCGGCAGGACAGTCAGTCTCAGGCGGGCTGTCTACCACATATCACCTATGAAGTCTTGGGGGGCAATTGCGGGAGAGGGGTGTCTCTAGGGTCCCGGAAGAACTCCAGGCCTACCTGACAAACGGGTGCCGTTCTTACTGTAACATCAGGAAGGGACGGAAGATTAGCAGAAGATCAGTTAATCGAGTTGTGAGGGAACTTAAGAAACAGACACAACAGTTGTGGGGTACTTTCCGTAAGCACAGCAGGGAAGGACTACAACACAAAGCGCTAAGAAGGAAGGCACTGATTTCCACCTGTGAGGAGAACTCTGGAGGTGCCATTGGACCGGCCGGACTTGCGCAGCCTGGTGGACCGGATTCCGGACTGAGGACCGAGAGATCTCCAGTAAAGAGGTAAAGAGACTGCAACCTGGTGTCCTCGTTATTTACCGCGACCTGCACCCCACAACTGCACCGCTACACCACCGTTAACAGCACCTATTTGCAACGGACGTCCCCCACTGACAGACAGGGCCACGGACCGGGTCTAGCCACCGTGACAACCCCAGGACTGAGATCCCAGAGGCCCGGCTCCGGGTACCCCTCGGCCCTGCGGCGGTGTGGGGGCGCTCCGCACATACATGAAAAAAGGTGTAAAGGAAACCTAGTAGGAGAATCCTAAGACCCTAATCATGAAGTAGTACTCATATCAATAGGATCATATGCCATGGTGAAAGGAGCACAGGGGTAAAGAATAAAAATAATAAATATAAATATAAGTCACCCAGCCAAGTAGTCCGGTCAATAACGTGGTCCGTCAACTGTCAGGATAAGGGGGATGAGGAAGGGTGATCCCGGGATCCAGGAGGTGTGGGTGGGAGCCCCACGCGTATCGCTGCCGACCGCAGCTTCGTCAGGGGAAGTAGTGAGGAGTAAATGGGGAGAGCTTAAGTAGCGGTCAGAAGTAGTGTTGATTACTCACAGGTGCATGAGGGATATCCAGGCAGTTATCATGATGAAGGTGGGAGAGACGGAACCATATGCTGGCGCAAGACGGTAATGACGACAAATAAATGAAGGTGAAAGTGCACACATGCGCACACCACTTGTTGCTGGCCAGCAAAAGAGCGCAGGCGCACTAAACATCGCTCAAAGTAGGGCTGGTGTAATGCACAGAGAGCCGGTGAGCCAGGAGACAGAGCGCAGGCGCACAATCAGCTTGTGGTACCGGGTCAGGACCAACAGAGTGTGCACAGCGGCGCATTATCGCCAAGTTTAATGCCAATGAAAAGGTGGCAGATGTCACTGACTAAAAAGAGGCACATATCAGCGCACAAGTACTCATATATATCAGAAATGATTATGAGGCTGGCACAAAAAAGTGTATATAAAGATATGTATTATCAGGCGAGACCAACAAAATATAGAAGCCTCCTAACATGGGATGTGCAGACTGCCATAGTCAATGAGCCGCAACAAAACCCGTGGAGGGTATAATGTCCAAAGCAAAAGGGGACCAAATTTACTACGCGCGGACACAGTTTGTTGTGAAGAAATCCAACGATATCCTAAAGTTCCTCTTTATCCACATTGACGTCAGGGTACAGATGTGTCCAGTCAGAAGGATCATCCCAGGAAGCTAGTAAAGAGTAATTCCTCATTAAGTCCGGTGGGGGAAAGGCTTCGCAAATTGAAGATCCACCGGGACTCGATTTGAAGCAGAAGTTTCTTGAGGTTGCCTCCTCTGATATTGGTAAAGACCCTCTGTAAGCCAAAAAATGAAATATGAGACGAGGAGCCACCGTGCACCATTAAAAAGTGCGATGCAACCGGGGATACCACCCTGCCCTTTCTGGTATCAGATGCTGCCAAATGAATTGTCGACAGATGCTTTTGTGCCCTCTTTCTGAATTCTTGAGAGGTTTGGCCTACATACACCTTATTGCATGGGCACACAATGGCATAGATTATATTAGCCGTTTTGCAGTTGATGTATGAGGTTAGTCGGTGTGATTTTGAATCCAAGGGATTAATAAATTGATCCCTTGTAGCAGGAACATATTGGCAGACACTGCAGCCCCCACAGGGCAATGATCCCCTCAGACGTATGCCACGATTCAGACTAATAGTGGGGCGGGAAAAGTGACTCCTTGTCAGAATATCACCAAGATTTGGGGCCCTTTTAGCTGTCAGGGCAGGGAGCAACTAAGGTGGAGGTCTGTGTGTCAGCAGTGAGAATGTCCCAATGAGATGTTAAAACCCCTCTTATCCGATCCCACTGATCATTGAAGTCCGTGATAAAACGGACCCCAGTGTCCTGATGACGGGCCTTAGGGGAAATCAGTATGTCCTGATTGGCTTCCCTGGCCCTTTTAAAGGCATGGGAAATGGTTTTTTTCGGGTAACCCCTTTGCCTAAATCTGGACGTAAGGGCCCTAGATTGTGTACAGAAGTCTTCGTCCAAAGTACAATTTCGGCGAACCCTCAAAAATTGGCCAACGGGGATGCCCCTCCTGGTATGCAAAGGATGGAAGCTATCATACCTGAGTAGGCTGTTCATCGCAGTGGGTTTGCGGTGTAAATCCGTAATCAAATGCCCATTGTTGATGAGGACCTTCAAATCCCAAAAGGTTACAGTCGCGTGTGAGAGAATGCGTTAAGACGATGTTCAGATCATTATTGTTCAATTCTTTAAGGAAATCCAAGCACTCCCCCTCTGTACCTGTCCACAGGAAAAAAACACAAGGGTCCTAAGAAAAAAGGACACAAGCCTCCAAGGGGCCCAAATCCCCATTTCGCCGGCCGTACAGACCTCGACGTCATTGAACGCTTCCCCAGTACCCCCTGAAGACAATTCTCCTGCAACTTCGGTTGATCATCTAGAGGTAATTAATCTTTCTAACTATCCATTGTCTGCCTCTGAGATTTCTGTACTACAAAAGGGACTTATGTTTTCACCCACTAAGGCCCTTGATAAATTTGTTTTGGTTAAAGATTTATTTTTGTTTTGCCGCAAATTAGTTTTACAGGTTATCCATCACAAACCAGACATGGCGAAGAACTTGGATAACATTGAACAACAGGCGCACCAGGACCTTCTGGACCTTCTGCATCAAAATGAGGATGGACCAGGTAGGAGGATTTTTCCATATAAAAACAAATCTGTTTTTTCCCCCTCTTTTTCCCTGGTACCTGCCGTGAAAATCTTTTTTGAACTTGCCAAAAGGGACATCCTACTCTTGTCACCCTCCCTAGGGGTTCCTAACAACCTTACCCCTAGTGAAAGGAAAGCACTCATTTCTTTGAAAAATATCAAGGACTTTATCATCAAGGAGGCGGACAAGGGTGGCAACATTGTCCTTTGGCCTGTTCACCTTTATACGGCAGAAGTTTCCAGGCAACTCAATAATGACAGATTTTACACCAGGCTCCCCTCCGACCCTACGGAGATCTTTTCGGCCAAGTACCATTCATTGGTCAGCCGGGCCCTTGACTATGGCATTATCAATAAAAGCACACAACAATATCTGCAGGTAGAATTTCCGGTGATTCCGACCTTTTATCTGCTCCCTAAGGTGCACAAATGTCTAACGGCACCCCCTGGACGCCCTATAGGGTCCAGTATAGGGAGTCTTTGTGAGAAGGCCAACGTGTATGTTGATTTTTTTCTGCAACCGTTGGCCACTTCTCTACCATCCTATACTAGGGACTCGGCTCATTTCATCAGCATGTGCCGGGATATAGTGTGCCTGGACCAAACACTCTTGGTGACTTGCGATGTGGAATCGCTCTATTCAAACATCAATCACCTTGATGGATTGCATGCGGTTGGACATTTCCTTAGCAGATTGGATACCTCAGACCGGTTTCATGATTCTTTTGTTATTGATCTATTGCATTTTATTTTACATCACAATTATTTTTTGTTTGATCGTACGTTTTTCCGGCAAGTATCAGGTGTGGCCATGGGGGCGCGTTGCGCTCCGGCATTTGCAAACCTCTTCCTAGGATGGTGGGAGGAAACTACTGTCTACCGTTCTGAGGCCTTCAAAACACATGTCAGGCACTGGCGTTGCTTTATTGACGATGTTTTTTTCCTGTGGACAGGTACAGAGGGGGAGTGCTTGGATTTCCTTAAAGAATTGAACAATAATGGTCTGAACATCGTCTTAACGCATTCTCTCTCACACGTGACTGTAACCTTTTGGGATTTGAAGGTCCTCATCAACAATGGGCATTTGATTACGGATTTACACCGCAAACCCACTGCGATGAACAGCCTACTCAGGTATGATAGCTTCCATCCTTTGCATACCAGGAGGGGCATCCCCGTTGGCCAATTTTTGAGGGTTCGCCGAAATTGTACTTTGGACGAAGACTTCTGTACACAATCTAGGGCCCTTACGTCCAGATTTAGGCAAAGGGGTTACCCGAAAAAACCATTTCCCATGCCTTTAAAAGGGCCAGGGAAGCCAATCAGGACATACTGATTTCCCCTAAGGCCCGTCATCAGGACACTGGGGTCCGTTTTATCACGGACTTCAATGATCAGTGGGATCGGATAAGAGGGGTTTTAACATCTCATTGGGACATTCTCACTGCTGACACACAGACCTCCACCTTAGTTGCTCCCCGCCCTGCCCTGGCAGCTAAAAGGGCCCCAAATCTTGGTGATATTCTGACAAGGAGTCACTTTTCCCGCCCCACTATTAGTCTGAATCGTGGCATACGTCTGAGGGGATCATTCCCCTGTGGGGGCTGCAGTGTCTGCCAATATGTTCCTGCTACAAGGGATCAATTTATTAATCCCTTGGATTCAAAATCACACCGACTAACCTCATACATCAACTGCAAAACGGCTAATATAATCTATGCCATTGTGTGCCCATGCAATAAGGTGTATGTAGGCCAAACCTCTCAAGAATTCAGAAAGAGGGCACAAAAGCATCTGTCGACAATTCATTTGGCAGCATCTGATACCAGAAAGGGCAGGGTGGTATCCCCGGTTGCATCGCACTTTTTAATGGTGCACGGTGGCTCCTCGTCTCATATTTCATTTTTTGGCTTACAGAGGGTCTTTACCAATATCAGAGGAGGCAACCCCAAGAAACTTCTGCTTCAAATCGAGTCCCGGTGGATCTTCAATTTGCGAAGCCTTTCCCCCACCGGACTTAATGAGGAATTACTCTTTACTAGCTTCCTGGGATGATCCTTCTGACTGGACACATCTGTACCCTGACGTCAATGTGGATAAAGAGGAACTTTAGGATATCGTCGGATTTCTTCACATCAAACTCTGTCCGCGCGTAGTAAATTTGGTCCCCTTTTGCTTTGGACATTATACCCTCCACGGGTTTTGTTGCGGCTCATTGACTATGGCAGTCTGCACATCCCATGTTAGGAGGCTTCTATATTTTGTTGGTCTCGCCTGATAATACATATCTTTATATACACTCTTTTGTGCCAGCCTCATAATCATTTCTGATATATATGAGTACTTGTGCGCTGATATGTGCCTCTTTTTAGTCAGTGACATCTGCCACCTTTTCATTGGCATTTGCAGTTTTCTATTTTGCATGTCACTATAGCATGTATATGCGTATTTGTAGATCGAACATTATATATCTATCAGTGTTATGTTGTGGCTTGCACCCTGTTTAGGCATTATTGTTCATCTACCATTTTAGGTCCGGATAGGCTGCATTTACCCACCACTTAAACTTGGCGATAATGCGCCGCTGTGCACACTCTGTTGGTCCTGACCCGGTACCACAAGCTGATTGTGCGCCTGCGCTCTGTCTCCTGGCTCACCGGCTCTCTGTGCATTACACCAGCCCTACTTTGAGCGATGTTTAGTGCGCCTGCGCTCTTTTGCTGGCCAGCAACAAGTGGTGTGCGCATGTGCGCACTTTCACTTTCATTTCTTTGTCGTCATTACCGTCTGGCGCCAGCATATGGTTCCGTCTCTCCCACCTTCATCATGATAACTGCCTGGATATCCCTCATGCACCTGTGAGTAATCAACACTACTTCTGACCGCTACTTAAGCTCTCCCCATTTACTCCTCACTACTTCCCCTGACGAAGCTGCGGTCGGCAGCGATACGCGTGGGGCTCCCACCCACACCTCCTGGATCCCGGGATCACCCTTCCTCATCCCCCTTATCCTGACAGTTGACGGACCACGTTATTGACCGGACTACTTGGCTGGGTGACTTATATTTATATTTATTATTTTTATTCTTTACCCCTGTGCTCCTTTCACCATGGCATATGATCCTATTGATATGAGTACTACCTCATGATTAGGGTCTTAGGATTCTCCTACTAGGTTTCCTTTACACCTTTTTTCATGTATGCATTATGCCTTACTGGTGTTGTTATGCCTTTTGATTGATAGGGGGCCCCATTTTGGTCTGTCTGGGGACGCCCAGACCATGTGTCTTCTGGTACCTTATACATCATAGGTATATATTTGGGTCATCAACTCTCTGAGTTATATCATATTTTACTCACCTTGGTTTGAGGTTATATAATGGTATATTATAATCATTGTTGTGCGGTATATTGCTTAGTATTCTTTTTATGCGTGACAACATAATCTGCATATTTGTACCATTCATTTTTCAATATTTATCCTGGGACCAGTGGTGTGGTTATTAGATTTTAATATGTTTTTATTGTGGTGTATTGTTTTCTGTATTCAATAAACTTTTGTAATTTTTTGACTATTTAGTCTATACCCTCCTGGGTGTGCATTCTTTTTACGTGGCCCTCTTTTCTTCTTTTTTGGTCTAGACGGTGTCTAGACAGTGACAAACAACAGAGATAATAAATATAGGTTGATGCATTGTTTGCCAGTTTTCCTCCAGCATTGAAGACAGACCAGACAAGCTCTCTTCAAGAGATGTAAGGGCCCCGTCTCACTAAGCGATTTACCAACGATCACGACCAGCGATACGACCTGGCCGTGATCGTTGGTAAGTCGCTGTGTGGTCGCTGGGGAGCTGTCACACAGACAGCTCTCTCCAGCGACCAACGATCAGGGGAACGACTTCGGCATCGTTGAAACTGTCTTCAACGATGCCGAAGTCCCCCTGCAGCACCCGGGTAACCAGGGTAAACATCGGGTTACTAAGCGCAGGGCCGCGCTTAGTAACCCGATGTTTACCCTGGTTACCAAAAAAAACAAACAGTACATACTCGCCTTCTGATGTCCGTCAGGTCCCTTGCCATCTGCTTCCTGCTCTGACTGAGCCGCCGTACAGTGAGAGCAGAGCGCAGCGGTGACGTCACTGCTGTGCTCTCACTTCTCACTGTACGGCCGGCAGTCAGTGAGAGCAGGAAGCAGACGGCAAGGGACCTGACGGACATCAGAAGGCGAGTATGTACTGTTTGTTTTTTTTTACATTTACGCTGGTAACCAGGGTAAACATCGGGTTACTAAGCGCGGCCCTGCGCTTAGTAACCCGATGTTTACCCTGGTTACCAGTGAAGACATCGCTGGATCGGTGTCACACACACCGATTCAGCGATGTCAGCGGGGCCTCAACGACCAAAAAAAGGTCCAGGCCATTCCGACACGACCAGCGATCTCGCAGCAGGGGCCTGATCGCTGGTACGTGTCACACATAGCGAGATCGCTATGGAGGTCGCTGTTGCGTCACAAAACTTGTGACTCAGCAGCGATCTCGCTAGCGATCTCGCTATGTGAGACGGGGCCTTAAGTATAGCATGGAAGCTGCGCATTTTTTGTGTTATTTTCAAAAAATGTTCTTTGCAATTGGTGGATCTTGTACTGTACTTTATTCCGGCTATACTGTTGTTGTTTAATGGAAATTGGTGTTTTTTTATTCTTGTTGCGATGTATTTCTGCCGTTATATGATGGCGTTTCATTGTCTCCGGCCTTGTTGGTTTTATTGTAAAGTATGGTGGTCTATCCAGGATTTACTTTTTTTTTCCCTTTTTAGTTTGTGTGTTTTATTTTGGGTTTTTTCTATGAGTTGTGCTTAATATTTTCAAGAGATGTAATTATAGAATGGATTCTGTGCATTTTATTTGTGTTTTATTCTTTGAAAATTTTTATTGCAAGTTGTGGATGTTGTACTGTACTGTATTCCGGCTATCCTGTTGTTGGTTAATGCAAATTGGTGTTTTTTTATTCTAGTTGTGATGTATTTCTGCCGTTATATGATGGCGTTTCATTGTCTCCGGCCTTGTTGGTTTTATTGTAAAGTATGGTGGTCTATCCAGGATTTACTTTTCTTTTCCCTTTTTTTTGTTGGGTGTTTTATTTTGGATTTGTCAATGATTTTATGGTGCTTAATATTTTTTGGGGGTTATGTTTTGCATGCGGTTGTTCCACTGTTTTTTTTTTTTTTTTTAATAGAAATGTATTTTTTCTTATCAGGTTCTGATGTATTTCTGGGGTTCTTTGTTTACGTTATCTTGGTTTTCTATTTTTTTAAAGACAATTGTAAAATATGGTGTTTTATAATGTATTGCCTTGCCTTGTGCCTTTTTGGTTTAAAATATATATTTGTTTTTTTTTAAAGATTTGTACATGGGGGCTGTATGTTTTTTTTTTTCTTATCTGGGACTGTTGTGTTCTGTTTTTGCTATAGTCTGCCATTGTGTCGTCTCTGCCATTGTTTTTTTTTTTCAGTGTATGGCGGTGTTGTTTGCTCAGCGCGTGTTCAGTTGGCATTGTACTATGAGTGCACTGTTCGTTGTGGTCGTAATGTTTATGTATGGTTTTCCAAAGATTTTCTGCTATGTGGTAAATGTAAAACATTTTTGAATTTTTCCTTGCAGAATTTATCTTGACCATGGCCAGTGACTCAAACCACACAACACCAACACCGCAGGGGAGTTCGGTGAGTACATGATCTACTGTTGTTCAAGTTTAACTATTCGTTGTATTTGTACACGTCTCAGTACATTTTTTGTAAACTAATTTCACAGGCTTCTTCAAATGAGGAGGAAGAGAACCAGCAGGAGCAGCGATCTCGGGGCCAAGCTGTGGTGGCAAGCCGGCGAGTAAGTATTTTTCAAAATATAGGAATGTTTTCAATGGTTAAACATTTTTTTTTTTTTTTTGGGTGGTGTGGGGAGGTGGGGGAATATTTGTATTTAGCTTGCAAACATTAATGTTTTACAATTATTGTAGGTTCCACGACGGGACCCACAGGAGTCAATAGACATCGATATGATGGTCGCCTGTATCCAGGAGCGAGGCCCGTTGTGGGACAGCCGTGACCCTCGGCACGCAGACCAGGTTGTTTTGAGGCGCCTGTGGAATCAGGTGGCAAGATCGCTGTGGGATGGCTTTGACAGCGCTTCGCCCACGGACAAAGGAAACTTTGGTAAGTATTGCTGAAACGCCGCTATGACCCTACAGGCCAGGATACACAACCGTGTGCGATGTGATCAACTCATGCAAGTTTGTTGCATCACACACGGTTTTTTTATCCTTTGAAAAGGTACAATCTCTAAATTTTATGTTGCCTTTTTCACAGTCACAAAATTGAAGACAAGATGGCGTTCCATGAAGGACCGTTTCAATAAATTCCTGCGGAAGGAGGAGGAACAGGCTCGAAGTGGTGCTGCTGCGTCAACGACTACATACAAGTTCTCACGACTCTTACAGTTCATGAGACCAATCCTTGGCTGCCGAGCGTAAGTATTTAACTATTCTGACACATCGGGTATAACACATGTTCACGTAGTATATTGCCCTGCCACTTAGTATATTGCCCAGTGACGTAGTCTACATCCCAGAGATATATAGCATATTGCCCAGCCACGTACAATATTTCACAGTGTCGTAGTCTATTCACCGTGACGTCATGGCAGATCCGACGATAAGCGTAAACCATGACGCCCGTCACAAACGTCTACGGAGGGTGAATGTACCCTTTATTTTTAAAATCCAAATTTTACCATTTTTTAATAGTGATGCTGTTTAGGCAGCGTCAATATTAAAACGTTGGTAACATCTAGGTTTAATGCTGGCAACGGATTTCACCCACGGCAAGGGGAGTATGCGGGCGACAGGCATTCACTGCGTGGAGTAAGGAGCGGCCGATCAGGACTGTGCCCATTGCTGATTGGTCGGGTCACCCATGACAGCCAGCTGGACAGAACAATCAGCGAATAACGGTTACTGAAGGACAGACAGACTGACAGACAGACCTGACACTTAACAATAGTGTTGTGTGATGCAATGTTAACTTTTTATTACACAGGAGGTGGCGAATGAAAATTTTTTGATTTTGTATACTAATGTTTTGCTTATGTTTCCACAGCACACACAGCAGCACCCTTGAGCCTGTTGCCTCATCTGGAGCGGTCCTTCATGAATCGCCATCTGACCCGTCACAGCCATCCCACAGCGAGAGCAGGCTTGCACCACTTTCTGGAGAACCGGCAGCCGGTCCATCAGGTGTTCCCCTGGCCGAGGCCACTGGCGCTCCTTCCTTCGGGTATTCCCGACAGCGTCAGCGGGCCTCGGACAGGCCGCTAATGCCCGAATTTTTGCATTTGAGCATGGTCTTCCAGAATTGCTTCAAGGCGCTGGGCGATAGAATGGACACAGCTCTGTCCAATATCGACCGGCGCCTTGACAATATGGAATCCGAGCTCTCGAGGCCGGCAAAACATTTTTTTAGTGCCATTGCGAAGGGCATGGTGGAACATCTTACGCCGGAACTCCAGATTTCGGTGATGCAGGCCTGCAACAATGCCTACGTGACTGCTCTGCAGCAGGCTCGGGTCATGCAGTCAGCGACTACAATGCCCGTAGTACCATCGCTGGCTAGCCTGACTCCGACTCCTGCTGCAGAGCAGCCACACAGAGCTCCGCGTGCTGAGGGCCACCGCCACCGACACCAGAGAACCGAGCCACCGAGGCCTGCTCCTGCCAGGCCCTCAAGTTCACACAGAAGACGGCCTGCGGAGGAAGACCAAGAGGGACCAAGGAGAAAAAGGAGGACACGTACAGCTACGGCGGCTATGGCAGCTCCTACTAACACACCGAGCTCTCGTCCGGGTTCCAGCCGGAGCTTGAGTAGCCATAGCCTGTCCACCGGAAATAGGACACTGGTTGTGCCTCCTCCCCCCCCTTCATGAGTTCGGAATGTCACCACCGAGGGCCACACCACCGACGGCCACACCGGCCAGGGCCACACCACCGACGGCCACACCACCGACGGCCACAGGGTGGTCGGAGATACCATCAAGTATACTTGACTATGCTTCTACCTCCTCCTACTCCACCCCCTCCCCTACATACTCACAAACCGGTGGATACGAATCTCCCCTAGTTGCGGAAGTTGATACCCCTTAATCTTTCCCCCTTTCTTCTTTTGTTCCCACAATAAAAAATTTTATGTTTCAAACAAAATGTATTTTTATTGTTGTTGCCGGCAACTCGCGCCGTGTACACATGTTAGGTTTTTCACACCTCATAATTGCAATATCAGACACTATTTTACAATTTTTTGTTATTTTTTTTTCGCTTTTTGGGTGTCTCTCATTGTACTAGGAGATGTGAAACACAAACATAGAAAATATTACAATTTGTAGGCTGCCGTCACACTCACAGTATTTGGTTAGTATTTTACTTCTGTATTTTTTAACCAAAACCAGATTTTGAACAAATAGAGGAAAAGTATAATAGAAACATATGCAACACTTATGTATTTATCATCCACTCACGGTTTTGGCTACAATTACAGATGTTAATTACTGTAAAAATACTGTAAGTGTGACGGCAGCCTAAACATACTTGAAGGTAATGGGTCAGGTGAGGTGTTTTAGCAATTGCCACGTGGTCAAGTGTCGCCACTATTTGACTCAGGATGTTTTCCAGCATCCATAGTTCAAGAGTGTTAACTAACCTAGAGTTGAGCAAACATGATCGGCTCCCTCCTTGCCAAAAAAACACTTGCAGACTAGTAGAATATGGAAGCCAGCTTCCTACAGTGTGGATTTGTTTCACCCTCCGCAGCCGCATGTTCCGAGGCTGTGTGACAGCAAGAACACATGCACAACCCAAGCATTTTTGTTGGCCTTCCCATGCATGTGTAGTGCCTGTCACAAGCAGTTGCGGGGGCGGAAAAATGCTTCAACCAGCGCGCTACATAAGCCGCGTTCAATATGCAAATAGTATGCAAGCTTTATAGCTTGACAAGGATGGAGGCGATCATGTTCGCTCAACTATGCAACACACGGATGTGAACATAAGGGGTGGTTAGGCACAGTGTGTTTGGGATACGGTAATCACCGGAGTAACTTTTTTTAGTGTTAACACATTTGGAATAAAAATGGACATTGTAATATTTTACAAAAAATTTTATTGACAAAATTTTGTGGTACAAAAAGTGGAACCGTTTTTATAAAGGAAATACAAGGTAATTTTTGGGTAAAAAACAACACAGTAGATATTCCAGGTACCATACAAATGTAGAAGAACAGGACATTAGGCACCCAACTGGTTAAATTGTATAGACACAATTGTGTTAAAGTAGTAAAATGACAGTTTTATTTGACTTTAATCACAATAAATGTATGGTAAAATAGACAGATAAAGTTGAACTGAAACATAAACAGTACACCATTTGATCTTGCCATGACACACGGCCAACATCAGAAACAAAATAGGAAGCAAATCGGTCCCTCATCTGCCCAATTTCAACACTTGTCCTCAGAGGATGATCATGGTAGTCTGGCAAAGGGTTAGGTATGGGTTCATCTAGTTCCACGTTGACTCTCTCTTTAGCAATAACATAATTGTGTAGAACCACACAAGCCTTCACCACCTCATCCACTGTCTCAATTTTCAAATTGATGGCGGATGATAAAATACGACATTTGGACACCAGGATCCCAAAGGCACACTCCACTGTTCTTCTGGCCCTGGACAGTCTGTAATTAAATACACTTTTGGTGTGGTCCAAGCCCCGACTGGAGTAGGGTTTCACTAGGTTGGCACACATTTGGAATGCCTCATCCCCAACCACAACAAATGGCATCGCCGGGCCTTCGGTGTTGGGAAGAGGTCGTGGCTGGGGGAAATTAAAATTGTTACCATATAACCTTTGGCCCATATCAGACTCTTTAAATGTCCGCGAGTCATTTGTCCGGCCAAAAGCTCCAATGTCCACGGCTAGAAACCTGCAGTCCGCACCTGCAATTGCCATAAGCACGGTAGAAAAGTATTTTTTATAATTAAAAAAGAGAGATCCACTTCTTGCAGGCTTTGTAATCTGAATGTGCTTCCCATCCACTGCTCCAATACAGTTAGGGAAAGAACACACTTGATCAAATTTTTGGGCGTTGGCCTCCCATATTTCACTTGTAGGGAGGGGTAAAAATTCTTCACGCAGATTGTCCCACAAAGCGCGGCATGTGTCCGCAATAATTCCAGACAGTGTTGAAACTCCAATCCGGAATTGGAAATGCAGGGATCTCAAGGTCTCTCTGGTAGCCAGGAAACTGCCAAGAAGATAGATAAAAAATTTTTAGTCAAGTACATTGTGATAAAAAGAATAAAAATAAAAGCCATAACCACCCAAACATTAAAAAAAAAAATAAAAATGCAAGAACAGATCAGTCGTTCAAATACAACTACATTACGTACCGTAGAGTCAAATATCCCTTTTCCATTGCTCATAATATGCAATAGCATAGGCATTAGCCAAGGCAAACTCCATATCCATGTAGATACTCGCCATAGGACGCGCCATCATGATGAACCACAGCCAGATCTGAGGAAATGTTCTCTGCCAGGGTATATATACACAGTACACCAACCCTCATCTAGCCATTGGTGGTCTTTATCTAGTGTCTAGACAGTAATTTTGGCTGTATTGTGTAAAGAATGACATCACTTTAGAAAAACGCATGCGTCGAAAAACGCAACTTTTTTAATAAAAAACGCTGCGTTTTTTCCGACGCATGCGTTGAACGCGTGCGTCCTTAAAACCTGCGTTGTACATGCGTTTTACTTGCGTCGTGCGTTGCGTCGACGACGCTGCAGCGAAAGACGCAAATGTGAACGTAGCCTAAGAAGTATTATCCTTTCAACAAACTTTGCATCAGTTAACTGTGAGTACATGAGGAATAACAGTATTACTGACCACTATATCAGTTGTACGACCTGGCAATAATTTTGTACAATTGTTTTTAGGAAAAGCAATTGTCATTTGTATTGTGAATGCAGAATTAAAAACCTGAGAATGTCAAAGAAGCGTCACATTAAATCAGCTGTATTTGAACATTTCACCATCACTCAAGATAGAAAACATTGTCTGTCAGTGTATGACAAATGATCCAGACGAAAACAAATGCTGTGAAGCCAAGATCAGTGCATATTCAGGCAAAGATAAAAATGCTCCTACCAGAGCTTCTAATCTAAAGAGACATTTACAGCGCTTTCATCCAGAAGTACTGAAAGCAGTGGACCAGTGCCCAGCTCTTCCAGCCAAACAAAGGAGCAGAGAACTTTGCAGCCATCAGTTGCAAGATATTTTGTCAGTGACAAAGTTACTGTGACAATGACAGTAGATGCATTTAAAAAACAGATCATAGAGCTTGTTGTAAAGGATAGTGTGCCCATTTCATTATTTTCACAACCAGCTTTTATGTGTCTGAATGGGGAAATGGCCCGCAAGCTTGGTGTTTCTCTGGAGAGAGTATTAGAAAATTAGTAATCGAAGAAGCTTTTAAACAAAAAGAAGAACTTAAAAAAACTCTCAAGGGACGCTTTCTGTTTCTTAAAAAGGATGCCTGCACACGTCACAGAGTGAACTATTTTGCCATCAATGTCCGATTTGTTTGTGACAAAAATGAAATAGTTACCAAGACATTGGCAGTAAAAGACACCAAAGCTCATCACACCAGTGAGTTTCTCCAGGTCTTGGTGGAAAAGGTTCTGCAAGACTATGAACTTAAAAATGAGCAAGTTCTTTCTGTCGTAACTGACAATGCTTCAAATATGATAAGTACTATTAAGCTAATGAATGAGAGTAATGATGGTGACCAGCAGCTAGAAGAACATTCTGGGTCCACAGACATAGAAATGTTTGAAATAGAGGAACACAGTATTGTAACTGAGGAGCAAACTGAAGTCGCTTCAGATGAACAGCAACATGATAGTTTAGATGATCTTGTTGAAACTGTGTCAATACGTTCTTTCATTCATCACATGCACTGTGTTGTGCATACGCTACAGCTAGCTATAAGACAGTCTGCAAGAAGGACATGTTGCTGCACTGATTGGCAAGGTGAGAAAATTGGCTACTGTTGCCAGAACCCCTAAAGTTGACTCAATTTTGAAAAGACGTGCTGGAAAAGGAGTAATTATTGATCAAGCCACACGATGGGGCAGTACTTACTTAATGATTCAGCGCTTGGTTGAACTGAAAACCTTTCTTGTAGACATGGCTAACCCTCAACTGACGCTAAATGAAAGTCAGTGGAATCAGGTGACTGAGCTGGAAAAATTGCTAGAGCACCCATTTACAGTGACTTAAAAATTACAAGCAGAGGACTTAACTCCAGGTATTTTCTTAAAGGAGTGGAAGAACCTGCTCAGTGGCCTCCCCTCTAACACTCTCGCACCCCTCCAATCTATTCTAAACTCTGCTGCCCGACTAATCCACCTGTCCCCCCGCTATTCCCCGGCCTCTCCCCTCTGTCAATCCCTTCACTGGCTCCCCATTGCCCAGAGACTCCACTAGAAAACCCTAACCATGACGTACAAAGCCATCGACAACCTGTCTCCTCCATACATCTGTGACCTCGTCTCCCGGTACTTACCTACGCGCAACCTCCGATCATCACAAGATCTCCTTCTCTACTCCCCTCTTATCTCCTCTTCCCACAATCGTATACAAGATTTCTCTTGCGTATCACCCCTACTCTGAAACCCTCTACCACAACACATCAGACTCTCGCCTACCATCGAAACCTTCAAAAAGAGCCTGAAGACCCACCTCTTCCGACAAGCCTACAACCTGCAGTAACCACCGATCAACCAAACCGCTGCATGACCAGCTCTATCCTCACCTACTGTATTCTCACCCATCCCTTGTAGATTGCGAGCCTTCGTGGGCAGGGTCCTCTCTCCTCCTGTACCAGTTATGACTTGTATTGTTTAAGATTATTGTACTTGTTTTTATTATGTATACCCCTCCTCACATGTAAAGCGCCATGGAATAAATGGCGCTATAACAATAAATAATAATAACCTGATGTTTCGCCTGTCCCAAAGAGGAGGGTTAATTGCAAATGGCATTGCTACATCAATGACATGGAGAGAGGAACTACTATTACAAAATAACATTCTTTTGGCAGCTGTTTATGTAGACCCAATGCATCAGATTCTTCTAGATGATCAACAGCTAACTAAAGGAAAAGAAGCTCTGTTTGAAATACCAGTAAGGATGAAAGGGTTGCAGAACAGTCAGGAGGAACAAGAAGAATTTGGTCATCCTGCCACATCTTCACCCTCATCAACTGATGAAGAATTTAATTTTGAAAAATATTTGGATCACAAGGACCGTGCAAAGCGTTCCCACATAGAAGAAGAGTCATCCCCATCAAAGAACACAGCCAGTACATTTCAGCAGAATTTTTCATGTGCACTAAAAGAAATTGAGAAATTTGACCGTTCATCAAAAATAACAGTGCAACAAGCGATTCCTCTGTATCCTGACATTGTCAGAGATGTTGCCCGAGTGGTTACTGCTTTGCCACCAACCCAAGTTAGTGTAGAGAGGTTGTTCTCTGCTCTCAAAATAATTAGATCAGATTTGAGGGCATCCATGAAGGAGGATCTGACAGAGGCAATACTTTTTCTGAGGACAAATTTATAGATGTTACTATTTGGGACCAGGAGAACAAGGTAGGTGAACCCACTGAACCAAAACAGCGAACCTCCCCAGGATGAGTGGACCAGGTAGACCACCCCCTATACAGGGAGCATTAGGAGCAGGCCCAGGGGAAACTACTGCATGGCAGCCGGTACCAAGAGCAGAAGGGTAGGAAAAGGACTAGGCAGGGATGACAGGAAAAAAAACAAGAAAGATGATGAGAAGCGGGTAACGGGAGACTGACAAAAACAGACAGAAGATGGGAGACAAACCAGTGGACAGGATGCAGACACAGGACCTCGGATGAGCAAGAGATGAAGGCGGGAGGACTAAACAGAGGAACAGGAGCACCGAGGAAGCAGAGACACAGGAGGACTGGAGCTGAAAGGAAGCACGGAAACAGACAATGGTTAGACACAGAAACGAAGAACCAGCAACGAAAGACAAGCCGCAGAGAGAACGCAGAATACGTTGCGAAGCGTGAGAGCCAGAGACACTTGCAAGAAACAAATGACAATCAGGCACAGCCGAAAAGAAGAGGCGGCCTTAAATGCAGAGCAGCAGCGTACCTTCCAGGTCATGGTCCTCCAGGGCCATAGAGAACAGCGAAAGGAGCGGCTGGTCAAAAGAAACAGTGTGTGCATGCGCAGAGAAACCTAATGCGCGCGCGCCCGACAGGAAGCAGGAGCCAGGAGAGCGAGCAGAGGAGACGGCGCTGGAGGAAGAACAGGAGCGCGCCGGGATGCCGTGGAGTGGTGAGTATGAGCGGGCAGCAGGGGCCGTGGCAGTGAAAACGGTGACCTGACAGTACCCCCCCTTCCTAAGACCAGAAAGAAATCTAGCCAAAACTCGAGGAGCTTGGATGTTCTCCCGAGGTTCCCAAGATCTCTCCTCTGGACCAAAACCCTTCCAATCCACCAGAAAAAAGGTCCTCCCTCTTACTTTCTTCATGGCTAGAATGTCCTTGATCTCAAAAACATCATTAGCGGAGACAGGACGAGAAGAATGAATAGTAGAGGCATGGAACTGGTTAAGAACAAGCGGCTTCAGGAGGGAAACGTGGAAGGAATTAGGAATACGGAGCGAGGGAGGTAGCTTTAACTTGTAAGAGACATCATTAATACGGGTCAAGATCTCAAAAGGTCCAATATAACGGGGACCCAATTTACGTGAAGGAATCTTTAAGCGAACAAATTTAGAAGATAACCACACCCTATCACCAGGATGATATAGCGGAGGATCTAAGCGCCTCTTGTCAGCATGCCTTTTCATTCTGTCACGCGCAAATTCGAGAGCGGTCTTGGTCTCCTGCCAGATCCTGGAGAACTCCCCGGACAGAAGATCAGCCGCCGGCACCCCCGAGACAGGAGGAACCGGTAGAGGTACACCAGGATGTTTCCCGTAGACTATAAAGAAAGGCGATTTGGAAGAAGATTCACTGGGATGGTTGTTGTATGCGAATTCAGCCCACGGGAGTAGATCGGACCAGTCACTGTGGTGGGAATTGGAAAAATGACAAAGATAAGTCACCAGAGTCTGATTAGTGCGTTCCACTTGACCGTTGGTCTGTAGGTGGTAGGCAGAAGAGAAGTCAAGCGAGATGTTCATAAATTTACAGAGAGCTCTCCAGAACCGAGAGGTGAACTGAACTCCTCTATCCGAAACAGTATGTTGAGGGAAGCCATGAGTACGAAAAATATGGAGAACAAAAATTTTTGCCAATTCAGGTGCAGAGGGTAGACCAGGAAGAGATATGAAATGAGCCATTTTGCAGAACCTGTCCACAACAACAAGGATGACAGTGCAGCCGAAAGAGCGAGGCAAATCAGTGATAAAATCCATTGCAATGTGTTGCCACGGAGCCGAAGGAACTGGCAGCGGGTGAAGAAGACCACAGGGCCGTTGCCTTGGTATCTTGTTCTTGGCACAAGATGGACAGGAGGCAATACAATTTTGAACGTCCTGGGAAAGTTGGCCACCAGTAGTAGCGGGGCAGAAGCAAGAGAGTCTTCTTAAAACCAACATGACCAGCAATTTTGGAGGCATGGCCCCAACGTAAGACCTGCCTCCTGTGGTGCTCAGAGACTAAGGTCTTGCCCGGAGGCAAGGAAGACAGATTGACGGGAGCTACTAAGATGACTTTGGAGGGATCCAAGATGTGCAAAGCCTCCTCCTCCAAATCGATAGACAAAAAGGATCTGGAGAGAGCATCGGCCTTAAGATTTTTATTGCCAGGACGAAAATGTAACTCAAAATTAAAACGAGCAAAGAAGAGGGACCATCTAGCTTGCTGAGGATTAAGTCTTTGTGCCGAACGAATATAAGCTAGGTTCTTGTGGTCCGTATAGATCCTGAACGGGTGAACAGCTCTTTCCAATAGGTACCTCCACTCTTGCAAGGCCAACTTGATGGCCAATAACTCCCTGTCCCCAATTGAATGGTTTTGCTCAGAAGAGGAGAAGGTTTTGGAAACGAAACCGCAGGTGACGAATCGCCCAGATGAAGATTTTTGAGAAAGTACTGCCCCGGCACCTACAGCAGAAGCGTCTACTTCAAGAATAAAAGGTTGATTAGCCTCAGGGTGATGAAGCACGGGAGCTGTGGTGAAGGCTTGTTTCAGAGACTGGAAGGCATCTTCAGCTTTAGAGGACCAGATGTGAGGATTGGATCCCTTGCGAATCAAAGAGATGATGGGTCTGATCAGAGAAGAGAAGTGAGGAATGAACTGTGGGTAGTAATTTGCGAAACCGATGAATCGCTGGATAGCTTTGGTACCAAGAGGACGAGGCCAGTTGAGCACGGCGGACACTTTTTCCGGGTCCATACATAAACCAGAGTCGGAGATAATGTAACCCAGGAATGGAAGAGATGACCGCTCAAAGGCGCATTTCTCGATTTTGGCGAAAAGGCGATTCTCCCTCAGATGCAGAAGAACAAGATAAACGTCCCTTCTGTGAGTAGACAGGTCAGGAGAATAAACGAGAATATCGTCCAAATATACCACCACACAGGAATACAAAAGGTCTCGAAAAATGTCATTCACAAATTCTTAGAATACTGCGGGGGCATTGCATAAGCCAAAGGGCATGACCAGGTACTCATAATGACCATCTCTGGTGTTGAAAGCGGTCTTCCACTCATCTCCGGAACGAATTTGGATAAGATTGTAGGCCCCACGAAGATCCAGCTTAGTAAAGATTCGTGCTCCCCGTAGCCGATCAAAGAGTTCAGGAATGAGAGGAAGTGGATATTTGTTCTTAATAGTAATACAATTAAGACCTCGATAGTCGATGCAGGGACCGAGGGTCCCATCCTTCTTCTTAACAAAAAAGAAATCTGCGCCCGCGGGTGAGGAGGACTTTTGGATGAAACCCCTGGCCAAATTCTCCTGTACATACTCGGTCATGGCTTGAGACTCTACAGGATTCAGCGGGTAAATTCGTCCCCTGGGTGGAGTTGAACCAGGAACGAGGTCGATCGGGCAGTCATATGGACGATGCGGAGGCAAGTTCTCCGCCTCTTTCTTGTCGAAGACATCGGCAAAGGAATGGTAGGCCGAAGGTAAACCTGCCGGTGGAGTAATAGACACAGACGACCTTAATGGAAGAACAGGACACAGACATCTAGTCTGACAGGAATGACCCCATCGGAGGACATCACCAGACCGCCAATCCAAAACAGGCTCGTGTATTCTTAACCAAGGAAGACTCAGGAGAAACGTATGAGACAACGATGGCAACACGTAGAAGGCTATTTTCTCCCGATGCAAAGCTCCGATTTGCAGCTCTACTTCGATGACCAAGGTAACGGTCTCCTGCAAGGGCCGACCGTCTACTGAAGCTGACTGCCGAGGAGACTCCAAGGATCTGACAGGAATTTGAAACCTACTGACCACCTCCAGTTGAATAAAATTCCCAGCCGCTCCAGAATCAACATAAGCTACCTCAGAAAAGCGACTAGAACCAATATGCAACAGAACAGAGAGATTAAAGGGTAGAGAGGTATCACTATCACCTAGGTAGGCCTCCCTTACCTGTCCTAGGCGGAAGCGTTTCCCGGACTCACTGGACAGGAACGTAGAAGATGAGAGGCACTGCCACAATAAAAACAGACCCTGTGCAAGTCTCTCCTTGCGATGCTGTTCAGCCGGCTTGATACGGTCCACTTGCATAGGTTCAGGTGCCGATGCCGTTGAAGAAGAGACCAGTAAAAAACGAGGAGGAATGCGAGAAGGTGGAACTGGTCGAGGCAATTTCCTCTCCCTGGCAGATTCACGGAGACGTTCCTGAAAACGCAAATCTATGCGGGTCGCCAGGGAAATAAGATCCTCCAGGGATGTCGGAGTGTCTCTACCCGCCAACTCGTCCTTAATTCGACCAGACAGACCGGGCCAAAAAGCTCCTACCAAAGCCTCATTGTTCCAGCCCAGCTCGGAGGCCAAAGTACGAAAATGGATGGCGTACTGGCCGACAGAAAGGGTGCCCTGGCGGAGATTAAATAGAGACTCAGTGGTAGAAGCTAACCGCCCTGGCTCATCGAAGACCTTACAAAAAGTCTCCAGAAAAGTAGCAAGTTTGGGAGACGAGAGGATCATCTCGTTCCCAGAGGGGATTAACCCAGGCCAGAGCCACACCCTCCAAGTGAGACACAATAAAAGCCACCTTAGCTCGGTCAGTGGGGTATTGTTGTAGCAGTAGTTCAAAGTGCAACTGGCATTGATTTAGGAAACCCCGACACAATTTGGGGTCACCACTATACTGCGGAGGTTTAGCCAGGCGAGGAGGTGGGTGAGAAGCCGGAGTCTGGGCAGGAGCAGAGGCAGCAGTTTGTAGGGTCAGTAGACGGTTATCCACCGAAGCCATGTAATTGAGTATGTGGCCCTGAGTATCGAGTTGCTGGGAGAGCTCCTGCTGGAGACCGGCCAGCTGAGCTGCGCTCCCAGGGTCAGAGGGCTGAAGAGCAGTTAAACGGGATTCCATAGATTTAAAAAAAACCATAATCCTGGTTTGGTTCTCCCGTAGAAACAACAGTTCCTTTTGGGTGGAAACAGAAGTACCAGCGGGGTCCATGGCCTGATTGTACTGTTACGATTTGGGACCAGGAGAACAAGGTAGGTGAACCCACTGAACCGAAACAGCAAACCTCCCCAGGACGAGTGGACCAGGTAGACCACCCCCTATACAGGGAGCGTTAGGATCAGGCCCAGGGGAAACTACTGCACGGCAGCCGGTACCAAGAGCAGAAGAGTAGGAAAAGGACTAGGCAGGAACGACGGGAAAAAAAACAAGAAAGATGATGAGAAGCGGGTAACTGGAGACTGACAAAAACAGACAGAAGATGGGAGACAAACCAGTGGACAGGATGCAGACACAGGACCTCGGATGAGCAAGAGATGAAGGCGGGAGGACTAAACAGAGGAACCGGAGCACCGAGGAAGCGGAGACACAGGAGGACTGGAGCTGAAAGGAAGCACGGAAACAGACAATGGTTAGACACAGAAACGAAGAACCAGCAACGAAAGACAAGCTGCAGAGAGAACGCAGAGTACGCTGCGAAGCGTGAGAGCCAGAGACACTTGCAAGAAACAAATGACAATCAGGCACAGCCGAAAAGAAGAGGCGGCCTTAAATGCAGAGCCGCAGCGTACCTTCCGGGTCATGGTCCTCCAGGGCCATAGAGAACAGCGGAAGGAGCGGCTGGTCAAAAGAAACAGTGTGCGCGTGCGCAGAGAAACCTAATGTGCGCGTGCCCGACAGGAGGCGGGAGAGGGAGCAGAGGAGACGGCGCTGGAGGAAGAACAGGAGCGCGCCGGGACGCCGTGGAGCGGTGAGTATGAGCGGGCAGTAGGGGCCGTGGTGGTGAAAACGGCGACCTGACAATAGATTTCTTCTTATTAACTGCATAACAGTGTTTATTGCATATTTACTTACAAGAGT
This sequence comes from Ranitomeya variabilis, assembly GCF_051348905.1. Lineage (NCBI taxonomy): Eukaryota > Metazoa > Chordata > Amphibia > Anura > Dendrobatidae > Ranitomeya > Ranitomeya variabilis. The sequence goes on from NC_135236.1 coordinate 249,287,474, forward strand.
TTCGAAAAGTTTATAAAAGTTATTTGCTATATTCTAATTGTATTCTAATAAATATAGTTTTTGCTCTAAGTGGTCTGATTACTTATATGATGGTGAGAAACTGAATAAGCACGATGTTAATATTTTACAACAGTAAATTTATTGTTACCAATTGGCCATTTATGATGGAGCCGGAGTCGGAACTGTGGCTTACTGACTCCACAGCCCTGGTGGAGCACTATGTGGGGCCCATTATACTGTATGGTGCACTATGTGTGGCACATTATACTGTGGAGCACTATGTTGGGCCATTATACTGTGGAGTACTATGTAGGCCTATTATACTTTATAGTGCACTATATGGGGCCATTATACTGTATTGAGTACTATGTAGGACCATTATACTGTGGAGCACTCTGTTGAGCCATTATACTGTGGAGCACTATGTAAGACTGTTATACTGTGGGGTACTATGTGTGGCACATTATACTGTGGAGCACTATGTGGTTCCATTATACTTTGGAACACTACCTGGGACATTTTCGTGCCTGTTTGTTGCTGGGCCCTAATCTATTGTTCATATTTACTAAACAATTTAGATCTAATCCTACCTGGCTTTCTCTGATGTCTAAATCTATTTTATAGACTATGTCAGCTGCTTCAGCTAAATCTCGGCTGCTGTAGTACCCCCCTCTCTTTTTACATGCATACCTTGTGACTACATACTCCTCTCCATCTCCCATGGATACATTTGTGAACCCTGGTAGCTCCAAATCTGTTGAAACCAGGGCTTAGGTTGCCAAATCTCCTCCTAAAACACCGGACTCTAATACCACCATGTCTGAGGAATCTCTGCAAGCCATTGCCACTTCTCTTACAATGAAACTCATGCCAGCAATTGACGCCAGACTTCAGTCTTTCCAATCCTCGCTGGAAACAATCACATCCCAGTTGACTGAACACACCAGTAAAATCTTAGTGGCATAGCAGCGCATTTCCAATTCAGAGGATACTATACAATCCTACGCTGCTCAAGTAAAGGACAGAGACCATGCAATAGAGCAGCTCCAGGAAAAATTTGATGACTTGGAGAATCGGAGTCATCGAAACAATGTCTAGATCATTGGCTCCCTGAGTCAGTGAAAGACCTTTATCACTTTACTCGGCTCCCCCAGGCACTCGATTTGCCTGACCTGCCTGGCTCCATGGTAGTGGAACAAGCCCACAGGACTGGACCTGAGCGTTCTGATCCAAAAGCCCGCCCACACCCTGTTATTTTTAAGTTGCTCAACTAACAGAACAAAATGCAACTGCTTCGGGTGTTTCGAGCCGCCTCCTCGTTGAAGTATGAGGGTCACTCCCTTCTCATTTTTCAGGACTTCTCCGCTTTGGTGGCGGTCAAGCGCCGTGCTTTCTTATCAGTTTGTAGACTGTTATATATTACAGGGACACACATTTTGACCTTTTAATACCCTGCACGCCTCCGGGTGGTGCTTCACGGAAAGCCGGTGTTTTTTGATGATCCTGATAAAGCTTTGGAGGAAATAGAGCATTCCTCTCAGGCATCCTCTCTGGTTACATGACTTTGGTTTGTGGTCATATGTTCTATTATCTTTGAGTATTGGGATCTGGGAGGTGATGTGGTCTTATTGCACAATTATTACATAGGCTTTTTTTTTGTAGTATGGCACAATATTTGTTCTTATCTTGTAAATTTCCTTTCTAAGGGATGCTATTAGTCGGGATAATTTGACCTGATGTTCAGTATTGTGGTTTATATGTTGTTTTTCAGTTCGTTTGGGGTGGGTTTCCTTTCCTTGGGCACACTCTGTATTCAGTCTTTTTGGTTAATTTGGGTATTAAGGTTTGCTCGCTGGGACGGACCTTTGACCCATTTGCCCTTTTTTTACTATTTCTACTTTTTAGCCTCCATGTGCGATAGGCTAACATGGCTACCTTCGATGATATAGGCTTCTCATATTAATATAGACTCTCTCAAACTTTTATCCTCGAATGTGGCTGGTCTTAATTCTCCGGTAAAGCGCAGAAAGGTATTTGACCATATTACCCACTTACGCCCACGTATTGTCTTTTTACAATAAACTCACTGACTTTGCAGAAGTCCAACTACCGGTAACCTTTTTATTTCTTTTTTGTCCTAAACAGCACCAAAAGCTGGAGCTGTCATAAGCATGAGAAAATCCTGTTACTGGTAACTGTAAAATGTTTGGCACATAAGACTAGTGTCTTTCATCATCTATCCACCCCCCTGGTGTGTTGAGCTGCTTATATATCCCAAACAAGCTCACACTGTCCCTCTTATCAGACCCTGTAGTGTGGCCTATAAACTTAGTAGTATTCTGAGGGGTGCACGTGTGTGGGGGCAAGCACACGTCCCTGCAGCCATGCTTCCCAGTAGCTAAGCATCTAGAAGAAGCAGTTATTTCAACGGCAGTTAGTCACAGCAGAAGTCAGGACCCCACACTATGTATCTGTCTGTTTTGGGTCTGTCTGCTGAGTAAGCACTTCTTAATACTTGGATCTAGCTTTTCTATTAACCCATCTTACTCCTTCATCATGTTTACATATGCCCTTACAGTGTTTGCTCCACTACTGCTCACTCTCCTTCACTATCCCCAAACTCCAGCACCCTCTAACCAAATAATCATCTCCCCTTCCCTCCTTCCTCTCCACCTGACCTCTTCTGCTGACCTGCTTCTCTACCTCAGATCTCTCCTAATAAAACAAGCCGGCCACTCTTTCTCCCACTTGCTCTCCCTCTCTCTGCTTCTCCTCACTGCTTGCGACATATCTCCCAATCTTGGACCCCCACAGCTAATACTTCCCATTAATTCCCCCTCCTACCGCTCCCTATCTAATATGAACTACCACAATCTCTCCAACGTAAAACCCGTGCCCTTGACGCCCACCCCCCTGCTCCCTCTCTCTGGAACACTCTGGAATGCCCGCTCCATCTGCAATAAGCTTCATGTGATTCATGACCTCTTTCTCTCGCAATCTTGACTTCCTCGGCCTCAGAGAAACATGGCTGACAGCCTCTGGCACCGCCTCCTGTGCTGCGCTGTGTTACGGCGGCCTACACTTCACCCACACTCCTTGCCCCGGCAACAGACCTGGTGGAGGAGTGGGTCTTCTCCTTTCTACTAACTGCACCTTTAACCAAATCCCACCTCTACCCTCCCTTATCTTCCCCTCTTTTGAAGTTCACTCTGTCCGCATCTACTCTCCCTCCAACCTCCAAGTGGTCATCATGTCTGGCCACTGCCTTTATTCCAATTCTCTACCTGGATTCTTCACTTTCTTTCCACTGACACTCCCACTATCATCATGGGTGACTTCAACATCCCCACTGATACCCTCAGTCAACAGCCTCCATACTCCTGTCTTTTACTTCATCTTTTGGACTTAGTGGTCCTCCTCAGCCACCCACACAGACGGACATACATTAGACCTAGTTTTCACCCATCTCTGCTCCCTATCTTCACAACCTCCCCTCTATCTCACCACCATCTACTCACTTTCTCATCCCTGTCTTCCTCACCCGCCACTCATGTCCAGCAAAATGTGCACCCCCGCAGAAACCTCGCACACCTAGACACCCACACGCTCTCTGACTCTATTCTACCACTGGCATCCATATCCTCACTCCATGACACAGACAGTACCGCTGCTTTCTACAATGCCACTCTCGCATCAGCTATTGACACAGTCGCCCTTCTTGTTCATGGCAGAGTGTGATGTCCATACTGCACCCTAACCACAGAAGGCTACTGTTATGGTCAGTTGTAATGTCAGGGACCCGTGACCGACCTGTCCAGGTCCGGACAGGAGTCCCACACTGTGCAGAATGGGACGGGTAGACAGTACCTGCAGACACAGAATGGCATGGCTGCAGGCATGCAGGACCTGCGGCACGTGATCATAGGAGAAGGGGCCAGGGTGGGGCCAGCCGACGGAGCTCCCGGAGCAATCAGCGAAGCATCGAGAGTACTATCGGGGGGTGACCGGCTGGGGCGCCGACAAGCGTTTAAACAGAAGAATAACTGGGTACAAATGGGTGTCAGAAAACCGAGCGGGTATAACCAGAGCCGAGGGAACAATCGAAAGGGAAGAAAGTAAGCTGGGGTCAGAAAACCAGATAATCTACAGACAGAATCTAATCGACAGGCAAGTGTAACGTGGGGGACAAACGGGATGAAAACTCACAAGGCAGGCACAAGCACTCAAGCGTACAGCAGGGGTTACTTAACTCAGCCGAGGGTAGAAGTATAACTGACAAGGATGCAATACTCCAGCAGCTATAAAAAGCCCTCCCCTATCCAAAGGGAGGCCACCAGCATTAACCCCCGAGGCTCTTGCTTAAATCCTACCATAGGATCATGACACACCACCACACTTATCCCATCCCTAACCCATCTTTTCAACCTATCACTAACTTCTTGTACCTTTCTCTCTGCTTTCAAACATGTCACAATCATGTCTATCCTTAAAAAGCCAACCATCAACCCAACCGCTATGTCCAGCTATCACCCAATATCGCTGCTCCCATTCGCTTCCAAACTCCTGGAGCAGCACGTCCACACTGAACTTTCCTCCTACCTCTCATCTAACTTGCTCTTTGACAATCTACAATCTGGTTTCCATCCCCATCATTCCACTAAGACAGCCCTGACCAAAATTACTAACGACCTACTTACAGCCAAAGCTAACGGAGAATACTCTATGCTTCTCCTTGTAGACCTGTCCTCTGCTTTCGACACAGTTGACCTCTGCCTCCTACTACAGATCATCTCTTCCTTTGGCATCAAAGACCTCGCCCTATCCTGGATCTCCTCATACCTTTCCAACCGCACATTCAGCGTCTCCCACTCTACCTCCTCATCCCACCCTCTCTCTGTTGGAGTCCCCCAAGGTTCTGTTCTAGGACCTCTATTCTTCTCAATATATACACATGGCCTTGGACAGCTCATAAAGTCCCATGGATTCCAGTACCACCTTTATGCTGATGACACTCAGATCTACCTCTCTGGCCCAGATGTCACCACTCTGCTGTCCAGAATCCTGAAATGTCTATCAGCCATATCTTCCTTCTTCTCCTCTCGCTTCCTCAAACTCAATGTGGACAAATCTGAACTCATCATCTTTCCTCCATCTCTGTATCTTCCTTACCTGATCTATCTATCACCATAAATGACATTGTTGAGGGAGGATCTGAAGTGAACCTTCACGGTTGACACAGTGATTTTCAAATTGATCCACAGGGTGTTGCCGGCAACTGAAAATGACCAGATGGAGGCGTGTGTCTCTGTTTGGGGGGATCGAGCAGATCTCTAAGCCTCATTTATTGTGTCCCACTTTTCATAATCTTAGAAGTTATACTTCAACCAATCAACATAGGAACATGCTCACAGTTCTTAACCTATAAGAATGCAGCAACAGCCTGCACATCAAGGTCCCATAGAACAATACACCCTCAGTGTCATATCTTGGTCGGGCTGGAATAATCAAGGTCTCATATAGCAACTATGAACTTTTACCCAGTAACAAAATTTTATCTTAAAACAGCAAGATGGAGTCGAAAAGCACAAAATGAAGCCTGCTTTAATTTTTCTTAGTTTAACCCTTCACAGTCTTATTACAGGGTCTGACTATGGGGGCTGCCTTATTACAGGGTCTGATTATGGGGGTGCTGCCTTATTACAGGGTCTGACTATGGGGGTGCTGCCTCATTACAGTGTCTGACTATGGGGGCTGCCCTATTACAGGGTCTGACTATGGGGGCTGCCCTATTACAGGGTCTGACTATGGGGGCTGCCTTATTACAGGGTCTGACTATGGGGGTGCTGCCTTATTACAGAGTCTGACTAAGGGGGTGCTGCCTTATTACAGAATCTGCCACCTTATTGCAGGGTCTGCCTATGGGGGTGCAGCCTTATTATATCGTCTGCCTATGGGGGTGCTGCCTTATACTACAGAGTCTGCCTATGGGGTACTGTCTTATTACAGTGTCTGCCTATATGGGGGTGCTGCCTTACAACAGTGTCTGCCTGTGGGGGCTGCCTTATGCTATCGAGTCTGCCTATGGGGAGTGCATTATACTATATTGTGGACTATTTGGTGCATTATGCTACTGTATATGGAGGCTATCTAGGGGGCCATCATACAGTATGGAGATTACATTGTGGGGGTCATTATACATTGTTGGAGCCATCAAACAGTTTGGGGGCTACTAAGGAGTCAGTATACTGTGTGGGTGGTACTATATAGTGAGGGGGCATTATACTGTGTATAGGGGAGCTGTACAGGGGGAGAATCGGGACATTATTAAATGTAAAGTGGGCACTTATTGTTATAGGGGAACTCGGGTTACTGTGGCTATCAAAGGGGCACACATAGTAATATTACTTTCTAGGGGGCAAAATATGGGCACTGTTTTCTAGGGCACTTGCACCCAGCATTACTATATTATAGAGGGGTGCTTTAGAATTTAGAGGGCAAAGAGAACCACACAGCAGGTGCAGTAATAGGGACACATACGGCTGAGGCTTAGTATTGGGGTATCAGGTGGAGTAATAGGAACACGTATGGCAGCAGCGGCTCAGTATTGGGGTATCAGGTGCAGTAATAGGGACACATACGGCAGCGGTGGCTCAGTATTGGGGTATCGGGTGCAGTAATAGGGTCACATACAGCAGCAGCGGCTCAGTATTGGGGTATCAAGTGCAGTAATAGGGACATATATGGCAGCAGTGGCTCAGTATTGGGGTAACGGGCAGTAATAGAGTCACATACGGCAGCAGCGGCTCAGTATTGGGGTATCAGGTGCAGTAATAGGGACACATACGGCAGCAGCGGCTCAGTATTTGGGTATCAGGGGCAGTAATGGGGACACATACGGCAGCAGCGGCTCAGTATTGGGGTATCAAGGGCAGTAATAGGGACACATACGGCAGCAGAGGCTCAGTATTGGGGTATCAGGTGCAGTAATAGAGACACATACGGCAGCATAGGCTCAGTATTGGGGTATCAGGTGCAGTAATAGGGACACATGGCAGCAGAGGCTCAGCATTGGGGTATCAGGGGCAGTAATAGGGACACATACAGCAGCAGAGGCTCAGCATTTGGGTATCAGGGGCAGTAATAGGGACACATAACGGCAGCAACGGCTCAGTGTTGGGGTATCAGGGGCAGTAATGGGGACACATACGGCAGCAGCGGCTCAGTATTGGGGTATCAGGGGCAGTAATAGGGACACATACGGCAGCAGAGGCTCAGTATTGGGGTATCAGGTGCAGTAATAGAGACACGGCAGCAGAGGCTCAGTATTGGGGTATCAGGTGCAGTAATAGGGACACATGGCAGCAGAGGCTCAGCATTGGGGTATCAGGGGCAGTAATAGGGACACATACGGCATCAGCGGCTTAGTATTTGGGGTATCAGGAGGATGAGGAGTTTGTGCGGGTTGGGAATAGATGGTGATGGGGCTGGAATTTGAGAAGTGAAATGTGTCTTTGTTGTATTCTATGCAGACGAGCTGTAGCTGGAGGAAGTTGTCATGTCGGTCTGGGCCAGATGGAAAAGACGGGAAAAGTGGACGATTCCATCAGAAAGGACGTCAGCGGTAAGACATTATCTGTAACTGTGCATTGATCTGTTATATGTTCTGTAGGGCTGGTATCTACCACTGACCATATGGCGGTAATATCCATATTGTTCTTTATATAGAGATTATTTTCAGTAACAGTGCGGTCACCTGCTGAGGTTCTCCTCCACTATTAGGGAGCGTCACCCAGTTGTCATCAAGGTTACCTGGTTAGGGGCCCACTCAGAAGTTTTGCCCCCCCCCCTTGAACCAAAACCCTAGCTACCCCTCTGCTTTCAGCGGTTTTCACCCATCCTAGTAAGTGGGGAAAAATACCAAAGATAAATGTACGTCTTTTATGCAGCGTTTTTCTTGCCAAAGGACACTTAACATGTGCACAGACCCGTAGCTTATATGCATACGTTCACGATTTGCAGTAGAAAAATTCTGCTGCGACTCCTGATATCTGACATTCCGAGGTATGTGTGTGTGTGTACTGCACACATACATGCAGCTGGCCCTGCTGTGCTTATAGTACAAGGCATTATAGCCAGGAGTAGTGGCAGCAGTTAGAGCAATCCAGTGCAGCCTGTTAGTCATAGGCACAGTGTGTATGTGTATATATATATATATATATATATATATATATATATATATTATATATGTGTGTATTAGGCAGTACTGTGTGGCCATTATACAGTATTGAGCATCATGTTGGGCCATTATACAGTATGGAGCACTGTGTGGCCATTATACAGTGTTGAGCATCATGTGGGGCCATTATACATTATGCAGCACTGTATGGCCATTATACAGTATTGAGCATCATGTGTGGCCATTATATAGTATGGAGCACTGTGCGGCCATTATACAGTATTGAGCATCATGTGGGGCCATTATACATTATGCAGCACTGTATGGCCATTATACAGTATTGAGCATCATGTTAGGCCATTACACAGTATGGAGCACTGTGTGGCCAATATACAGTATTGAGCATCATGTGTGGCCATTATACAGTATGGAGCACTGTGTGGCCATTAGACAGTATGGAACACTGTGTGGCCATTATACAATATTGAGCATCATGTGGGGCCATTATACAGTATGGAGCACTGTGTGGCCATATTTTTTTTCTGTTTATAATTATTGTTTATGAAACAGTGTGAACAGCAGTGCTAAATGGGTGTGGTTGGGGCGTGGATATAGGGGTGACTAGTTGTGAAATTGGTGTGGTCATGGGGTATGGCCTAAAATTTGCTGCGGCGCTACCTTTGTCCCTCTTTCCCTTCTTCAAAAGTTAGGAGGTATACCGACCACTGTCACCAGAAGACGGGGTATTGTTTACCAGACCCCATTAGAAAGGACACCGCGCCAGCCGTTGTCGTCGCTATTCACTTTATGGACTGAGGAACCAGTGACTTTCATTGGAATCGCCGTGATCTGTACCATTGCTCTTTTACTCACCATATCCTTTTGCCATTTATACTGTTAATCCTGTTTTAACCCTTTACCTCCCTGCATGGAGTATTCCCCTGTAAAATAAGACTGTTAACCCTTGCTCTGCCTCCTGCCCGTCACTGCATCGCGCGTTCCTGTGATTTCTACACATCTTTGTGATGTGAATTGCAGATAATGTCGCTCCAGCACTGGCTAATCAAAAATCATGTCAGGAATGCTGCAAGAGATTCCCAGACCTCTTTCCTAGCCACCAGGTGCCACTGACCAGGACACTATATTCCCATTAATCAATTCGCTCACCCCTAGATATAACTGTATGTCATTTACATTCTGCTTTAGGTGGACTTATTTTGTTCATTTTACAATAGAGACATTTTATCGACAGACATTATTAAAAAAAAACTAATGGAGGGCTGCAGTGCTAGTTGACTTTGTGGAACTTTCACCCATTTCCCTACTGTATCTCTGGAGCTCAGCCACAGTGATCTTGGGGTTATTCTTTTCCTCTCTCATCAAGACTATTCTCCCACGATTGCTCAGTTTGGCTGAACGCCAGGTCAAGGAAGAAGTTTGGTGGTCCCAAACTTCTTCCATTTAAGGATTATGGAGGCCACTGTGCTCTTAGGAACCTTGAGTACTGGAGAAATTCTTTTGTAACCTTGGCCAGATGTGTGCCTTGACACAATTCTGTCCCTGAGCTCCTTGGCCAGTTCCTTTGACCTCATGATTCTCATTTGGTCTGACATGCACTGTGAGCTGTGAGGACTTGTATAGCCACTTGTATTTCCAAATCAAGTCCTATCAGTTTAGTTAAGCACAGCTGGACTCCAATGAAGGAGTAGAACCATCTCAAGGAAATAGACAACGTGACTTAATTATGATTGTCTGAGCAAAGGGTCTGAATACTTATGAACATGTGATATTTCAGTTTTTCTTTTTTAATACATTTGCAAAAATGTCTACATGTCTGTTTTTTTCAGTCAAGATGGGATGCAGAGTGTACATTAATGAGAGAAAAAATGTTGTTTTTTTAATGTACCAAATGGCTGCAATGAAACAGTGAAAAATTAAAAGGGGTCTGAATACTTTCCGTACCCACTGTATATGTCCCCAATCCAGATATACATGGCCCATCATCACCATCCTGGTATATATAGTCCACTCATCCCCATTCTGGTATCTATGGCCCTCTTATCACCATCCTGGTATGCATGGTCCCTTCATCCCGATTCTGGTATGCATGGCCCCTTCATACCTATCCTGCTATGCATGGCCCCTTCATACCTATCCTGCTATGCATGGCCCCTTCATCACCACCTTGGTATGTATGGCCCTCTCATCATCATCTTGGTATACATGGCCCCATCCCCATCCAGGTATGCATGGCCTGCTCATCCCTATTCTGGTATGCATAGCCCCCTCATTACTATCCTGGTATGCATGGCCCTCATCCGCATTCAGGTATACATGGTCCCCTCATCCCCATTCTGGTATGCATGGCCCCCATGAGAAAACCACAAGCCATTCTACTTACCTTCCCTGCGCTCCCTCACAGCATCTTGTTCTGATGCCAGTGGCTGATTTATGCTTGTAAGCAGCGCATGGCAGTGACGTCAAACGCTGCTTACAAGCCAAGGACAGCTGCCAGAATACTCACTGCTTCCCATGTTGTGACTATGTGCGTGGCGAGCATTGAATATTCATTGCTCTTTAATAGAGGGCACGGTCATCTCATCCGCTGGCTGATCCTAAACTTCACCCTTTATTCTTTTACAGACACCCTGAAGGGGAGGAGAGGAGTGACATCAGACACATGTGAGCAGACTCAGCCAACATTTACTGCAGTTGTAATGTGAGCTAGTAGTACACTAGATTTTTATGGCAAATTTCAGCAGCTGCACCCCATAGTGTATAAAATGGGAAAATATCAAACCTTTTAAAATTATTTTTCAATTTTTGCTTTGTTTAAACAACTGATAATATAAAAAGAAGAAAACATTTTTAAATTGTTGAGACCTCTATGGTTACTGATGCTGGCCTGCTGTGAGCGCCCCCCTGTGTTCGGCGCTCACAGCACACCTGCAATTCAGCTACATAGCAGCGATCTCATGATCGCTGCTATGTAGCAGAGCCAATCGAGTGGTGCCAGCTTCTAGCCTCCCATGGAGGCTATTGAAGCATGGCACAAGCAAAAAAAAAAAAAATGTTTTTAAAAATATATAAAAAATATAAAAGTTTAAATCACCCCCCTTTCGCCCCATCCTAAATAAAACAATAAAAAAAAAAAAAATCAAACCTACACGTATTTGGTATTGTCGCGTTCAGAATCGCCCGATCTATCAATAAAAAAAGCATTAACCTGATCGCTAAACAGCGTAGCAAAAAAAAATCGAAACGCTAGAATTACGTTTTTTTGGTCGCCGCGACATTGCATTAAAATGCAATAACGGGCGATCAAAAGAACGTATCTGCACAAAAGTGATATTATTAAAAACGTCAGCTCAGCACGCAAAAAATAAGCCCTCACCCGACCCCAGATCACGAAAAATGGGGACTCTTCGGGTATCGGAAAATTGCCCTTTGCTTTAAAAAAAAAAAAAAAAAGTTTTGAATTTTTTTTCACCACTTGGATAAAAAATAACCTAGACATGTTAGGTGTCTATGAACTCGTAATGACCTAGAGAATCACAGTGGCAGGATAGTTTTAGCATTTAGTGAACCTAGCAAAAAAGCCAAACAAAAAACCAGTGTGGGATTGCCCTTTTTTTGCAATTTCACCGCACTTGGAATTTTTTTTCCCGTTTTCTAGTAAAAGACATGGTAAAACCAATGATGTCATTCAAAAGTACAACTCGTCCCGCAAAAAATAAGCCCTCACATGACCATATTGACGGAAAAATAAAAAAGTTATGGCTCTGGGAAGGAGGGAAGTGAAAAACGAAAACGCAAAAACGAAAAAGGGCCGCGACTTGAAGGGGTTAACATCTGTTAGCCAGCATAAGTACATGTGGGGATTCCCTAGCAACCAGGCAACTGCCACATGTACTTATGCTGGCTAACAGATGTAAACCATTCAGCTGCGGCAATAAAAACTAAATTTCCAAGCACTAAAAAATACTCGGAGGACCCCCGAGCGTGCTCAGGATATCTCAAGTAACGACTATATTCGCTCATCACTAGTTGTAAGACTAGATCCCTTTATAGGAGTTAAAGGGTGAATGCCAGGGTTCCTCTGGCATCTGTCAAGTGGAGTGGCTCATGCCAGGTCTGTCCGAAGAAGCCTTTCCAAGCCTGCGGCCTCTCAGACACTATACCGTACTAACCCTCTTATGTACTTGAGCCATCTTAAAGCCTAGTAGATAAGTAGCCCCTAGTTTAATGTGAATTACCTCCCTTTCCCCAATCTAATTCCAAGAACAGAATCTTATATTCAAACTTTTCTTTTCTGGAAATAATGTAGGAAACAGGATTCATCCTAATTACATAGCAAGAGGTGGATGGGGAGGGATCTTTTTATTGTGCAAATTTTAAGTGTTAAAAATAAATGTGAAATTTTAAAATTATATTTTATAGATATTTATTATGCTCCATGCTCAAGATATAGCAGTCCAGTCAGAACAATAAAGATGAGAGTAAAGATAAATGTGAATCTTACGTAAATGGAGTCTGCTACTAACATTTGAAATGACTATAATGGGAGCAATTCTAATACAATATGAAGAAATTGCTCCTGTTAACAACCAACAATGATGTGTCATCATGTGCTTTGAAACCAATCTTTTATAAATGTACAGTAAGGGTTTAAGCTTCTACAATCAAGCAGGAGCAACCAGGTGGTCTACTGCACTGTGTATGGAATAGCATCTATGTCAGAGTCAAACAAAGAAATCATGGATCAAAAGTTTTAATTGGGCTTTCCCCAATTCCCTCCAAAAAAGATTTGGGATCAGAGCTCTCAACTTTTATAAACAGGGAAAGGGAAATGTATTGTGGCACATACACAGTAATTATGCCCCTTTTTAAACCCCTAAGCCCCTTAGTGTTCTAACCCACGACACCCATTTCATGGCTGTTATAGAGTATGATACTCACCAAAATGACTCACACCCACACAGAGTATGATACCCCTACATTGAGTCCCCCTCACAATTTTACCCCATGCCTACAGCATTTTGCCCATTAAGTACCTCCTCCCACAGTATGACATTCCCATACTTTCCCCACTCACAGTATTACACAGCATCATGGCTCCCTCACAGTATGATGACACCAGTCAGTATCAAAGTTTCATAGCTCCCCATTATTATTATTTATATAGAACCATTAATTCCATGGTGCTGTATATGAGAAAGGGGTTACATACAGGGTTATAGATATCGTTTACAGTAAACGAATTTACAATGACAGACTGGTACAGAGGCGAGAGGACTCTGTCCTTGTGGACTTACGTACTACAGGATAATGGGGAAGAGACAGAATGTCGAGGTGCAGCAGCTCCGGTGTTGGTGAGGCGGCAGCTCGGTTGGTGGTGAGGCGGCAGCTCAGGGGGGGGGGTGAGGCAGCAGAATGGATATTGAAGGCTGTGCTGTAAGCTTTCCTGAAGAGATGAGTTTTCTGGATAAGCAGATGTGTTGAGGCATGGAATTCCAGAGGATGGGGGATATTCGGGAGAAGTCTTGGAGGCGGTTGTGTTAGGAACAAATAAGTGTGGTGGAGAGTAGGAGGTCTTGGGAGGATTGAAGACTGCGTGAGGGAAGATACTGGGAGATTAGTTCAGAGATATAGGGAGGGGACTGGTTGTGGATGGCGTTGTAGATCAGTGTTAGTAGTTTGAACTGGATTCATTGGGGAATTGGGAGCCAGTGGAGGGATTTGCAGAGGGGAGAAAAAGGGGAGTAGCTAGGAGAGAGGTGGATTAGGTGGGCAGCAGAGTTGAGGACAGACTGGAGTGGTGCAAGAGAGTTAGCGGTGAGGCCACAGAGGAGGGTGTTACAGTAGTCGAGGCGGGAGATGATGAGGGCATGCACAAGAGTTTTAGTAGATTGAGGGCTGAGGAAGGGACGGATTCTGGCAATATTTTTGAGTTGGAGGCGACAGGAGGTGGCAAGAGTTTGGACGTGCAGTTTGAAGGACAGGGCAGAGTCAAGAGTTACTCCGAGGCAGCGGATTACAGGTGCGGGAGAGAGCGTGATGCTGTTTACCATAATAGATAGATCAGGTAGGGGAGATATGTGAGGTGGAGGAAAGATGATGAGTCCGATTTTGTCTACATTGAGTTTTAGGAAGCGAGGGGTGAAAAAGGAGGATATGGCTCATAGACACTCCGGGATTCTGGACAGCAGGGAGGTGACATCTGGGCCAGAGTGGTAGATCTGAGTGTCGTCTGCATTCATGTGGTACTGGAGGCCATAATACTTTGAGTTGTGCTAGGCCAGGGGTATAGATGGAAAAAAGTAGGGGCCCCAGGACAGAGCCTTGAGGGACACTAACAGAGAGAGGGCGGGATGAGGAGGTAGTGTGGGAGTGGGAATGCAAAATGTGCAGTCGGAAAGGTATGAGGCAATCCAGGACAGGGCAAGGTCTTTGATGCCAAGGGAAGAAAGAATCTGTAGCAGAAGGCAGTGGTCGACTGTGTCGAAGGCAGAGGACAGTTCGAGAAGGAGGAGGATGGAGGACTGTCTGTTGGCTTTGGCTGTGAGTAAGTCATTAGTAATTTTGGTCAGGGCAGTTTCGGTGGAGTGGTGGGGGCGGAAGCCAGATTGAAGGTTGTCAAGGAGAGAGTTAGATGAGAGGTGGGAGGAAAGTTGAGCATGGACATGCTGCTCAAGGAGTTTTGAATCAAACGGGAGCAGTGATATGGGGCGATAGCTGGGCATAGCGGTTGGGTCAAGGTTTGTTTTTTGAGGATAGGTGTGATGGTGGCATGTTTGAAGGCAGAGGGGAAGACAGCAGATGATAGCGATAGGTTGAAGAGATGGGTTAGGGCTGGAATGAGCGTGTTAGTGAGGTTGGGGAGCAGGTGGGAAGGTATGGGGTCAAGTGCACAGGTGGTGAGGTGTGATTTGGAAAGGAGGTGAGTAAGCTCTCCTTCAGTGATGTTGGAGAGGGAGGTTATTAGGGAAGGGCAGAGGTCTGGTATATTGAGTGGTTAGAGTGGTGGAACAGTAAAGGTTTGCCTTGTTTGGTCAATCTTGTTTTTGAAGTAGGTGGCAAAATCTCCACACAGTATAGTATGATGGCCCCTCAGAATGATGCTCCTACAGCCCCCACTGAGTATAATGGCCCCCATAGCACCTCATTTAATATGACGGCCCTTACAAACTCTAACTCAGAATGATGGCTGCAACAGCCTCTCACTCAGTATAATAGCCCACCACTAATATGATGCCCTCACATCCCCCCCAATCAGTATGATATCCATTACAACCTCTCACTCAGTATGATGGCCCCAACACTACTCACTCATTAAAATAGCCAAAAAGTGCACCACCACTCAGTAGGATAGCCCCCCACTCAGTAGGATAGCCCACAAAGCCCCTCACACAATATGATGGCCCCATAATCCCGCATTTTGTATGAGTGCCCAACAGTCCCTCACTCAATATGACCGCACAGTCCCTTACTTAGTATGATGGTCCCACAGCCCCTTGACTCAGTATGAATATGCCACAGCGAGCGTCGCACTGAGTATGATGGCCCCACAGCCCCTCACTTGGTATGATGCCCTCACAGCCCCTCTCTCATTATGATGGCTTACTTGCATAGCCATGTCACCCCAGTGCGCTGTATGGGTCTGTAGTACAGGGTTCTCCGCACAGTAGGAATAAAATGTAGAGACATCATCATACCTGCAGTGTGCTGAGTCTCAGGCGCATAGCCACAGGCTAAATGGTGGATCACAGAGCTGTTAGCTCCCTGATCCACCATTCTATTCACTGGTATCTGCTTCTTGAGGAGGCAAGTACCAATAAAATTGTGACCACGGGCAGATGAGGAGAGCTCAGTGCCACACATGGGGTCTGTGGGGCCATCATATTGAGTGAGGGGCTATGTGGGCATCATAAGTAGTGAGGCTCTATGGGGGACACCGTACCATGTGAGGGTCTGCTGGGGCCATCAAGCTGCGTGGAGGACCATCATACTGAGTGGGAGGCTGTGGAGGCCATGAAGCTGTGTGGGGTGCTGTGAGGGCTCTGAGAATGAAGATAACACAAACTGTGATGACAGGAAGTTGTGATAATTCTTGAGCTTCATAGCGAATGTGTGGTCTGCCAGTGCTACTGATTTGGACCCAGGGATAAGAAGAAATATAACATAACAGCTGGATTTTCTCCAATGGATATTGTGTTTCAGTAGACTAAATCAACTTTGCATCCAGCTCTCATACAGAGCTGGTCTTGGTCTACTGACATCTATGCCAATCGATAGATTTGTGCCTTGCTTGCAATGATGAGAACCGTAACCACTGTTTACTGTATAGTAGCTATCCAGTGCTCAGTAGCTATTAACTATTTAGCAAGAGGTAACATTAGCACCTAGGTTGCATAAAGTACACTTGACCATTTGCAAGATATCGAATACACTGCTATTAAGTATTTGATTTCCTTTATGCTGTAATATCTTTGTTCTGTGACAGATAATCCCCGCTTTTGTCACATGGGCAAAGAGTTTAATGTTTATTCTACAAAACCTTTTCAGTTGTCTCTTGTATGTCCACAATGTACAGAGCATATCAGCCGATTTTGCCAACAGCAAATCTCTACCTGCAGGATAAGTGGGACAGAAATAGATATGAAGCACACAGAAAAAAGGTAAGGGACTGAGTCTTGTTTGGAGGGAATAAGCTTTTAAAGGGGCATCAGTTGTATTTAAAAAAGATAGTAGGGATTCTGGGGTAACCGGTCTTAGCTGTAACATTTATTGGAGGAGATTTAATCATATTGTTTATTTTAAAACCACTATATTTAAAGGAATTGTCCCCTTTCAGAAAACAAAACTTCCATAGGCTGTCTTAGCTATAAAAAAAATAAAAATAAAAAAGTAATATTTATCTCTCCAGGTCCAACACTAAGCTCTGTCACTACCACAGTAGCTTTTGTTTGTCTGCAGCGCTGACATCATGTCAACAGTGTTGTAGCCAATAATTGTGCTCGGCAGCTAATTGGCTGTAGCGGTATTGACTTGACAGCAGCAGTCAGCACTGGACCGGGGAAGGATAAGTAGTACTTGGTTAGGGTTTTTTATGGCTACCACAGCCTATGAGGAAGATTTTTCTGACAGCCTTGGTAAGACTTGGTGGCCATCCACCAACCATCCTCTACTCCATCCATCTGGACCATCCAGGGTTGCACAACACTCATCGTTAAACAAGACTGCTTTACAAGTAGTCTACATGTATGTCTGGGCTCACTGCAACAGTTTCTGCTTGTCAGCACTGTTTAGGGGTGAACAAATAGTAGGTTCACGTACAACTAAGCTAGAGGATCCTACACCATGAGGTTTGTGGGACACCAGAAGCACTAGCAGCTTCAAATACCTGTTTACTACTTTGTAATGGTATTTTAGCAGCTGCTCTCCAAGGCCCACTTCACATGTACATGCTTCTGGTACATATGACATCAGTTTTTTTCACGGATACCACATGTACCCATTATAACCTATGAAGATCTTCACATGTCTGTTTTCCCCACACCACATGGAGACATGTCCATTTGTTTACCTGCACCACGGATAATAAGGGCCAATACAAGTCTATGGGTCCATGAAAAACAGGTACAGCATGCGGATGGCATTGTGTGCTGTCCGTGTGCTCTCCACCGCTTACCATCTGTTTACACCTAGCCAGATAAGTTAAGTTCACTTGGACATTAATTAGGCTGTGTTTGCATTACAGAGCTCAAAACAGGTTTGTTACACTACTAGGGGGCCTCTGTGTGTTATACACATGGATGTTTTAGGGTATGTGCACACGTTCAGGATTTCTTGCAGAAATTTCCTGAAGAAAACCGGAAATTTTCTGCAAGAAATCCGCATTTTTTTTTTTGCGTTTTTTTTGCGTTTTTTTCGCGTTTTTTTAGCATTCTGCAAGCGTAATTAGCTTGCAGAATGCTAAAGTTTTCCAAGCGATCTGTAGCATCGCTTGGAAAACTGACTGACAAGTTGGTCACACTTGTCAAACATACTGTTTGACAAGTGTGACCAACTTTTTACTATAGATGCAGCTTATGCAGCATCTATAGTAAAAGATAGAATGTTTAAAAATAATAAAAAAAATAAAAAAAATGCTTATACTCACCCAGACATCTCATCAGCGGCATCCGTTCGTCTTCCTATAGCTGGTGTGTGCGCGCAGGACCTTCCGTGACGTCACGGTCACGTGAGCGGTCACATGACCGCTCACGACCAATCACAGGACAGTGACGTCATCGGCGAGGTCCTTCGCCGCACATCAGCTACAGGAACCGAACGGCAGCGTGCAGTGGAGGCGGGAACACTGCGCGGGACATCGAGGGTGAGTATATCGCTATTTTTTATTTTATTTCTTATTTTTTGACCACTTATATGGTGCCCAGTGCGTGGAGGAGAGTCTCCTCTCCTCCACCCTGGGTACCAACCGCACATAATCTGCTTACTTCCCGCATGGTGTGCACAGCCCCGTGCGGGAAGTAAGCAGATCAATGGACCCCTAGGTGTGCGGAATCCCTGCAATTCCGCATTTTTAATGAACATGTTGCTTTTTTTTCCGCTATGCGATTTTTTCACGGAAAAAATCGCAATATTTGCACAAAAAATGCGGAATACCTTGTAAATAATAGGAGGCATAGGTTAGCGTTTTTTTCGCGTTTTTATCACGTTTTTATAGCGAAAAAACGCGAAAAAAACGCTAAAAATCCTGAACGTGTGCACATGGCCTTACACTACAATATAAAACTGACAAAATGTATTGAAGAAAACATTTTTTACTGTCATGCCCTTTTTCATCTATAGGGACACCTGTCCGAATACTTTTTTTTTAGCAATTTGGGGGTATACGTCATGCAAAATGAGCTGTAAAAATGTGAACCTAGCCTAAAACAGTTTTTTTTCCTTTTTTTTGGGGGGGGGGGGGCAAAGTCATCCAGAATTCTGATGTATGTATCTTAGTAAATCGGCCGCAATCTGTTAGCATTGGCTAGATATATAGCAAAACTAAGTGTATACAAGTTTGTTGCCTATGAATGTCAACAAGCTTTTTTGTTTGTGTTTAATAAATTATTAATTATATCAGTTTGCTAATGCAGCAGCAAATCACCCATATTCAACATTATGGAGCATATTGACCTTATTTTTGTGTATGAAGCTTAAAAGATCATCTGGACTGAACATGAAAATTATATACTGGATGTATGAAAGCATATGGAGAAAAATTTGACATAAAAGATGTCAGAAAATAACAAGGAATTCATAACAAGGGATTAAAATTACATTTCTTGTCACAGGTAGCAACGGCTGTTCCTGCAGTAAATACGAAAGGCTCTGAGACACCCATACATCTGCTTGTGAATATGAAAAAAGTACAGGTAAGATGCAAATAGTTATTTATAGATCATAAATCATAAACAGCAAATCAGATGCAATGGTCCACATTTAATAATGGTGCCTAATAATAATAATAATAATCTAGGACAAGGGTGGGCAATTCAATTTCCAGAGGTGCCACATGAGAGACCGTGACTGTTGTGGAGGGCCGAACCAATAGACTGAAATGAATTAAGCTCAATATTAATATCAACATATAATTATTAATATAATAATTATAATTAATATTAGTTATCACTCAATATTGAGCAGAATTTAGTATGCCGATATTACCCTATATACTGTTTGAACCCGAATTTAGCCTCTTCTATATATTGTATGAGGCCCACACAGCCTCCCCATGTCCAGCATATGAGGCCCACGCAGCCTCCCTGCCATGCGCTGCTTACAAGCATAAAGCAGCTGCTGGCATGGGAACAAGATGCTGTGAGGGAGCGCCAGGAAGGTAAGTGTAATGGTACTTTTTTTATGTTTTCTGATGGGGCCATGCATATCAGGATGGGGTGGGGACCAATTATAAGGATAGGGCCTTGCATACCAGGTTGGGGGCCAATCATACCAAGCCGCTATTAAAGAGAAATCAATATTCATTGCCCTCCACGCCCATGGGCAGTGGGCACAGGAGTTAGCCACAACCTCCGGCTCCAGCCTCCTGTGACCCACTGCTTCGCAGATGCCGCTGCCCCTCCTACCCACCACAGTCAAAGCCGGTACATACGGACTATGAGACGCACCCCCAATTTTCCTCCACATTTTTGGAGGAAAAAAGTGCCTCTTATAGTCCAAAAAATACGGTAGACAGCGGAGACAGCAAGCAGGCACTTTGCCCAAGTCTGATGTAGGATGTTTAGGGTAATGAGTCATCAGAAAATTACCTATCATTTTATATATTACATGAATGCTTAAAAATGTTTTTTATTTGTTCATATGACAATTTGTATTAGATACAAAATAGAAATCTTGAAATTTTCACACTGGTCAGTGTGGCTAGTCTAAACTCATGATTCCTCTTCATTCAGGAAATCCAAATGTACATTAGCAGCAATAGACTGACTCAGACCCTCTCTTTTCTATTGAATCACAAAATCGCAATGTTGTCTTATAATTAGAGATGAGCTAATTTGCTTGGGTTCCCTCTTATTCGGCAAGCTATAGCGTTCTTGCCAAATAAGCTGCAGAGGAAACCAGGATTCCTGGATCGCGCCGGCCGATCAGCTGATCGGCGCCGCAGCTGCATGTGTCGCGGCTGTGTCAGTCACGACACATGCATGGAGAGCCATGAAAGTGGCTTGTATAGGGCGCTGGTCACACACAGGTACACACATGACAGATGACACCCTGCAGTATCGGACATGACCAGTTTTGTGCCTGATTGGGGCAGATTACCCCTTAAATACCGCTGTTAATCGTGACAGCAGTATTTAAGATGTTACAAGGGGGTCACAAGACCCCCTTATTAACCATCGGAACCCCGCGATGAGAATGCTTTTGGCATATCAGGGGCTCTCCAAATGCGACATGGCGTCCGCTCTCGATTTCAGATGTTTTTGCGTTCAAATAGTAAAATGGTGCTACTTCCCTTTCGAGCCCTGCCATTCACCCAAACAGTGGATTTCCCCCACATATGGGTATCGGCATATTCAGGGAAAATTGCACAACAAATTTTAGAGTACAATTTCTCCTGTTACTCTTGTGAAAATAACAAATTTGTAGATAAAGTAAAATTTTTGTGAAAAAAAAGATAAATGTTAATTTTTTCCTTCCGCGTAACGGATCACTTACGGCAACACTGTGTTCGGCCTCATTCACTCCTTATGGTATTTGCGGCACTTGCCATGATCTGGCAAATGCGGTACCATACCTCCCAACTTTTGAAGAAGGGAAGGAGGCACAAAGTGTGCGGCGCGCGTAGCGCGCCGTGGCAAATTTTAGGCCACGCCTCTGACCACACCCATTTCACAACTAGTCACACCCATATCCACATCCCAACCACAGCCATTTAGCACTGCTGATCACACTGTTTTATATACAATAATTATAAACGAAAAAATATGGCCACAGTGCTCCATACTGTATAATGGCCACACATGATGCTCCATACTGTATAATGGCCACACATGATGCTCCATACTGTATAATGGCCACACATGATGCCCCATACTGTATAATGACCACACATGATGCTCCATACTGTATAATGGCCACACATGATGCTCCATACTGTATAATGGCCACACATGATGCTCCATACTGTATAATGGCCACACATGATGCTCAATACTGTATAATGGCCACACATGATGCTCAATACTGTATAACGGCCACACACAGTTCTCCATGATACTGTATAATGGCCACAGTGCTCCATACTGTATAACGGCCATACATGATGCTCCATATTGTATAATGGCCACACATGATGCTCAATACTGTACAACGGCCACACATGATGCTCAATACTGTACAACGGCCACACACAGTTCTCCATGATACTGTATAATGACCCCCCCTCCTGTATGCATGGCTCATATTCCCCCCCTGTATGCATGGCTCACACTCCCCCCCTGTATGCATGGCTCACACTCCCCACCCCCCCGTATACATGGCTCATATTCACCCCCCTGTATGCATGGCTCATATACACCCCCCCCTCTGTATGCATGGCTCATATTCACCCCCCCATATGCATGGCTCATATTCATCCCCCCGTGTGCATGGCTCATATACACCCCCCCTGTATGCATGGCTCATATACAACCCCCCCTGCATGCATGGGTCATATTCACCCCCCCCCTGTATGCATGGGTCATATTCACCCCCCCCTGTATGCATGGCTCATATTCACCCCCCCCCCCCCTCTGTATGCATGGCTCATATTCACCCCCCCCTCTGTATGCATGGCTCATATTCACCCCCCCCTGTATGCATGGCTCATATTCACCACCCCCGTATGCATGGCTCATATTCACCCCCCCCCCCCCCGTATGCATGGCTCATATTCACCCCCCCTGTATGCATGGCTCATATTCACCCCCCCTGTATGCATGGCTCATATTCACCCCCCCCTGTATGCATGGCTCATATTCACCCCCCCATATGCATGGCTCATATTCACCCCCCATATGCATGGCTCATATTCACCCCCCCCCGTATGCATGGCTCATATACACCCCCCCCTGTATGCATGGCTCATATACACCCCCCCTGTATGCATGGCTCATATACACCCCCCCCCCCGTATGCATGGCTCATATACACCCCCCCCCCCCGTATGCATGGCTCATATACACCCCCCCCCCCCCGTATGCATGGCTCATATACACCCCCCCCCCTGTATGCATGGGTCATCTCCCCACCCCTCCCTCTGTATGCATGGCTCATATTCCACCCCCCCTGTATGCATGGCTGATGGCCCATCAGCCATGCATACAGGGGGGGTGGAATATGAGTCATGCATATGGCTCATATATTCCCCCCCGTAGGACCAGGTATATACCGTGCCCTGGCATACACAGGGGTGGCAGAGCAGGACTTGGATGGCGTGCGGGGAGTTTGCCAGTCAGCCGGACCGGGACCCGCTCGGCTCTGCTATATCTGCACAGCACTCACCTTCAGGTCGTGCGGGTCCCGGTCCGGCTGACTGTCATACGAATTCTCCGGCGTCAGCATCGGGGCAGAGGAGCCGTTGAACTCGTCCATGAAGATGCGAGCGTCGGCTTCCTCCTTAGGGGGAGACGGCCGCCCGCGACTGCTCCGAGCTGCGGCGCGAGAAGACACTTCCTGGCTGGATAGCGCACCTGCTCTCCGCGCCCCCCTCCTACCCGCCCGGTGTGAGTTGTGAGTATTGTTTTCAAGGAGGGCGGGTGGGACTCGGAGGCGGGGGGCGGGAGGTGGGGGGGCGGGGCGGTCGGTCGCTTGTGACCTGGGACTTGAAAAAAAAAAAAAAACCCTTGCTCAGGTGCCGCCCCCCCCCGCAATGTCGCCGCCCTAGGCACGTGCCCTCGAGTGCCTAGTGGCAAATACGGCCCTGTATATAGGCCCCTCAAAGTCACTTCAGATGTGATGTGGTCCCTGAAAAAATGGTCTTGTAAAAATAAGAAATCGCTGGCTGACTTTTAACCCTTCTAACTTCCTAACAAAAAAAAAATTCTGTTACAAAAATTGTGCTGATGTACATGTGGGAAACTTTATTTATTAACTATTTTGTGTGACATAACTCTCTGATTTAAGGGCATAAGAATTACAAGTTTGAATTTTGCTACATTTTCTAATTTTTCATCCAATAACCGATATTTTCATAAATAAATGCAAGTCATATAGAAGAAATTTTACCACTATCATGAAGTACAATAAGTCATGAAAAAAACATTCTCAGAATCAGCGGGATCCATTAAAGCGTTCCAGAGTTATGACCTCATAAAGTGGCACTGGTCAGAATTAAAAAATGTGGCTTGGTCAAAATTGGCTCACTAAGGGGTTAATACTCGTGTGTGTGTGTGTGTGTGTGTGGGGGGGGGGGGGGGGGGGGATGGGGGGTGTTTGCACAAAACTATGTAGCATAAACACCATACCAAATATTCACTGTGGGAACTTAGCCTAAACTTTACAATAACTAATAATATACTGTATGTTGTTTTCTATAGAACTTGTCACTACTGGTACTTATTTGTTGATAACCTTGAATGCGGCTTGATTCATACATCGTTCGCAAAGAACAACCTGCCCAATTCCAGCCTTGCTGAAGCATCCCCAAATCATCACCCATCGTCCTCCAAATTTCAACAGTGGGTGCAGGACACTGTGGCTTTTAGGCCATGTTCACACTTTGCGGCGTCCCTCTGCGGGTTCTCCCGCAGCGGAATTGATAAATCTGCAGGGCAAAACCGCTGCGGTTATCCCTGCAGATTTATCGCGGTTTGTTCCGCGGTTTCCGCTGCGGGATTACTCCTATACTATTGATGCTGCATATGCAGCAATATGCAGCATCAATAGTAATGTTAACAATAATAAAAATTGGTTATACTCACCCTCCGATGTCCGGATCTCCTTGGCGCTGCACGCGGCGGTCCGTTTCCAAAGATGCTGTGCCGAGAAGGACCTTCGTGACGTCACGGTCATGTGACCCGGGCGTCATCACGGTCATGTGACCGCGACGTCACCGCAGGTCCTGTTCGCACAGCAACTCTGACCGGCCGGCCGCGGGCAGCGCTGAGAGGTGAGTATAACATGATTTTTTATTTTTATTCTTTTTTTTACCCCAAATATGGTTCCCAGGGCATGGAGGGAGAGTCTCCTCTCCTCCACCCCGGGTACCACCCGCACATTAACCGCTTACTTCCCGCAACGTGGGCACAGCCCCATGCGGGAAGTAAGCGGTTCAATGCATTCCTATGGGTGCAGATTCACAGCGATTCTGCACAAAGAAGTGACATGCTGCGGGTTTTAAACCGCTGCGTTTCTGCACGGTTTTTCCCGCAGCATGTGCACAGCGGTTTGCGGTTTCCATAGGGTTTACATGTAAATGGAAACGCTATGGAAACTGCTGCGGACCCGCAGCATCAAAATGGCCGCGGTTCCGCGGTAAAAACCGCAAAGTGTGAACATTGCCTTACACCTCTCCAGGTCTCCGTCTAACCATTAGACGACCAGGTGTTGATCTGGAAATGCTTCAGCAAGGCTGGAATTGGGCAGGTTTTTCTTTGCGAAGGACGTATGAATCAAGCCACATACAAGGTTATCCTGGAAAAACAGTTGATTCCTTCTGCTCAGGCAATGTTCCCCAACTCTGCGGACTGGTTTTTCCGGCAGGTCAATGCACCATGCCACACAGCTAGGTCAATCAAGGTGTGGATGAAGGACCACCACATCAAATCCCTGTCATGGCCAGCCCAATCTCCAGTCCTGAACCCCATTGAAAACCTCTGGAATGTAATCAAGAGGAAGATGGATACTCACAAGCCATCAAATAAAGAACTGCTTAGGCTGGTTTCACACTTGCGTTTTTATCTGCATGCGTTTTTTAAAAAAACGCATGTGTGAAAAACGCATGTAAACGCGGTAAAACGCATGCGTTTTTTAGACGCATGCGTTTTTATAGAAAAACACAAGAAAACACAAGAAAACACAAGAAAAAACAAGAAAACCCTAACCCTAACCCTAAACGTGACTGAAATATGTGGCACTGAAATACGTGCAACTGAAATACGTGGTACTTAAATACGTGGCACTTAAATACGTGGCACGTGGCACTTAAATACGTGGCACGTGGCACTTAAATACGTGGCATGTGGCACTTAAATACGTGGCACGTGGCACTTAAATACGTGGCACGTGGCACTTAAATATGTGGTACTTAAATACGTGGCACTTAAATACGTGGCACGTGGCACTTTAATACGTGGCACGTGGCACTTAAATATGTGCCACGTGGCACTTAAATACGTGGCACGTGGCACTTTAATACGTGGCACGTGGCACTTAAATATGTGGCACGTGGCACTTAAATACGTGGCACGTGGCATACGTGGCACTGAAATACGTGATACGTGGCACTTAAATACGTGGCAATATGACTGTCAGAAAATGTTCATTAAACGGTTAGGGGTGAGGTTAGGGGTAGAGTTAGGGTTAGGGTTTGGATCCCTTTATCACCTTGATGGTGGTGGGTGGCTTTTCAGTGTGTTTTCTGTTTTTTTTCTATAAAAACGCATGCGTTTTTAGCGCAAACGCATGTGCTTAAAAACGCATGCGTTTACATAGACAGCAATGCATTTTTTTGCCGCGAAAAAACGCATGCGTTTTTTCGCGGCAAAAAAACGCGCAAGAAAATACTGCAGGTAGCATTTTTGAAAATGAACGCATGCAGACAAAAAACGCATGCGTTTGAAAACGCGACCAAACGCATGTGCAAAAAAACGCATGCGTTTTCAATGTTAAATATAGGGAAAAAAACGCATGCGTTTTTTGTGCAAAAAACGCTGCAGACAAAAACGCAAGTGTGAAACCAGCCTTACATTTTTGTACCAGGAGTGGCATAAGGTCACCCAAAAGCAATGTGAAAGACTGGTGGAAAACATGCCAAAGTGCATGAAAGCTGTGATTAAAAATCATGGTTATTCCACAAAATATTGATTTTTGACCTCTCCCCGAGTTAAAACATTATTATTGTTTTTTCTAAATGATTATAAACTTGTTTTTTTTCTGCAAGCAATGCATTTTTTTGTCATTTTGACCATTTCTCATTTTCAAAAAAAAAAAGCAACATGTATTGCTTGGAACTTCGGAGACATGTTGTTAGTAGTTAATAGAAAAAAAGTACAATTTACATTTTACTCAAAAATATACCTATAAAGAGAAAAATCAGACAAACTGAAAATTTTGCAGTGGTCTCTTAATTTTTGCCAGAGCTGTATGTTTTAAAACAAAACACCAATTTTATGCCCTCAAAAATTAGAGAAATATATCACATCGCAAATGAAATTTACATTCAACAAATATATTACATTCCATCTGATGGTGAAGAAGAGGCAGTAGAAAGAAATCATTACCCGACCACAGCCTTGCACAAAGCGACAAGCAGCAACCTATAAAGAGTACAGTATAATGTAACGTACGCCTAGAACGACAACTCTACTCACTCTGTTCTTTTTCGAAGGTCAGCTAAAATATTTCTTTTTAAATAGTGAGCAAATTATTATTATTTATTATTATTATTATTATTATAGCACCATTTATTATATGGTGCTTTACATGTGAAAAGGGTTATACATAATTAAAACAAGTACAATATTTTTAAGCAATACAAGTCACAACTGATACAGGAGGAGAGAAGACCCTGTCCATGAGGGCTCACAATCTACATGGGATGAGTAAGGATACAGTAGGCGAGGGTAGAGCTAGTTGTGCAGTGGTTTGGTTGATCTGTGGTTACGGCAGGTTGTAGGCTTGTCAGAAGAGGTAGGTCTTCTGGTTCCTTTTGAAGGTTTCCATGGTAGGTGAGTCTACAAATGACGTTTCATATTCTGAAAAAGTAATCATTGAAGTTGTATTGTTCGCAGAGAACACTTTTGGTTCTGTATAAAGATACCTTTGTCCAACATGTGAATTTGCGTTCATGCTTTATGTGTTTTGATCACAACACAGATGAAACGAGAACTTCAAGCGCTTACAGAGAAGCAGAACCTCATGCTTTCAAACAGACTGAGTGCTATACGTCAATCTAATGGACGAGTAGACAACTGGAACCTCTACCCTCAGCGCAGGTACCTAAATAGGCAAGCTAAGCACTGTATCAAGGGGCAGCACAGACATAGACATAGCTTTAGCCATGTTCCCTTCTTTTATTCTAAATTTATTGCAAACTATTGGAGTTGTCACTTCTGTTCCACGTTCTTTCATATCCAGCAAGGCTTGTATGGTTTTCCTTACTGCAACCTGTACTATGTTAGTTTGGATGCTGTCTTGGATTTTATGTACCTATAATATATGAAAATACCCTTTACCTCTCCATACTGGTTAATTAAGGGAGTTGCATCTACAACAAGAACATTATGCTCCTTGTTGAAATATTCAGATTAAAATAATCTCTATTACTCTAGTTTATTTTTATGTTTTTCGCATGAGCAGCCTGAATGCTACCCAACAACGTCAAAACTTTAACAAGATTTCCTATGAGAATGGCAAAATTTTAGAGAGAATCCTGAGACGAGAGTCTGAATATGGACGATGGGAGTCAGAATGGGAAAAGGTGAAACGGATACAAGCAAATATATCCCGATATCCACAAGTTCCTTGGGTAAGATGCAAAGGCGTGCTAGGTGTGGGTACATTGATATCAGTATGATGGAAAGATATACATGAAGGCTTATATTTTTTATTAAAAATAAATTCCATCTCTTACAAAAGAGACACATGATAGGGACAAATTATTTATTCATTCTAGGGCACAAGCATGGCCTGACAGCAATGTGTAATTGATTCCTATTGCTATGCTTCAAATTACAAGGATGTTTCTCTGTATTGCAGGAACGTCTAATGACATGTGTTTATAGTCACAAAATGGAAATATGCAAAGATATAAAATGACATTCCTGCAGGAAACTTACATCTGATTTTAAGCAAACTCATGTATGATCAAAAAACTTCAAAATTGCCATTCTTTTACATTAAACAGACATTAAAAGAGGTTATCTACTGTGGCTGGTCTGGTAAAATCATCATCTTAAAATAATACATTTTTGTGCCAATAAAGGCCCCAGCTGCCCATCTTTTGCATTTTGTAGACAATTAATGCTACATTCATTCAATGACGATAGCAAAGACAATGATTATACCACTTAACCGCATCTTCAGCTTTCAAAAGCCTCTAAACGCCAATATACAGTGGGGCAAAAAAGTATTTAGTCAGCCAGCAATAGTGCAAGTTCCACCACTTAAAAAGATGAGAGGCGTCTGTAATTTACATCATAGGTAGACCTCAACTATGGGAGACAAACTGAGAAAAAAAAATCCAGAAAATCACATTGTCTGTTTTTTTATCATTTTATTTGCATTTTATGGTGGAAAATAAGTATTTGGTCAGAAACAAACAATCAAGATTTCTGGCTCTCACAGACCTGTAACTTCTTCTTTAAGAGTCTCCTCTTTCCTCCACTCATTACCTGTAGTAATGGCACCTGTTTAAACTTGTTATCAGTATAAAAAGACACCTGTGCACACCCTCAAACAGTCTGACTCCAAACTCCACTATGGTGAAGGCCAAAGAGCTGTCAAAGGACACCAGAAACAAAATTGTAGCCCTGCACCAGGCTGGGAAGACTGAATCTGCAATAGCCAACCAGCTTGGAGTGAAGAAATCAACAGTGGGAGCAATAATTAGAAAATGGAAGACATACAAGACCACTGATAATCTCCCTCGATCTGGGGCTCCACGCAAAATCCCACCCCGTGGGGTCAGAATGATCACAAGAACGGTGAGTAAAAATCCCAGAACCACGCGGGGGGACCTAGTGAATGAACTGCAGAGAGCTGGGACCAATTTAACAAGGCCTACCATAAGTAACACACTACGCCACCATGGACTCAGATCCCGCAGTGCCAGACGTGTCCCACTGCTTAAGCCAGTACATGTCCGGGCCCGTCTGAAGTTTGCTAGAGAGCATTTGGATGATCCAGAGGAGTTTTGGGAGAATGTCCTATGGTCTGATGAAACCAAACTGGAACTGTTTGGTAGAAACACAACTTGTCGTGTTTGGAGGAAAAAGAATACTGAGTTGCATCCATCAAACACCATACCTACTGTAAAGCATGGTGGTGGAAACATCATGCTTTGGGGCTGTTTCTCTGCAAAGGGGCCAGGACGACTGATCCGGGTACATGAAAGAATGAATGGGGCCATGTATTGTGAGATTTTGAGTGCAAACCTCCTTCCATCAGCAAGGGCATTGAAGATGAAACGTGGCTGGGTCTTTCAACATGACAATGATCCAAAGCACACCGCCAGGGCAACGAAGGAGTGGCTTCGTAAGAAGCATTTCAAGGTCCTGGAGTGGCCTAGCCAGTCTCCAGATCTCAACCCTATAGAAAACCTTTGGAGGGAGTTGAAAGTCCGTGTTGCCAAGCGAAAAGCCAACAACATCACTGCTCTAGAGATCTGCATGGAGGAATGGGCCAACATACCAACAACAGTGTGTGGCAACCTTGCGAAGACTTACAGAAAACGTTTGACCTCTGTCATTGCCAACAAAGGATATATTACAAAGTATTGAGATGAAATTTTGTTTCTGACCAAATACTTATTTTCCACCATAAAATGCAAATAAAATGATAAAAAAACAGACAATGTGATTTTCTGGATTTTTTTTTCTCAGTTTGTCTCCCATAGTTGAGGTCTACCTATGATGTAAATTACAGACGCCTCTCATCTTTTTAAGTGGTGGAACTTGCACTATTGCTGACTGACTAAATACTTTTTTGCCCCACTGTATATAGTGAATAATAAGTCATTTTCTCATATAAATGTTATTTGCCAAAGATTAGTGTATATACTAGTGTATATACTGGTACGCGCTGGGTAGTGACAAAGGTAAAAGGAGCCACACATAAAAACTCCCACAAATAAGGATAAGAGACCATATAATGCTATCAGTATAACCCAGGAAGGCCGTCAATAGGATACATAAGAGTTAATTTGCCCTACCTTTGCTGGTAGCAATTCACATAGATGAGAAGACTGAAATAATCCGTGTTCGCCAAAGAAGGCTGGAGTAATGCGTGTGTTCTTCTCCTGCTGAGTCCAGGTAATAGTGCGTGTATCCAAACTAGTGGCTGCCCCGGCCGGTAGCAGCCACCTGGAGTTATCCCTCTGAGAGGAGCGGGGGTCCAGCGTTACCGGCGCCGCGTGGAGTGTAAGCGGTGATCCGGATAGTGCGCAGGACCTGTGTGACGTCGGCAGTCACGTGACCACTCACAGATGCCGAGGGTGAGTACGGGGTGCAAGAGGGATCAAAAACCAACGCGTTTCGGAGAAAACTTCCTCCTTCCTCAGGAACCCTGAGCATTATATGGTCTCTTATCCTTATTTGTGGGAGTTTTTGTGTGTGGCTCCTTTTACTTTTGTCACTACCCAGCGCGTACCAGTATATACACTAGTATATACACTAATCTTTTTCATATAGTATTTTCTTACAGGCTATTTGTGCAAGCCTGTTGGTGTCGCTGCGGGTAGCTGTTAAGTTTTGTGACACTTTTTTGCGCCACCATATTTTGCATTTTAAATGTTATTTGCACTTTTGAGTTTTTCAAATGTACCAAGTAAAGTATGAATTGATGTTTTCAAATAGCTTGTGTACAAATACTAAACCATCCAATCCAAGACAATAGAGATACTTTATTTTTCTTAAAGGGGTTGCCTACTACTAGGACAACCTTTTCCTAAACTAAATGTTCGGCCATGATAAACTAGAGAAGCCTATACTCACCTCCCGTGCGGTTCCAGGAGTGTCGGCACTCGCGGTCCCAGGGCTGTGATGTGGTGGAATGACACGTAATGCCCGGTGCCCAATCAGCACTGGCGTCACTGTCTCCACCTTTGGACAAACTGAACATGAGGAGGAAGTCAGGTCTGCAGCTCATCCTGGACTTCCTCTTCATGTTCAATTTGTCCGAAGGCGGAGACAGTGACGCCAGCGCTGATTGAGGGCCGTGCATTATGTGTCATTCCACCACATCACAGCCCTGTGACCGCGAGTGCCGACACTGCTGGAACGGCGCTGGCACGGGAGAGGATTATAGGCTTTTTTGATTTATCGGGGCCAAACATTTAGTTTAAGAAGGGGTTGTCCTGGTAATTGAGAAACCCTTTAATATATTCTTTTTCTTAACAGGCCAGAGAGCACAGAGTCACATTTATCGACAATAAAAGAAATATGGACATCCCTGATCTGTTTGAGGAAAATGAGACAGCGAGCTCACAAAGCAGTGAGTAACTATATACACCAAAACTGCCCCAGTATGCTTTATGCCAAGTACAAACATTTCACTAGGAGGTATATGAGTTCCTGAGTCTGTGGCAGATATTCTGGTTAAAGGGTAGCAATGTTTATGGATGCTATTTTTTGCTGTAATGTATATATGGAATATGAAAATGATTTACCACATGAACTGATTTTTTTTCATAATTTCCAAGATTAAATATGTAACTCAGTAATCAGTAGCTAAGCTACTGGGGAGGGCAGTTAACCCAGGACCCGCACTCATAAGTGCCCACCCGTAGCTACAGCTAGCCTTTACTGTATCAGTGTGCACAACACACCAATACAACTAATCTCGGCAGTGGAGCAGGGATACACGGTCTCCCTGCACTACCGTTCAGCCTCATCATTCTGCTGTGACTGCACCCACAGGACATCAGAGTCCCAGTGATGTCAGCGTGACGCGTGAGGACTCTAACATCGTGTGCTTGCTCGAGATCCTCAGCCACTGCATGATCCTTCCGTGGCTGAGAGGCAGTTCAGGGGCATCAACTTGTTGGTCACCCCAGTAAAATATATGATCATTTTTATTTTATTTAAAACTTTTGGTGTAGGAGCGGGCTCTCATACATTTTAGGAGATACTGTGGGGGGCCCTTAAAGTGTGAGGGCTATTATACAGTGTGGGGGCCCTCATACAGTATGGGGGTTAATATGGGGGCCATCATACAGTATAGTGGTTAATTCAACCTACAAATGGGTGCCTAAGGAGCTCACAAACCACCAACACATGTATTAAAGTAAAGCTATTGAACAGCTCTAGTGTCGTCTATTAAGCTATTCCATATTTTATTAATGGTATAATGGTGTATGTCTAGAAATGGAAGGCCAAAGGGACACACTTTTTGGCCCAGTCTGAGAATAAAGCTCTACGAACACATTGTAAAGCTTTAAATCTTATACAGTGGTCAAGATGTATTAAATGTAAACCTCTTTAATGGAAACTACTGTCAGAAGGGAAAAATTCTCACTGCTCATTAATCCTAATTTCAGTTAAAGTCTTTCTGTTCATAAATCATCCATTTGCCATGCAGATTTCTCTTCAGGTCTCACATTTATTCAGAATCAAGAAGTGTTTGCTGTATTGAAAATCTTGATGACGGGTCTTAAAGGGAATATGTAATGTCCCCAAACACTATTAACCTACAGATATATGGTTCATCTGCAAGGATAGTGCAGCTATAGGAAAAAAATAACTTTATTCCTTCTGGAGCCATCAGCTTTCTGTCATAGAGGCATGCCCAGAGGGACTTCATTAATCCCTCACAACATTGTGAGCGGCAGCTATGAGCCTGTTGATTGAAAGCTCACTTTGCAGAGATGCGCTGCAGAACAAGCTGTCAATTATAGGTGCTGCCACTCACCACTCCAAGTGCACTCTGCGGTGAATAAAGCTGCTTTGGTCACACCTCTATAACTGAAAGCCAGTGGCTACCGGGAGGAAAAAGTTTATTTTATCCCAGTACCTGCACTTACAGTAAGCCGGCTGGACAACAATGTAATGCTATTAACCTGCAGATTAACCCTATTATAATTTTCTGGGGTGAACATATCAGTGATGCAAACTGTGTAGCTGCACAAGGGTCCAAGAGGTAAAGGGGTCCATGCTCACCATCAAAGCCAGTGAAATGTTGCATTATGATGTTTTATCGGGCTGCAAAGGGTCATTATACTGTTCTTACACAGGGACCCCTTTCTGTGTCCACTCCTGAAACCCTTCTTGTAACATGATGGACGGGGCTAGCTGACCAGCTAATCAACTACGCTCTCTGCCTCTTCATCATCCATGATGGAGAAGGTGGAGGCTTAGATATCGATCTAAACTAGCCAGCCAACTCCTTTCACCATCTTATTCACACAGGGATGCAAGAGGGTTTCTTATCAAGGGCAAATGGTGATTTATGAAGAATTAAGGTACTTTGGTATATTCATTAATTCACATTTTGGTAACAATGAAAGTGCTTTTTATGTTACTGGATAACTTTTTTTTGATATTAGCTGCTTTGTTCACCAATTGTTTTCTTATTGGAGTTTTATATAACTAATTCAAATGTGAGATTTTTATTTTTATAGGATCTACACTAAAACTTGACAGCATCTCAAAAAGAACAGACCTTAATAAAACAAATGTTAGCTCGAATCACACAGAAAACAGGAAAGGACCATCTTTAATACAGGTTGAAAAGTTAGTGAATACTGAGTCTGGGGATAAAGACCATTGCTATTCAGGACAGAGTTCTTACAAAATCTGTAAGAGAGGAACAGCCACCAGTCCAACATCAGAGAAAGGTAACAACAAAGACCAGGAGATATCTCCATTAGATCAGAAGTCTTTTACTAAACTCAAACATTGTGCTAAATATTTTACAGAAATTACTTCTGGAGGAAGAGAACAAGATGATCTAATAGTATGTAAGCATAGTTCTCAGGAAGAGTGTATGAGTGAAAAATCTCAGCTGGGTATTCCGAGTGGAACAAAGCTTAAAAATGCAAGAAGATCAACTATGTCTTTCGAACACTCCGATCAGAACTTTGATAGCTCTCAGGAGTCAGATGCAAGTTCTTGTTACTCATTCCAAGGCTCTGAGGAAAGGTCTTCTCCCTGCTCCTCACGATCTTCAGAAATGGCAGAGACTATGTCAAGCCGAAGAGTAACTCTGAAAACAAGGATGACAAGTTCTAGTTCAACATCAATAAGAAGTGTGCAGAGTCCAGAAGCATCCTCACACAAACTAAATATATCAAATATAAAAAATGTTTATAGCAGCCATCGTCCTTCATCTCAAGAATCTAGTACAACATCAATAAGGCATCCAGAAACTCCTGTAACATCCTTCCACAGACTAGTTTCAAAAGAGAATAAAATATATGGTAGCCTGGATATGTCACTTCTGGAATCTGAGAAAAGTTATTGTGACTTACAACAGTCAACAAATAGATATTCCGAAGCCTCAGAAAGGACGGCTACCAGCAGCCCAGAGTCCATTGTAATTTATCCCCAAAAGTGGCCAATGTAAAGGCTTTATACTCTAGAAAAAGTCTGTCTAGAAGAGTCCTGTTAAGGAATAACTTCTGGACATGTGATTCTGGCAGGACACAAAACTACATATCTAAATCCAAATAGTACAACAATTAATTACTATACGGTATTTCAATTGTGTTTATTGTCAGATTAAGCTGTCGTGTATGAAAAATATTAGGCACAATGCACCAAAAACTGTCTTATGTGGCTAACATCACAATTATAATTAGTTTTAGACACTTTTTTTGCGCCTTTCTCAAGAGCGGAGTCTGGATTAGTGTGAAGGGATGTTGCTTTATGAAGGAATGTGTGGCTTAGGATGTGACACTGTGCTCCAAAATTTGCACGAATTAGGCCAATCATGGGTGTATAAAATTAGACAAAATTGAATAAAGATCCAAACATGATCAGGCAGCAAAATCCATAAATGTGTAAATTTTAAGATTGTCTAGTAAGTTTACACTGTCTGAAAATTAGACCGTCTTAGTAAATCTGCTCTTTTCTGTGCTTTGGTCACTCCTACTAGCTGAAAGACAAAGTTTAACAAATGTACTAAAATTGCTTAATTTGAGGACAATGTAAACTTAGACTAGATCTTAAAATTCACCATTTGTATCTCAGTGGTTCATGCCGGATGATAAATTTAACACCGTTTTAGACATTTTTGTCTAACTTTACACCACATACTGGTTGGATAACTTTGCTCCAGAAATTTGCTTAAAAGTTTGGGTCATGAGATTAAATTAAAAACCATATTCCTTTCTCACTAGGCCATCCCTTTTGACAACGGAAAAACAAAAATTGTCTGCAGCATATAAGTAATGTGGGTGGCGCAAGAGGTGTATAAGCATTTTTTGAAGCTAATTGTGCCAGAATTCTGTTTATTTAGATTAGTAAACCTCTCTAATATTATGCATGCCTTTGTTGTTTTTTTTTTGGCTAATAGCTCAGTAGATTTGTCTCACACTATATTACCCTTACATAGGACAGCAAAGTCTGATTAGATTCTGTGCACAGAACAATAAAAATAAAAAATGTGTGACCTTGTTGAATTGTTTTCCACACTGATAGACACTTTTTGTTTGGCTGGAAAATATGCTAATTCCTTTTTATTTGTAAATGAAGTGCCTTTTGTGATTTCCAACCTGTGGCTCTCCTGCTGTTATGAAACAAACAATCCGCTTGCTCTAATTGTCTCATATAACTAGTTGTATATCCAGGTAAAGAATTGTGCTTTACATAATTCGACTTTACACAAGGTATCTTCCTTTTTGAGTGATTTAGTTGTGATGTGTGCCTGTTTTTCAATGTACATTCAGTAAATGAATGTATCTTTTTAGGCAGTCTAAAGGTACCGTCACACTAAACGATATCGCTAGCGATCCGTGACGTTGCAGCGTCCTGGCTAGCGATATCGTTTAGTTTGACACGCAGCAGCGATCAGGATCCTGCTGTGATATCGCTGGTCGTTGAACAAAGTTCAGAACTTTATTTGGTCGTCAGACCGGCGTGTATCGTCGTGTTTGACACCAAAAGCAACGATACCAGCGATGTTTTACACTGGTAACCAGGGTAAACATCGGGTTACTAAGCGCAGGGCCACGCTTAGTAACCCGATGTTTACCCTGGTTACCAGTGTAAAATGTAAAAAAAATAAACAGTACATACTCACCTTCGCGTCCCCCGGCGTCCGCTTCCCACACTGACTGAGCGCCGTAAAGTGAAAGTGAAAGTACAGCACAGCGGTGACGTCACCGCTCTGCTGTTAGGGCCGGCGCTCAGTCAGTGCAGGAAGCGGACGCCGGGGGACGCGAATGTAAGTATGTACTGTTTGTTTTTTTTACATTTTACGCTGGTAACCAGGGTAAACATCGGGTTATTAAGCGCGGCCCTGCGCTTAGTAACCCGATGTTTACCCTGGTTACCCGGGGACCTCGGCATCGTTGGTCGCTGGAGAGCGGTCTGTGTGACAGCTCTCCAGCGACCAAACAGCAACGCTGCAGCGATCAGCATCGTTGTCTGTATCGCTGCAGCGTCGCTTAGTGTGACGGTACCTTAAGGGTACCATTACACTAAACGATTTACCAACGATCACGACCAGCGATACGACCTGGCCGTGATCGTTGGTAAGTCGTTGTGTGGTCGCTGGAGAGCTGTCACACAGACAGCTCTCCAGCGACCAACGATGCCGAAGTCCCCGGGTAACCATGGTAAATATCGGGTTACTAAGCGCAGGGCCGCGCTTAGTAACCCGATGTTTACCCTGGTTACCATTGTAAATGTAAAAAAACCAAAAACACTACATACTCACATTCCGGTGACTGTCACGTCCCTCGCCGTCAGCTTCCCGCACTGACTGTGTCAGTGCCGGCCGTAAAGCACAGCACAGCGGTGACGTCACCGCTGTGCTCTGCTTTTACTTTATGGCCGGCGCTCACAGTCAGTGCGGGAAGCTGACGGCGAGGGACGTGACAGACATCAGAAGGTGAGTATGTAGTGTTTTTTTTTTACATTTACAATGGTAACCAGGGTAAACATCGGGTTACTAAGCGTGGCCCTGCGCTTAGTAACCCGATGTTTACCCTGGTTACAAGCGAACACATCGCTGGATCGGTGTCACACACACCGATCCAGCGATGACAGCGGGTGATCCAGCGACGAAATAAAGTTTCAAATGATCTGCTACGACGTACGATTCTCAGCGGGGTCCCTGATCGCAGTAGCGTGTCAGACACATCGAGATCGTATGTATATCGCTGGAACGTCACGGATCGTGCCGTCGTAGCGACCAAAGTGCCACTGTGAGACGGTACCCTAATGCACTATAAAAATGCAATAAACACATAGGGAAATAAGCAAATACCATTTGTAAAGTTAAAGAAAAAGAAAACTAAGTTGAATAAATACATGCAGTATGCTGAAAAAGTATACTGAAAAGTATGTGTTCTACATGCATATTTAAGCTGGCCTTACACATCAGATTGCAAAAAATGTGGCGTTGCTTAACACCATGTGACAAATATATATACATTTCATGTGCAATTCAAGGGGGAAAGCAAAACAGAGTGACAGCTAAGCAGATAAACTCACTAATAACCAAGTGGTAACAGGTATACCGTAGTGATGTTGCACTTTTATTTAAGTACATGGACAATAATCATGATCCCTATGAACACAACAGGATAAAGTGCTAGTGCATGTGGACCACAAAATGATGATAACCAAAAATACAAAGCATATCATAAATCCAAAATATAGAAAGTGACAGTGCATAAAATAACATGGAAGAGGATGCTGTGTTACCATTTGTGATCCTACATATAATCCTACATGGAATATACCCTAATGATGAAAGGAATCTGGGCAATGCAGAAAGTTTTTAGCCTGAATTAGGCAAGTAAAACATTGTGCCCGGGAAGGGTTGAAGCAAATAAACACATGAGTGCTATACCTGAATGTGGACTTCTCAGTCAGAAAACACGCCCCGATGTGCGTTTCGCAATCGCTTCTTCAATAGGGGGACAGTAAGATAAGAGGGTAGTGCCCGGTTTATATAAGTATAGTGGAGCTAATGGCGCTCACTCCAGCTGTGCAGGAAACCAGGAGCGGTGGGTCCGATGTCACACGTCATCAATCACCGCCTACCACGACGCGTCAGTGGGTGGGAGGGGAGGATGACACAGAGGGACGCGTTACTTGTTTTACTTGCCTAATTCAGGCTAAAAACTTTCTGCATTGCCCCGATTCCTTTCATCATTAGGGCAACATCACTATACATGTTACCACTTGGCAGAGGCGTAGCTAGGGATTTGGTTCAGGGGGCGAAGCTTCTGAGTGGGCGTGATGCGCCCTAATAGTGGAGGAGAACCTCAGCAGATGACCGCGCTGTTACTGAAGATAATCTCTATATAAAGACCAATATGGATATTACCGCCATATGGTCAGTGATAGATACCAGTCCTGCAGAACATATAACAGATCACTGCACAGTTACAGATAATGTCTTACCGCTGACGTCCTTTCTGATGGAATCGTTCATTTTTCCCTTCTTTTCCATCTGGCCCAGACCGACATGAAAACTTCTTCCAGCTACAACTTGTCTGCAGAGAATACAACAAAGACACGTTTCACTTCTCACATTCCAGCCCCATCACCATCTATTCCCAACCAGCACAAACTCCTCATCCTGCTGATACTCCAATACTGAGCCGCTGCTTCCATATGTGTCCTTATTACTGCACCTGATACCCCAATGCTGAGCCACTGCTGCCGTATGTGTCCCTGTTACTGCACCTGATACCCCAATACTGAGCCGCTACTGCCGTATGTGTCCCTATTACTGCCCCTGATACCCCAATACTGAGCCGCTGCTGCCGTATGTGTCCCTATTTATACCCCAATACTGAGCCTCTGCTGCCGTATGTGTCCCTATTACTGCCCCTGAAACCCCAATACTGAGCCGCTGCTGCCGTATGTGTCCCTATTACTGCACCTGATACCCCAATACTGAAAAACACCAGAAAACAGGCAGAGATGCTTACCTGTTCAAGGCCTCCAACAATTGCACTAACCAGGGTGCACCAGGCCCAAGTAAAGATAGCAAAAACACAGGTAAGCATCTCTGCCTGTTTTCTGGTGTTTTTTTGTTTAGTATAGTGGAGGTTTTTCCTCCAATGGTGTTTTTTTTAGATTAGGACTGCCAAGATACAAGGACCCTTGACGTGGGTTGGCAGCTTCAATATTGTGGCCATAATATCAACCAATACCTTGCATACATTGTTATGTTTTTGGTGCACTGTACATTTTTCCAGGGTGCGGCTGGGCCCTAGATGGCTCTGTACACTGTGGCCTCTGTTCACACAGGATGCATCATGGTTAGCCCGCTATATATATGGCGTCATTAATAGGCTTTGCACCATATACTTTGCATTCCTGTGTGAACATGCCACATACAGACTATTTTTGTGCACGGGTGCTCCAAGCAGCCAATTCCTGATTGTAGGTTGGCTGCATCGGTATTATTTGCACCTGTGTTTTTGCTATCTTTACTTGGGCCTGGTGCACCCTGGTTAGTGCAATTGTTGGAGGCCTTGAACAGGTAAGCATCTCTGCCTGTTTTCTGGTGTTTTTTTGTTTAGTATAGTGGAGGTTTTTCCTCCAATGGTGTTTTTTTACCCCAATACTGAGCCTCTGCTGCCGTATTTGACCCTATTACTGCACCTGCTACCCCAATGCTGAGCCACTGCTGCCATATGTGTCCCTATTACTGCCCCTGATACCCAAATACTGAGCTGCTGCTGCCGTATGTGTCCCTATTACTGCACCTCATACCCCAATACTGAGCCGCTCCTGCCGTGTCTCTATTACTGCCACTGATACCCCAATACTGAGCCGCTGCTGCGTATGTGACCCCATTACTCCACCTGATACCCCAATACTGAGCCGCTGCTGCTGCTGTATGTGTCCCTATTACTGCCCCTGATACCCTAATACTGGGCCGCTGCTGTGTCCCTATTACTGCCCAATACCCCAATACTGAGCCGCTGCTGCCGTATGTCCTGTGAGGCTGTGGCCTCTGATACAGCTAGGGGGCGCTGTTTGTTCTCCCCAGAATGTGCATGCAGACGGATGAAGTCCATAGGTGTGCATGAGAGTTATGGATTTCCGGTCCGGGTTTTCCATGTGGCTAAAGGCCACAGGTTTGTCTGTATTTAAAAACCCTGCAGTAATGGGTATGGGTGTGTCAGGCCATGTCAGGCGTCTGGCCAGGTGAGGCCAGGTGTGTGAGGTGCACGTCAGTGTCAGTCTGGTGTGTGCTGGTCTGCAGAGTGCATGGAGGCCAGCAGAGCCAGCACCCAGGGCAGCTGAATAGCCTGGCACCCGCAGCGTACACAGAGATGCAAGTCGTCCATGGTACTGGTCTCGGAGGTGGACAGTCCTGTGCCCGTAGGAGTCGGATGTGGACAGTCCTGTGCCCGGAGGTGGATGTCCTGTGCCCGAAAAAGGACTAGCATGTGCAACGATTGCAAACAGGTGGATATGGTGCCCGGCTGCTATCCGGAGGATATCCTGAACTGTGTACGACTGTGTGAGTAAAGAGTCTGTAAAGAGACTGTGATACAGCGATGCAGGACACCCACAGGAACTAGTCAGAGGAGGGCTGGCATGAGTAGTGTCTGCAACATACGAGGCTGTGTGTATGGAGACGTATAGAGACTGTGAGATGGTGTGCGGTCGCCCAGGGAAACTGGACAAGGGAAGTCTGGCCTGTTTAGGGACCACAAATCTAAAGCCATGTGAAATGTATTGCATTGAACTGGTGTAAACTGATCACTGCAGTTATATGCATTTATGTGTACCCGGCTGCACTCCAGAGGATGAAGAGTGCAGTGCACTGAGTGAGTACCGAGGACTGACACCCTGCGTCTTGGGCTGTCTTATGTGTACCCGTCTGCACTCCAGAGGATAAAGAGTGCAGTGCGCTGAGTGAGTACAGAGACTTTTTACCGGCGTGCGGTCACCCAGGGAAACTGGACAGAGGGAAGTTCGGCCTGTGTATTGACTGCGTCATATAGCCATGCATTATTAATGGACTGTATGAAGAAGCCGTTTACTATATTGACTGTGTGAAGTAACACAATAAAAGACTTTTGTGTTTGAATTTGTGGGTTACTGCTTCTTCACTGCGTACGAAGCTACTGCAGCTTTACAGTCCCTATTACTGCATCTGATACCCCAACACTGAGCCACTGCTGCCGTCTGTGTCCCTATTACTGCACCTGCTGTGTGGTTCTCTGTGCCCTCTAAATTCTAAAGCACCCCTCTATAATATAGTAATGCCGGGTGCAAGTGCCCTAGAAAACAGTGCCCATATTTTGCCCCCTAGAAAGTAATATTGCCCTGTGTGCCCCTTTGATAGCCACAGTAACCTGACCCCTTAGTAGCCCCCAAACTGTTTGATGGCTCCAACATTGTATAATGACCCCCACACTGTAATCTCCATACTGTATGATGGCCCCCTATATAGCCTCCATATACAGTAGCATAATGCACCAAATAGTTCACAATATAGTATAATACTCACATAGGCAGACTCTATAGCATAAGGCAGCCCTCATAGGCAGACTCTGTAATAAGGCAGCACCCGCATAATCAGACCCTGTAATAAGGCGGCAGACCCTGTAATAAGGCAGCACCCCCATAGTCAGACCCTGTAATAAGGCAGCACCCCCATAGTCAGACCGTGTAATAAGGCAGCACCCTCATAGGCACACTCTGTAGTATAAAGCAGCACCCCCATAGGCAGACCCTGTAGTAAGGCAGCACCCCCATACTCAGACCCTGTAATAAGGCAGCCCCCATATTCAGACCCTGTAAAAAGGCAGCAC
This sequence comes from Ranitomeya variabilis, assembly GCF_051348905.1. Taxonomy (NCBI): domain Eukaryota; kingdom Metazoa; phylum Chordata; class Amphibia; order Anura; family Dendrobatidae; genus Ranitomeya; species Ranitomeya variabilis. The sequence continues at coordinate 249,330,034 of NC_135236.1, forward strand.
CCCTATAGGCAAAACCTGTAATAAGGCAGCACCCCCATAGTCAGACCCTGTAATGAGGTAGCACCCCTATAGTCAGACCCTGTAATAACGCAGCACCCCTATAGTCAGACCCTGTAATAAGGCAGCCCCCATAGTCAGATCCTGTAATAAGGCAGCACCCCCATAGTCAGACCCTGTAATGAGGTAGCACCCCTATAGTCAGACCCTGTAATAAGGCAGCACCCCTATAGTCAGACCCTGTAATAAGGCAGCACCCCTATAGTCAGACCCTGTAATAAGGCAGCACCCCCATAGTCAGACCCTGTAATAATGCTGCACCCCCATAGTCAGACCCTGTAATAAGGCAGCCCCCATAGTCAGACCCTGTAATAAGGCAGGTACCACTCAATAATAAAATATAAAATATTTTATTGATAGCAATTAAACAAAATAATGAAGAAAATTTTTTATACAAAACAAAGGAAATGAAAATGTGGTTGTTAAATGTGGCTATATATAATGAATCTTTAAGCACAATTTATTATATTCATACTTTTTATGCTCTTTATTTTTTATGGGACTATTGACTTACATGTCTTTATGAGTTATATCAATATATAAAATTTTTGACACTATTTATGTTTATATTGACATGTGTCATTACAACTCCTGAGCCTGCTGTTGCATGTAGTCTTATCATTCATTGAATATAACTGTTTTTTGTATACATACTTGGTTGTTTAAACCTATACATGGATTGCTTTGGGGCCACTCTGCCTTGTTTTCATTTCCTTTGTTTTGTATAAAAAATATTTTTCATTATTTTGTTTTTTAATTGCTATCAATAAAATATTTTATATTTTATTATTGAGTGGTACTTCCCTTCTTTTTTGGATATATGTGATTCTGGCAGTATACTATATATAATTATTGGTCTAATATACTTTGGTAACCTGTAATAAGGCAGCCCCCACAGTCAGACCCTGTAATGAGGCGTCAGACCCTGTGATAAGGCGGCAGATCCCCATAGTCTGACCCTATAATAAGGCAGCCTTCCCATAGGCAGACCCTGTAATAAGGCAGCCCCCCCATAGGCAGACCCTGTAATAAGGCAGCACCCCCATAGGCAGTCCCCCATATGCAGACCCAGTAATAAGGCAGCCCCCCATATGCAGACCCTGTAATAAGGCGGCCCCCATAAAAAATAAATACTCACCTCTCTTCTTCCTGGTTCCTGCGCTTTTTTGGGATTTTGCACTTACCTCAATGTCAAGCAGCAGCCCCAAAGCAAACAAGATTTTAGGATGTGTAGCGCCCCCACTGCCGCAGGGCCGAGGGGTACCCGGTACCGGGCCTCTGAGTCTCTGCTCTGGGGTTGTCACGGTGGCTAGGCCCGGTCCGTGACCCTGCTGAGGGGCGTACAGTGAATAATTGATATGGATGGTGGTGGTGGTGCGGTGCAGTAAATAACGAGGACACCAGGTTGCAGTCTCTTTACCTCTTTACTGAAGATCTCTGGGTCCTCAGTCTGGAATACGGTTCACCAGGCTACGCAAGTCCGGCCGGCCCAATGGCACCTCCAGAGTTCTCTTTACAGGTGGAAATCTGTGCCTTCCCGCTAGCGCTATGTGTTGTGGTCCTCCCCTGCTGTGCTTACGGGATAGTACCCCACAACTGTTGTGTCTGTTTCTGATGTTCCCTCACAACTCGTTCGGATGATGTTCTTCTCCTCCGTCCCTCCCTGATGTTCTGGTTAGGACGGCACCCGTATGACGAGTAGGCTCGGAGCTCTTCCGGGACCCTAGAGTCGCCCCTCTCCTAGTGCGCCCCCCATGTCTTCATAGGTGATGTATGTGAGACAGCCCGCCTGAGACTGACTGTCCTGCCGTTGGTTTGAAGTATTGCTTGGAGCTAGATATATAAATACTTCCTCGGCGTTCCGGCCGCCGGTTGTGCGCCTCAGTAGGATGTTGCCTCGGTCTTACAGCACGACTCCTACTGGTATTTCTCCTCTTGCTTTGATCTCGTTTCTCACTCAGCACAATATATCTCGCTTCTAATCCTTTCTTAGGGCACCGCCGCTATGCTGAGCAGGCACGGTCCCGTGACGTTCTTTCTTGTAGCCAGGCCTCTGTCAGGGTCCCAAACCTGACAGGGACCCTACCGAATCTTCCCCCACAACACCCTCTGCCACAAGGTGTTGCCTGGTTCCAACCCAGTCAGCTTTCTGAACTAACTTCCTGCCTGACCCCCAGTTTACCCACACGGTGAGGAGTGGCCTAATAAATAGCACTCTTAGCTCCCCCTGGAGGCCCGACTGTGAAATGTATTGGTGTATGTGACACCTGGTCAGATGAACTCCTTCAGTGCCATCAGACGTACCATAGCCCCCCTTAGCGGTGGAGCCACAGTACTGCAACGACCAGGACTCTGGGGCGCTGCACTCCCCCCCCCGGTTAAATCCAGTACTCCGGGACTGGGAAGAAAACAACAATACATGTCAGCAAAAAGACATACAATTTTTGTGAGTGCAATAACAATAAGCATACTTGAACAGAGCTTCCCTTTATGGGAGGTGAGGACACTTAAACGTTACAAACATGGTTAAATACTTTCAAATAACTTCTCTTACCCAACCGGGTATTCTACTTAGTGCAAATTTTTAAACGTTAATTTAACATTGCCTTTAAGGATGTACACTCTGAATCCACTAAAGACCTTCTTATAACACATTATAAGGCTTAAGCAACTGTGCTACATTCTCCCACTTTACGTCTGCAGGACCCGCCTGTCCTAACGGCTCCAGACCTACTGCCTCTCCTTTCTATTACAGGACCGCTCCTTTCAGCCCGAGCCTTCTGTCCTTCCACTACTATACACAGTATAGAACACGTTTTTCTTTCAGTTGGAGATTACTGAGCCATCCCTATATGGCTCCTAAGAGGACTCACCACTAACCCCTACGGCAGGGGTCGGGAACCTATGGCTCGCGAGCCAGATATGGCTCTTTTGATGGCCGTATCTGGCTCGCAGACAGGGCTCCTTCCTGTCTATGGGAAGGATCAGTGGCGTAGGAAGGGGGGGGCGGTACAATGCGGGGGGCGGCACAATGCGGCGGTGAGTCAGTGGCGTATCTAGGGGGGCGCAGCCGGCAGGGGGGCGCAGTCGGGCCGCCTAAAGCGGCGGTCCGCAGTGTCTCCCCCGGCGGCTGCATTCTGTCACCCCCCGCACTGGGAGTCAGCTGTTCTCTGTGCCGACTGTCAAGCTGACAGCCGGCACAGAGAAGCTGCGGCGCGCCGGCTCCCAGTGTTCAATTGTACTCGTATCTGTGATGCGAGTACAATTGAAGCTCTGACTGCCGGGTCAGAGCGACGCCAGCAGCGTGATCAGGTCATGTGATCACGCTGCTGACGTCACTCACCTGCGCGGCAGAGCAGGAGCTGCAGATCGACCAGGAGACACAGAGCGGTGGAAAGTGCTCCAGTGGAGCTGAAGACACCGAAGGTGCAGGGGGGGATTTACTGTGAGTGGGGATGGGGGGCATATAATATTGTGGGGGGGTTTACTGTGAGTGGGGATGGGGGGCATATAATATTGTGGGGGGATTTACTGTGAGTGGGGATGGGGGCATATATTGTGGGGGGGGGATGGGGGCATATATTGTGGGGGGGATTTCATGTGAGTGGGGATAGTGGGATATATTATTGGATTGGGGATATTTAATATGAGTGGAGATGGGGGGAAATTTAATGTGAGTGGAGATGGGGTATTTATTGTGTGTGGGGGGAGATTTGTCATGGGGATGGGGGGATTTAATGTGTGGGGGAGATCTGAGGACACAAAATGAAGAGCAAAGGGGGAGATGGGGGGGCATATATGAGGAAACAGTATGGGGGATGGGTGCAGACAGCTTGGGGTCAAACGGGGAATGTATGCGGACACAGTATGAGTAGCGATGTGAAAAACGTATGTGGACAGAGTACGGGGAGTGAGGGTGTTGGGATGTGTGCATGCGTAGCATGGGGGACAGTGTAAGGGCACAGCCAGGAGGGGACAGTATACAAAGGAGGGGGAGTGTGATGAGAGAGTACAGTATAAATACTGGGCCCTATAGGGGGGACACAGTGTGAGAGGTCAGTGTGAAGAGGGGTCCGGTATAGAAAGGGGAGGTCAGTGTGAAGAGCATGTACCATAAGACAGACAGTGTGGGGGTCATATTTTATGCAGACAATATAGTGAGGGGAAATTTTTTATTCAGGAGCATTATAATGACACTTGTATCTTTAAGGGCGTCATGTGGAGATTTTCTGCAAAAGAGCGGAGAAGATGGAAGTCTGCAGAGACAGCTGTGGATGAGAAAACTCAACATGGGGAGAACGGCTCCAGAGGAGACATCATCTATCAGGTACCTGGATGTAAATGTTATTTGTGATACTAACTCTCATGTTTTTATTTATGTTAGGAGCATTAAAGGGGATGTCCAGGTTTGTGATGAGTCTGCAGTCATTCTTTGTGACTGCAGACTTCTGACTTCTCACAGTGCGCCCTGCACACTGTCAGGATTCTCTGGTGCTGGCGATTTACATACATGCGGTCACGTGCTGACTAGACATGTGTGGCCTCACTCTATGAAAACGAACTGAGTGAGGCCGGGCACGTCTAGTCGGAATGTGGTCAGAAGTATACAAATCACATGCTTGTGCTGACATGACTGTCCACCGGCAAGGGAGAATCCTAAAAGTGTGCAGTGCATGCGTTGTGAGAATTCAGAAGCGTGCGATGTCAGGATTCAGCTCCGCAGGTTCCAGTCGTCGACACATGGAAACTTCACTCATATGCGATTTTCATACTCATGGTCCTGTGACAACGAGCTTCTCTTCTGCTTCTCTCAGTTTTTCACTGAACATTGGGAGCTTAAGGGAGAGGAGCTCGTCGGTACATGACTAAGTGTGAAAATCGCATACGTTCTGGGGGGGGCGCCAAACTCGGGAACAGCCCCGGGCGGCAAAAGCTCTAGCTACGCCCCTGGGAAGGATGCATGCACCGCGCTCCATCAGGCCGCGGTGCACGCTGATATTGGTAGTTCTTTGATGGCCTGATAAGCATTGGCGGCAGTGGTGAGCGGCAGGGAGCATGGACTACATTTCCCATAACTCCCTGCATAGCCGCGCCGTCTGCAAGCACGTACGGCTCTCGCGGAATTATATTTCAAAATATGTGGCGTTTACGGCTCTCTTAGCCAAAAAGGTTCCTGACCCCTGCCCTACGGGTTCACTTCCTGTCCTCATTTTCTTGCACGTTATTAAACATTTCCTATTAAGTAAAACATTAAACTTCCTTCACTACTTTTCCTACTAACATGTATGCAGGACACTATGTCTACCCCTACGGGTCTGCTGCATCCTTCTTCTAGCTTTCACTTATGCAGGACTTTATGTCTACCCCTACGGGTCTACTGCACCTTTCCAATAATTACTTTATTCCAGAGCACATTATCAACATTTCTTATATTTGTCTTACTGACCACATATAACTCACTATATCAAAACATTATCACTTCTTCTTTCAAAACATTATTGCCAGCTAACTGTCTTAAGGCAATACTACTCGTAAGTGCAACATATGAACATCCCCTTTAAGAGGGGACCAAGTCTTTATGAGGTAGCGCAGCTTCTCCAGCTACCAGTCCGTACACAGTAAGGACTCCGGTGCGGTATCTTCGCAAAGAGTCCTTCTTTTATGTAAAACCAGTATGGAGCACCTTTAAGAAGGTGCAAACTATTTACAAGAAGTTTGTATCATGCATTGTTCATGATTCAGCAGTCTTTGAGAACTTGTGCAAAAATTAGAAAGCAAACAAAAAGCAATAGGGATCCCGGGTCAACAAAGGGATCCCTTTAAGAGTTAACCCTGGACGGGTTTTAGTAGCAAAAAGCAGGGAAACAAACAGTTAACTATGTACAGTTTCAGGTTTCCGAGGTTTAGTTGGACGGCTTCCAGGGCTGCACCTGGCACTTAACCTCTCTTGGCCTGGGAAAATTGAGGTCCAGGGTTACACCCAGTGCTGGACAAACGCCGTTAATCCGTCTTTCAAGTATGGTGAAATCATGCGCAGCGATGGAGGTCTGCGCAGCTTGAGCATGGGCATTTGCTGCAGCAGAGGTAGCGGCTGCTGCAAGATCAGTCACTGGAACGGAGTCAGCAGCTGTGGCACTAGCAGTCACTGGAGTGGTGTCAGTCGTCAGGGCAGGGTCGTCCTTCATACCTGCTTCAGATGCGGTTCCTCCGATGCCGATCTGCTCCGTCTCCGCTGGGGTCTGGAACGCTAGCTGCAGGGCCTTGCACTGCAGCGTTGTCATCTCCGTTTGCGGCATCTCGCTTTCCGGCAGGGCCTTGCTTCCTGGCTCCGGAGTGCTGGAACTTCTTTCCTGCTCCGGACCAGACGAGGCTGCCGACAGACATCTGGTGAGGCTCCCGATGAGGGTCTTCTCCCACCCGGCCTCAGTGCTCAGCTGCGTCCACCGGAGTTGGTCGCTGAGCTCATCCACTCCGGCCTGCAGGAAGTCAATATCAGCGGTGGAGGCCTGGTTGCGGTGCCCCTCCGGGTAGCTGGGGGAGTCCTCTGTGCCTACCCCACACTCCGGCTCCGGGTGGCTGGCCATGGCGTCCTCCATGTCGCTGACTTCTTCTTCCTGGTCCTTTTCCCGCTCCCTCCTTCGTGGGCGGTTTCGCTTTTGTTGTCTCCGCCCCCCATTGAGGATCAGTAGGCGGATCTCGGCTGCTGACGGACACGTCCTCAAGGGGCAGAAATATTTAGACTGGGCGGCCATTGTCTTTCGCGCTCTCCAGCTTGTTCACGCCCACTTCCACGCCCTTCGTCTTCTCCTGCGCTCTCCTTAGCGCTGTAATGGCGGCGGTTTTGGCGGGAACTTTTGGCGGCAAGTGGCAATCCACAGTCTTTGCAATAAGTCACAGTTCAAGCAAAATAAATCACAATTCCAAGGCACACATGACCCGATTCCTCAGGCTTAAGTAGATCCTGTTCGTGATGCCAAGTTGTAGCGCCCCCACTGCCGCAGGGCCGAGGGGTACCCGGTACCAGGCCTCTGAGTCTCTGCTCTGGGGTTGTCACGGTGGCTAGGCCCGGTCCGTGACCCTGCTGAGGGGCGTACAGTGAATAATAGATATGGATGGTGGTGGTGGTGCGGTGCAGTAAATAACGAGGACACCAGGTTGCAGTCTCTTTACCTCTTTACTGAAGATCTCTGGGTCCTCAGTCCGGAATACGGTTCACCAGGCTACGCAAGCCGGCCGGCCCAATGGCACCTCCAGAGTTCTCTTTACAGGTGGAAATCTGTGCCTTCCCGCTAGCGCTATGTGTTGTGGTCCTCCCCTGCTGTGCTTACGGGATAGTACCCCACAACTGTTGTGTCTGTTTCTGATGTTCCCTCACAACTCGTTCGGATGATGTTCTTCTCCTCCGTCCCTCCCTGATGTTCTGGTTAGGACGGCACCCGTATGACGAGTAGGCTCGGAGCTCTTCCGGGACCCTAGAGTCGCCCCTCTCCTAGTGCGCCCCCCATGTCTTCATAGGTGATGTATGTGAGACAGCCCGCCTGAGACTGACTGTCCTGCCGTTGGTTTGAAGTATTGCTTGGAGCTAGATATATAAATACTTCCTCGGCGTTCCGGCCGCCGGTTGTGCGCCTCAGTAGGATGTTGCCTCGGTCTTACAGCACGACTCCTACTGGTATTTCTCCTCTTGCTTTGATCTCGTTTCTCACTCAGCACAATATATCTCGCTTCTAATCCTTTCTTAGGGCACCGCCGCTATGCTGAGCAGGCACGGTCCCGTGACGTTCTTTCTTGTAGCCAGGCCTCTGTCAGGGTCCCAAACCTGACAGGGACCCTACCGAATCTTCCCCCACAACACCCTCTGCCACAAGGTGTTGCCTGGTTCCAACCCAGTCAGCTTTCTGAACTAACTTCCTGCCTGACCCCCAGTTTACCCACACGGTGAGGAGTGGCCTAATAAATAGCACCCTTAGCTCCCCCTGGAGGCCCGACTGTGAAATGTATTGGTGTATGTGATACCTGGTCAGATGAACTCCTTCAGTGCCATCAGACGTACCATAGCCCCCCTTATCGGCGGAGCCACAGTACTGCAACGACCAGGACTCTGGGGCGCTGCAGATGTATAAAAAGAGAGAAAATCTTGTGACCCCCAATGTTTTGTTACCCCTTTATAAATCACTTGTAAGGCCACATATAGAATATGGTATCCAGTTTTGGGCTCCACATTTTAGAAAGGAAAATTAGGCTTGTTTAAATTAGAAAAAAGATGCCTCAGAGGAGATTTAATTTATATGCTTAAATACATATGTGGTCAATACAAAGGACTGGCGCATGACTTATTTCTTCCAAAGACCTTACAAAAGGGGGCATTCATGAAGTGTGGAAGAAAGGCAATTCTGACAGCTAAACAGGAAACGGTTCTTTACAGTTAGCAGTTCTTTAAGCTAGATGCTTTTCTCACAATAAATAGCAATTTGGGTCATAAATAATCTAGCGATAGACAATGAATAACTCGTGAAATAGAACTTGATGGACCTGTGTCTTTTTTCAACCTATATAACTAAAACTCTAACTATGTAATTATGTTTCTGAGTGAAACTCTTCAAGAAACGAAAATGAAATTTTATTAAGGATATATTGGACTTTGAATTTAAAATAGATGATTACATAAAAATGTATCCATCAGTATATGCGCTGGTATAACTGTCTTTTGACATGAATCTCCCGCAATGGTAGAGAATGAAAAGTAGTATGCACAAAAAAGCTATATTAGCATATTTATAAGTCCAATATAAAACAAACAGACCAGCAATTAAGCCTAGTCAGAAAAAAATGCTCAATTCTTACCCTTAACCCACAAGGGAAAAAAGCTGACGATCTTGAGTGAAGATTCGTTGCCAGAAAAAGTCCTCCAGGAGCCGCTACACTGTCCGGGTGGGTGACTGGGCTTTAGACCCCCGTAGACAGATGTCTCCGGGAGATTGCCGTGCTGTCTACGGGGGTCTAAAGCCCAGTCACCCACCCGGACAGTGTAGCGGCTCCTGGAGGACTTTTTCTGGCAACGAATCTTCACTCAAGATCGTCAGCTTTTTTCCCTTGTGGGTTAAGGGTAAGGCTAGGTTCACATTGCGTTAGGGCAATCCGTTTAGCGCTAGCGCTAGCGGATTGCGCTAACGCAATGTTTATTTAGGGGCCGCGTTCAGGGGTCGCGTTAACGTCCCCGCTCTCGCAGATCCCCGATCTGCGAGAGCGGGGAACGGACCTCGGGCACGCCACGGACGCTGCAAGCAGCGTCCGAGGCGCGTCACAGAAGAACGGCACATCACTAGCGCGAGCCGAAAAAGGCACGCGCTAGTGATGCGCTGCAGGCAAAATTTACATTGCTGTCAATGGGTGCGCTAACGGACCCGTTGCACGGCGTTAATTGCGACATTTTCGCCGTGCAACGCTGTCCGTTAGCGATCACCCACTAACGCAATGTGAACCTAGCCTAAGAATTGAGCATCTTTTTCTGACTAGGCTTAATTGCTGGTCTGTTTGTTTTATATTGGACTTATAAATATGCTAATATAGCTTTTTTGTGCATACTACTTTTCATTCTCTACCATTGCGGGAGATTCATGTCAAAAGACAGTTATACCAGCGCAGATACTGATGGATACATTTTTATGTAATCATCTATTTTAAATTAATTTTATATCATTTACAATCTTTTGTGGTGATTGTTGTACCTGCGGCAAGCAAACTGCCTTGTGCTGTATAGCGCCACTCATAGTTATTTATCCATATATTGGACTTTAACATATTTTGCAAACATATGAAGTCATGGAGCCAACAAAACATAAGGACTGAGCACTAGTGCTGAGCGAACGGTGTTATCTCAGACTGCTCGGGTGCTAACTCAGTGGCTTCGATGTGCTTGAAAAATATGTTTGAGTCCCTGTGCCTGCATGTCTCACGGCTGTTCGACAGCCGCAACACATGCAAGGATTGTCTGTTTGTTATCCGAGCACGTTCGCTCATCGCTGCTGAGCATTCCAGAATACAAGAAGGCACACATGGGGATAGGTTGGTGGACATGAAAATGAATAAACCCTAGATAGCTATTGGCAAAACCATTGTTTGGCTGGCAGCTCTTATAGCTACAGTACTGTGCAAAAGTTTAGGCAGGTGTGGAAAAACGTTGCAAGCAAAGAATGTTTCATACAAATAGAAATGTTAAATGTTTTTTTTTATCACAAAAATGCAAAGTGAATGAACAAAAGAGAAATCTAAATCAAATTGATATTTGGTGTGACTGCTCTTTGCCTTCAAACCAGTATTAAATTGACTAGGGTCAGTATAAGCCTAGGGTGGGAAATGCAGCAGCTACTGATAAATTTCAAAAATAAAAATAGATACCAATAAAAGTAAAGTTAATTGGGACAGCAGTAGGTTAAATGTTTTTGAATATCCATATTGAATCAGGAGCCCCATATAATGCTCTATACAGTTCATGACGGGCCCCATAAGATGGTCCATACAAAATACGCCCAATAACAAAAAAATGCATTGCTTGCAGACATCATATAATGCAAAAAAAAACAAGTTCATAATCATTTAGGAACAACAATACTAAGATTTTTACTTAACTCAGGAAGAGTTCAGAAATCAATATTTTGTGGAATAACCATGATTTTTAAAAACAGCTTTCATGCGTCTTGGCTTTCCTCCAGTCTTTCACACTGCTTGTGGGTGACCTTAAGCCACTCCTGGTACAAAAATGTAAGCAGTTCTTTGTTTGATGGCTTGTGACTATCCATCTTACTCTTGATTACATTCCAAAGGTTTTCAATGGGATTCAGGTCTGGAGATTGAGCTGGCCATGACAGGGATTTGATGTGGTGGTCCTTCATCCACACCTTGATTGACCTAGCTGTGTGGCATGGTGCATTGTCCTGCTGGAAAAAAGTCCTCAGAGTTGGGGAATATCGCCTGAGCAGAAGGAATCAACTGTTTTTCCAGGATAACCTTGTATGCGGCTTGATTCATAAGTCCTTCGCAAAGATTAACCTTCCCAATTCCAGCCTTGCTGAAGCATCCCCAGATCATCAATGATCCTCACCAAATTTCACATTGGGTGCAAAACACTGTGGCTTGTATGCCTCTCCAGGTCTTCGTCTAACCATTAGACAACTAGTTGTTGGCCAAAGCTGAAAATTAGACTCATCAGAAAAGATTACCTTACTCCAGTCCTCTATGGTCCAATATTTATGGTCTTTGGCAAACTTCAGCCTGGCTCTCCTTTGCTTCTCATTGATGAAAGGCTTTTTTTCTAGCTTTACATGACTTGAGTCCTGCCTCTAGGAGCCTGTTACAAATGGTTCTTGCCATGCACTTCACCCCAGCTGCCATTTGCCATTCCCTTTGTAGGGTAATATTTGTGGGGTTGATGTCACCTTTGTATTGTCCAGTGACATCAAGCCCACAGCTTAATAATGGAGAAGTGTCAATAAGACACATATCCATTACTAATCCTATAGTTATATGGTCAATAAAGACACAGCCAGAATAAAGTCATTTATTATAAATAATCACAAAGACGCCTTTATTAATCTTAATTAACTATACTTACTGCATCGCCTAATCCCCGAATCCCTCGATCTCCTGCAACAAAAATAAAATAAACCAACACAAATACCCCCTGTCCAACATAGTCCAATTACCGAGTGTCCCATGACAATCTCACGTGTAGAACAGTCACAGGGGATGTGACCGCTCTACCCGGCCTCCGGTGATACGCTGAGAGTTCACCGGAGTTTGTGCTCTTACGGCACTACCGCTGTGTGAGTTTTTAAGTGACAGCATGAATTCCGGTGACCTCTGACAGCGAAGCAGTGATACACTGCGGGAGGATACCTCCTGTCACTATCATCGGGAGTCGGGTAGAGCGGTCACATCTCCCGATGTGACTGTTCTACATGTGAGATCGTTGTGGGACACTCGGTAAATGGACTACGGTGGAAAGGGAGTATTTATGTTGGTTTATCATTTTATTTTTGTTGCAGGAGATCAAGGGCATTGGGGAATTAGGTGTTTGGTGAGTATGAATGTGGTTTTTTTGAACACAGGCGCTGGATGACAGGACTACTACTGTCCCATCATTGGCTCATGCTGTCACTGTTATATGTGACACCAGACATAGCCGGATGTGAGCAGTAGTCCCATCAGACAATGCCTGGCTACACAAACTCAATCAAACAAATAAGGCAGCACACTGTAGCGCCAAAACCCACAAACATGAAACATGAAAATTGAATTGCATTACTGCACCAGAAATATGAAAAAATGAGAAAGTTTAGCGCATAAATTGGCCAATTTATGTATACCTTGTAGCCATGTTAAGGCATTTCTCATATACAAGGGCCTAGCAATGCCTTTCCTCTCTGAGAATAAAGTCTTCATCTGAATGGGAACCTAAAGGCAGTCCTTTCTTTGACTCAAAATCTCTCTTGAGGGGTAATGGACCTACTGTGATTAAAAACACCTGCACACTGCGGCGCCAAAACCCGCAAACATGAAACATGAAAATTGAATTGCATTACTGCACCAGAAATATCATTTTTTCATATTTCTTGTGCAGTAATGCAATTCAATTTTCATGTTTCATGTTTGTGGGTTTTGGCGCTACAGTGTGCTGCCTTATTTGTTTGACTGTGTACAAGTTGGTGACTCTAGGTTCAGCACCTGTTCACACTTAGTCTATGTTTGGATGTGACGGTCAGTTTTTTTAAGTTTGGCTACACAAACTGACACCCGCAGACACACACGCAGACACCCACATATTCTCCGCTCACACACAGTCTCTGCCCACACACTCTTCCTCCTTCCTTTCTGCAGTGTTTTTGGTACGCAAATCTGCAGGTAATCCCCAGACCTTTTTACACCTGCGGTTTAGCAGCGGATTTGACTGAGTCAATGTAAGTCAATGGGTGCAGAAACGCTGCAGATCAGCAAAAAGAATTGACATGCTGCGGAAAATAAAACGCTGATAATCAGTGCGGAATTTTCCACAGCATGTGCACACCAATTCTGGATTCCCATTGATTAACATTGCCTGAGCACTCTCTGCGGATTTGGTGCAAATCCGACTGGAAAAAACGCTGCGGATCCACAACAAAATCCACAACATGTGCAGTCAGACAGCCGCATAATATAGACGATCGCATCGCAATGCTCAAACTGGCTGGCTGCTCTCCTAACCAAAGCGTGACAGCATGTATTTCTATGCATCTGTCAGTTTTGGGTCAGGAGAGCCACAGGCCAGTTTGTTTGCTGAATGGCTAAAAAGTGGTCCAGTAATGAGTGTCTGCCGGCAATAATAACGCATGGTGGAGGTTTCTTGTAACTATGGGGCAGCATTTCAGCAAATTGAGTTGGGGGATTTGACCAGGATTCATGGTGTCCTCAAAGCTGAGAAATACCATCAGATACTTATCTATCATGCAATACCATCAGGGAGTTATCTGATTGGCTCCAAATTAACTCTGCAGCAGGAAAAATTACCCAGAACATACAACCAATATCTTTAATAACTATCTTCAGCGTAAATAATAAGGTTGTCCTGGAAGTGAAAAATATGGCCCCCAAGGAGTACTGACTTCAACATCATCAAGTTTATATGCGATTGCATGAAGAAACAGAAGGATTTGCACAAATTTACATCCACAGAAAATCTGTGGTTAGATCTCCATTGTTTGGAACAACCTCTCTGCCGAGTTCCTTCAAAAACCGTGTGCAACTTTACCTAGAAGAGTTTTGCACATGTGGCGAGTTTTGCATGTGGCGAGTTTTGCGTGTGGCGAGTTTTGAACGGTGACTTTTGTGTTTCGACTTTTATGTGGCAAGGTTGGTGTATGTGTGGTGAAATGTCTGCTGAGGGTGATATGTGTTCAAGCACGTGGTAGTGTGTGGCGCATTTTGTGTGTGTGTGTGTTCATATCCCCGTGTGTGGTGAGTATCCCATGTCGGGGCCCCACCTTAGCAACTGTACGGTATATACTCTTTGGCGCCATCGCTCTCACTCTTTAACCCTCTGTCAGGGGCAACTGATCTGACAGGCGCAGCTCACTTAGTTTCATTTCTCTATTTTCAGTGGTTTGTCTGGGAAACACCCTCCTCCCAGTACCTTCCTAACTTTAACCCCTTTCTGCCATTGGACGTACTATTCCGTCCATGTGGGGTGGGCTGTTGTGAAATTGGATTTTGGGCTCCCCCGGTGGCCACTGGTGGAATTGAACTGGTGTGCATCATCCTCTCTGTTCACCTGTTTCCATCAGGATGTGGGAGTCGCTATTTAGCCTTGCTCCTCTGTCACTTCCATGCCGGTCAACATTGTAATCAGAAGCCTTTCTGTGCATGTTCCTGCTGCTAGACAACTCCCAGCTAAGTTGGACCTTAGTCCTTGTTTGTTTTTGCATTTTGTTCCAGTTCACAGCTGTAGTTTCGTTTCTGTGTCTGGAAAGCTCTTGTGATCTGAAATTGCCACTCTGATGTTATGAGTTAATACTAGAGTCTTAAAGTAATTTCAGGATGGTGTTTTGATAGGGTTTTCAGCTGACCATGAAAGTGCCCTTTCTGTCTTCCTACTATCTAGTAAGCGGACCTCAATTTTGCTAAACCTATTTTCATACTACGTTTGTCATTTCATCTAAAATCACCGCCAATATTTGTGGGGGCCTCTGTCTGCCTTTCGGGGAAATTTCTCTAGAGGTGAGCCAGGACTATATTTTCCTCTGCCAGGATTAGTTAGTCCTCCGGCCGGCGCTGGGCGTCTAGGGATAAAACGCAGGCTACGCTACCCGGCTACTGTTAGTTGTGCGGCAGGTTTAGTTCATGGTCAGTTTAGTTTCCATCCTTCCAAGAGCTAGTTCTTATGTTTGCTGGGCTATGTTCTCTTGCCATTGAGAACCATAACAGTTTGACCGGCCCAAAAAGGGTTAAATTAATTGACAGAGAAAGGAGAGAAAAGAGAAGTCTGCTGAAGATTTTTTTATTTTTTTTCCTTCAGTTCTGAGTGTGCTTGTAATTGAATCTCTTGCAAGTCTGCCTATATTGCAGCCTTTCTCTCTCTCTCTCCTTCTAATCCTGGAATGGCTCTGTGTTCACCTGTTTAAAATGGATATTCAGAGTTTAGCTGCAGGTTTGAATAATCTCACCACGAAAGTTCAAAATTTACAAGATTTTGTTGTTCATGTTCCTATATCTGAACCTAGAATTCCTTTGCCTGAATTTTTCTCGGGGAATAGATCTTGCTTTCAAAATTTCAAAAATAATTGCAAGTTGTTTTTGTCCCTGAAATCTCGCTCTGCAGGAGATCCTGCTCAGCAGGTCAGGATTGTGATTTCCTTGCTCCGGGGCGACCCTCAGGATTGGGCTTTTGCATTGGCTCCAGGGGATCCTGCGTTGCTCAATGTGGATGCGTTTTTTCTGGCCTTGGGGTTGCTTTATGAGGAACCTCAGTTAGAACTTCAGGCGGAAAAGGCCTTGATGTCCCTATCTCAGGGGCAAGACGAAGCTGAAATATACTGCCAGAAATTCCGTAAATGGGCTGTGCTTACTCAGTGGAATGAGTGCGCCCTGGCGGCGAATTTCAGAGAGGGTCTCTCTGATGCCATTAAGGATGTTATGGTGGGGTTCCCTGTGCCTGCGGGTCTGAATGAGTCCATGACAATGGCTATCCAGATCGATAGGCGTCTGCGGGAGCGCAAACCTGTGCACCATTTGGCGGTGTCTACTGAGAAGACGCCAGAGAATATGCAATGTGATAGAATTCTGTCCAGAAGTGAACGGCAGAATTTTAGACGAAAAAATGGGTTGTGCTTTTATTGCGGTGATTCAACTCATGTTATATCAGCATGCTCTAAGCGTACTAAGAAGCTTGATAAGTCTGTTTCAATTGGCACTTTACAGTCTAAGTTTATTCTATCTGTGACCCTGATTTGTTCTTTATCATCTATTACCGCGGATGCCTATGTCGACTCTGGCGCCGCTTTGAGTCTTATGGATTGGTCCTTTGCCAAACGCTGTGGGTATGATTTGGAGCCTCTTGAAACTCCTATACCCCTGAAGGGGATTGACTCCACCCCATTGGCTAGCAATAAACCACAATACTGGACACAAGTAACTATGCGGATTAATCCGGATCACCAGGAGATTATTCGCTTTCTTGTGCTGTATAACCTACATGATGTGTTGGTGCTTGGATTGCCATGGCTGCAATCTCATAACCCAGTCCTTGACTGGAAAGCTATGTCTGTGTTAAGCTGGGGATGTAAGGGGACGCATGGGGACGTACCTGTGGTTTCCATTTCATCATCTATTCCCTCTGAGATTCCTGAATTCTTGACTGAATATCGTGACGTTTTTGAAGAACCTAAGCTTGGTTCATTACCTCCGCACCGGGAGTGCGATTGTGCCATAGATTTGATTCCGGGTAGTAAATACCCTAAGGGTCGTTTATTTAATCTGTCTGTGCCTGAACATGCTGCTATGCGAGAATATATAAAGGAGTCCTTGGAAAAGGGACATATTCGTCCTTCGTCATCTCCCTTAGGAGCCGGTTTTTTCTTTGTGGCTAAGAAAGATGGCTCTTTGAGGCCGTGCATTGATTATCGGCTTTTGAATAAAATCACGGTTAAATATCAATATCCGTTGCCACTGCTGACTGATTTGTTTGCTCGCATAAAGGGGGCCAAGTGGTTCTCTAAGATAGATCTCCGTGGGGCGTATAATTTGGTGCGAATTAAGCAGGGGGATGAGTGGAAAACCGCATTTAATATGCCCGAGGGCCACTTTGAGTATTTGGTGATGCCTTTTGGTCTTTCAAATGCCCCTTCAGTCTTTCAGTCCTTTATGCATGACATTTTCCGTGATTATTTGGATAAATTTATGATTGTGTATCTGGATGATATTTTGATTTTTTCGGATGACTGGGACTCTCATGTCCAGCAGATCAGGAGGGTTTTTCAGGTTTTGCGGTCTAATTCCTTGTGTGTGAAGGGTTCTAAGTGCGTTTTTGGGGTTCAAAAGATTTCCTTTTTGGGATATATTTTTTCCCCCTCTTCCATCGAGATGGATCCTGTCAAGGTTCAGGCTATTTGTGATTGGACGCAACCCTCTTCTCTTAAGAGTCTTCAGAAATTTTTGGGCTTTGCTAACTTTTATCGTCGATTTATTGCTGGTTTTTCTGATGTTGTTAAACCATTGACTGATTTGACTAAGAAGGGTGCTGATGTTGCTGATTGGTCCCCTGCTGCTGTGGAGGCCTTTCGGGAGCTTAAGCGCCGCTTTTCTTCCGCCCCTGTGTTGCGTCAGCCTGATGTTGCTCTTCCTTTTCAGGATGAGGTCGACGCTTCTGAAATCGGAGCTGGGGCGGTTTTGTCGCAGAGAAGTTCCGATTGCTCCGTGATGAGACCTTGTGCTTTTTTCTCGCGTAAATTTTCGCCCGCCGAGCGGAATTATGATGTTGGGAATCGGGAGCTTTTGGCCATGAAGTGGGCTTTTGAGGAGTGGCGTCATTGGCTTGAGGGGGCTAGACATCAGGTGGTGGTATTGACTGACCACAAAAATCTAATTTATCTTGAGTCCGCCAGACGCCTGAATCCTAGACAGGCGCGCTGGTCGTTGTTTTTCTCTCGGTTTAATTTTGTGGTGTCCTACCTGCCGGGTTCTAAGAATGTTAAGGCGGATGCCCTTTCTAGGAGTTTTGAGCCTGACTCCCCTGGTAATTCTGAACCTACAGGTATCCTTAAGGATGGAGTGATATTGTCTGCCGTTTCTCCAGACCTGCGGCGGGCCTTGCAGGAGTTTCAGGCGGATAGACCTGATCGTTGCCCACCTGGTAGACTGTTTGTTCCTGATGATTGGACCAGTAAAGTCATTTCTGAGGTTCATTCTTCTGCGTTGGCAGGTCATCCTGGAATCTTTGGTACCAGGGATTTGGTGGCAAGGTCCTTCTGGTGGCCTTCCCTGTCTCGAGATGTGCGAGGCTTCGTGCAGTCTTGTGACGTTTGTGCTCGGGCCAAGCCTTGTTGTTCTCGGGCTAGTGGATTGTTGTTGCCCTTGCCTATCCCGAAGAGGCCCTGGACGCACATCTCGATGGATTTTATTTCGGATCTTCCTGTTTCTCAGAAGATGTCTGTCATCTGGGTGGTGTGTGATCGTTTCTCTAAGATGGTCCATTTGGTTCCCCTGCCTAAGTTGCCTTCTTCTTCCGAGTTGGTTCCTCTGTTTTTTCAAAATGTGGTCCGTTTGCATGGTATTCCGGAGAATATCGTTTCTGACAGAGGTACCCAATTCGTGTCTAGATTTTGGCGAGCATTCTGTGCTAGGATGGGCATAGATTTGTCTTTCTCGTCTGCTTTCCATCCTCAGACTAATGGCCAGACCGAGCGGACGAATCAGACCTTGGAGACATATTTGAGGTGTTTTGTGTCTGCAGATCAGGATGATTGGGTTGCTTTTTTGCCTTTAGCGGAGTTTGCCCTCAATAATCGGGCCAGCTCTGCCACCTTGGTGTCTCCCTTTTTCTGTAATTCGGGGTTTCATCCTCGATTTTCTTCTGGTCAGGTGGAATCTTCGGATTGTCCTGGAGTGGATGCTGTGGTGGAGAGGTTGCATCAGATTTGGGGGCAGGTAGTGGACAATTTGAAGTTGTCCCAGGAGAAGACTCAGCTTTTTGCCAACCGCCGGCGTCTGGTTGGTCCTCGGCTTTGTGTTGGGGACTTGGTGTGGTTGTCTTCTCGTTTTGTCCCTATGAGGGTTTCTTCTCCCAAGTTTAAGCCTCGGTTCATCGGCCCGTACAAGATATTGGAGATTCTTAACCCTGTGTCCTTCCGTTTGGACCTCCCTGCATCTTTTTCTATTCATAATGTTTTTCATCGGTCATTATTGCGCAGGTATGAGGTACCGGTTGTGCCTTCCGTTGAGCCTCCTGCTCCGGTGTTGGTTGAGGGCGAGTTGGAGTACGTTGTGGAAAAAATCTTGGACTCCCGTGTTTCCAGACGGAAACTCCAGTATCTGGTCAAATGGAAGGGATACGGTCAGGAGGATAATTCTTGGGTGACTGCCTCTGATGTTCATGCCTCCGATTTGGTCCGTGCCTTTCATAGGGCTCATCCTGATCGCCCTGGTGGTTCTGGTGAGGGTTCGGTGCCCCCTCCTTGAGGGGGGGGTACTGTTGTGAAATTGGATTTTGGGCTCCCCCGGTGGCCACTGGTGGAATTGAACTGGTGTGCATCATCCTCTGTTCACCTGTTTCCATCAGGATGTGGGAGTCGCTATTTAGCCTTGCTCCTCTGTCACTTCCATGCCGGTCAACATTGTAATCAGAAGCCTTTCTGTGCATGTTCCTGCTGCTAGACAACTCCCAGCTAAGTTGGACCTTAGTCCTTGTTTGTTTTTGCATTTTGTTCCAGTTCACAGCTGTAGTTTCGTTTCTGTGTCTGGAAAGCTCTTGTGATCTGAAATTGCCACTCTGATGTTATGAGTTAATACTAGAGTCTTAAAGTAATTTCAGGATGGTGTTTTGATAGGGTTTTCAGCTGACCATGAAAGTGCCCTTTCTGTCTTCCTACTATCTAGTAAGCGGACCTCAATTTTGCTAAACCTATTTTCATACTACGTTTGTCATTTCATCTAAAATCACCGCCAATATTTGTGGGGGCCTCTGTCTGCCTTTCGGGGAAATTTCTCTAGAGGTGAGCCAGGACTATATTTTCCTCTGCCAGGATTAGTTAGTCCTCCGGCCGGCGCTGGGCGTCTAGGGATAAAACGCAGGCTACGCTACCCGGCTACTGTTAGTTGTGCGGCAGGTTTAGTTCATGGTCAGTTTAGTTTCCATCCTTCCAAGAGCTAGTTCTTATGTTTGCTGGGCTATGTTCTCTTGCCATTGAGAACCATAACAGTGGGCCCTAATTCCCAAGGACGGAATAGTACGTCCAGCACGATCGGCCGCGCTCACGGGGGGAGCGCGGCCGATCGCGGCCGGGTGTCAGCTGCCTATCGCAGCTGACATCCGGCAGTATGTGCCAGGAGCGGTCACGGACCGCCCCCGGCACATTAACCCCCGGCACACCGCGATCAAACATGATCGCGGTGTGCCGGCGGTACAGGGAAGCATCGCGCAGGGAGGGGGCTCCCTGCGGGCTTCCCTGAGACCCCCGGAGCAACGCGATGTGATCGCGTTGCTGCGAGGGTCTCCTACCTCCTATCCCTGCAGGCCCCGGATCCAAAATGGCCACGGGGCTGCATCCGGGTCCTGCAGGGATTACTTCCGGGTGCGTGCAGGCTGCAGATGAAAGCTGCAGCCTGCACGGCTGTAAGTGAGATCGGTGATCTGACAGAGTGCTGTGCACACTGTCAGATCACCGATCTGTAATGTTCCCCCCTGGGACAAAGTAAAAAAGTAAAAAAAAAAAATTCCCACATGTGTAAAAAATAAAAATAAAAAAAAATTCCTAAATAAAGAAAAAAAATATATATATTATTCCCATAAATACATTCCTTTATCTAAATAAAAAAAATCAAACAATAAAAGTACACATATTTAGTATTGCCGCGTCCGTAACGACCCCACCTATAAAACTATATCACTAGTTAACCCCTTCAGTGAACACCGTAAAAAAAAAAAAAAAAAAAAACGAGGCTAAAAACAACGCTTTATTCTCATACCGCCAAACAAAAAGTAGAATAACACGCGATCAAAAAGACAGATATAAATAACCATGGTACCGCTGCAAATGTCATCTTGTCCCGCAAAAAACGAGCTGCCATATAGCATCATCAGCGAAAAAATAAAAAAGTTATAGTCCTCAGAATAAAGCGATGCCAAAATAATTATTTTTTCTGTAAAATAGTTTTTATCGTATAAAAGCACCAAAACATAAAAAAAATGATAGAAATGAGGTGTCGCTGTAATCGTACTGACCCGAAGAATAAAACTACTTTATCAATTTTACCAAACACGGAATGGTATAAACGCCTCCCCCAAAAGAAATTCATGAATAGCTGGTTTTTGGTCATTCTGCCTCACAAAAATCGGAATAAAAAGCGATCAAAAAATCTCCCATGCCCGAGCATATTACCAATAAAAACGTCAACTCGTTCCGCAAAAAACAAGACCTCACATGACTCTGTGGACTCAAATATGGAAAAATTATAGCTCTCAAAATGTGGTACCGCAAAAAATATTTTTTGCAATAAAAAGCTTCTTTCAGTGTGTGACAGCTGCCAATCATAAAAACCCGCTAAAAAACCCGCTATAAAAGTAAATCAAACCCCCCCTTCATCACCCCCTTAGTTAGGGAAAAATAAAACAATTTAAAAAATGTATTTATTTCCATTTTACCGTTAGGGTTAGGGTTGGGGCTAGGGCTAGGGTTAGGGTTGGGGCTAGGGTTAGGGTTGGGGCTAGGGTTAGGTTGGGGCTAGGGTTAGGGCTGGGGCTAGGGTTAGGGTTAAGGCTACAGTTAGGGTTGGGGCTAAAGTTAGGGTTAGGGTTTGGATTACATCTACGGTTGGGAATAGGGTTGGGATTAGGGTTAGGGGTGTGGTTAGGGTTACCGTTGGGATTAGGGTTAGGGGTGTGTTTGGATTATGGTTTCAGTTATAATTGGGGGGTTTCCACTGTTTAGGCACATCAGGGGCTCTCCAAACGCGACATGGCATCCGATCTCAATTTCAGCCAATTCTGCGTTGAAAAAGTAAAACAGTGCTCCTTCCCTTCCGAGCTCTCCCGTGCGCCCAAACAGGGGTTTACCCCAACATATGGGGTATCAGCGTACTCGGAACACATTGGAGAACAACTTTTGGGGTCCAATTTCTCCTGTTACCCTTGGGAAAATACAAAACTGGGGGCTAAAAAATAATTTTTGTGGAGAAAAAAAAATATTTTTTATTTGCATGGCTCTGCGTTATAAACTGTAGTGAAACAATTCGGGGTTCAAAGCTCTCACAACACATCTAGATGAGTTCCTTAGGGGGTCTACTTTCCAAAATGGTGTCACTTGTGTTTTTTTTTTTTTACTGTTTAGGTACATTAGGGGCTCTGCAAACGCAATGTGATGCCTGCAGACCTTTCCATCTAAGTCTGCATTCAAAATGGCGCTCCTTCCCTTCCGAGCCCTCCCATGCGCCCAAACGGTGGTTCCCCTCCACATGTGGGGTATCAGCGTACTCAAGACAAATTGGACAACAACTTTTGGGGTCCAATTTCTCCTGTTACCCTTGGAAAAATACAAAACTGGGGGCTAACAAATAATTTTGGGGGGAAATTTTTTATTTTTTATTTTCACGGCTATGCGTTATAAACTGTAGTGAAACACTTGAGGGTTCAAAACTCTCACAACACATCTAGATGAGTTGCTTAGGGGGTCTACTTTCCAAAATGGTGTCACTTGTGTTTTTTTTTTACTGTTTAGGTACATTAGGGCTCTGCAAACGCAATGTGACGCCTGCAGACCATTCCATCTAAGTCTGCATTCAAAATGGCGCTCCATCCTTTCCGAGCCCTCCCATGCGCCCAAACAGTGGTTCCCCCCCCCACATCAGCGTACTCAGGACAAATTGGACAACAACTTTTGGGGTCCAATTTATCCTGTTACCCTCGGTAAAATACAAAACTGGGGGCTAAAAAATAATTTTTGTGGGAAAAAAATGTTTGTTTTATTTTTACGGCTCTGCATTATAAACTTCTGTGAAGCACTTGGTGAGTCAAAGTGCTCACCACACCTCTAGATAAGCTCCTTAGGGGGTCTACTTTCCAAAATGGTGTCACTTGTGGGGGGTTTCAATGTTTAGGCATATCAGGGGCTCTCCAAACGCAACATGGCGTCCCATCTCAATTCCAGTCAATTTTGCATTGAAAAGTCAAATGGCGCTCCTTCGCTTCCGAGCTCTGTCATGCGCCCAAACAGTGGTTTACCCCCACATATGGGGTATCGGCGTACTCAGGACAAATTGTACAACATCTTTTGGGGTTCATTTTCTCCTGTTACCCTTGGTAAAATAAAACAAATTGGAGCTGAAGTAAATTTTGTGTGAAAAAAAAGTTAAATGCTCATTTTTATTTAAACATTCCAAAAATTCCTGTGAAACACCTTAAGGGTTAATAAACTTCTTGAATGTGGTTTTGAGCACCTTGAGGGGTGCAGTTTTTAGAATGGTGTCACACTTGGGTATTTTCTATCATATAGACCCCTCAAAATGACTTCAAATGAGATGTGGTCCCTAAAAAAAAAAATGGTGTTGTGAAAATGAGAAATTGCTGGTCAAATTTTAACCCTTATAACTCCCTAACAAAAAAAAATGTTGGTTCCAAAATTGTGCTGATGTAAAGTAGACATGTGGGAAATGTTACTTATTAAGTATTTTGTGTGACATATCACTGTGATTTAATTGCATAAAAATTTGGAAAATTGCAAAATTTTTAAAATTTTCGCCAAATTTCCGTTTTTTTCACAAATAAACGCAGGTAATATCAAAGAAATGTTACCACTATCATGAAGTACAATATGTCACGAGGAAACAGTGTCAGAATCACCGGGATCCGTTGAAGCGTTCCAGAGTTAACCTCATAAAGGGACAGTGGTCAGAATTGTAAAAATTGGCCCGGTCCATAACGTGCAAACCACCCTTGGGGGTGAAGGGGTTAAGGCTGTGTGCACACGTTGCTGATTTTTCAAGTTTTTTTCGCGGTTTTTCCCGATAAAAACGCTATAAAACCGCAAAAAAACAGCATACAATATGCATCCCATCATTTCGAATGAATTTCGCATGTTTTGTGCACATGATGCGTTTTTTTCCGCGAAAAAAACGCATCGCGGTAAACGCAGCATGTTCATTAATTTTGCGGTTTTTTTGCGGATTTCCCACTATAAAATGCATTGGGAAATGTCCGGAAAAAAACGCGGCAAAACGCGCAAAAAACGCATGCAGATTTCTTGCAGAAAATTTCAGGTTTTTCTCAGGAATTTTCTGCAAGAATTCCTGAATGTGTGCACATAGCCTAAGGCTAGGTTCACATTGCGTTAGGGCAATCCGTTTAGCGCTAGCGGATTGCGCTAACGCAATGTTTATTTAGGGGCCGCGGTAGGGGTCATATTAACGTCCCCGCTCTCTCAGATCCCCGATCTGCGAGAGTGGGGAACGGACCTCGGGAGCGCCGCGGACGCTGCAAGCAGCGTCCGAGGCGCACCACAGAAGAACGGCACATCGCTAGCGCGAGCCGAAAAAAGCACGCGCTAGCGATGCGCTACAGGGAAACTTCACATTGCTGTCAATGGGTTCGCTAACGGACCCGTTGCACGGCGTTAATTGCGACATTTTCGCTGTGCAACGCTGTCCGTTAGCGTGCACACATTAACGCAATGTGAACCTAGCCTAAAGGCTGTGTGAAACCTGAGAAGCCTCTTGTGCCGCAGAGCTGCAGGAGATCAGATATCAGTGTTTTGGCTTCTCCGGCTCATTGCCCCTGAATGTGTCACACCTTTGACGGTTAGAATTTGCTGTTTTTATTCATCCCAATTGTTTTTTTAGCTTGTTTTATGAATAGCTAGTGCTAAATTTGTGGATTTGTCATAGAAGGTTTTGTTAGAAATAAGAGTGTGCTTCTCCGGCACACTGCGCCCTAAGGCTACTTTCACATTAGCGTTGTGCACTGCACGTCACAATGCGACGTTGCGGCGCACCGACGCATACTGTGTAAGCGCCGCACAACAGGGGCAGCGGATGCTGTTTTTCAACGCATCCGCTGCCCCATTGTGAGGTGTGGGGAGGAGGGGGCGGAGTTCCGGCCCGCATGTGCGGTCGGAAATGCTGGACACGACGCACCAAAAAACGTTACATGCAACGTTTTTTGGTGGCGACGGTCCGACGCAACACGACGCAACCGTCGCATGACGGTTGCGACGTGTGGCAATGCGTCGCACTGCGTCGCTAATGCAAGTCAATGGAGAAAAAACGCATCCTGCAAGCACTTTTGCAGGATGCGTTTTTTTCTACAAAACGACGCATAGCGACATGCAGTGCACGACGCTAGTGTGAAAGTAGCCTTACACATATTCTCTCTCTTGCTTCAGCTTTTCTTCTGAAATGGCGAGGAGAATATTTGACTTGTCCAATGCCCTTCATGTTGAGCAAGTGCAAAATATACTGCTTGCTGATGAGACAGACCCCTTACAGCTAGAAGATTTAGGGGAAGAAAGTGACATAGATTCAGAAGATGATGTGGAAGAAAGTCCAGATGTGTCTGATACAGATCAAGATGGAGAGAGTGAGGAGGATGCTCAAGACATAGAAACATATTACTTTTCTGGTTATTTTTTTTTCCACCTGATTATGTGTATTCTCATTTATTACATTCCTATTAAGGTAACTGATCACTTTTAGAGCATTGAAATTTTTAAAAAAGGAAAATATAGCCAATTTTCTAGCCTGTGCCGGACAGGCGCAATGCCCCTAAACTCGTTATGAAACATATTGCCCCTGACGGAGGGTTAAGTCCCCCTTGTTCACATCTGGCAGCTGTCAATTTGCCTCCAACACTTTTCCTTTCACTTTTTCCCCATTATGTAGATAGGGGCAAAATTGTTTGGTGAATTGGAATGTGCAGGGTTAAAATTTCGCCTCTCAACATAGCCTATGACGCTCTCAGGGTCCAGACGTGTGACTGTGCAAAATTTTGTGGCTGTAGCTGCGACGGTGCAGATGCCAATCCCGGACATACACACATACACATGCAGCGCCCCAGAGTCCTGGTCGTTGCAGTACTGATGCTCCGCCGCTAAGGGGGGCTATGGTACGTCTGATGGCACTGAAGGAGTTCATCTGACCAGGTATCACAGACACCAATACATTTCACAGTCTGGCCTCCAGGGGGAGCTAAGGGCACTATGCATTAGGCCACTCCTCACAGTCTGGTAAAACTGGGGGTTGGATAGGAAGTTAGATCAGAAAGCTGACTGGGTTGGAACCAGGCAACACCTTGTGGCAGAGGGTGTTGTAGGGGAAGATCCAGAGGGGTCCCTGTCAGGGGTGGGATCCTGACAGAGGCCTAGCGAACAGAGAGAACGTTACGGGACCGTGCCTGCACGATATAGCGGCGGTACCCTAAGAAAGGACAAGAAGCGAGGTATATTGTGCTGAGTGAGAAACGAGATCAACGCAACAAGGAGAAATACCAGTGGGAGTCGTGCTGTAAGATCGAGGCAACATCCTACTGAGGCGCGTAGCCGGTGGCCGGAACGCCGAGGAAGTATCAGGCTCCAAGCAATACTTCAAACCTACGGCAGGACAGTCAGCTATAGGAGGGCTGTCTCACACCAATCACCTATGAAGACAGGGGGGGCACACTAGGAGAAGGGCGACACTAGGGTCCAGGAAGAGCTCCGAGCCTACTCGTCATACGGGTGCGTCCTAGCCATATCATCTGGGGGACGAAGAAGAACATCAGAATCCAGTTGTGAGGGAACACGAGAAACAGACACAACAGTTGTGGGGACTATCCCGTGAGCACAGCAGGGGAGGACCGCAACACACAAGCGCTAGAAGGTAGGCAAAGATTTCCACCTGCAAAGGGAACTCTGGAGGTGCCATCGGACCGGCCGGACTTGCGCAGCCTGGTTAACCGTAATCCGAACTGAGGATCCTGAAGCCTTCAGTAAAGAGGTAAAGAGACTGCAACCTGGTGTCCTCGTTATTTACTGTGACCAGCACTGCACCGCACTACCACCACCATTCCCCACCCTATTATTTGGGCGCCCCTCAGCAGGGTCACGGACCGGGCCTAGCCACCGTGACAACCCCCAGAGCAGAGACTCAGAGGCCCGGTACCGGGTACCCCTCGGCCCTGCGGCAGTGGGGGCGCTGCAAACTTGGCGTCACGAACAGGATCTACTTAAGCCTGAAGAATCAGGTCATGTGTGCCTTGGAATTGTGATTTATTGTGCTTGGACTGTGACTTATTGCAAAGACTGTGTATTGCCACTTGCCGCCAGAAGTTCCCGCCAAAACCGCCGCCATTACAGCGCTAAGGAGAGCGCAGGAGAAGAATAAGGGCGTGGAGTGGGTGTAGACAAGCTGGAGAGCGCGAAAGACAATGGCCGCCCAGTCTAAATATTTCTGCTCCTTGAGGACGTGTCCGTCAGCAGCCGAGATCCGCCTCCTGATCCTCAATGGGGGGCGGAGACAACGAAAGCGAAACCGCCCACGAAGGAGAGAGCGGGAAAAGGACGAGTAAGAAAAAGCGAACCACGTGGAGGACGCCATGGCGAGGTGCCCAGAACCGGAGCGTGGGGTCGGAGCAGAGGACTCCCCCAGCTACCCGGAGGGACACCGTGACCAGGCCTCCACCGCTGATACTGACTTCCTGCAGGCCGGAGTGGATGAGCTCAGCGACCAACTCCGGCGGACGCAGCTGAGCACTGAGGCCGGGTGGAAGAAGACCTTCATCGGGAGCCTCACCAGACATCTGTCGGCAGCCTCGTCTGGTCCGGAGCAAGAAAGAAGTTCCAGCGCTCCGAAGCCAGAAAGCAAGGCCCTGCCGGAAAGCGAGATGCTGCAAATGGAGATGACAACGCCGCAGCGCAAGGCCCTGCAACCATCGTTCCAGATCCCAGCGGAGACGGAGCAGATTGGCACGGGAGGGACCGCATCTGAAGCAGGTATGAAGAACGACCCTGCCTCGCCAGCAGAGGACCTGCTGATAGGCCCCATCGCGTTAGCCCCTCTCCCTGGGACCTATAGACTCCGGCGCTTTACACCCTGGGATCGGGCCACGGGTATGGAGCACTTCTTAAAGGCCCCGATCTCGCCGATCACCTTGCCGAGCGAGGTCTATGCGGAGCTACGGCCGCCAGAGCGAGAGTAAACCTCGATGCCATGGATATGTAAATAGCTAACTGCTTGTTTCCCTGCTTTTTGCTGCTTTAAACCCGACTAGGGTTATTCTTAAAGGGATCCCTTTGTTTACCCGGGATCCCTATTGCTTTTTATTTTTGTTTTTGTTTTTCCTTGCTGCTCCTTTTAACCCCCTATTTGGAAAAGAACTGTTGGATCATGAACACTGCATGATTACAAACTTATTGTAAATAGTTTGCACCTTCTTAAAGGTGCCCTCTACTGGTCTTACAAAAGAAGGGACTCTTTGCGAAGAAACTGTTCCTGGAAACAGCACTGGAGCCCTTGCGGTATACGAACTCGCAGCTTGAGAAGTTGCACTACCTCTTAGAGACTTGGTCCCCTCTTAAAGGGGATGTTCACATATTGCACTTATGAACAGTGTTGCCTTAAGATGGTTAAATGGCAATAATGTCTTGAAAGAAGAAGTTAAATGTAGCTAACTAGTTGATTGTGAGAAATGTTTAATGATGTTGATAGAAGAATGAGGACAGAAAGTGAACCCGTACGGGGTTAGTCAGTGAGTCCTCCTAGGAGCCATACAGAGCTGGCTCAGTAATCCTGAACTGAAAGATGGATGATAAGTTCTATACCGTGTATAGTAGTAGAAAGGCAGTAGGCCCGGGCAGAAAGGGGCGGTCCTGTAACAGAAAGGAGAGGCAGTAGGCCTGGAGCGGATAGGACAGGCGGTCCTGCAGATGTAAAGAAGGAGAATGCAGAAAAGTTGATTAGCCTTATAATGTTTTATAAGAAGGTCTTTAGTGGATTCAGCGAGTACGTCCTTAAAGGCAAAGTTAAATTATTGTTCGAAAATTTGCACTTAGTAGAATACCCGGTTGGGTAAAAGAAGTTATTTATAGTATGTTATTTAAAATATTTCACCATGTTTGTAACGTTCAAGTGTCCTCACCTCCCATAAAGGGAAGCTCTGTTCAAACTTACTTATTGTTATTGCATTTCAAAATTGTATGTCTTTTTGCTGACATGTATTGTTGTTTTTCTCTTCGCCACGACAGCACCCACTGAGAGAGGGGATCCGCCCCTAGGAACAGGAAACCCTATGGAGAGATAAAAAGGGGCGGTCCCCTCGCTCCCACAGTTTGGTTTCCTGTTCCTACGGGAATCCATGGAGAGAAGAGGATACCTAGCCTGGATGCCGCCTGCGCAGTTTACCTTAGAGGACGGCAGGGGCTCCAGAGCTGGAAGCAGCGTCGGGGGTCCTGGCTCAGTTTCCCCCCTCTGCTGGCAGACGCCGTGAGGCCAGGACGGGTGGTTGCTGGCTCTCGGGATACCAGCCGGATTCGTCTGCGGGAGCAACGCTGTGGTGCGGTCAGCGTCGCGCCGGCATCGGCGGACGCATACACAGCTTGGAGCCCCAGTGTATTCCCCCGGAAGTACAGGTAAACTTCCGGGGTGATGGAGGAGGAGGACAACGCCTGCGCTGACACCGGCGGCAGCGCAGGCCCATGCAGTATGGCCGCGACCCGGAAGTGACTAGCGCTTCCGGGTACAACCGGAAGAAGATGGCGGCCCCCATATGAAAGGACGCCGGCGATGTCGCTCCGGCGTCCACTATGGATTCTGCGCAGGACGCTGTGATGTCTTCGTTAGAAGCCACCGCATCCACTCCACGCAGCCATGCCAGCACCAGCCGCTCTAAACAGAGCGGATCTTCTAGAAAGAGCAAGTCGGATCGTGTTATTCCTCAACCCGTGCCTCAGTCTCCTCCTCATCAGCCGGTACCTTCACAAACAGCTTCACTGGGTGAGTGTATATCTACCCTATTTAGGCTGATTACTGTTCCCTCTCCCTCACACCCTAGGCCAAAAGGACTGAAAAAACGAAACACAGACAGTGTGCGTTATGTCTCCAGCCCCTTCCGGATAGTCATAACAAGAGGCTGTGTAAACCGTGTATTGACTCTACCCTGCGGGAAGAAGCCTCGGTTAGATCTGAGGATATTAGGGTCATGATCAGGGAAGAATTACGGGCCTTACATAGTTCTGACAAAGAGCCGCGTACTAAAGTGAAAAAAGGGTACGTTTCCCCTATATCTGACCAGTCGTCTGACAGAGAAAATGCAGACTCTGACATTTCCCGTGAATACGTTTCCTCAGATGAGGACCAAGATACATGCTTTCCCACCGATAGCATTGATAACCTGGTAAAATCAGTCTGCAACACCATGGGTATTGAAGATTCTAAGGTCCCTAAAACGCAGCAGGATATCATGTTCGCTGGTCTGTCAGAAAAGAAAAGGCCCTCCTTTCCTGTAATATCAGCGGTAAAAGATCTAATCAAGAAAGAGTGGGAAAGCCAGGGGCAAAGGGGTTTACCACCAACCTCAAAAAGACGTTATCCCTTCAATGATGACGAGTTCTTATTATGGTCAAAAGCCCCGAAGGTGGATGCGGCAGTGGCATCCACATCCAAAAAATCCTCACTGCCCGTGGAGGATTCGGGTTCATTACAAGACCCATTAGACCGCAAAACCGACTCTCTTTTGAAAAGAGCTTGGGAGTCATGTACGGGAGCCTTTAGGCCGGCAATATCGGCTACATGCACCGCTAGGTCCATGCTAGTCTGGCTAAATGACTTGGAGGAGGGACTAAAAAGCGGTCTCTCTAGAGACAGGTTAATGTCCTCTATACCCCTGATCAGAGGGGCTACAGCCTTCCTGGCGGACTCATCTGCTGACTCCATACGCTTGGCGGCTAAGTCAGCGGGACTCACGAATGCAGCACGTAGAGCCCTGTGGCTTAAAGGATGGAAGGGTGATCCCCAAACAAAATCTAAATTGTGTGGCCTCCCGTGTCAGGGTGAGTACCTGTTTGGTACTAAACTAGACGAAATCTTAACTAAAGCGGGAGAGAGGAAGAAAGGCTTCCCTAACGTTAATTACCTTCCATCCTATAGGAGAGCATTCCGGAAGCCCGTGTTTAATAAAAGGAGAGATTTTAAGAACCAAGACCGCTGGGCCACTAGAGACACCAAACAAAGGGGTGCATTCTTTGGGAAGCGCCCTTTCAAACCTGAGGACAAACCCCGTTAGAGCGGATCTACCTGTGGGAGGTAGATTATCCTCCTTCTCAGATAAATGGCGGCTGATAACATCAAATAGTTGGGCAAATGATCTTGTCACCTCCGGCTTAAAATTAAAATTTTCCCGAGTCCCTCCGGACTCATTTCTATTGACTTCATTAAAATCTCAATCACAACAGGAGGCATTGGAGCAGGAAGTAATGAGTCTTCTGTCCAAGGGGGTTCTGGAGGAAGTTCCACTTCTTCAGGAGGGCAAAGGGTTTTACTCCCCTTTATTTCTAATACCAAAACCGGATGGATCATTCAGAACCATTATAAACCTTAAGAAATTAAACACCTTCTTAGAAAATCAAACCTTTAAAATGGAGTCTTATTATTGACTACACTTAATGATAGCCTCGGGCTTGGGGTCCTTCCGCCTTCTATGCGGGAAGCTATTATTACTGTCTTACCAAAAAAAGATAGGGATCCTACCCTCCCGGCCTCGTATAGACCAATTTCCCTTCTGACAGTAGATATTAAGCTATTAGCAAAGGTGTTGGCCATTCGTCTTTCAAAAGTCGTGGAATCTCTAATACACTCGGATCAGACGGGATTCATGCCTCATAAGTCAACGGCCCTAAATGTTAGAAGACTATATCTCAATATGCAAGTGGGGGCAGACAATGTGGGGAGGAGGGCAGTTCTGTCCCTTGATGCCGCTAAGGCGTTTGACAGCGTGGAATGGAAATACCTGTTTGCTACGCTTCAGTGCATGGGTTTTGGTCCAGGCTTTATTGGTTGGATTAAGCTTTTGTACTCAGAACCGTCAGCAAGAATACGAGCAAATGGACTGCTGTCTGAGTCCTTCAATCTGTATAGGGGTACGAGGCAAGGTTGTCCTCTGTCTCCGCTGCTTTTCGCTCTGGCGGTGGAGCCTTTGGCTTCAAGGATAAGGCTTAGCCCAGAAATTGAAGGGTTTAGATACGGGACATTAGAGGAGAAAGTGGCTCTCTACGCCGATGACATTCTCCTGTTTTTGGCTGACTCTGACGAATCGCTCAATGGCGTAATGTCACTTTTTGCTGCGTTTGGGGCTATATCGGGTTTGGCCATAAATTGGGAAAAGTCTGCTATTTTACCATTAGACCCAACTGTGGTTAGAGCTCCACAGGTGCCAGTAGTGTCATGTTTTAAATACCTGGGTATTAATATATCAAACAACATATTAGCTTATGAACACTTAAATCTTTCCCCACTTGTGGCTAGGATTAAACAGAAGATTAAGGCCTGGGCTAAGTTACATTTGTCAATAGTTGGGAGAGTGAACCTGTTGAAAATGGTGATTATGCCTCAGCTTTTATATGTTCTTCATAACTCCCCAATTTGGCTTCCCCAAAATAGGTTCTTTAAAATTAATGCACTGTTTAGGGAACTTATATGGTTGAAAAAGGGTGCGAGAATTAAGTTAGAGCACTTACAAAGGAGTAAGGAGGAAGGAGGGTTGGCATTGCCTAACCCTTGGCTATATTTTTTATCTTCCCAGTGTCAACATCTGGCAAGTAGAGTGGAGGACACATCTGTGGAAATAGGGGGAGGTCGAGGGATTCTTCAGTTTCTCGGGGGTCGGGGTCCCCTATTGTCTAAGTTAGAGGCAAATAAATTTAAACCGTGGGTGTCTAAATTTCCGACGGTAATGCTTATGGTCAAAGTGTGGGGTAAAATTAAAAGTTTAAGGGGAATTACTGGGTTCACAAGGTATACCCCTATATGGGATAATCCATATCTGCCGCAATTGAGGACACTGAAGGGGTTTGCGCAATGGCGACGAGTGGGTATCTGGTGGCTCTCACAGCTGATAGATGGGGGTGTCTTTAAATCATTTGAGGACTTACGAAGGGAGTTCTCACTTCAGCATTCTATGTTTTATCAGTATTTACAAGTAAGACACGCTTATATAATGCAGACTCATATACACCCTATTATTATACATCATGATACTGTTATTAATAGGCTCGGTTTACAGGCATCTACAAGGGGACTAATTTCATTCGTGTACAGGGAGCTCCTCTCGAGGGCGCTATTAGGTCACCCGATGACTGCATTGGCGAAATGGGAACATCAAGTGGGGGGGATTTCGGTAGATCAATGGGAGTCAATAATGCAAATGATCCCTAAGTTGTCTCTCAGTGAGCCTAACCGTCTGTCTCAACTATATATCCTTTATAGGGTTTATAGGACTCCTAAGTGGCTGTTTGATTTAGGTCTAAGGCCAAATTCAAAATGTCCCAAGTGTACGCTCGATAATGCAGATATCCTACATATGTTCTGGACGTGTCCCTGTATACAAATATTCTGGATTATGGTTCTCAACTTAATATATATGGCCACAGAGCAGGATATTCCCAGAGATCCTATTGTCTGTGTGCTTGGATATGTTGAGGAGGCGGGAGGAGATGATCATTCACAAATAGCTGTTGCCAGAATGCTTTTTACTGCTAGAAAATTAATAGCATATCACTGGATCTCAGATAAAGTTCCCACGAGGAAGGAGTATGTAAATAAGCTAAACCTCATACTATGCAGAGAGAAGGCCATTTATCTTAAACGGGGTAGACCGGCAGTGTTTGAGAAAATTTGGGCAGGATGGTTGAATGTTCCAGGCTTACCGTCTGTAAGTTTATTCTCGTGATACCATGTTTATATCACCCTGAAAGTGATTTAGTTGTACTCCATGACTGGTGCCTTGGGATATGTGCCTTATCTATGTCTGTATTTTTCTTGTGATATATTTTATCATTGGACCAGGGTTGGGGGGGGGGGGGAGTTGTTGGGAATGGGAAAAGACTGTGGGGTATTTTGGAAAAAATTCTGTTATGTTCTGAAAACTTTAATAAAAAATATCTGATTTAAAAAAAAAAATGGAGTCTATCCGATCCACCATAAAACTCCTGTTTCCCCATTGCTTTATGACGGTTCTGGACTTGAAAGATGCGTATTACCATCTCCCAATCTTTAAAAAACATCAACAATATCTCCGCGTTGCGGTTGTCATAAAAGGATATATACGACACTTTCAGTATGCAGCAATGCCCTTTGGACTATCAATTGCTCCAAGGGTATTCACTAAACTAATGTCAGAGGTCATGTCATATCTAAGATTAAAAGACACCCTCATAATCCCATACCTAGACGACCTTTTAGTGGTAGGAAAATCCCCCTCACAATGCCAAGAAAGATTAAGTCACATGATTTCATCCTTGCAGAACTTAGGATGGATAATAAATTGGGAAAAATCTAGGCTAATCCCAACGACTCGGCAAGTATTTTTGGGGATTATATTAGATTCTATAACTCAAAGATGTTTTCTCCCAGAATCTAAACAAATAACGGTGGGGAAGAAAGTTCAGTCTATACTAGATAAACCTATAATTTCCCTTCGGGAAGGTATGTCCTTACTTGGCTCCTTCACGTCATGTATCCCGGCGGTTCCATGGGCCCAATTCCACTCGAGGTGCTTACAATATGCAATTTTACATGAGGAGATAAAATTGCAAGGGCGGTTAGACGGTAAAATTTCCCTTTCTAATGACGTAATCCAATCCCTAACCTGGTGGCTACAGCCAGATCATCTAATTGGCGGGGTTCCCTGGGATATTAAACCCTCAAAAATAATATTTACGGATGCCAGCCCTCATGGTTGGGGGGCACACTTGGGGGACCAGGTTGTCCAAGGGTTGTGGTCGGCTTCGGAGTTAGACGATTCGTCTAATAAAAAAGAACTAAAAGCCATCTATCATGCCCTATGTGAATTCCTCCCACAGTTGCGCGGAACACATACCAGGGTACTCTCAGACAACATGACATCAGTGGCTTACGTCAACCATCAAGGCGGAACGAGATCAGGCACTCTCATGTCTATAGCCGAAAACATCTTGACTATAGCCGAAGATCATCTTCTGTCCTTATCAGCACTACATGTCCGAGGAATAGACAACGCAAAAGCAGACTTTCTCAGTCGTCATACCCTCCATCAGGGGGAGTGGGTGTTAAATCGTCGGATATTCAATATGATAACTATAAAATGGGGTATACCCGACATAGATCTCTTCGCTACAAGAGACAACAGGCAAGTGAAAACATTCGCCTCAATGTTCCGGACAGACAACCCCGATGTTCTCGACGCCCTCCAGATCCCGTGGACATTTCAGAAAGCGTATGCCTTTCCCCCGATGGTTCTTCTTCCAACAGTAATCAGGAAGATAAGGGAGGACAGAGCGAATGTGATCTTAATTGCCCCGTTCTGGCCAAAGAGACCATGGTTTTCTCTGCTCAGAGCCATGTCCGTCTCGGATCCATGGATTCTCCCAGAGAATCAGGATCTGCTTTTCCAGGGGCCCTTCAACCACCCTCATGTGAAGGGTCTGCGGTTGACAGCCTGGGATTTGAGAGGCAGCTATTGAAACTAAGGGGCTTCTCTGATAGAGTAATTGATACCCTACTGCTGAGTAGGAAAAGATCCACTACATCGATCTATGTAAAAGTATGGAAGAAATTTTTAAGCCTCTATCCCTCAGCCCTGTCAAAGGAAATTCCAGTCTCCTTTATTCTCGAATTTCTCCAGAAAGGACGGGACTTAGGCCTTTCAGTTAATACCTTAAGAGTGCAAGTTTCTGCGCTAGGGGCTCTGTATAGTCACAACGTTGCGGGAGATAGGTGGATATCCAGATTCATTTCAGCCTGCCAGAGAGCAGAACCGGTCCAAATTCCCCACTCACCTCCTTGGGATGTTAATCTGGTCCTTGAAGCCTTGACGGAGCACCCATTTGAGCCTCTACATTCTGCTCACATTAAACATGTCTCCCTCAAGACGGCTCTTCTTGTCGCCTTAGTATCGGCAAGAAGGGTAAGTGACATACAGGCACTATCGGTAGATCCTCCATTTATGTCAATATTGCCAGATAGGATTGTCCTAAAAACAGACCCTTCCTACTTACCTAAAATGTGTACTAAATTCCATAGGTCTCAAGAAATTCTTCTTCCTACCTTCTATAATAACCCTACTAATCAGGAGGAAGAAAAGTACCATACTTTAGACGTGAGAAGGGCTGTGATAACCTATCTAGACAGGACTAGTCCCTGGAGGAAGAGCAGGGCTCTCTTTGTTTCCTTCCAGGGTCAAAGGAAAGGAGCTGGTGTTACTAAGGGCACATTATCCCGATGGATTCGGGAGGCGATATACCTGGCCTATTCATCTAAAGGGGAAGATCCACCTGAGACTGTGAAGGCACATTCCACCCGGGCGATAGCATCATCCTGGGCAGAGCGAGCAGAGGTTCCGATAGAACTCATATGTAAGGCCGCAACCTGGTCGTCCCCTACTACCTTCTATAGTCACTATAGACTAGATTTATCTGCCTCCACTGACCTGTGTTTCGGTAGATCAGTTCTTAACACGATAATCCCCCCCAAATGACTGTCTCTGAAAGTCTCTCAGTGGGTGCTGTCGTGGCGAAGAGAAAACACCGGATTACGTACCGGTAATGCTCTTTTATAGAGCCACGACAGCACCCCTTCACTTCCCTCCCTTATATATTAGTTTGCATATGAGCACGGATAAGGGTGATTGGTTCTTGTAAATATTAGTAGTCTAAGATAAAATGATAATAGAATTGCCTACTAATACTGGTGGGCGGTTCCTCGCAATCTCTGTAACCCAAACTGTGGGAGCGAGGGGACCGCCCCTTTTTATCTCTCCATAGGGTTTCCTGTTCCTAGGGGCGGATCCCCTCTCTCAGTGGGTGCTGTCGTGGCTCTATAAAAGAGCATTACCGGTACGTAATCCGGTGTTTCTTCCCAGTCCAGGAGTACTGGATTTAACCGGGGGGAGTGCAGCGCCCCAGAGTCCTGGTCGTTGCAGTACTGATGCTCCGCCGCTAAGGGGGGCTATGGTACGTCTGATGGCACTGAAGGAGTTCATCTGACCAGGTATCACAGACACCAATACATTTCACAGTCTGGCCTCCAGGGGGAGCTAAGGGCACTATGCATTAGGCCACTCCTCACAGTCTGGTAAAACTGGGGGTTGGATAGGAAGTTAGATCAGAAAGCTGACTGGGTTGGAACCAGGCAACACCTTGTGGCAGAGGGTGTTGTAGGGGAAGATTCAGAGGGGTCCCTGTCAGGGGTGGGATCCTGACAGAGGCCTAGCGAACAGAGAGAACATTACGGGACCGCGCCTGCACGATATAGCGGCGGTACCCTAAGAAAGGACAAGAAGCGAGGTATATTGTGCTGAGTGAGAAACGAGATCAACGCAACAAGGAGAAATACCAGTGGGAGTCGTGCTGTAAGATCGAGGCAACATCCTACTGAGGCGCGTAGCCGGTGGCCGGAACGCCGAGGAAGTATCAGGCTCCAAGCAATACTTCAAACCTACGGCAGGACAGTCAGCTATAGGCGGGCTGTCTCACACCAATCACCTATGAAGACATGGGGGGCACACTAGGAGAAGGGCGACACTAGGGTCCAGGAAGAGCTCCGAGCCTACTCGTCATACGGGTGCGTCCTAGCCATATCATCTGGGGGACGAAGAAGAACATCAGAATCCAGTTGTGAGGGAACACGAGAAACAGACACAACAGTTGTGGGGACTATCCCGTGAGCACAGCAGGGGAGGACCGCAACACACAAGCGCTAGAAGGTAGGCACAGATTTCCACCTGCAAAGGGAACTCTGGAGGTGCCATCGGACCGGCCGGACTTGCGCAGCCTGGTTAACCGTAATCCGGACTGAGGATCCTGAAGCCTTCAGTAAAGAGGTAAAGAGACTGCAACCTGGTGTCCTCGTTATTTACTGTGACCAGCACTGCACCGCACTACCACCACCATCCACACCCTATTATTTGGTCGCCCCTCAGCAGGGTCACGGACCGGGCCTAGCCACCGTGACAACCCCCAGAGCAGAGACTCAGAGGCCCGGTACCGGGTACCCCTCGGCCCTGCGGCAGTGGGGGCGCTGCACACACACACATTCAGCTTTATATATTAGACTAGTGGTGAGTATCCCATGTCGGGGCCCCACCTTAGCAACTGTACGGTATATACTCTTTGGCGCCATCGCTCTCATTCTTTAAGTCCCCATTGTTCACATCTGGCAGCTGTCAATTTGCCTCCAACACTTTTCCTTTCACTTTTTCCCCATTATGTAGATAGGGGCAAAATTGTTTGGTGAATTGGAATGTGCGGGGTTAAAATTTCGCCTCTCAACATAGCCTATGACGCTCTCAGGGTCCAGACGTGTGACTGTGCAAAATTTTGTGGCTGTAGCTGCGACGGTGCAGATGCCAATCCCGGACACACACACACACACACACACACACACACACACACACACACACACACACACACACACACATTCAGCTTTATATATTAGACTAGCTGAAGAGCCCGGCGTTGCCTGGGCATAGTAAATATCTGTGGTTAGTTATAGCACCGCACTTCTCTTATTTTCCCATCACATCTCTCATTTTCTCCCTCACACCTCTCATTTTCCCCCTCACTCCTCTTATTTTCCCCCTCACTCCTCTCATTCCCCCCTAACACTTGTCATTTCGACCTCACATCTGTCATTTTCCGATCACTCCACTATTTTCCCTCACTCCTCTCATTTTGCACTCACACCTTTTCATTTTCACCTCACACCTCATTTTCACCTCAGTATATACATGTTTGTCATCTCCCTTATATATAGTATACACCTGTATGTCATATCCTGTATATAGTATATACCTATATGTCATCTCCCCTGTATATAGTATATACCTGCTGCGTGTCATCTCCCCTGTATATAGTATATACCTGTGTGTCATCTCCCCTGTAAATAGTATATACCTGTGTGTCATCTCCTCCTGTATATAGTATATATCTGTATGTCATCTCCTCCTGTATTAGACCTCGTTCACACGTTATTTGGTCAGTATTTTTACCTCAGTATTTGTAAGCTAAATTGGCAGCCTGATAAATCCCCAGCCAACAGTAAGCCCACCCCCTGGCAGTATATATTAGCTCACACATACACATAATAGACTTGTCATGTGACTGACAGCTGCCGGATTCCTATATGGTACATTTGTTGCTCTTGTAGTTTGTCTGCTTATTAATCAGATTTTTATTTTTGAAGGATAATACCAGACTTGTGTGTGTTTTAGGGCGAGTTTCGTGTGTCAAGTTGTGTGTGTTGAGTTGCGTGTGGCGACATGCATGTAGGGACTTTTGTGAGATGAGTTTTATGTGGCGACATGTGTGTAGCAACTTTTTGTGTGTCGAGTTGCATGTGACAGGTTAGTGTAGCAAGTTGTGTGCAGCAAGTTTTGCGCATGGCGAGTTTTGCGCGTGGCGAGTTTTATGTGTGGTGCCTTTTGAGTATGTGCAAGTTTTGTGTGAGGCAACTTTTGCATGTGTTGCAACTTTTGTGCATGTGGCAATTTTTCCGCGTGTGCAAGTTTTGCGTGTGGCGAGTTTTCCATGAGGTGAGTTTTGCACGTGTGGCGAGTTTTGCATGTGGAGAGTTTTGCGCGTGACGAGTTTTGAGCTGCGACTTTTGTGTTTCGACTTTTATGTGGCGAGGTTGGTGTATGTGTGGTGAAATGTGCGCTGAGGGTGGTATATGTGTTCGAGCACGTGGTAGTGTGTGGCGCATTTTGTGTGTGTGTTCATATCCCCGTGGTGGTGTGGTGATTATCCCATGTTGGGGCCCCACCTTAGCAACTGTACAGTATATACTCTTTGGCGCCATCGCTCTCATTCTTTAAGTCCCCCTTGTTCACTTCTGGCAGCTGTTAATTTGCCTCCAACACTTTTCCTTTCATTTTTTCCCCATTATGTAGATAGGGGCAAGATTGGTGAATTGGAAAGCGCGGGGTTAAAATTTCACGTCACAACATAGCTTTGACGCTCTCGGGGTCCAGACGTGTGACTGTGCAAAATTTTGTGCCTGTAGCTGCGACGCCTCCAACACTTTTCCTTTCACTTTTTCCCCATTATGTAGATAGGGGCAAAATTGTTTGGTGAATTGGAAAGCGCGGGGTTAAAATTTCACCTCACAACATGGCTTTGACGCTCTCGGGGTCCAGACGTGTGACTGTGCAAAATTTTGTGCCTGTAGCTGCGACGCCTCCAACACTTTTCCTTTCACTTTTTCCCCATTATGTAGATAGGGGCAAAATTGTTTGGTGAATTGGAAAGCGCGGGGTTAAAATTTCACCTCACAACATGGCTTTGACTGTTATGACCCCAATGGCGAGGGTCTCAGAGGTACGTGGAAGTCTGCAGAATACAAAAATCCAGCTCATAGGGCAGTGGTAACTGGGTTGACCATATATCTACTCCTAACGCCAACACTAGAAGTAGCCGGGGATCATTCCTACGTTGATTCTAGATGACACGCTCCAGCTGGAGAATCTAGCTACCCCTAGTAGAGGAAAACAAAAGACCTTTCTTGCCTCCAGAGAAGGGGACCCCAAAGCTGGATAGAAGCCCCCCACAAATAATAACGGTGAGGTAAGAGGAAATGACAAACACAGAAATGAACCAGGTTTAGCACAGAGAGGCCCGCTTACTGATAGCAGAATAAAGAAAGGTAACTTATATGGTCAACAAAAACCCTATCAAAATCCACACTGGAAATTCAAGAACCCCCGAACCGTCTAACGGTCCGGGGGGAGAACACCAGCCCCCTAGAGCTTCCAGCAAAGGTCAGGATATAGATTTGGAACGAGCTGGACAAAAATACAAAACCAAAACAAATGGCAAAAAGCAAAAGGCAGACTTAGCTGATATAACTGGAACCAGGATCAGTAGACAAGAGCACAGCAGACTAGCTCTGATAACTACGTTGCCAGGCATAGAACTGAAGGTCTAGGGAGCTTATATAGCAACACCCCTAACTAACGACCCAGGTGCGGATAAAAGGAATGACAGAAAAACCAGAGTCAAAAAACTAGTAACCACTAGAGGGAGCAAAAAGCAAATTCACAACAGTACCCCCCCCCCTTAGTGAGGGGTCACCGAACCCTCACCACGACCACCAGGGCGATCAGGATGAGCGGCATGAAAGGCACGAACTAAATCGGCCGCATGAACATCAGAGGCGACCACCCAGGAATTATCCTCCTGACCATAGCCCTTCCACTTGACCAGGTACTGAAGCCTCCGCCTGGAGAGGCGAGAATCCAAGATCTTCTCCACCACGTACTCCAACTCGCCCTCAACCAACACCGGAGCAGGAGGCTCAGCAGAAGGAACTACAGGCACAATGTACCGCCGCAACAAGGACCTATGAAATACATTGTGAATAGCAAACGACACAGGAAGATCCAGACGAAAAGATACAGGATTAAGGATTTCCAATATCTTGTAAGGCCCAATAAAACGAGGTTTAAATTTGGGAGAGGAGACCTTCATAGGAACAAAGCGGGAAGAAAGCCATACCAAATCCCCAACGCGTAGTCGGGGACCCACACCGCGGCGGCGGTTGGCAAAGCGCTGAGCCCTCTCCTGTGACAACTTCAAGTTGTCCACCACATGATTCCAGATCCGCTGCAACCTATCTACCACAGAATCCACCCCAGGACAGTCAGAAGGCTCCACATGACCCGAAGAAAAGCGAGGATGGAAACCAGAGTTGCAGAAAAAAGGCGAAACCAAGGTGGCGGAACTAGCCCGATTATTAAGGGCAAACTCAGCCAACGGCAAGAATGTCACCCAATCGTCCTGATCAGCAGAGACAAAACACCTCAAATAAGCCTCCAAAGTCTGATTGGTTCGCTCCGTCTGTCCATTAGTCTGAGGATGGAAAGCAGACGAAAACGACAAATCAATGCCCATCCTACTACAAAAGGATCGCCAGAACCTAGAAACGAACTGGGATCCTCTGTCTGACACAATATTCTCAGGGATGCCGTGCAAACGAACCACGTTCTGGAAAAACACAGGAACCAGATCGGAAGAGGAAGGCAGCTTAGGCAAAGGAACCAAATGGACCATCTTGGAGAAGCGATCACATATCACCCAGATAACGGACATGCCCTGAGATAGCGGAAGATCAGAAATGAAATCCATGGAGATATGTGTCCAAGGTCTCTTCGGGACAGGCAAGGGCAAGAGCAAACCGCTGGCACGAGAACAGCAAGGCTTAGCTCGAGCACAAGTCCCACAGGACTGCACAAATGACCGCACATCCCTTGACAAGGAAGGCCACCAAAAGGACCTGGCCACCAGATCTCTGGTGCCAAAAATTCCCGGGTGACCTGCCAACACCGAGGAATGAACCTCGGAAATGACTCTGCTGGTCCATTTATCCGGGACAAACAGTCTGTCAGGTGGACAAGACTCAGGCCTATCAGCCTGAAATCTCTGCAACACACGTCGCAGATCCGGAGAAATAGCTGACAAGATAACTCCATCTTTAAGAATACCAACAGGATCAGCGACTCCAGGAGCATCAGGCACAAAGCTCCTAGAAAGAGCATCGGCCTTCACATTCTTTGAACCTGGTAAATACGAGACAACAAAATCAAAGCGGGAGAAAAACAATGACCAGCGGGCCTGTCTCGGATTAAGGCGTTTAGCAGACTCGAGATACATCAGATTTTTGTGATCAGTCAAGACCACCACACGATGCTTAGCACCCTCGAGCCAATGACGCCACTCCTCAAATGCCCATTTCATGGCCAACAACTCCCGATTGCCCACATCATAATTTCGCTCGGCAGGCGAAAACTTCCTGGAGAAAAAGGCACAAGGTTTCATAACAGAGCAACCAGGGCCTCTCTGCGACAAAACGGCCCCTGCTCCAATCTCTGAAGCATCCACCTCAACCTGAAAGGGAAGTGAGACATCGGGCTGGCACAAAACAGGCGCCGAAGTAAACCGGCGCTTCAACTCCTGGAAAGCCTCCACGGCAGCAGGAGCCCAGTTAGCTACATCGGAGCCCTTCTTGGTCATATCCGTCAACGGTTTCACAATGCTAGAAAAATTAGCGATAAAACGACGGTAGAAGTTAGCGAAACCCAAGAACTTCTGAAGACTCTTAACCGACGAGGGCTGAGTCCAATCAAGAATAGCTCGGACCTTGACTGGGTCCATCTCCACAGCAGAAGGGGAAAAAATGAACCCCAAAAAGGGAACCTTCTGTACACCAAAGAGACACTTTGAGCCCTTGACAAACAAAGAATTTTCACGCAAAATTTTAAAGACCAACCTGACCTGCTCCACATGCGAATCCCAATCATCAGAAAAAACCAAAATATCATCCAGATAAACAATCAAAAATTTATCCAGATACTTCCGGAAAATGTCATGCATAAAGGACTGAAAAACTGAAGGCGCATTGGAGAGCCCAAAAGGCATCACCAAGTACTCAAAATGACCTTCGGGCGTATTGAATGCGGTTTTCCATTCATCACCTTGCTTAATGCGCACAAG
Organism: Ranitomeya variabilis; assembly: GCF_051348905.1. Taxonomy (NCBI): domain Eukaryota; kingdom Metazoa; phylum Chordata; class Amphibia; order Anura; family Dendrobatidae; genus Ranitomeya; species Ranitomeya variabilis. Next base: position 249,373,530 of record NC_135236.1, read on the forward strand.
GTTGTACGCACCACGAAGGTCTATCTTGGTGAACCACTTGGCACCTTTAATCCGGGCAAACAAGTCAGACAACAGCGGTAAAGGATACTGAAATTTGACAGTGATCTTATTTAAAAGCCGATAATCAATACAAGGTCTCAAAGATCCGTCCTTTTTTGCCACAAAAAAGAATCCCGCACCAAGGGGGGAAGAAGACGGACGAATATGTCCTTTCTCCAGAGACTCCTTGATATATGAACGCATAGCGGTATGTTCAGGTACCGACAGATTAAACAGTCTTCCCTTAGGAAACTTACTGCCTGGGATCAAATCTATAGCACAGTCACAGTCCCTATGAGGAGGCAGTGCACTGGACTCAGACTCACTGAAGACATCCTGATAATCAGACAAATACTCTGGAACTTCCGAAGGCGTAGAAGAAGCAATAGACACAGGCAGGGAATCCCCATGAATACCACGACAGCCCCAACTTGAGACTGACATAGCCTTCCAGTCCAGGACTGGATTATGGGTCTGTAACCATGGCAGCCCTAAAACAACCAAATCATGCATTTTATGTAAAACCAGGAAACGTATCACCTCGCGGTGTTCAGGAGTCATGCACATGATAACCTGTGTCCAATACTGCGGTTTATTTGCTGCCAATGGCGTAGCATCAATACCCCTAAGAGGAATAGGATTTTCTAATGGTTCAAGAGTAAAACCACAGTGCTTAGCAAATGACAGATCCATAAGACTCAGGGCAGCACCTGAATCTACAAACGCCATGACAGGATAAGACGACAGTGAGCAAATCAAAGTTACAGACAGAATAAATTTAGGTTGCAAATTACCAACGGTGACAGGACTAACAACCTTAGCTATACGTTTAGAGCATGCTGAGATAACATGTGTAGAATCACCACAGTAGTAGCACAAGCCATTCCGGCGTCTATGAATTTTCCGCTCATTTCTAGTCAGGATTCTATCACATTGCATTAAATCAGGTGTCTGTTCAGACAACACCATGAGGGAATTTGCGGTTTTTCTATCACATTGCACCGAATTAGGTGTCTGTTCAGACAACACCATGAGGGAATTTGCGGTTTTGCGCTCCCGCAACCGCCGGTCAATTTGAATAGCCAGTGCCATAGTATCATTGAGACCTGTGGGAATGGGAAAACCCACCATAACATTCTTAATGGCTTCAGATAGGCCATTTCTAAAATTAGCGGCCAGTGCACACTCGTTCCAATGTGTCAGCACGGACCATTTCCGAAATTTTTGGCAATACACTTCAGCCTCGTCCTGCCCCTGAGACATAGCCAGCAAGGCCTTTTCTGCCTGAATCTCAAGATTGGGTTCCTCATAAAGTAAACCGAGCGCCAGAAAAAACGCATCAATATCAGCCAATGCCGGATCTCCTGGCGCCAGCGAAAAAGCCCAATCCTGAGGGTCGCCCCGTAAGAACGAAATAACTATTTTTACTTGCTGAGCAGAGTCTCCAGATGAACAGGGTCTCAGGGACAAAAACAATTTACAATTATTCACAAAATTCCTAAACTTAAACCTGTCTCCGGAAAACAGTTCAGGAATCGGTATTTTAGGTTCTGACCTAGGATTTCTGATAACATAGTCTTGTATGCCCTGCACACGAGTAGCCAGCTGGTCCACACTTGTAATCAAGGTCTGGACATTCATGTCTGCAGCAAGCATAGCCACTCTGAGGTAAAGGGGAAGAAGAAAGAAAAAAAAAAAAAAAACTCAGAATCTTCTTTCTTATAATCCCTCTTCTGCAACGCATTAAACATTTAATACTGGCCTGGCAAACTGTTATGACCCCAATGGCGAGGGTCTCAGAGGTACGTGGAAGTCTGCAGAATACAAAAATCCAGCTCATAGGGCAGTGGTAACTGGGTTGACCATATATCTACTCCTAACGCCAACACTAGAAGTAGCCGGGGATCATTCCTACGTTGATTCTAGATGACACGCTCCAGCCGGAGAATCTAGCTACCCCTAGTAGAGGAAAACAAAAGACCTTTCTTGCCTCCAGAGAAGGGGACCCCAAAGCTGGATAGAAGCCCCCCACAAATAATAACGGTGAGGTAAGAGGAAATGACAAACACAGAAATGAACCAGGTTTAGCACAGAGAGGCCCGCTTACTGATAGCAGAATAAAGAAAGGTAACTTATATGGTCAACAAAAACCCTATCAAAATCCACACTGGAAATTCAAGAACCCCCGAACCGTCTAACGGTCCGGGGGGAGAACACCAGCCCCCTAGAGCTTCCAGCAAAGGTCAGGATATAGATTTGGAACGAGCTGGACAAAAATACAAAACCAAAACAAATAGCAAAAAGCAAAAGGCAGACTTAGCTGATATAACTGGAACCAGGATCAGTAGACAAGAGCACAGCAGACTAGCTCTGATAACTACGTTGCCAGGCATAGAACTGAAGGTCTAGGGAGCTTATATAGCAACACCCCTAACTAACGACCCAGGTGCGGATAAAAGGAATGACAGAAAAACCAGAGTCAAAAAACTAGTAACCACTAGAGGGAGCAAAAAGCAAATTCACAACATTTGACGCTCTCGGGGTCCAGACGTGTGACTGTGCAAAATTTTGTGCCTGTAGCTGCGACGCCTCCAACACTTTTCCTTTCACTTTTTCCCCATTATGTAGATAGGGGCAAAATTGTTTGGTGAATTGGAAAGCGCGGGGTTAAAATTTCACCTCACAACATGGCTTTGACGCTCTCGGGGTCCAGACGTGTGACTGTGCAAAATTTTGTGCCTGTAGCTGCGACGCCTCCAACACTTTTCCTTTCACTTTTTCCCCATTATGTAGATAGGGGCAAAATTGTTTGGTGAATTGGAAAGCGCGGGGTTAAAATTTCACCTCACAACATGGCTTTGACGCTCTCGGGGTCCAGACGTGTGACTGGGCAAAATTTTGTGGCTGTAGCTGCGACGGTGCAGATGCCAATCCCGGACATACATACACACATTCAGCTTTATATATTAGACTAGTGGTGAGTATCCCATGTCGGGGCCCCACCTTAGCAACTGTACGGTATATACTCTTTGGCGCCATCGCTCTCATTCTTTAAGTCCCCATTGTTCGCATCTGGCAGCTGTCAATTTGCCTCCAACACTTTTCCTTTCACTTTTTCCCCATTATGTAGATAGGGGCAAAATTGTTTGGTGAATTGGAAGGCGCAGGGTTAAAATTTCGCCTCACAACATAGCCTATGACACTCTCAGGGTCCAGACGTGTGACTGCAAAATGTTGTGGCTGTAGCTGCGATGGTGCAGATGCCAATCCCGGACATACACACACATATATACACACACACATATATACACACACACATATACACACACACATATATACACACACATATATACACACACACACACACACACACACACAATCAGCTTTATATATTAGATTAAATGGGGGAAGAAAACAATGTTATGTTTTTTGAGTATTGGATCCCAGATAGCTAAGCCTGTTCAAACATAGTGGGCTTTTCTTGAAAGATAATAGAGAGCTTCTCATTTTGCCAGGCCCATATTAATTGAAGGAGACTTCCAACCACCTTCATTAACAATACTGCCAGAGAAAAACATAAATTTTATTAGTCTATGGGTTTGTTTGGGAAGATCAATTAAAGACCTATTGAGTAACGCCTCTCAAGGAGATTAGGTGGGAGAGATATGGGTAACTGAATAAGGTGGTGATAGCAAATCCAGAAGCATTGTACACTATTGCAGGACCATTAAATATGCAATAGCAAACCCTTAACTGCACAACCCCTAAAACAGCATGGGAGGACCCCAGGATAATCCACACCAGCCTCTGGGAAGTCAAATATCATCTCTTGAGGAGTTTATACCCATTCTCAACCAGAGCTGTGTTGATAGAAAGTTTGGCTACAGACTCAGTCATATCCTGACAGTCTTTCAGAGTTAGATTCCCTGGAATCCACCTCCCAGTGAACCATCAAAGACAGTTTATTTGAGGAAGAAACAAATGATTAATGAAATAGGATATATTTCCATATCCATCATCACTGTGTGCCCAGGTCACATGATCCGATGCTTGGGAAACAGGAAGTGCAACCGAGGAGCTGGGAGCACAGAGCCATCATCAGAAGGTGAGTTAAGTGTTTGTTATTTTATCATGTGCGTGCCTGCAGGGGGCATATAGAGAGAGGGGGGCCATGTGCGTGCCAGCAGGGGGGTATATAGTGACCGCGTGCCATATCCAGGATGGGATGGGGGGGCAGTGTGCCAGCAGCACAGCGGGGCAATGTGCCAGTAACGCGGGGGAAATGTAACCAGTGTGCCAGCACAAGGGGGCAATGTGCCCAGATGGGGGTTATATAGATACCAGGATGAGGGACATATATATGATTTGTAAGACGGACACTGGCGTTATAAGACAAACCCCCATTTAACTTAAAAAATTATTTTTTTCTCTTTTTCTTCACCAAATTTGGGGGTGCATCTTAAAATCAGGTGCGTCTTATAGAGCGAAAAATACGGTAAATTCTTGGGATTTTATACGTAGCTGTCAAAAAATCCACAATCCGTAAAAGGCCCTTATTTATCTACCACAGGAATGCTCCCATATCCTGACCAAGGAGAAAATGCGGATTATTATTGAAGCAAGAGGAGTGTGAGAAGGACCAAGATTAGATTATTTGGATAGGGGTTCCAAAAGTGCAATCAATGGGATAATGTGAGAGATAATACAGCAGGCCAAAGTGCTAAACTAGACAATAGTATTTTTAAAATTATAGAGAAGGGTGGCCTTAGACTTTATTAAAACCCTGCGTGAGCATGAGTGCATTTCACAAACTGAACTCAGTTGGGTCAACAGAGTAGCGTGATTTTTCTATTTTCATTACTCTCAGTCCGCCCAAGGGTCATGGTGCACACAAGGTAGATTGGGGAATCCACTTGTCTTTATCCTGACAGATGTATTTGAGAATATGGGACTGTGGTGAAGATAGGTTTTGTTGGGGGACCAAGCTAGTTAAGATAATAAAAATACATAAAATTTGTGACAAATAGGTCAATTTTATAGAATGAATCCTACCCAACCATAAAAGTTGGTATGAAGTCCATTGCTGAAGGTCATCAACCAGTTTTTTAATGACTGGAGGATAATTAATTTTATAAGCCAAATTTATAGAGTAGGAAATGTGGACCCAGGGGGAAATAAGGAGGCCCATTTGAAATCAAAAGTAAGTTAAACTAACTTTACCATAGTGGTGGGGAGGTTGATATTTAAAGGGTCATATTTAGTATTGATTACTTTCAGCTGAGAAAGTTGACCAAAGATACAAAAAATCCTAAAAATATTGGGAAGGTAGGTGAGCAAAGAGGTAACAAAAAGTAGTACATTGTAAGCATATAACACAGAGTTATGTTTCTCTGTGCCACTATATATACTGCAAACACTAGGACCCCTCCGAAGATCAGCCAAAGGCTCAATCGTTGAGGCGAAAAGCGCAGTAGACAAAGGGTCCCAACCACTGCTTCCTAATCCAAAAATCTGAATAAGGCTCAAATCCACAAATGCATACCCTTTTCATAATATCAGTGTACATAGTTTGAATAATTTTGAGGAACACAGGGCCAAATTCCATGTGCTCCAAAACGTACCTGTCAGGATTCTGTTGGTTTCTGCTGGTCGATCTCTAGTGGCTGTTATGATACATCTTCAGAAATAGTGCTGCATTTCAACTCCTTACCACCGGAGGCTGCTTTTTTGTATCTGGAATTGAACTTTACTCCTCACAGTAATACTCCTATTATTTCAAGTACTACTTCTAAGGACTTAAACTCATGCTCATGCTCTTCTGGCCACTGGATTCCAGCAGTGCTCCACCAGTATCATAATAGGATACTCAAGCCTTTAACATGGAATCCAATGTCAAATTTGTAGGTTTGTGTAAGCAAAATGTACTGTTTGCTCACTAACATCTATGCAGATATGCAAAAATGGCACCCCATTTAAATTTTTGAGCAAGGTGCTAAGGATTTACAGAACATTGTGCAAGATCTAACCACAAACGTGGCTCAGCCATCAGAGCAGATCCTTCAATTACAAAATCAGAGACAGATTGAAAGTGCTATGAATCATTATGCTACTGACACATAAAACTGTTACCTGGGCATGTCCCCTTATTGAAACTCATGATGCTCAAGATGATTTTGGGGCCTTCTTAGCTGCCATTAGCCAATTATTTGATGACCTAATTGTTGGGCAGCAGTAGAGGCTACATTGATGGCTCTTCATCAAGGCAGGTGCTCTGTCGCTGAGTACATCAAGGGATTCAGGTGATAAGTAACTGATACCAAATGGAATAATTCTGAAAAATGTATTTCCTTTTTAGAAGGACTCTCCAGTTCATTTAAAGATGAATTAGCATAGGCTTATGCACTCCCAAATTTTGTTGGTTTCCTTCACAAGAGACAAATCTAGATTTTCCTACACACAGGGGAAAAATTCAGTATGATGCCCCTCGTATATACAGCTGAAATGGTTTGAGTAGTCATGTGACCCCTGCTTCTCTGGGAAAAGAGAAGCTAGTTGGCATGTGACTTTAAAGGTATGTGCATTCGATGTCTTTTAGGGACCGGCGTACCCAATAGGTTTTCCAAGACGAAGATGCTTAAAAAAAAAAAAAAAAGCTGACTTTCGACTGAAGCATCCTCATTTTTGTGGAATCTGAATTAAAAAGATGCCATGTGCCAACTGCTGTACCAGATAAAAGAGGAGATGGCGGCTGTGATGGACAGGGAGCCTGAATTAAGTTAATATAAGCTTTTTTTTAGTATTTTTCTTATATTATTTGGTCTTTTGAATGAGTGGCTGAGGGGGCATCATATTATATGGTGAGGCTGTAGGGACATCATATTATACAGGGGGCTGTGGGGGACATCATAATATATGAGGGGCTGTTGGGTCATTGTACTGGAGCTGTGCGAGACATGATTCTTTAGGCTGTGAAGGTGTCATACTGTATATGGGGCTGTGGGGGATGTTATACTGGGGCTGTGTGGAAATCATTCTGTATAGGCGGTTATTAACAACATTTTACTGGAGGCTAGGAGGACATCACACTGTATAGGGGACTGTGGAGGGACATTATACCAGTTGCTGTGTGGACATCATACTGTATAGGGGGCTGTGGTGACCATAATGTATAGGTGGCTATTGAGGTATTAAACTTGGGTCTGGTTACCATACTGCATTGGTGACTGTAGTAACCATACTGTATGAGGGATTGTGGGGGACATTAAACTTGGGTCTGTGGTGACCTTACTGTATAGAGGGCGGTGGGGAACATTATTCTGCACTAGATGGTGGTCCGATTCTAACGCATCGGGTATTCTAGAATATGTATGTATGTACGTTGCGCTTAGCAGAGCCACGTAGTATATAGCAGAGCCACGTAGTATATAACACAGCCACGTAGTATATAACACAGACAGCCATGTAGTATATAGCACAGCCACGTAGAATATAGCACAGTCACGTAGTATATAGGATAGCCACATAGACATAGTATATAGCAGCCACATAGTATATAGCACAGCCCACGTAACACAGCCACGTAGTATATAGCAGCCACGTAGTATATAACACAGCCCACGTAATATATAGCACAGGCCACGTAGTATATAACACTGCCCACGTAGTACATAGCAGCCAGGCAGTATATAGCACAGCCCACGTAGTATATAACACAGCCCACGTAGTATATAACACAGCCCACGCAGTATATAACACAGCCCACGTAGTATAAAGCAGTGTGGGCACCATATCCCTGTTAAAAAAAAATTTAAAATAAAAAATAGTTATATACTCACCCTTAGCGAGACCGCTAAGTAATCTGGGTAATTTCGCAATGCATCACTGGGAACGGAAGCTGGCGACAGCATCGCGCGCATCAGTGGACGGCGGAAGGTGAGAATAACACAATTTTTTTATTTTTTTTTCAATTATTTTTAACATTCTATCTTTTTACAATTGATGCTGCATAGGCAGCATCAATAGTAAAAAGTTGGTCCTGGATGTGGCGACACACTGGCACTGACTGGAGGGGAGTGGGGAGGGGGCACTGACTTGAGGAGAGTAGGGAGGGGCCAATTCACGGCCGGACTAAGCCTGTCGCTGATTGGTCGTGCCCGACCGGCCGCGACCAATCAGCGACGCGGGATTTCCGTTACGGAAGTTAGTTACAGACAGACAAACAGACGGAAGTACCCCTAAGACAATTATATATATACATAGGGGGCTGTGGTGGCCATCATACTGTATGTGGGGATGTGGTGGACATCATCCTGTATATTGTGGGCTGTTGTGGATATTATATGTTATGATCCTTAGTGGTTGAGGATCACGAATTACTCCAGCTAAGTAACAAACATAGGACAAGCTCTAGGGAGGTGGCAAACTGGACTAACCGCAAATCTGAACCTATCCAAACACACTAGAAGTAGCCGGTGAACGTGCCTAAAAAATCCTAGACGTCTCGAGCCAGCCTGAGGAACTAACTACCCCTAGAAGGAAAGAAAGACCTCTCTTGCCTCCAGAGAAATAATCCCCAAAGATATAGAAGCCCCCAACAAATAATAACGGAGAGGTAAGAGGAAGGCACATACACAGGGGTGAAAACAGATTCAGCAAATGAGGCCCACTAATACTAGATAGCATAAAATAGTAAGGGGTCTGTGCGGTCAGTAAAAAACCCTAACAAAATATCCACACTGAGATTTCAAGAACCCCCGCACCAACTAACGGTGTGGGGGGAGAAACTCAGTCCCCTAGAGCAACCAGCAAGCGAGGAGATCACATCTTAGCAAGCTGGACAAGAAACATGATGAATGCTGATAATCAAAAAATGAACGGACAAAAACTTAGCTTGTCTTGGAGAGGCTGGGAGCAAGGTAATCACAAGGAATCTGAAGAGCACTGAATACATTGATAGCAGGCAAGGAACTGAGTATCCAGGTGAGTTAAATAGGAAACGAACCAAGGATAACGAACCAGCTGATGCAGCCAACCTGCAGAAGACAACACTACACAGTACCGCTTGTGACCACTAGAGGGAGCCTAAAAATAGAGTTCACAACAGTACCCCCTCCTTGAGGAGGGGTCACCGAACCCTCATCAAGACCCCCAGGGCGATCAGGATGAGCCGCGTGGAAGGCACGAACAAAATCGGCCGCATGAACATCAGAGGCGACAACCCAGGAATTATCCTCCTGACCATAGCCCTTCCACTTCACCAAATACTGAAGCCTCCGTCTAGAGATATGAGAATCCAAAATCTTCTCCACCACGTACTCCAATTCACCCTCGACCAGCACCGGAGCAGGAGGGTCAACAGAAGGAACCACAGGTACCACATACCTCCGCAACAAAGACCTATGGAACACATTATGAATGGCAAACGATGCTGGGAGATCCAAACGAAAAGACACCGGGTTAAGGATTTCCAAGATCTTATAAGGACCGATGAAGCGAGGCTTGAATTTAGGAGAGGAGACCTTCATAGGAACATACCGAGAAGACAGCCACACCAAATCCCCAACACGAAGTCGGGGACCCACACCGCGGCGGCGGTTGGCAAAGCGCTGAGCCTTCTCCTGTGACAACCTCAAATTGTCCACCACATGGTTCCAAATCTGCTGCAACCTATCCACCACAGAATCCACCCCAGGACAGTCAGAAGACTCAACCTGACCCGAGGAAAAACGAGGATGGAAACCAGAATTGCAGAAAAAAGGCGAAACCAAAGTAGCAGAACTAGCCCGATTATTAAGGGCAAACTCGGCCAATGGCAAAAAAGTCACCCAATCATCCTGATCAGCAGAAACAAAACATCTCAAATAAGTTTCCAATGTCTGATTAGTTCGCTCGGTTTGGCCATTAGTCTGAGGATGGAAGGCCGATGAAAAAGATAAATCAATGCCCATCTTAGCACAAAAAGTCCGCCAAAACCTGGACACAAACTGGGATCCTCTATCAGACACAATATTTTCAGGAACGCCGTGCAAGCGAACCACATTCTGAAAAAATAGAGGAACCAAATCGGAGGAGGAAGGCAACTTAGGCAAGGGCACCAAATGGACCATCTTGGAAAAACGATCACACACCACCCAGATGACAGACATTTTCTGAGATACTGGAAGATCCGAAATAAAATCCATGGAAATGTGCGTCCAAGGCCTCTTCGGGACAGGCAAAGGCAAAAGTAAACCGCTGGCACGAGAACAGCAAGGCTTAGCCCGAGCACAAATCCCACAAGACTGCACAAAGGAACGCACATCCCGCGACAAGGAAGGCCACCAGAAGGACCTAGCCACCAAATCTCTGGTACCAAAAATCCCAGGATGACCCGCCAACACCGAAGAATGAACCTCGGAAATAACTCTGCTGGTCCATCTATCCGGAACAAACAGTCTCTCTGGTGGACAACGGTCAGGTCTATCCGCCTGAAATTTCTGCAGCACTCGTCGCAAATCTGGGGAAATGGCAGACAAAATCACTCCCTCTCTGAGAATACCAGCCGGCTCAGAAACTCCCGGAGAGTCAGGCACAAAACTCCTAGAAAGTGCATCAGCCTTCACGTTCTTCGAACCAGGCAGGTATGAGACCACAAAGTTGAAACGGGAGAAAAACAGCGACCCACGAGCCTGTCTAGGATTCAGGCGCTTGGCAGATTCGAGGTAAATCAGGTTTTTGTGATCAGTCAAGACCACCACACGATGTTTAGCTCCTTCGAGCCAATGTCGCCACTCCTCAAATGCCCACTTCATAGCCAACAACTCCCGATTACCAACATCATAATTCCGCTCGGCAGGCGAAAACTTTCTTGAAAAGAAAGCACATGGCTTCATCACAGAGCCATCAGAGCTTCTCTGCGACAAAACAGCCCCTTCTCCAATCTCAGAAGCATCAACCTCGACCTGGAAGGGAAGAGAGACATCTGGCTGACATAAGACTGGAGCTGAAGAAAACCGGTGCTTCAGTTCCCGAAAGGCCTCCATGGCCGCAGGAGACCAATTAGTCACATCAGAACCCTTCTTGGTCAAATCCGTCAAAGGTTTAACCACACTAGAAAAATTAGCGATGAAACAACGGTAAAAATTAGCAAAACCCAAGAACTTCTGAAGACTCTTAACAGACGTAGGCTGAGTCCAGTCATGAATAGCCTGGACCTTGACTGGGTCCATCTCCACAGTAGAAGGAGAAAAAATAAAACCCAAAAAGGAGACCTTCTGTACTCCGAAGAGGCATTTTGAGCCCTTCACAAATAAAGCATTAGCACGCAGGACCTGAAACACCATGCTGACCTGCTTCACATGGGACTCCCAATCATCAGAAAAGACCAAAATGTCATCCAGATAAACAATCATAAATTTATCCAGATATTCTCGGAAGATGTCATGCATGAAGGACTGAAACACAGAAGGAGCATTAGAGAGTCCAAAAGGCATCACTAAGTACTCAAAATGGCCTTCGGGCGTATTAAATGCTGTTTTCCATTCATCTCCCTGCTTAATGCGCACAAGGTTATACGCACCACGGAGATCTATCTTGGTGAACCAACTGGCCCCCTTAATCCGAGCAAACAAATCAGACAATAGTGGCAAAGGATACTGAAATTTGACTGTGATTTTATTCAGAAGACGATAATCTATACAAGGTCTGAAAGAACCGTCCCTCTTGGCCACAAAAAAAAATCCTGCACCAAGAGTGGAAGAGGATGGGCGAATATGTCCCTTCTCCAAAGACTCCTTTATATAACTCCGCATCGCGGCATGCTCTGGTATAGACAAATTAAAAAGTCGTCCCTTAGGGAATTTACTACCAGGAATTAAATTTATAGCACAGTCACAATCCCTATGAGGGGGCAGGGCACTGGACCTGGGCTCATTAAATACATCCTGGTAGTCAGACAAAAACTCAGGGACCTCAGAAGGAGTGGAAGAAGCAATAGACACCAACGGAGTATCGCCATGAATTCCCTGACAACCCCAACTTGACACAGACATAGCTTTCCAATCTAAAACTGGATTATGAGCCTGCAGCCATGGCAGACCCAAAATGACAACATCATGCAAATTATGCAGAACGAGAAAACGAATCACCTCCTGATGTACGCCAGTCATGCACATGGTCATTTGCGTCCAATACTGAGGCTTATTCTCAGCCAATGGCGTAGCATCAATTCCCCTCAGAGGAATAGGAAATTCCAAAGGCTCCAGGACAAAACCACAGCGCCTGGCAAACGACAAATCCATCAGATTCAGGGCAGCACCCGAATCCACAAAAGCCATAACCGGGTAGGACGACAAAGAACAAATCAAAGTAACAGACAAAATAAATTTAGGCTGTATCGTACCAATGGTGACAGGTTTAGCGATTTTTTTTTTTAAACGTTTAGAGCATGCTGAGATAACATGAGTAGAATCACCACAGTAAAAGCACAACCCATTTTGACGTCTATGACTTTGTCGCTCAATTCTGGTCAGAGTTCGGTCACATTGCATAGACTCAGGTCTCTGTTCAGAAAATACCGCCAAAGGATGAACAGATTTGCCCTCCCGCAAACGCCGATCAACCTGAATGGCTAAAGCCATAGAATCACTCAGACTTGTAGGGGTAGGGAAACCCCACCATAACATTCTTAACGGCCTCAGAAAGACCTTCTCTGAAATTTGCAGCCAGGGCACACTCATTCCATTGAGTAAGCACCGACCATTTCCGAAATTTTTGACAATACACCTCTGCTTCTTCCAGACCTTGAGAGATAGCCAGCAACGCTTTTTCTGCCTGATTCTCAAGATTAGGCTCCTCATAAAGCAGTCCAAGAGCAAGAAAAAATGCATCTACATTAAGCAATGCAGGATCTCCTGGCGCCAGAGAGAAGGCCCAATCTTGAGGGTCGCCGCGCAACAAGGAGATAACAATTTTAACTTGATGAGCGGAATCACCAGAGGAACGATGTCTCAGAGACAGAAATAACTTACAATTATTTTTAAAATTCTGAAACCTAGATCTATCTCCAGAAAACAACTCAGGAATGGGTATCTTTGGTTCTGACATAGGGCTATGAATAACAAAATCCTGAATACTTTGCACCCGTGCAGTAAGATGATCCACACTAGAAGTCAGAGTCTGAATATTCATGTCTGCTGCTGAGCTCAAAACCACCCAGAGTTCAAGGGGATGAAAGAAACTAAACAGACTGCAGCAAAGGAAAAGCGGAAAAAAAAATAAATAAATGTACTCAGGTCTTCTTTTTATCCCACTTCTGCGATGCATTAAACACTTTTTTGGCCTGCTATACTGTTATGATCCTTAGTGGTTGAGGATCACGAATTACTCCAGCTAAGTAACAAACATAGGACAAGCTCTAGGGAGGTGGCAAACTGGACTAACCGCAAATCTGAACCTATCCAAACACACTAGAAGTAGCCGGTGAACGTGCCTACAAAATCCTAGACGTCTTGAGCCAGCCTGAGGAACTATCTACCCCTAGAGAGAAAGAAAGACCTCTCTTGCCTCCAGAGAAATAATCCCCAAAGATATAGAAGCCCCCAACAAATAATAACGGTGAGGTAAGAGGAAGGCACATACACAGGGGTGAAAACAGATTCAGCAAATGAGGCCCACTAATACTAGATAGCAGAAAATAGTAAGGGGTCTGTGCGGTCAGTAAAAAACCCTAACAAAATATCCACACTGAGATTTCAAGAACCCCCGCACCAACTAACGGTGTGGGGGGAGAAACTCCATCCCCTAGAGCAACCAGCAAGCGAGGAGATCACAGCTTAGCAAGCTGGACAAGAAACATGATGAATGCTGATAATCAAAAAATGAACGGACAAAAACTTAGCTTGTCTTGGAGAGGCTGGGAGCAAGGTAATCACAAGGAATCTGAAGAGCACTGAATACATTGATAGCAGGCAAGGAACTGAGTATCCAGGTGAGTTAAATAGGAAACGAACCAAGGATAACGAACCAGCTGATGCAGCCAACCTGCAGAAGACAACACTACACAGTACCGCTTGTGACCACTAGAGGGAGCCTAAAAATAGAGTTCACAACAATTATACTATATTGGCGGTTGTGGTGACCATTATACTGTGTAGGGGGACAGTGTGAGGAGGGGAGGCAGTTTTCAGAGGGCACCATGGTTAGCAGTATGAGGGCATAGTGTGAAAATTGGGCACAGAATGGAGAAGAAGCAGAGTGAAATGGGGGCACAGTATGGACAGAGGTTAGCATGCCAGTGGGGCAGTGTGGAGATATAGAGAGTGTAAGGGAAAACAGTGGAGAGAGGAGAGCCATTGTATAAGCTGTGGTTCATAATCACTGATGGTGTGGCAGTTACAGCTGATAATGGCAGACAGTGTGGTGGTTATAGATCATTAAGACGGAATGTTATAGCAGGTGTAGCTCATGATGGAAGACAGTGTGGAGGCCATATACAGTGGGGAAAAAAGTATTTTACAATTATATATAATTAATATATATTTATATTTTAAAATGCGCGCGTCTCCTGCCTCCCGTGACGTCACGGCTTGTGATTGGCTGCGTCGCCCATGTGACCGCGACGCAACCAATCACAACGCCGGAACGTAATTTTTAAATCCTGAAGGACCTGAAATTACGTCACGGCTTGCTGTGATTGGTTGCGTCCCGGCCACATGGGCGGCGCGCGGCCAATCACAAGCCGGGACTTCGCGTAAGGATGTTAAAGCGCGAATTTTAAGCAAACAACGCTGCCGGTTCCCTCGGTAAGGTGCAGGCTGCGTCGGAGAGGTGAGTATAGCAATATTTTTTATTTTAATTCTTTATTTTACACATTAATATAGTTCCCAGGGCCTGAAGGAGAGTTTCCTCTCCTTCAGACCCTGGGAACCATCAGGGATACCGTCCGATACATGAGTTCCATTGACTTGTATTGGTATCGGGTATCGGTATCGGATTAGATCCGATACTTTGCCGGTATCGGCCGATACTTTCCGATACCGATACTTTCAAGTATCGGACGGTATCGCTCAACACTAGTGATACATGAAATGTGAATAGCATAATGGCTTGTGAAATCTATGAAAAACACATGTTTTTACAGGCTTTACCGTGACATTAGACAGAGGTAAGTGTTCACACTAGGCAGTTAGG
The DNA here is from genome assembly GCF_051348905.1 of Ranitomeya variabilis. NCBI lineage: Eukaryota > Metazoa > Chordata > Amphibia > Anura > Dendrobatidae > Ranitomeya > Ranitomeya variabilis. Next base: position 249,388,737 of record NC_135236.1, read on the forward strand.
TCAGGGACTCATCCGATCCATGAGATTACCTTGACATTGGTGGATGGGCTCACATTTTTTGGCCAAATGTTGTGCTAAGCATCTCATGTGTTTTTCATAGATTTCACAAGCCATTATGCTATTCACATTTCATATATCACACATTAATTTGCTTTAGTACAATTGAGTTCAACCATTTATCTATTTGCTATGTAAGTCTTTTTTCATACCTCCCAACTTTTGAAGATGGGAAAGAGGGACAAAGTTTGCGGCGCGCTTTGCGCGCCGCGGCAAATTTTAGGCCACGCCTCTGACCACACCCATTCATAATTAGTCACACCCATATCCACATCCCAACCACACCCATTTAGCACTGCCGATCACACTGTTTCATATACAATAATTATAAACAAAAAAATATGGCCACACAGTGCCCCATACTGTATAATGGCCACACATGATGCTCCATACTGTATAATGACCGCACATGATGCTCCATACTGTATAATGACCCCACATGATGCTCCATACTGTATAATGAACACACATGATGCTCCATACTGTATAATGACCGCACATGATGCTCCATACTGTATAATGACCCTACATGATGCTCCATACTGTATAATGGCCGCACATGATGCTCCATACTGTATAATGACCGCACATGATGCTCCATACTGTATGACCGCAAATGATGCTCCATACTGTATAATGACCGCACATGATGCTCCAGACTGTATAATGACCGCACATGATGCTCCATACTGTATAATGACCCCACATGATGCTCCATACTGTATAATGACCGCACATGATGCTCCATACTGTATAATGACCGCACATGATGCTCCATACTGTATGACCGCAAATGATGCTCCATACTGTATGACCGCAAATGATGCTCCATACTGTATAATGACCGCACATGATGCTCCAGACTGTATAATGACCGCACATGATGCTCCAGACTGTATAATGACCGCACATGATGCTCCAGACTGTATAATGACCGCACATGATGCTCCAGACTGTATAATGACCGCACATGATGCTCCAGACTGTATAATGACATACAGGCACGCAGCTCACACACAGGCACGCAGCTCACACGCACGCAGCTCACAAACACATGCAGCTTTGACACAAATGCATCACACACGCAGCCATCACACACACACGCAGCCATCACACACACACGCAGCCATCACACACACACACGCAGCCATCACACACACACACGCAGCCATCACACACACACACGCAGCCATCACACACACACACACACACGCAGCCATCACACACACACACACACACACGCAGCCATCACACACACGCAGACATCACACACACACACACACACACGCAGCCATCATTCACACACACACACGCAGCCATCACACACACACAGCCATCACACACACACAGCCATCACACACACACAGCCATCACACACACGCAGCCATCACACACACACACACAGCCATCACACACACACACGCAGCCATCACACACACACACGCAGCCATCACACACACGCAGCCATCACACACACGCAGCCATCACACACACGCAGCCATCACACACACACGCAGCCATCACACACACACAGCCATCACACACACACACGCAGCCATCACACACACACACACACACGCGCAGCCATCACACATGCAGCCATCACACACGCAGCCATCACACACACACGCAGCCATCACACACACACACACATGCAGCCATCACACACACACACGCAGCCATCACACACACACACCCAGCCATCACACACACACACGCAGCCATCACACACACACACACGCAGCCATCACACACACACGCAGCCATCACACACACACGCAGCCATCACACACACACGCAGCCATCACACACACACACACACGCAGCCATCACACACACACACGCAGCCATCACACACACACACGCAGCCATCACACACACACACGCAGCCATCACACACATCACACACACACAATCTCCTCTGTGATGCAGGGGCGGCTGATGTCCATGTGCAGCTCTCTGCTGAAGTCTTCAGTCTCCTGCTCACAGCTCTGCACTATCCCGGCACCTCCCCCGTCTCTCCTTCTCTGCCGGGATAGCAGCTAAGAGCAGAAGCCGGAGCTCCGTGCACACACAGCCAGAGGTAGTGAATCGCTGACCTTTCTTCTTGATTGCTGCAGGCTCTCTCCTTCAGCGTGGCAGCGCCGCACAGGGGGCGGGAGGGGGGGGGGTGTTGCGCGGGCGGTCAGGAGGCAGCTTTTATAAAAAAAAAAAAAAAAAAAACAGGCTGGCTCTCTACGTCCCGGAAGTGGGCGGGGCTTCACCGGCGGCCGCAAATTCGGGATTTTAAATGCCCGAAGCGGGACAGCGGGACCCCGGTGCCAAAGCGGGACTGTCCCGCTGAAATCGGGACGGTTGGGAGGTATGCTTTTTTGGTTAGCACCAGTTCAGACTAGTTCTCTGTTCAGTCAGTTTGCCATTACTTGCTATGTACTATTTTTTTTTCTGACTTGAACACCCCGCCCTTCACCATGCTGTGATTTTAATTACATCCAAACACATTTGGTTCCGACCTTCCTATAAATACAGGCTTTACCATGACATTAGCCAGAGGTAAGTGTTCACACTAGGCAGTTAAGTCAGGGACTCATCCGATCCATAAGATTACCTTGACGTTGGTGGATGGGCTCACATTTTTTGGCCAAATTTTGTGCTAAGCATCTCATGTGTTTTTCATAGATTTCTCAAGCCATTATGCTGTGATGATTATGCGGGTGATGATGTATTCATGTACTGATGGTGATTCTAGTGACCTTTTTATTAACTGATGATGGTTCTGGTGCCGTATTCATGTACCATTGATGGTTCTGGTATTCTATTTATGTGCTGTTGGTGATTTTAGTTTTTTGTCTATGTACTGATGATGGTTTTGGTTAGGATTACATTGAAAAACAAAAACATGGAAAGGGGAAAAAGGATTATTCAGCTCACTAAGGGTACCGTCACACAGTGGCACTTTTGTCGCTACGACGGTACGATCCGTGACGTTCCAGCGATATCCATACGATATCGCTGTGTCTGACACGCAGCAGCGATCAGGGACCCTGCTGAGAATCGTACGTCGTAGCAGCTCGTTTGGAACTTTCTTTCGTCGCTGGATCTCCCGCTGTCATCGCTGGATCATTGTGTGTGACAGCGATCCAGCGATGGGTTCGCTTGTAACCAGGGTAAACATCGGGTTACTAAGCGCAGGGCCGCGCTTAGTAACCCGATGTTTACCGTGGTTACCAGCGTAAAAGTAAAAACAAACAAACAGTGCATACGGGTGAGTATTTTAATGCCGGCGGCCGGGCGCACAGGGGGTGGGGGGGGGAGGATGCCCTAAAGTTTATTTTAAACACAAAAAAACAAAAACAAAAAAGATTTTTCATCCCTTCTCCCCAGCGAGCGCTGGAGAGAACGGATGAATGGCGGCTTCAGCACCATGCTGGGGGGACAGCGCTTACTGTAGCGCTGTCTCTCCTGCACGGTCCGTGTGGTACCCAGGCGGCACACGGCTGCCGCACGTGTGCCGCACGTGTGCCGCACGTGTGCCACACGGATGGCCTACGTGAGCTCACGGACACGGATAACTCCGGTACCGATTTTTCCGGTACCGGAATTATCTGGACGTGTGGGACAGGTCTTACATAGAGTTGTCCCAGTGTGAATGGAAATTGTACAACATTAGATGTGTATCAGGGGACCACTGTAGGGGAATCAATTGAAGGTGTTTGCACAAAGAACTAATGGATAACCTAGCTAAGAAGGCAAAGCCTGTCAGTTTGTCATGCGGTGAGTTGTATATATTAGAAGCCTAAGGGTATGTTTCCACGTTCAGGAAACGCTGCGTGTTTGACACTGCGCAGAGCCGCAGCGTCAAACACGCAGCGTCCAGATGTTACAGCATAGTGGAGGGGATTTTATGAAATCCCGTCTCCACTATGCGTGGTAACACGCACCCAGCGGCCCTGCGATTCCGGACATGCGGTACGTCTTTTAAGATCGCAGCATGTCCGTTTATCTTGCGGCGCCGCTGCACCGCCGCAAAGTAAAACACGGCCCTATGTGTGAGGTGCGATGATGTCGGATGTGTGCAATGAACACATCCGGCATCATCGCGTCACAGAAGGGGACAGAGCTTAGGGCGGAGCGGGTTTGCCACTCCGTCCAAAGCGCCGGCCATCCTGAAGGTGGACACGTACCCTAATGGACCAGCCGGATGCGGCAAAAGACTACCAGCCAAGCAGTTCTAGGACAAGGGAAACCGAAGTTTGTGCCATGATGGAAGGGTAAGTAAGTATACAAAACAGGAATTCTGTTGAAAATAGTTTCTTCCTCAAAGAAAAGGTTTTGTCCAGAGTTGGCATTGTACGGCTTCACAAAGTGTTACAGTATTAACCAAATCAAATGATTACAGTCAAACATGAAGAAAAAAAGGAGAAAAAGTCCAGTGCCATATAAGGGAGGAAAAAAAATTGCATATGCAAAAATCACAGATTACACTTATTATAAAGCAGCAAAAAGTGCAATTAATCTATGTAGAAATGTGTGTACAGACATGTGCTATATATATATATATATATATATATATATATATATATATATATATATATATATATATATATATATATATATATATATATGTATATATAAAAAATAAACACTGAAATATCTGAATGAAAAAGTTGGTGACATTAACCCAGTAATAATTAGAACAAAGATAAAATTATATAGTATAGAATATTGATTAATACATAAAGTATATTTAAAATATTGAAAATAGTATGTTATTACTATAAGGTAATAAAGAGATTGGTTCGATAGACCATAGAGGGTCAATATGAGTACCCCCATGCAGTATGCGAGTAATAATTATGGTCTCATCAATACAAACTGATGATATAGACTAGCAGTATTTGGTCAGTATTTTACATCAGTATTTGTAAGCCTAAACCAGGAGTGGAACAAATAGAGGAAAAGTATAATAGAAACATATGCACCACTTCTGTATTTATCACCCACTCCTGGTTTTGGCTTACAAATACTGAGGTAAAATACTGACGACCAAATACTGCTAGTGTGACGGCAGCCTAAATGAAAAAATAAACACAGTATCATATATTATAATCAACACACAAGTAAATAGTAGCAAGATGTGATAAATAGGGAATGCATAATTAACGGTAAAAATAACATCAGGCGTTCAATAGAACAAGGACGAACCAGTACATATTATATTATACAATGTGTAAAATATTAATGAATTGATACTTGTTTTATTGGTAAAATCGGATATCCCAAAAATAACATGAACAAAATTTTACAGTATTTCATATAGGTACTGAAACAATCGATGAATAACATAAGAACCTAGTAAACAGGGATATAAATAAATTTGCCATCAAATAATATTCATGGGGATGAAGAAAAAAGAAAAGGGGGGGGGGGTCACGATTGACATGTCTGACACAATTCTAAATTCATTCGGATATTAATAGTATAATGCATAAATAATAAGTAATTATTTAATTGGGATAATATAATTAAAGTAAATATAGCAAGTCTGTTCTGTAGTTTAATCCCTTAGGGTATCTGGTGTCTAATTTCAGAATCCAATGTGCCGGGGCCCAGAGGTGGAGGGGGGCCCCTGCAGGGCGGCTAATAATCAGGGCAATCTGGCCTGTTTCTCCTGGCCCGAGGCTTCGGGGCCCATGGCCAGATTGCCCTCATGTGCAGCGGGCAGGGAGCTGACGTCAGCATACAGTGCACTCTTGTGTCAGAGAAAAAGCTGCTGGCAACGATGATACTGCAGGGGAACGTGGGGAGAGCTGAACCGTGAATTTTTTTTTTTTTAACAATACATTGGGGAGAGGTGGGGAGAATAATGAGTGGGATGATGCGGGAGAACAATGATTGGGGTGGTGGAGAGGGCAATGATGGGGTGGTGGGGAGAACAATGATTGGGGTGGGGGAGAGGGCAATGAATTAAAAATACACATATTTGGTATCACTGCATTCAGAAATGTCAGCTCTTACCAAAATATAAAATAAATTAATCTGATAGGTAAATGGCGTAATGAGAAAAAAAAAAGCTAGAATTATGTAATTAGCATATACAGGGCTTCGTATGTCTTGCTAGGGTGAAATGATGTTGAGAGGGAGCGCCATTTCTGCATACATTCTAAGGGTGACAATCTCCGCCGTCAGGCAGGGTTAATTTTAGAGCATTTTTTGAGGGAGAGATTCCTGTTTTCCCTAACCGCTCCTACTTTCTTGCTCTATATTAGTGGAGACGAACCTATGGCACGCCTGTCAGAGAGGGCACACAGAGCCCACCGCATCACGCACGCCACTCCCTTCCGATGTTCAAATGCATTTGCATCTTTTAGATGCTAATTAGTGATGAGCGAATATACTCGTTACTCAAGATTTCCCAAGCATGATCGGGGGTCCTCCGAGTATTTTTTAGTGCTCGGAGATTTAGTTTTTCTTGCCGCAGCTGAATGATTTAGGCTAAGTGCACACGTTGCAGAATTGCCGCGTAAATTTCCGCGGCAATTCTGCAACTCCTGCCGTGGGTATATCGCATGCGGAATTGGCATGCATATTCCTAGCGTTTTGCAAGCATAATTAGCTTGCAGAATGCTAGCGTTTTCCAAGCGATCTGTAGCATCGCTTGGAAAACTGATTGACAGGTTGGTCACGCTTGTCAAACATAGTGTTTGACAAGTGTGACCAACTTTTTACTATTGATGGTGCCTATGCAGTATCAATAGTAAAAAGATAGAATGTTAAAAATTAAAAAAAATGGTTATACTCACCCTCTGATGGCCCCCGATCTCAGCGCTGCACGCGGCCGCTTCCGTTCCTATAGATGCTTTGTGTTCAGGACCAGCAATGATGTCGCGGTCATGTGACCGCGACGTCATCACGGTCACGTGACCGGGACGTCATCGCAGGTCCTTCACACACAGCATCCATGGGAACGGAAGCGGGTTCGTGCACCACTGAGAGGCGGGCAGACTCTGGGGCCATCAGGAGGTGAGTATATCACTATTTTTTATTTTAATTCTTTTTTTTTAACAATTATATGGTCCTCCACCCTGGGTACCAACCGCACATGATCCGCTTACTTCCCACATGGTGGGCATAGCCCCATGCGGGAAGTAAGCGGATCAATGCATTCCTTTTTTTTTTTTAACTCAAATAAATTTTTATTAAGAATAACATTACAATTGACATGTTACATTCTTGTTTTCAGTACAAAGTTTTCCCCCCAAACGAACCCCGCAATCCCAACTTATCCCGCCCCCCCAATAAGACAGCCCACCTTGTTTAATAGCTCCACACTCAAATCTATAAGATGACTATCCCTTCAGTTAGGACCATAGGCCACGTGTTATGTTTTCACCAATTCAGGGTCTTGATTCACCCGGTCTCTATAACAAACCTATCCCATGGCAAGCCATGGAGACCACAGCTCATCGAACATTTCAAATTTCCCTCTTTTCTGATAAAACCCCTTTTCCAGTTTCAGGCCCTGCTTCACATATTGAAGGAATTCTCTTCTTGAAGCGGCTCATCCTTAATCCAATTTCGCGCTATTACCTTCCGGGCCATATACAGCAATCTGGCAATAGCTGTCTTCAGGTTGTTATCCACTCCAATCTCATCCACGCACCCCAACAAGCACACCATCGGGTCCCTTGGCACCGTGCATCTGTATGCTCCTTCCACACGACTCAAAACTACCAACCAAAAAGCAGCCAGTCTCGGACACGTCCACATCATATGAAATATGTCAGCATCTGTAGATTTACACCTCGGGCATTCAGAATCATCACGCAAGCCTGCCTTATATAACACCTTCGGAGATTTGTTAACTCTGTGTATTACATAAAGCTGTGACAGCCTATACGGTTCGCTCAGAGACAGTCGTGGAACCCACTCCAGCACCGACTCCCAAGTTTCATTCTCCATTGGGCCCAGATCCCTCTCCCACTTAGCTCTCGCCAGTATTGGAAACCTTAACAGGAAAGTGTGCAGCAAGTATTTATAAAGAGTGGAAATAACCCCCCCAGTAGTCCCTTCACCACACACATACTCTAACACTATATCCCTTTGAATTCTGATGTCTCCGTCCCTATTCTGAGCTCCAAATGCGTGTCTCATCCGCAAATATTGATATTCCCCCGCAGGCCCGAGATCAAATTCCAGCTGCAATTGGGAAAAGGATTTCAACTCTCCCTGCTCAATTATCTGATAAACGTATTGAATCCCCTTGGCCTGCCATTCTGGTAGTACCCCCATTGCCACAAACTCCTTTAAATTATTATTATGCCATAGCGGGGAGAATCTGGTCAGACCCATAATCCCACGTATATGTTTTAGTCTACCCCACAGCTTACATATCAATAACAAAGTCGGATACAATTTCCCCAAAGCCCCCAGGGAGCCATCCTCCAGACATTGTACTGCTGGCCTTCTTTTTGTCATCTTTTTCATGAATTGCTGTACCGTCCCGGATGACCCTTCATGCGCCCAGCCCTTTAAGTGCTGACTCTGGGCTACAAGAAAATATACTTCAGGGTTAGGCAATGACAAGCCCCCTTTTTCCTTAGGTCGGTGAAGTGTCTCCAGTCTGATACGTGGATGTTGTCTCCCCCATACCAAATTCCTGAACAGGGAGTTAATCTGCTGAAATTTCCCGTGCGGTATGCAAACTGGCGCATTATGAAGAACATACAGAATCTTCGGCATAAAAATCATTTTGATAAGATTCACCCTGCCCACCACAGTTAAATGCAGCTTAACCCAAGCATCCACTTTTGCCTTAAGAACACCTAAGATCGGAGTCAGATTCCTATGTATGTAATCCGTAACCGGCATAGATACCCATATCCCAAGATATTTAAATTGACTTACCACCTTCAGTCGCCCATCCTCCAGCAGCTCACTCCCCTCCTCCCCTACGTCGTCCACTTTAAACAAAATAGACTTACTCCAGTTTATCGTCAGTCCTGACAGTGAGCCAAATCTTTCAATAATCCCAATAGCCCCCCCCCCCCCCAAGGAAGCAACCGGGTCAGCTAGAAACAGTAGAATATCGTCCGCATACAACGCCACCCTCTCTTCAATCATCCCATATTTAAACCCAGACACCTTGTCAGACTGTCGAAGTTTAGCAGCCAGTGGCTCCACGGCCAGAGCAAACAAAAGAGGAGAGCGTGGACACCCCTGCCTCGTCCCTCTAGCTAATTGTATAGTCCGTGATAACTCCCCATTCACCCGGACTCTGGCCATTGGTTGCGAGTACAGCAGCCGAATCCAGGACACAAACTGCGAGCCAAACCCCATATATTGCAACACCTGCCAGAGATATCCCCATTCCACACTGTCGAACGCCTTATGGGCGTCTAAAGATGCAATAACGCTCTGGCCACAGTTATCAGACCTAAGCTGCAGATTCATAAATAGCCTCCGTAGGTTGACCGCCGTGAATCTATCGGGCATAAAGCCATATTGGTCTGGGGGATCAATGCATTCCTATGTGTGCAGAATCCCCGCGATTCCGCAAATTGAATGAACATGCTGCATTTTTTTCTGGAATGCGATTCCGCTCAGGAAAACAACGCAGCATGTGAACAAAAAATGTGGATTGCATTCTATTAAGTAGGATGCTTAATGTATGCGTTTTTTTCGCGATTTTATAGCAAAAAAAAACGCGAAAAATCTGCTACGTGTCCACACAGCCTTACATCAGTTAGCCAGCATAAGTACATGTGGGGGTTGCCTAGGTTGCTAGGGTATCCCCACATGTAATCAAGCTGGCTAAGAGATGTAAATCATTCAGCTGCGGCAAGAAAAACTAAATCTCCGAGCACTAAAAAATACTCGGGAGGACCCCCGAGCGTGCTCGGGAAATCTCGAGTACCGAGTATATTGGCTCATCACTAATGCTAATACATTTAAACAGCGCTGCGTCGGGACAGGGGCAGAGGAACGCCTGTCAGCCCTGGGTCCGACATGCAGCAGTGTGATGACGTCATCACGCTACTGTCCTCATCACATTGCTGCCTGTGATGGGGCCACAGAGAAGCAGAGACAGCATGGAGGAGCCGAACATTAAATCTATCATTGTGAAAGGGGGCACGATTTTGACAGAGGCAGTGTGTGGGGATGGGGGGCTGCTTTATTCAGAGGGACTGTGTATATACTGTATATTGTGCAGAGGGACAATGTGTGTGTCTATTTTCTGCAGAGGTACAGTGTGTGCATATGTATATTGTGCAGGGGGACAGTGTGTGTAAAAGGTGCAGAGGGGACAGTGTGTGTGTGTGTATAATGTGCAGGGGGACTGTGTGTGTGTGTGTGTGTGTGTGTATATATATATATATATATATATATATATATATATATATATATATATATATATACAGTGTATATATATATATTGTGCAGAGGGACAGTGTGTGTGTGTATATATTGTGCAGAGGGACAGTGTGTGTGTGTATATTGTGCAGAGGGACTGTGTGTGTGTGTGTATATTGTGCAGAGGGACAGTGTGTGTGTGTGTGTGTGTATATTGTGCAGAGGGACAGTGTGTGTGTGTGTATATTGTGCAGAGGGACAGTGTGTGTACATATTGTACAGAGGGACAGTGTATGTATATTGTGCAGAGGGGAGGGACAGTGTGTGGGTGGGTGTATATAATGTGCAGAGGGACAGTGTGTGTGTATATATATAATGTGCAGAGAGACAATGTGTGTGTGTATTTTGCGGAGGGGCAGGTGTGTGTGTGTGTGTGTGTGTATTTTGCGGAGGGGCAGGTGTGTGTGTGTGTGTGTGCAGTTTGCAGAGGGGCAGCGTGTGTGTATATGTTTTACAAAGGGGCAGTGTGTGTGTAAGAGGGGGGGAGTATTTTGCAGGTCTTCTGTGATGTCTGCTTCAGCTCCAGGTTAAATTGCCATATTGGCTCTTTCTGATACATAAGTTGGTTTTGGGTTGCCATTTTGGTACTCGGTCTCTAAAAGGTTCGCCATCACTGCTCTATAGCAAGTATTGATTGTGACTCCTATGTTTGTGTTTGTGACTACCAATGTTGGTTTTGGGGAAAAAATGCTGCGTTTTTAATTACAATTAATGAAGATTATATTTAGTTGGGTTTTTTTCCTTTATGTTAGACACGGTGCCGCAAGATTGCAATAAAATGCAATAAGAGGTGATCAAAACATCATATCTACCCCCAAAATGGTATCAATAAAAATGTCAGTACCGGGAGCAAAAAATAATCCATGTAATTGAAAAAAACACCACTGTAATGATGCACACCACGCAATATATACAAAATACCAAAAGAGAGGTTTTTATTAGTACACCACACACATTTTAAAACACATTTAAAATACAAACCCCAGCAAAGAACCTAGTACCTGGGCTCTACTGTTCCTGCCCCGGTACTCACTATTGCGTTCCAGCCTGCGCAGGCGCTGTTGCGCTTTCTGCGGTTCAAGCCGCGCACGCACAGTCCGGCGCTCCACTGCTTCCTTCTCAGGTGTTGCCGCTCTACACCAGCCTGCGCGGTTGTGCTTCTCGCGGTTCTAACCGCGCACGCGCAGCTCGACATTTCACACCTTCCTGTTCAGGAGTAGCCGCTTCTCATCAGCCTTGCTATCAGGTTTGCTTATATCTTCTTAGTATTTAAACAGAGGTCTACATGTACACCTCACTTCCCCTGACGAAGCCCTATCGGTGAGGGCGATACGCGTGGGGCCTCGTTCCTTGGTCCATCCACTCAGTATATGGGGATATCTTTCCCCTGTCAGTACCGAACAACGCGTAATCTATCCTCTTGAACTCTCTGGTTTCTGCTTTATGGGCTTTCTGGTATTTGTTCACAAATGTTTCCCGGCTAAGGGCTTATAAGCCCTGGGAAATGTTTGCCCTATACATCCTTTTCAGGATATTTTCTGTGGGGTCATTTTTTGGCTGGGTATTAGGCTTATTACTAGCAGTCCCATGAGCCAGTAGATGTATAGGCTGTTGTTCGGGTATTATACTATGTATGGATTGTTTGTGTGGATATCATCTTTAATGGACTAGGTTCTTTGCTGGTCTTTGTATTTTACATTTGTTTTAATATATGTGTGGTGTACTAATAAAAACCTCTCTTTTGGTATTTTGTACATATTGCGTGGTGTGCATCATTACCGTGGCGCTATTTTCAATGACAGGATTCGGTATTCACCAGTTTTGCACCCCGTATGGTATACATTTATGCTATGGTAGTGCGCGGGGTGCTTTTTTCTTTTTATACCAAAAAATAATCCATGGCACAGCCCCAGATCCTGAAAAATGAAAATACTATGGGTCTCAGGAAAATGGCGACAAAGGCAAATACAATTTTGTCACCCTTTAAGCCATACATGCTTGGTATCTGTGTACTCGTACTGCCTGGTCAGTTTTATCATATAGTGAATATGGTTAATAAAAAATTCAAAAAACAATTGTGGAATTGCACTATTTCTACGTTTCCACAGCACTTGGAATTTTTTCACCTTTCCAGTGTGCTATGTGGTAAAATGAATGATATCAATGAAAAGTACAACTCGCCCCACGAAAGAACAAGTCCTTGTAAGGCTATATTGATGGAAAAATAAAAAAGTTATGGCTCTTGGACGAAGGGGAGGAAAAAACAAAAACGGAAAATGGCCTGGGGATGAAGGAGTTAAAATGCCAGACTTCTGTCGCGTATACTCTGTCAAGTTATAAATAACTTGAAGTGTGTGTGTGTATATATATATGTATATATATATATGTATATATATATATATATATATATATGCACATGACCTATGCGCATGCGTACATACCATACCTATACACGCTGCCTTCTGCCTAGGAATCAGTAAACGCTGCACCTTTCCTCCAAGCCACTAGTGGCCGCCAGCGTCAGTGCCGTCCCCAGTCTCGCTTCCGCCTGTTTATAGCCTCGCTCCCGGCATCCTTTGCCCTCTTCTACCAGCTCGGTCCAACATGGTGGGTCTCTTATCTTACTCTGTCCGTCGCACAATCCGTAATCATCCTTCCCCTGCGCCCTGAAGTTCTCCTTGTTCGGCCCGGCAGAGGCTCCCAGACACCCTCCTGATGCTGCGGCATTGGCTATTGGCTGCAGTTCCCCGTCCTGGCGGAGGTTACACACGGTGTCCGTGCCTGTGAAGGTGTCATGGAGGCCCGCTTGTCGTGCGAGGTGTACGGCCTCTCTCTGAAATGCTTCTTACCTCCGTGAGGCGGTGAGCTCTGGTCGGGTTGTGCAGTGTTGTTCCGGGTGATGTCCGCAGTACAGGCCGGGGATTGTGGCCTACACCCTGCGCTGTGGATGCGGGTGCACTGTATGTGGCTGAGCCGGGTATAGGGAGCGGTGGTGTACGGTATATACTGCTGGCCTGTGTGTATGGGGGTGTACGGTATATACTGCTGGCCTGTGTATAGGGGGTGTAAAGTATATACTGCTGGCCTGTGTATAGGGGGTGTACGGTATATACTGCTGGCCTGTGTATGGGGGGGGCGTGTACAGTATATACTGCTGGCCTGTGTGTATGGAGGGGGGTGTACAGTATATACTGCTGGCCTGTGTGTATAGGGGGTGTACAGTATATTCTGCTGGCCTGTGTATAGGGGGTGTACGGTATATACTGCTGCCCTGTGTGTATGGAGGGGGGTGTACAGTATATACTGCTGGCCTGTGTGTATAGGGGGTGTACAGTATATTCTGCTGGCCTGTGTGTGTGTATAGGGGGTGTACTGTATATACCGCTGGCCTGTGTGTGTATAGGGGGTGTACCGTATATACCGCTGGCCTGTGTGTGTATAGGGGGTGTACAGTATATACCGCTGGCCTGTGTGTATAGGGGGTGTACCGTATATACCGCTGGCCTGTGTGTATAGGGGGTGTACCGTATATACCGCTGGCCTGTGTGTGTGTGTGTGTATAGGGGGTGTACAGTATATACCGCTGGCCTGTGTGTGTATAGGGGGTGTACAGTATATACCGCTGGCCTGTGTATAGGGGGTGTACAGTATATACCGCTGGCCTGTGTGTGTATAGGGGGTGTACAGTATATACCGCTGGCCTGTGTGTGTGTGTGTATAGGGGGTGTACAGTATATACCGCTGGCCTGTGTGTATAGGGGGTGTACAGTATATACCGCTGGCCTGTGTGTATAGGGGGTGTACAGTATATACCGCTGGCCTGTGTGTGTGTAGGGGGTGTACAGTATATACCGCTGGCCTGTGTGTGTAGGGGGTGTACAGTATATACCGCTGGCCTGTGTGTGTAGGGGGTGTACAGTATATACCGCTGGCCTGTGTGTGTAGGGGGTGTACAGTATATACCGCTGGCCTGTGTGTGTGTATAGGGGGTGTACAGCATATACCGCTGGCCTGTGTGTGTATAGGGGGTGTACCGTATATACCGCTGGCCTGTGTGTGTATAGGGGGTGTACAGTATATACCGCTGGCCTGTGTGTGTGTATAGGGGGTGTACAGTATATACCGCTGGCCTGTGTGTGTGTATAGGGGGTGTACAGTATATACCGCTGGCCTGTGTGTGTGTATAGGGGGTGTACAGTATATACCGCTGGCCTGTGTGTGTATAGGGGGTGTACAGTGTATACCGCTGGCGTGTGTGTGTATAGGGGGTGTACAGTGTATACCGCTGGCCTGTGTGTGTATAGGGGGTGTACAGTGTATAGGGGGTGTACAGTATATTTGGAGGGGTGATGTGTGGAGGCTTACTGTACAGTGTGGTGGTGGATATGCATATCCTATATGTCCTTGCTACGTTGTGGTGTTGGGTAATCTGTATGGGGCTGTGGGTACCTGTATGTCTTAGGTTTTCAGGTTGTGTTCTGTCAGTTGCAGCTTGTCCTGTACTATACATATTAGACTGATAACGGCCGATGTGGCCAACAGCTCAGTGTGTTTTGGGTCTACCAGACAGTTGATGTCGGGGAAGATGCTGAGCAGCTTTTCAGAGTGAGACATACAGGGCAGCAGTAACACAGCTGGTGTCTGGTTCATCCTGTCTGTGGATCGCGCAGCCATGAATCTGGTGGGAATGTTTTACATCTGATCTTTTGCCTCTAGATCTGGCATCGGTGGCACATGGGCTCTTGATACTATGTTTAGCTAAATGCGCTTCCTGCATCGAAAGTGACTGCGGTTCTGCACGTGGCCCAGTCATTGATACTGCAGGTAGAGAATCTTGGGAAAGCTTTTCCGTATTTGGGAACCATTCACAATGGCTTCCAAGCCCTGTGGCTTTCTCACACTTCTTGTGTAGGTGCTGGACTTTTGGTGGCCAGTAAATGTAACTACAATCTTGGAAGTGGTAAGTTGAGTATGTCCCCAAAAAAGTAATATTTACGGTACCTTACTGTTGCACTGCTGTTACTTTGCCCGGTCCTCAACCAGTCTCTAGTTCCTGCTTCAGTGATGTCTCAATGCACAGATGTGCCACTGGGTCACCGCTGCAGTCAGTGATTGGCTGAGCTGTGTGGTCGGAGAAACCAGCAAGTAGAGACTGGCAGTAAATATGCAAGGTCGGTAAATGTTTGCTTTTTTTTTGCCATGCTTGACCACTTAAAATGTATGTATACATTTATTTTTAAAATGTTGAAGCGCTTTTAAGGAATCCTTTCCTGATTTGACTGTTACTAGGCATTAGTTGTGGATATTTTGCATGTTTCTTTTGATTTGCAGCCTACCCAAGACCTCCTTATTTGTTGGCTGTCTTGAATGGCATGTGGCACTCGTGTTAAATGTGTTTTAATTGTCATCTGTGCCTTTTAATATAGGGACGTGTCAGAACAAAGACCGTGAAGAAGGCCGCCCGGGTCATCATTGAAAAGTACTACACCCGGCTGGGCAATGACTTCCACACAAACAAGCGCGTTTGTGAGGAGATCGCCATCATCCCCAGCAAAAAGCTGCGCAACAAGATTGCTGGGTAAGAGATGCTGCCAAGAGGCAATCTTCAGTATCAAAAGTGCAAACAAGAAAAAAAATAAATGTGACTTCATGCAGTCATAGGTGAGCTCTGTGACCACAAACTCCCATATTACTTACTGGAGCTCCACCTGCCTGTGCTCATCTGAATAGAGCGTAAAGAGGACCTTTCACCAGGACAAAAGCGGCCAGTTTTTGCTGTTGTTTTGTTCCCACTTATCAATGGGTAATTCTTGGATTTAGAAAAAAAAGTCGTGTTCCCAGAGGTTCAAAATAAAACAACAAAAAAAAACAAACATACACATGTTTGGTATTGCCGCGTTCAGAATCGTCCAATCTATCAAGATAAAAAGAATGAACCCGATCGCTAAACGGCGTAACGAGAAAAGGTCAAACCACCACAATTATGTGTTTTGGGGTTTTTTTTTTTGGTTTTTTTTGTTTCCGCAATATTGCATTAAAATGCAATAACAGGGGATCAAAAGATCGTATCTGCACCAAAATGGTATCAAAATAGGCCCTCACCCAAGCCGAGATCACGAAAAATGGAGACGCTATGGTATTGGAAAATGACATCATTTTTTTTTTTTTTTTTTAAACAAACTTTTGAATTTTTTTCAACCACTTAAATAATAAAGAACCTAGACATGTTTGGTGTCTATGTACTCGTAATGACAACACTGTAATTGCACTTTTTTTGCAATTTCTCCACACTTGAAATTTTTTTCCTGTATTCCAGTACTCAATACGGTGAAACCAATGGTGCCGTTCAAAAGTACAACTTGTCCTGCAAAAAACAAGCCCTCACACCGCCATTTTGACCAAAAAATAAACAAGTTATTGCTCTTGGAAGAAGGGGAGCAAAAATAAAAATGCAAAACCAAAAATACCTCTGGTTGTTAAGGGGTTAAGCATTCCAGAGTTGCCACATAAAGTGACGTCAGATTTCAAAAATTTGGCTGGTCACAAAGGGGGGGTTGTCCAAATTGTGGCTTACCCATTTTAATCTCTTATCCGGTGACAGAATTTGTGACAGTGATGTGTGCAATTTGGCCTCTGGATGTCTTTCACAGGAGTACACGCCTTAAGGGCCGGGAAGACGGTCATAGATTTTCTCATCTAAGAGAATCTGGCCGATTATGCACATTACACTCTGATCAAACTCCGAGTTAGAGCCGTGTGTTGGCATAGTGCGATCTGGTTCCCTCGGATAAGAGAAGATGAAATACAACGTTTCTCATCTACATTGCGTGAGTTGCAGAAGTCAGACTGCACTCATTTGTCATCCGACTGCAGTCCAATAATTCCACTCGCTCTGACTTGCATGGCCTAGTGCAATATTAATATCTGATCACACTCAGACCAATAATACAGCCGTTTGCACCTGCCCTAAGGAGTATCAATCTCTTTACTACTTCTCTTTACTACTTTTGTATTATAGTAAAGGACCCTTAATGTTTTGCTATCCTTCTATTCTGCCTTGTGCCAAATTTTGGCCAACCTGCATCGAAAGTGATTGTGGCTCTGCTTGTGACCCAGTCATTGATAATGCAGGGAGAGCATAAGTGAACGATTTTCTGTATTTGTAGGTTGTGATACCTTCCAAATCCTGTAACGTTCACACAGCCCATATATTTGTGACCTTATGTTGGAAGTGAAAGTTTGCATTCTATTATATTCTGTATTGTAAACTCCCTTGCAGGTATGTCACACATCTAATGAAGCGCATCCAGAGAGGCCCTGTCAGAGGCATTTCTATCAAACTGCAAGAGGAGGAGAGGGAGAGAAGGGATAACTATGTCCCAGAGGTAAGGGTCCTGACAAAAAAAATCTCTCCCTAAAGTGCTGCTTTATATTTACTTTTGGGGGTCTATGGTAGCAGTTCAATGTTGTGAGGCAACTGTTATTGGACACGGTGGAACTAAACTTGCACAAAGTGATATTAAAAGTTCTGACTTGTGATATGACCTAAAATGTTGGTTTTGAGCATCTAGTTGGATGAAATCGTCAGGAAATTGTATTTAATGCTATTCTGGTGTTTGGTTTGTGTGTTGACCTGGATGACTTATTATCAGTTACCTGTCTGCAGCAGTGTCCTGGACAGGATGGTATGCTAAAGCTCTAGAGAGGGATTTGGGTGGCATGACACGTCTGTGCTCATTGCTTGCTTGTAGCCCAGCACAATGGATGATGGGGAATGTAGTCAGCGGAAAGCTGGGGATTCTAAAAAAGTAGTGATGGCTGTAAGCAATGTAGCTGATGCAAGAGAAGTGATCCAGAAAGTTATAAAGTGTTGAAAATTGTCTGAAAGTGTCGTTATCCTTAACATTTATGGCATTAGCAGTAACTGAGATGGGGTACTACTAGTGGACAACCTCTTTAAGTAATCAAATGATTAAAGGGAACCTGTCACCCCCCAGTCGTTTCAAACTAAAAGAGCCACCCTGTGCAGCAGTAATGCTGCATTCTGACAAGGTGGCTCTTTTAGTTCTGGGTGCTGTAACTACTGAAATAATCAGATTTATTATTTGTCCGAAATACCTGCTCCTCAGTCAAGTGGGCCGGCGTTTCCCCCCTGCTTCAGACAGCACACAGCTGTCACTCACATCTTCTTGGCGCCGGGCGCCGCCGCCTCCTTACCGTTATTTTCAAAAGTAGCCGGCGCCTGCACTCTTATCCCCTGCCTGGTGCAGGCGCAGTGAGCGCTGGCCGTCTTTCCTCATATGCAGTCCAGCTGACTGCGCCTGCGCGGCCGCCCTGCCTGTGAATCCCAGCCCCGCAATGTGAATAAATCATAAGTCACTGCGGGGCTGGGATTCACAGGCAGGGAGGCCGCGCAGGCGCAGTCAGCTGGACTGCATATGAGGAAAGACGGGCAGCGCTCACTGCGCCTGCACCAGGCAGGGGATAAGAGCGCAGGCGCCGGCTACTTTTGAAAACAGCGGCAAGGAGGCGGCGGCGCCCGGCGCCAAGAAGATGTGAGTGACAGCTGTGTGCTGTCTGAAGCAGGGGGGAAACGCCGGCCTACTTGACTGAGGAGCAGGTATTTCGGACAAATAATAAAACTGATTATTTCGGTAGTTACAGCACCCAGAACTAAGAGCCACCTTGTCAGAATGCAGCATTACTGCTGCACAAGGTGGCTCTTTTAGTTTGAAACGACTGGGGGGGTGACAGTTTCCCTTTAAGAACCGCAAGATTTGAAACTCTTGCTGCTATATACCTCCCCATAAGGGGCTTGTGACATTCATGCCGATTGTATCAACTTTTTAATGAATTACAAATAATTTTTATGGATGTCATGGAGCTGGACCTTCCTTCGTGATTGATTGGTTTGCCGGAGGCAGGGAAAGCCATCAGGATCATGAGATGTGATCATGGGGCAGAGTCCTTACTATGGTAGTTACAATGTGTTATTTGGCTGCCACCAGCCTCTAACAGCAGAGAATGAAGATGGCTCCGATTGCTGCTATGTAACTTTTTAAAATGCCACTGTAAGGCTATGTGCACACGTTCCAGGTTTTGCGCATTTTTTCGGCGGCTTTCCGCAGCAAAACCGCTTAAACGCATACATTAAGCATCCCATCATTTTTAATGCATTCCGCATTTTTTGTGCACATGTTGCGTTGTTTTTTTTTCCGCGATAAAAACGCATCGCGGAAAAATACGCAGCATGTTCATTAATTTTGCGGATTTCCCGCTATTTAATGCATTGGGAAGCTCCAGAAAAAAAACGCAAAAGATCCACACAAAAAGCGCGAGAAACACATGTAGATTTTCTGCAGGAAAAAGTCCGGTTTTGTTCAGGAAATTTCTGCATAAAATCCTGACTTGTGCACATAGCCTTAGGCTATGTGCACACTTTGCGGAATGGGGGACAGAATTTTCTGCACAAAATCCGCATCTCCTGGCAGAATCTGCAGGTGCAGATCTACCGCAGGTTTTTGTGCGGTTTTTATGCGGAATTGATGCGGATTTTGTGCGGTTTTTACCACTGCGGATTTCTATAATGGAAGGGTGCAGAAAAGCTCCAGATCCGCACAAAAGTGACATGCACTTCTTTTAAATCCGCAGCGTTTCCGCGCAGATTTTTCCGCACCATCTGCACAGCTTTTTTTTTTTTCACATTGTACTGTAAATCACAGTGCGGATCTGCAGCGTTTCTGCGCAGAAAAATCCGCTGCGGATCCGCACTAAATCCGCATCGTGTGCACATTGCACATAGCCTAAGGGTATGTTTCCACGGTCAGTATTGGCAGCGCATGTCCGCTCCATCCACAGCGCTGCCGGCTTTTGTATGCGCGGTGATTCCACATTGAACCTTGCGGAATCACCGCATCCTATACATAGGACTGTAATATTTATCTTGCGGAGACTGAGCGTCTCCGCAAGATAAACTGACATGCTGCAGTCTAGAAAGACGCGCTGCATGTACGTATACGCAGGGAAGCCGGAGGTGTCCCTGCACGCATAGTGGAGATGGAATTTCATATAAACCCCTCCACTATGCTGTAACATCTGGACTCTGCAGATTGAATGCTGCGGCTGACCTGCCTACAACGCCTGCAGCATTTACTGACAGCAGCATCTACTGACCGTGGAAACATACCCTAAATGTCTGACAATCGGACTTAACCCCTTCCTGATAAGACAAAATAGTAATCTTGCGCTGGTTCTCCGTGTATGGAGCTCTAGCTAAACCAAGCAGATTGGATTGGTCCCATCCTTTTTTTCTTTTATAATTGGCCTTATCATACTAGGAACAGGATGGGGCCATTTATACCAGGATGCCAGAAAAATGAATATGCATTGCCCTCCACGCCCATGGGCGTGGAATGCAGTTCATATTCATTTGTTTAGCAGTGGATACAGGAGTTAGCCGGAGCTGCTGGCTTCAGCCTCCTGTGATCCGATGCTCCGCCAAAACACCTCTCCACCACAGCCAGAGCCCATACATCCGGACTATAAGATGCACGCCCCCCATTTTCCTCCTCATTTTGGGAGGGGAAAAGTGCGTGTTATAGTCTGAAAATTACGGTAGCTTTGGTTTTGAGGCAAGAATATCAGGATGCAATCATATTTGCCTCGACTCTTGTAAGGATCGATGTATAGCAGTTACTAAGGTTGTATTAATGTGCTCTTTCAACTAATTCATGTGGCCCAACATTCAATGCAGTTATCTTTAGTTCATCATTCCTAAATTAGGTACTTAGTTTAAGTTTTGCAAGGCTTATTATTGCTATAACCATTAGATGATGCTGTGTTAATATTCTGTAAAAAGGTTAGCTCGCACATGACCTTTTTGGCCTATTTTATAGAGCACAGTTTATCAGATATTGGGAAAAGCGTTTACGACAACCCTTTTGATATATTATTGGGGCATAAGTCTGCAGATCTTGGTTGTGCCTATAATTGAATAGCTAACTTTCACTTTTTCTTCTTTAGGTGTCTGCCCTAGATCAAGAGATCATTGAGGTTGACCCTGACACTAAGGAAATGCTGAAGTTGCTGGTAGGTGTTATTCAAACCTTTTTATTCCCTCAAATGAGGCATATAAGTCTGGATCCAGATCCTGTTTTCTACTTGTACCTGCATCGAAAGTGATTATGGTTTGATCAGTGACCTAGTCATTGATACTGCAGGAAAAGCAATATGAAAGGTTTTTCCGTATTTGGGTGTCACTTGTACATCCCAAATCCTGTTCCTTTAAGACAATATAGATAAAATAATCCTCAAGGTATTAATGTTTGTACTGGGATGTATTATTGTCAAACAATATTTCTGATATTACTAGCAAGTTATAGTCGCACTGATTTATGCCATGTTTCCCTATGCTTTTACAAATATCTGGAAATATTTTCCAGATTTTTTTTGGAGCAGCAGTTACAGGGAGAGAACAAAGTTAGTCTCAGTGCAGTCACTTCTTATTACACAGTGAGTGCACTGTTCTCACTCACCCTGCATGACGTGTGTGTGTGTGAGATCTATCAATGTGCTGGGGAGTGATTACAGCTACGCTCGCTGTATAGTGAGTCGGGACTGTATCCGCTTCCTGCACCAGTGGCTGCAGAGAGAATATACTTCCTTTTCTCCCTGTATCTGCACTTCCAGTAAACAATCCTAACATGATTTAAACAATACCTGCAGATTACTGCTTTAGCTTTTTAGGTTACAGGATCCATTTAAATATTTAAAATAATAAAGTGGAAAAATGTGTAGTTTATTCTAAAATACTGATGGTGCTTAGGTAGGGAATAGATTAAATGCACACAGACCTTTAAAACATCCGTTCCATTATTTCTTTTCATTTTCAGGACTTTGGCGGCCTGTCCAACCTGCAAGTAACCCAGCCTACTGTTGGCATGAACTTCAAAACACCACGGGGGGCTGTTTAAATGTTTGTATAATACCATTTCCAATAAACTTGGGAAAACCAAATTTTTGTGCAAATGTTCTTTGATCTTTCGGATCCTGTAAAAAAATCAACAATGAGTTCTTGGAGCTTAAATGAACACTGGCTCCCATTACTATTGAGGTCTGTTAAAACTGAAGACTGATGCATCGAATTACGTTATAGTGCTGTATGTGGCATCCATGAATACGGTATATGGCATCGGCTTGCATGCTTAAATCATGAGCTCTAAACCGACCATAGACATACAGGGCATGTATGTTGGCCAAACGATGCTACGAGCGACTGTTCATCAGAAAGCCAACTCTCGCATGTATAGTAGCTCTTGCTTGGCCAAACGTTCCTGTGTTCTGAGAAAGCTGCAGACTGACGTGTCGGCTGGTGGCTTATTGTCGGGAGAACAATGAAATCGGACATGAACAATTGATAATCTCCCCGTGACTATCGGTCGGCCGGCGCCCCCATACACATTAGACCTTAGGCAATTCCGGCTGACAGCAATCTTTGAGCATGGGGCCTTTAATCACAGCCATGAGATACTATGTCTACTGTTTGAGCATGTAACGATGGTTAATGCAAGAACAGGGGCTTATTGTGGATCCATTATTAAGACAGGCCCATTTTGTATCTGGGAATGTTATGAATGATGTCCTAAGCTATAAATAGTTATATTGTACTAAGCCATTATTCATGTTCTTGATCAGATTTTATGGTTTAACAAGCCATTGTCACCCACCTGTCTCCCAGCTATGATTAAGAGGTTTTGATATAACATGTAATCTGATGCCTAGTTTGTATTTAATAATAAATGAAAATGGAAAATGTAATGGTATGAAGTGCTGGATAATTCTACATGTGGAAAAGGGCCACAGACAGCAGATGAATGAGCAGATTGATATTTAAAAAAAAAAAATGCAGCAGCATCTTTCTGTGCCCTCTTGTGACTTTGCAAATTGTTGGCTCTATAAATGATTTTTATTTAATATGCATGCATTTTTACTATAACTTCTTTGAAAGCTCTGGCTTTAGAGTCAGACTAGGGAGGAGGTGGATGGAAAACAAGTAAGTGGGGAAGGTGTGCTTAAATGTTTTGCCGCAACAAGGGTGCACTGATTGCCAGAACTTGGTGTGAACAGTCATTCTGTTCTGAAACACCCTGTAAAATCTTTATTCATGATGAGCGAGTATACTCGTTGCTCGGGTTTTCCAGAGCACGCTCAGGTGACCTCTGAGTATGTTATTGCTCGGAGATATACCGTATTTTTCGGACTACAAGATGCACTTTTTTCCCCAAAAATGTAAGGGGAAAATGGGGGTGCGTCTTGTAGACGGAATATACTTACAAATTATGCGGCAGCGGCGGCGGTCCCGATGCAGCCTCCCTTCCCATGCTGGTGCAGCTGTGGCTGTGCTGCGGGCAGGGGCTGTGCTGCAGGCAGGCGCTGTGCTGTGGGGCTGTGGCAGCGGCTCTCTGGGCTCAGTGGGGGCTCCGACGACATTTCTTCAAAGCCCGGAGGCCCCCCGCTCATCCGGCATGTTGCGGTGGCCTCCGAGAACATGGGCGCCAGGAAAATGGCCGCCGGGCCGGCGCACGCTCAGATTCAGATCTCGTCTCCCGAGATCTCGGGGCGAGATCTCGGCAACAAGATCTGAATCTGAGCGTGCGCCAGCCCGGCGGCCATTTTCCTGGCGCCCATGTTCTCGGAGGCCACCGCAACATGCCGGATGAGCGGGGGGCCTCCGGGCTTTGAAGAAATGCCGTCGGAGCCCCCACTGAGCCCAGAGAGCCGCAGCCTGTGCCCCGGAGCGGAGCACAGCCCCTGCCCCGGACACAGAGCCTCCACCCCTGACCAAGCACAGAGCACCAGCCTGGGATGGGATTTCCTGGAGGCCAACGCACCAGCCTGGACCACCGAAAGGCCCCTGTGACCACTTCTCCACCTGTGGCGATCCCTTCACTGGTAAGCTGAATTCGGACTGTAAGACGTACCCCCATTTGAAACATTTTTTTTTTTCCTTATTTTTATTCTGAAAATTTGGGGTGCGTCTTATCATCCGGTGCGTCTTATAGTCCGAAAAATACGGTAGTTTTCATTGCCTCAGTTGCATGATTTACGGCTTCCAGATACGCTGAATACATGTGAGGAATGCCTGATAGGGAATTCCCACATGTATTCAGCTTATCTGGAAGCCGTAAATCATGCAACTGAGGCGATAAACTATATCTCCGAGCAATAACAAATACTCAGAGGTCACCCGAGCGTGCTCTGTAAAACCCGAGCAACGAGTGTACTCGCTCATCACTAGTCTTTATAACATCACCTCTAAATGAATACATGATGGATCAGCTGCTTGTTTTTTTGCAGCAGGACCCAAGGCAGTGTGTATATGAATCACTTATCAAAATCTTTTGTCAGGCAAGTAAAGGAATGTAAAACAAATGGATAAAAACTGACAGTGACAGGTCTAGAAATGTGTAGTGGAGGGCACTGTTCTTAAAGGGTTTGGCAACTTTATAACTCCCTTTAATGTGAACTAACTGCCACCGATGGGCTCTTTTGTATTTCCAAATTGTTCTGTAACCTAAAATGCTGTGTGATGCATGATGCCTGGCTGAAAATCCCCTGACTTCCAGTGATGTTAAATTAGATTCTCCCTGAGTTCCTGGCTCTAAAATTGCAATCATTGTTAAAAAAAAAAAATGCAGAGCTCACTTAAAGGGATTATTTGGGACTTTTTTTGTTTCCCTCTAGGGCAAACAACCTACTTGTTGTGCCATGCATCAATCTCTCTTGGCTCGGAGCGGACCCATTTGCAAACATTAGCTTTGATCACATGTTGGGTATGACCTTGTGCAGGAGAAATTGTATAACAAATTGAGGGGTTTATTTTCTATTATTCTGTGTGAACATGACAATTTGGGGTTAAAACAACTTTACTGTATAAAGCAAATTTTTTGTGTAGTCATGTTACAAGCTCTGTCATAGAGGAAAATAAAAATAAACAGACATCTCAAAAGATTAATTATGGCTGAGAGCCAATTATAACAAGAAGTGAGAGTGCTTACACTTCAACCTTCATTGAAGTAGCGCCCCCTGCAGTAACAAGGTAATTAGAGCAGGGAGATTTGGTTACACAGAGGTGGGGAAGAACGCTTCTACACCAACGAACCTCCTCTGATCAAAGCACATGTCGCAGACGAGTTGGAGCCAATAGTAATGAATATTGGAGTTTGCATTGATCCGCTATTTATGGGAAATATATTTTTTTGGCTTCATAGCGAACTATTGAACATAACACATTTACTCACATAATTGTAAAGCCATTATAACCCCTCCAACTTAATTGGATGATGCTATCCAGGGCATGTTTCATATCGATGATAAAATCACAATAAAAAACATGACAGTTATATACTGTCAGGGATTTTCAAGTTGAGGATCTTCTAAAATTCAGATGGATCTACTAGCACTTTCCACAACCAGCCCCCACATGAGCTCACCAAGGGGAGGTTTGTAGGTATAACCTTGATCTAATAAAAAGCAAAGCTTGGGTTTGGTCATTTGTCAGTCTTGGAAGGTACATCTTGCTGTAAGTTCTGTCTGGTTTCCTTAGGCTACTTTCACACGAGCGTCACTGTCCGTCGCAATGCGACATTTTGGAGAAAAAAACGCATCCTGCAAAGTTGCCCGCAGGATGCATTTTTTTTCTCCATAGGCTTGCGTTAGTGACGCATTGCCACACGTGCGACGGATGTGTCGTGTTTTGGCGGGCCGTCGACACAAAAAAAGTTACATGTGACTTTTTTTGTGCGTCGTGTCCGTCATTTCCGACCGCGCATGCGCGGCCGGAACTCCGCCCCCCTCCTCCCTGGACATTACAATGGGGCAGCAGATGCGTTGAAAAACTGCATCCGCTGTCCCCGTTGTGCTACTTAACACACTGACCGTCGGGCCGACGGTTTGCGACGGCCCGTACCAACGGACTAGTGTGAAAGTAGCCTAAGGAGTACTTCCCTCCACTAAGCTCTGAATCATTTCTGCAACATCAGGGATAGTAATTGTCACTATTCCTTTTTATTTTATGTAACTGTTTAGCTCGTATTGTTCCCATTTTGTATCATCTTTGTATATTTCTTTATATCCACTGCCTACCGGTCCTGATTAAATATATAAAATGTAGTAGCCCTGTTCCTGTTGCTCTGTAAACCGCATCCCTGAAGTGATACGCTATCTGTAACTGGTGTCTAATGGCCTGTTTAACCGATTAGTGGTGGCAGCTAGTTGTGGTTCCTTTTTGTTATTGTGGAGTCGGCAGTGACCGTATCTGGGTGTGTGTATATTAGTGATGAGCGAGTGTACTCGTTGATCGGGTTTTCTAGAGCACGCTCAGGTGGACTCTTGAGTGTTTGTAACTGCACGGAGATTTAGTTTTCATTGCGGCAGCTGAATGATTTACAGCTACTAGCCTGATTGATTACATGTGTGGATTCCCTGGCAAACCCCACGTGTACTCAGCCTGGCTAGTAGCTTTAAATCCTTCAGCTGCCACAATAAAAACTAAATCCCAGAGCAGTCATAAATACTCGGAGACCACCCGAGCATGCTCCGGAAAACCCGAGCAATGAGTATACTCACTCATCACTAGTGTGTGTGTCTCAAAAAAAAAAAAATAATGGGAACACTAAAATTCCACATCCTAAATATCACTGAATGAAATATTCCAGTTGTAAGCCTTTATTCATTACATAATGGAATGTGTTGTGTTGAGAACAATAAAACCTAAAAATGATCAACATAAATCACAACTAATATACCACAGAGGTCTGGAGTTGGAATGATGCTCAAAATCAAAGTGGAAAATGAAGTTCTAGGCTGATCCAACTTCAGTGGAAATGCCTCAAGAAAAGGAAATGATGCTCAGCAGTGTGTGTGGCCTCCACGTGCCTGTATGACCTCCCTACAACGTCTGGGCATGCTGATGAGGCGGCGGATGCTCTGAGGAATGTCCCCCCAGACCTGGGCTAAAGCATCTGCCAACTCCTGGACAGTCTGTGGTGCAACATGACGTTGGTGGATGGTGCCAGACATGATGTCCTAGATGTGTTCAATCGGATTCAGGTCTGTGGAAAGGGCGGGCCAGTCCATAGTTTCAATGCCTTCAGCGATGATAATGTGTGCAACCTGTAAAGCGCTGCGGAATATGTTGGCGCTGTATAAAAATAAAGATTATTATTATTATCTTGCAGGAACTGCTGACACACTCCAGCCACATGAGGTGTGGCATTGTCTTGCATTAGGAGGAACCCAGGGCTATCCGCACCAGCATATGGTCTAACAAGGGGTCTGAGGATCTCATCTCGGTACCTAGTGGCAGTCAGACTACCTCTGACGAGCACATGGAGGGCTGTGCGGCCCTCCAAAGAAATGCCACCCGACACCATTACTGACCCACTGCCAAACTGGTCAAGCTGAAGGATGTATGCACACATATATTTTCCATATTCCTTGAGCTGGAATCGGAAGATTATATACCATTAGCTCACTGCGAGTTCCCCAATAGCCGGCCTAGTAGTGGAAGCAGCCGTGGCTTTTTCCATTCCTCGTCAGTCAATTGTGGAAAAGGTAAATTTTCCAAATTGGTGCTGATGTTTGATCCCTGGTCCCTTCTGAATGGTTGGAATGAAGCCAGTCACACCTCCTCTTTATGGACTAACATCACACTGGTGAGAGTGGTGTTTGTATACCTTGAATTAGTTTGTCATAGAGGTTCATGGTGGAAAGAAAAAGTTGATACCAGCTTACTTATCCAGCAAATGGCAGTTATAGGGAGAAGCTGTGTTACGATACTTGAATAACCGTGTGCGTTATTGTATGGTGTAAACGTAGAATGTCTGAAGACCAACACTTGCACAACGCAAATACAGCAGCTCCTGGGCATAGGAGACTTCGGTCAGACTATACTGTAGCTGCCTCAGCTGTGGCATGCCCCCCGGGTTGTCCAGTTCTCAGCTGATCTGGCTCTGTTCTAGTCCAGAGCTGTGTTCTGCAAGTTGTGACCATAGTGGTGGGCTGTGAGTACTTGTCAGCAAATTTGCTCGGGTTCCCTCTTATTTGGCCAGCTACAGCGGGAAGTCGGCATACTGGATCGCGCTGGCCGAAAGGCTGATCACAGTCACGACACATGCATGGACAGCCTATGTGTTGGGATCTCCATGTCTGTGTTGTGACTGTGACAGAGCCGCGACACATGCAGCTGCAGCGCTGATCAGCCGGAGTGATCCAGGAAGCCAGGTTCCCTCTGCAGCTTGCCAAATAAGAGGGAACCCGAGCAGATTCGCTTATCTGTACTGGTCAGGCAGCCTGACTAGAAGAAATCACCACAGGGTTGCTCTGAATGATGAGGGCAGTGATGCAGCAGTAACTTTTTCCAGCGGTGAGAATAGCTAGATAGCCTGGGATTAGTAGTGCAATACTAGGCTGCCAAACTGCGCTCTCCGGCAGTGTCACTGCAGTGTTCAGAGCACAGCAGTAATATCCACGCTGCGGAGTCAGTGTAATGCCAAATTCAGATGTCTGTATGCGCAGATTCAGCAGTAAAACCTCATTTGGAAGTTCCTGCATTACAGACCTCTGAATGAGGTGTTGCACTGAGCATCTAATAACCATCATGCGAGAGATGGTCTGCTGAGCCATGCATCTCATCCCATCTTGTGTGATAGTCCACTATGCCCCGTTTCTAACCATGTCCTGTGTAGTACACTCAGTGTATCTAATCCTAGCTCGTGTGACAATCCACTGAGCTCTGTATCTAATACTATTGTGTGAATCGGTCCACGTATCTAATCTCGGCACGTGATACAGTAAGTAGCAGCAACCAATAGAATCGGTGCTGCCAGCCGCCCTCAGTGACAGGGTCTACTTGTCAGTATCACCTTACAGTTGTCTACGCACATGTGAGCAGATCCAGCCCATATTTACTGCAGTCGTAATGAAAGCTAGAAGTACACTACATTTTCATGACAAACATGTCAGACACTTCTCACCCTAGTATATAAAAGTGGAAAATATCAAGACTGTTTAAGTTACTTCGACTACAGGTCCTTCTCAAAAAATTAGCATATAGTGTTAAATTTCATTATTTACCATAATGTAATGATTACAATTAAACTTTCATATATTATAGATTCATTATCCACCAACTGAAATTTGTCAGGTCTTTTATTGTTTTAATACTGATGATTTTGGCATACAACTCCTGAAAACCAAAAAAACCTGTCTCAATAAATTAGCATATTTCACCCGTCCAATCAAATAAAAGTGTTTTTTAATAACAAAAAAACCATCAAATAATAATGTTCAGTTATGCACTCAAAACTTGGTCGGGAATCCTTTGGCAGAAATGACTGCTTCAATGCGGCGTGGCATGGAGGCAATCAGCCTGTGACACTGCTGAGATGTTATGGAGGCCCAGGATGCTTCAATAGCGGCCTTAAGCTCATCCAGAGTGTTGGGTCTTGCGTCTCTCAACTTTCTCTTCACAATATCCCACAGATTCTCTATGGGGTTCAGGTCAGGAGAGTTGGCAGGCCAATTGAGCACAGTAATACCATGGTCAGTAAACCATTTACCAGTGGTTTTGGCACTGTGAGCAGGTGCCAGGTCGTGCTGAAAAATGAAATCTTCATCTCCATAAAGCATTTCAGCCGATGGAAGCATGAAGTGCTCCAAAATCTCCTGATAGCTAGCTGCATTGACCCTGCCCTTGATGAAACACAGTGGACCAACACCAGCAGCTGACATGGCACCCCACACCATCACTGACTGTGGGTACTTGACACTGGACTTCAGGCATTTTGGCATTTCCTTCTCCCCAGTCTTCCTCCAGACTCTGGCACCTTGATTTCCGAATGACATGCAAAATTTGCTTTCATCAGAAAAAAGTACTTGGGACCACTTAGCAACAGTCCAGTGCTGCTTCTCTGTAGCCCAGGTCAGGCGCTTCTGCCGCTGTTTATGGTTCAAAAGTGGCTTTACCTGGGGAATGCGGCACCTGTAGCCCATTTCCTGCACACGCCTGTGCACGGTGCCTCTGGATGTTTCCACACCAGACTCAGTCCACTGCTTCCTCAGGTTCCCCAAGGTCTGGAATCGGTCCTTCTCCACAATCTTCCTCAGGGTCCGGTCACCTCTTCTCGTTGTACAGCGTTTTCTGCCACATTGTTTCCTTCCAACAGACTTACCATTGAGGTGCCTTGATACAGCACTCTGGGAACAGCCTATTTGTTGAGAAATTTCTTTCTGGGTCTTACCCTCTTGCTTGAGGGTGTCAATGATGGCCTTCTTGACATCTGTCAGGTCGCTAGTCTTAAGGTACCGTCACACTAAGCGACGCTGCAGCGATAGCGACAGCAATGCCGATCGCTGCAGCGTCGCTGTGTGGTCGCTGGAGAGCTGTCACACAGACCGCTCTCCAGCGACCAGCGATGCCGAGGTCCCCGGGTAACCAGGGTAAACATCGGGTTGCTAAGCGCAGGGCCGCGCTTAGTAACCCGATGTTTACCCTGGTTACCAGCGTAAAAGTTAAAAAAACAAACAGTACATGCTCACCTGCGCGTCCCCCAGCCTCTGCATCCTGACGCTGACTGAGCTCCGGCCCTAACAGCACAGCGGTGACGTCACCGCTGTGCTTTCACTTTCAGTTTAGGGCCGGCGCTTTAGTGTCAGGAAGCAGAGGCTGGGGGACGCGCTGGTGAGTATGTGCTGTTTGTTTTTTTAACTTTTACGCTGGTAACCAGGGTAAACATCGGGTTACTAAGCGCGGCCCTGCGCTTAGTAACCCGATGTTTACCCTGGTTACCAGTGTAAAATATCGCTGGTATCGTCGCTTTTGCTGTCAAACACGGCGATACACGGCGACCTAGCGACCAAATAATGTGCAGACCTTCTAGCAGCGACCAGCAATTTCACAGCGGGATCCAGATCGCTGCTGCGTGTCAAATACAGCGATATCGCCATCCAGGTCGCTGCAACGTCACGGATTGCTGGCGATATCGCCTAGTGTGACGGTACCTTTACCCATGATGGGGGTTTTGAGTAATGAACCAGGCAGGGAGTTTTTAAAAGCCTCAGGTATCTTTTGCATGTGTTTAGAGTTAATTAGTTGATTCAGAAGATTAGGGTAATAGGTCGTTTAGAGAACCTTTTCTTGATATGCTAATTTATTGAGACAGGTTTTTTTGGTTTTCAGGAGTTGTATGCCAAAATCATCAGTATTAAAACAATAAAAGACCTGACAAATTTCAGTTGGTGGATAATGAATC
This sequence comes from Ranitomeya variabilis, assembly GCF_051348905.1. NCBI lineage: Eukaryota > Metazoa > Chordata > Amphibia > Anura > Dendrobatidae > Ranitomeya > Ranitomeya variabilis. The sequence goes on from NC_135236.1 coordinate 249,420,518, forward strand.
TATAATATATGAAAGTTTAATTGTAATCATTACATTATGGTAAATAATGAAATTTAACACTATATGCTAATTTTTTGAGAAGGACCTGTATTTTATACTATTAAAAAAGTATATTTAAATTAATTTTTTAAGACACATTCCCTTAAAAAAAAAAAAAAAAACAAAGAAAAAAAAACTGTGTTAGGTTTATAAAAGTCTCACCCATTTTGCTGACATGGTAATACTATGCAATTTTTCTGAATGCAAATTCAAGGCAAATAAAAACAAGGCAAATTCCTACCATGAGGACTCCGTCCTAAAGTCAAAACAGTTTGCCTAAAGCCTCACACATCTGTTGACGCTGTCACACTAAGGGCCCCTTCACACTGGTCGATTCTGCTACGATTACGACGCATTTGCGTCATATTCGACATCGCAGTACGAGCTCGTAGCCAGCGGTCACACTCTACGATGTTAACGCTTTTTCTGACGTAGTTGCGATGTGAACGTCACGCGTCGCAATCGTACGCTACCCTTCACACCGCCATAGTCCTACGACTCCGAGCGTGACGTATTACCAGCATGGGCGTGCTAAAACGTCACGCCCAATCAGGAGACAGGTATGCGGAAGCCCAACCCACGTAGTCGCATTACGAGCTCGTATGACCGCCGTCACATACTACGATTTCGACCGCCACAGCGAGACATTTACGACGAAAGAAAGTTCTGCTCTTTCTTTCACATCGTACGATGCTGGGCTGCGTCGCAGATCGTAACGCCATGTCACACTTTGCAACCTCGGAACGAGGACGGATAAACGTCACAAATCGAACGCTCGTTCAGACTTTGATTGCACAGTGTGAAGGGGCCCTAAGGGCTCATACCCATATGCGAGAAAAATAACGGTCCGATTTCCAGACCGAAAAAAACGGACAATTACAATACGATTTGTATACGCAACATCCGTATGACATCAATATGCAATCTGTGTCCAATGCGATTTTAATATGAGCTTTTACATACAGCAGTTAACTGTCACTTACACATCGTTTTCAAAGGAAATATTCTTCAAAACATACACACACACATATATATTATTAGATAGATTAAAAGCCGCGTACAGTATAATCAGAGTGACAGGTTAGAATAGATTTATTTATACACATAGAATACATACATACATACATACATACATGTCAGTGACACACATAAACATGTATGTATTTTGCACAGACAGAAGAAAAGCTTCTAATTCTTTTGCCGGCTTCTGTAAAATCACTGCAGGAGCCGACAGGATATCTATTGTATTATAACATGTCAGTGTGATTTTTACAGTAGCCGCATATGAATTGCCGGCTTTTCAAAGGACACCGGTGCGTAAGAAATGGACAGCACTTGCATGGTCTGAGTGCTGTGCTTTTTTTTCTCGCATCCATTGAGTTACATTGGCGAGTCTCGACCCAGGTACGCAGCAATATGCAGCATGCTGCGATTTTTTTTCTCAGTCCGATTTCAGCTAAGAAAAAAAATCGCAGATGAGATGTAACTCATTGAATAACATTGGTCCGAGTGCAATCCGATTTTTTTATCGGATCGCACTCGTCCGTTTTTCTCACAAGTGGGTATGAGCCTAAACTTGTACTCTGGATGCTCACTAAAAGGTGACACCACAGATTCTAGTGGGAATGAAACTGACTTCACCTGGACAAAGCTAAGGCTTGGGACCGCAATATGGATACCCAGGCTAAGTTCACACATGTCATTTTTGCTGCATTGTTCATGCAAATTTTAGGCTGCGTTTTACAGTACCAGAAAAAGTTATATTTCAGAAATCCCATGCACACACTTTTTTTTTTCCTGACGGAATTGGAAAACTGCATCATGTTCTGTCTTTTCACGTTTTTCTAGTGTTTTTGTAGCGTTTTTTCACCCATAGAGATCAATGTGTAAGTGCAAATAATGCAGGTATCAGGTTTTGCTGCGTTTTTGGTGCAAAATCCTCAGGAAGTTGCATCATGTCTTTTTTTTATGCACTAAACTTTATCAGCATGCACAAGAGATATGTACCTGATAAAAATGTAGCAACACCTGCTTTTTTTTGTAAGCAGCTTCTTTACGATCAAAAGAACACGTTTTGCCTGCAGGAAAAAAAAAAAGCGCCAAAAAAACTCAACATGTGAACATAGTCTTAAAGGTAACCCTGTCCAGCCATCTGATTGCATTCACTAGTAGGTTACCTTTTCCTTAGGATGTCTTATGCAGCATGTGCTATCCATGAAGCATGTGTCTACCCTCCCAGGAGAACCCTGGCCTGCCCACTGGCACTAATGCCCAATGGAAGCCTCTATGCTTTTCTTCCAGCTGTGGTCCCTTTACATTGGGCTAACTGCATGGAACCTGGTAAGACTACTAGCCTATGCTCTGACTTATACATTTGTTTGGCATTCGCGTTTTGGCTGGTAATCATCATCATGCCTACACTCTCCCCAATATTAGTCAATGAGTCATTGTTCATTATTTGCCTCAGCTGGAATTAAGTGGAGGAAAAAATGGCAGCATGCTGCATAGAATGGCAAAGACCCACCAATGCAAGTCAATGGGTGAGAGAGAAAAAATCGCATGGCACACGGACCATGTGTGCTGTCCAATTTTTATGCACACATCTCAAAGGAAAGCCAAGTACAGTTGATCCTCAGCCTAAACCGTCAGAATAGATGTACAGTAGTGTTCAAAATAATAGCAGTCCAATATGACTGACCAGATTAATCACTGTTTTTGGTATAAATTATATTACCATCTGTCAAACAATTTACCAGTTAGTGCAGGAGATTCTAAGAAAACCAACAGACTCCGCATTCATGATCTGCATGTTTTTAAGTCTGTGTATTAGAATAATTAATTGAAAAGGGGTGTTCTCACGAATTGCTTTCAACAGTGCTATTATTTTGGTCAATCATTCTGGGAAGAAGCAGGTGTAAATCAGGTGGCCCTTATTTAAGGGTGAAGCCAGGGCACGTTGTACATGTATTTCTCCTTGAAATCCTGAGAAACATGGATCGGCTCAGACATTGTTCAGAAGAACAGCATACTTTGATTAAAAAGTTGATTGGAGAGAATAAAACTTATAAAGAAGTGCAGACAATGATCGGCTGATCAGCTAAAGTGATCTCCAATACTCTAAAATGGAAAGCCAAACCAGAGAGACGAGGAAGAAATGGATGACTACCATTTGAATAGATGGAAGAATAGTCAGAATGGCAAAGGCACAGCCAAAGATCAGCTCCTGGATGATGAAGGCAGTCTCAAGTTACCTGTGAGTGCTGTGACAGTTACAAGACGCCCGTGTGATGCTAATCTCTTAGCAAGAAGTCCCCGCAAAGTCCCACTGTTAAAAAGAAGATGTACTGAAGTGGATACAATTTGCCAAAGAACACATCATCTGGCCTAAAGAGAAATGGAGAAACATTTTGTGGACTAAAGTAAGTAAAATTGTTCTTTATGGGTTCAAGGACCATGGACAGTTCCTCAGACGACCCCCAAACTCTGCATTCAAGCCACAGTACACACTGAAGACAGTGAAGAATCGTGATATGGGCAGGTTTCTGGTTCCGGACCGATTTACCGCATACCAGGGATCAAAGACCAGTTTGCATATATTAAAATATCTGAAGAGGTCATGTTGCCTTACAATGAAGAGGATATGCCCTTAAAATGGGTGATTCAATAAGACAAACGACACTAAACACACCAGTAAGCGAGCAAAATCTTGGCTCCAGTCCAACAAAATTGAGGTTATGAGTGGCCAGCCCAATCCCTGGACCTTAATCCGATAGAACACTTGTGGGGAGACATTAAAAATGCCGTTTCTGAGGCAAAGCCAACAAATGCCAAAAAATTGTGGGATGTAGTCCAAGCGTGCTGGAATAACAGGTGACTGGGGCCAGAAGTTTGTTAACCCTATGCAACATAGATGTCAAGCAGATCTAATAAACTGTGGGTATACAACTAGGGTTGAGCAAAACGGATCGGACAAATTGAAAAATTGCCGACTTTCGGCAAAGTCGGGTTTCATGAAACCCGATCCGATCCTAGTGTGGGATCAGCCATGCGGTCGGCGATCAGCGCGCCAAAGTCGCGTTTCATATGACGCTTTCAGCGTCATTTTTCAGCCAATGAAGGAGGACGCAGAGTGTGGTTGTATATCAGCCAGCCACTTTCTGCCACTTACATTGCGTTGTTTTATACACTGGGCCTGAGTTTTGGTTCAGTCTCCCCCCAAAAAAAGAGAGATTCAAATTCTCACAAAGTGGATATATTTCAGTCCTGTTAGTTTGTCGTATATCAGCCAGCCACTTTCTGCCACTTACATTGCGTTGTTTTATACACTGGGCCTGAGTTTTGGTTCAGTCTCCCCCCAAAAAAGGGAGATTCAAATTCTCACAAAGTGGATATATTTCAGTCCTGTTAGTTTGTCGTATATCAGCCAGCCACTTTCTGCCACTTACATTGCGTTGTTTTATACACTGGGCCTGAGTTTTGGTTCAGTCTCCCAAAAAAAAGGGAGATTCAAATTCTCACAAAGTGGATATATTTCAGTCCTGTTAGTTTGTTGTATATCAGCCAGCCACTTTCTGCCACTTACATTGTGTTGTTTTATGCACAGGGCCTGAGTTTTGGTTCTGTCTCCCAAAAAAAGGGAGATTTAAATTCTCAACAAGTTTATACAGGTCCTTCTCAAAAAATTAGCATATAGTGTTAAATTTCATTATTTACCATAATGTAATGATTACAATTAAACTTTCATATACTATAGATTCATTATCCACCAACTGAAATTTGTCAGGTCTTTTATTGTTTTAATACTGATGATTTTGGCATACAACTCCTGATAACCCAAAAAACCTGTCTCAATAAATTAGCATATCAAGAAAAGGTTCTCTAAATGACCTATTACCCTAATCTTCTGAATCAACTAATTAACTCTAAACACATGCAAAAGATACCTGAGGCTTTTAAAAACTCCCTGCCTGGTTCATTACTCAAAACCCCCATCATGGGTAAGACTAGCGACCTGACAGATGTCAAGAAGGCCATCATTGACACCCTCAAGCAAGAGGGTAAGACCCAGAAAGAAATTTCTCAACAAATAGGCTGTTCCCAGAGTGCTGTATCAAGGCACCTCAATGGTAAGTCTGTTGGAAGGAAACAATGTGGCAGAAAACGCTGTACAACGAGAAGAGGTGACCGGAACCTGAGGAAGCAGTGGACTGAGTCTGGTGTGGAAACATCCAGAGCCACCGTGCACAGGCGTGTGCAGGAAATGGGCTACAGGTGCCGCATTCCCCAGGTAAAGCCACTTTTGAACCATAAACAGCGGCAGAAGCGCCTGACCTGGGCTACAGAGAAGCAGCACTGGACTGTTGCTAAGTGGTCCCAAGTACTTTTTTCTGATGAAAGCAAATTTTGCATGTCATTCGGAAATCAAGGTGCCAGAGTCTGGAGGAAGACTGGGGAGAAGGAAATGCCAAAATGCCTGAAGTCCAGTGTCAAGTACCCACAGTCAGTGATGGTGTGGGGTGCCATGTCAGCTGCTGGTGTTGGTCCACTGTGTTTCATCAAGGGCAGGGTCAATGCAGCTAGCTATCAGGAGATTTTGGAGCACTTCATGCTTCCATCGGCTGAAATGCTTTATGGAGATGAAGATTTCATTTTTCAGCACGACCTGGCACCTGCTCACAGTGCCAAAACCACTGGTAAATGGTTTACTGATCATGGTATTACTGTGCTCAATTGGCCTGCCAACTCTCCTGACCTGAACCCCATAGAGAATCTGTGGGATATTGTGAAGAGAAAGTTGAGAGACGCAAGACCCAACACTCTGGATGAGCTTAAGGCCGCTATTGAAGCATCCTGGGCCTCCATAACATCTCAGCAGTGTCACAGGCTGATTGCCTCCATGCCACGCCGCATTGAAGCAGTCATTTCTGCCAAAGGATTCCCGACCAAGTATTGAGTGCATAACTGAACATTATTATTTGATGGTTTTTTTGTTTGGTATTAAAAAACACTTTTATTTGATTGGTCGGGTGAAATATGCTAATTTATTGAGACAGGTTTTTTGGGTTATCAGGAGTTGTATGCCAAAATCATCAGTATTAAAACAATAAAAGACCTGACAAATTTCAGTTGGTGGATAATGAATCTATAGTATATGAAAGTTTAATTGTAATCATTACATTATGGTAAATAATGAAATTTAACACTATATGCTAATTTTTTGAGAAGGACCTGTATATACCTTCTACCTTATTTTACAGTACCATATTACGGTTGTTATTTTGGTTAGATTTTCCAAAAAATGAGGAAGTCTGGTGGAAGAGCCCGTGGGCGTAGGTTGCCAGCTGGTACTGATGGTGGTGGTGGTGCATCTGGTGGTAGTGGCAAAAGCACAATAGCACCTAAGGCTGGAGGTGTTGAGCCAGCGTCATCGTCACAAGGCCTCGAAGGCTCCCTTATCTGGGAGTAGGAAAACAGCTTTTAAAGCCGGAGCAGCAGGAAAAAGTTTTGGCTTTCCTTGCTGACTCAGCCTCTAGCTCTTTCGCCTCCTCTCCAGAAAGTTCAAAATATAAAAGCAGCGAGTTGTCAGTGGATGCTCCCAGTCAGGAACAAGACGTTTCCTTGTGTCCTTCACCCAAACCAAAAGTGAAGGATGCGTCAGGCGACACTACAGGTTACTCCATGGAGCTCTTTACACATACCATGCCTGGGTTAGAAAGGGAAATTGTTAATTGCCCATTACAAGATGAATTGGACATGGAGTGCACTGATGCACAGCCACAGCTAGATTATTATGCTGTTCCTATGACTAAGGGCGCCGTGGTGCGCCAGAAACGCGTCAGGCAGAGAGGGTCTCTCTCTCTTCTTTTAATCCTTTTTTAAAAAATGTTCTAATAAATTTTGGATATTTTACTTACACTGGATGGATGTGCTGGAAATTCCCTTCCTTTCTTTCTACTTCAGCTGAAATCACCAGCAGGTACGGCACCCACCAGCTACATTTATTTGCAACGGCTCACAGATGCATGTCTGGCGTGTCAAGCTCCAACCCTTCCCTCTCCCCCTTCCTTTCCTTCTCGAATGTATTATGCTGTTCCATTGACTCAGATCACTACATTGCCCTCGCAGTGTACTGAGCCAGAATCTGACCCTGATGAGACTATGGTGCCCCGTCCCGAACGCTATAGCACCTTACACGGTGACACAGAGGAAGGTGCACATGACATTGAAGAGGAGGTGATAGATGACCCAGTTGTTGACCCAGATTGGCAGCCATTGGGTGAAGAGGGTCCCTCTGCCAGTAGCTCAGAAGCGGAGGAGGATGATCCGCAGCAGCCATCTACATCGCAACAACTGTCATCTGGCAGGCCCGTATCAGGCCAAAAACATGTGTCTAAAACAAAAACAGTTTTAGGACAGCGTGGCCATCTGGTGAAAGTAGCACAGCGTGCAATGCCTGAAAAGGTATTCCATAGTAGGAAGAGTGTAGTGTGGCAATTTTTTAACCAAGATCCGAATGATCAGTGCAAAGTTATCTGTAAGAAATGCTCAAAGACCTTTAGCAGAGGGAAGAATCTTCAAAATTTAAATACAACGTGCATATTTAGACATTTAACCAGCATGCACTTGCAAGCCTGGACTAACTACCAAATGTCCCGTACCATTGGTGCACCTGCTCAAAATGAAGGTAGTCAGCAACGCTACATTGCTTCCCTCACTGTAAGCCCACCGGTTAGGACACCACCAGCAGCAAATGTGGAGGTATCGTCGCAAGGCCAAAGCAGTCAGGGAATCACAAGGTTTTTGGTAGGAAACACTGTATGTAGGCCAACATCAAGAATACCATCACCAACCCTCTCTCAATCTAGTGGGAATGAAACTTTGACTTCACCTGGACAAAGCTAAGGCTTTTGACCGCAATATGGATACCCAGGCTAAGTTCACACATGTCATTTTTGCTGCATTGTTCATGCAAATTTTAAGCTGCGTTTTACAGTACCAGCAAAAGTTATTAGATTTCAGAAATCCCATGCACACACTTTTTTTTTTCCTTTAAAGACTTTTCCCAAAACCATAAAAACTCTTTCCTTTAACCGGAAGCCCCTCAAAGGGCCACGGACCGGGTCGGGCCACCGTGACATCCCCCGAACCAAAGGACTCGGTGCCGAGTACCCCATTGCCCTTCCATGGGGGCGATCCATATTTTGGCATCACGAACAGGATCTACTTAAGCCTGAAAATCGGGTCATGTGCGCCTAAGAACTGTGCCAGAACTGTATTTGGACTGTGATTTGCTTAAAGACTGTGTATTGCCATTTGCCGCCAAAATTCCCGCCAAAACTGCCGCCATTACAGCGCCACGAGGAGCGCAGGAGAAGAAGAAGGGCGTGCCAACATGGGAGGAGACTACCATAGCGGCGCCAGAAGTGAAGACCGCCCCCTCCGACTACTTCTGCGAGATGACAACGTGCCCGTGAACAAAGAAGGAGCTCCACCCCCCAGAAAATGGAGGAGCGGAGTGCATGTGTGGCTGCAGACCCCGGAGCAGAGATGGCGACCAGCAGGTACCTGAACGATGACGAAGTGACCCCGGACCATCCCAGCCGACCTGAGGCGAACCCGAACTTGCCGCTGCTGGAGGATCCAGACCTCTTGGATCCGCAAGTGGAGGAGACGGACCCCCAACTCCCGGACGCGGAGCCAACAACAGTGAAGAAATGGAAGTCGGAGCTGTGCAGGAAGATCGCATTGGAAGAACCGTGGTCCGAGCAGCAGCCGACTCCAGTGTCCTCATCAGTGGGTCGGATCGACATCGGTGGAACCATATCAGACGAAGGTACGGAAACGCCCCTGCCCCACCGACCGATCCTGCCCCAGTGGCCGCTCCCCACCCCGACTGTGACCGACCACCAGCTGCCGAGCTAGTCGTGGAAGCTCTCGACACGATGGAAGGGGTACTGCCCCCCGTTACCGACATCTATGGGCGAACCGCTAGACGTGAGCTCTGAAGGGGTGATTTTTAGATGGGACACTCCAGAGACCAAATCGGACGGGTCCAGACAGGAGGGTTCCTATACTGCAGTGCTCACCTGGGAACAATACAAACAATGCCTAATTTCACATTGGAAAAACCGAAAGGAAATGGAACCGAGTGCCTCACGTAAGGAGCAGAAGCCAAAGAATAAACGCTGTAATAAGAGCCCGGCAAAGCAAGGAACAGTATTAGCCTTTCACCCGAAAAGGGGTTGGGGCTTTATACAGGAGCCGGGACTACCGATTGAAGTCTTCGTTACCAGCTATAATGTGGAAGCCCAGTTCCGCGACGGACACCATAACCGAAACTTGAACAGAGGGGATCATGTGACCTATACTCGCCACTGGAGTGAGCAAGGTTGGTACGCTAAGAATGTTAAGCGATGTGAGCCTACAGTAGCGCCACCTGCTGTCCTGACTAAGACTAACTCTGAACTGACGAGTCCCAACACTACCACCACTGTGTGCATCATTTCCACTACTGAATCTGCTACCAAAACTGACATCCGAACCCAAACCACTGATGACTTGCCTGCACCTGAGAGACAAGCCCAAGACGTTGCCACCGCATCAGACAAGGGTACGGAACCAAAGCTTCCCCGGTCAGGAAGTGTCCGCTACCGACTGATGTCTTGCAACCTGCTGTGAAAGAATACTGAAAAGAATGTAAATAGTTAACTGTTCTTTCTTTGCTGCTTGAACCCGTCCAGGGTTAACTTTTAAAGGGATCCCCCGTTTAAAAGGATCCTATGTTTTTGCACAAGTTTTTCTACTTTTACTAAAGAACTGCAGAATCATGATCACAAACTGCTTGTAAATAGTTTGCACCTTCTTAAAGGTGCTTTCTACTGGTTTTACATAGGAGGCTTTTACAGAGACTGCCTCTTAACAGAAACTGCTGTTAATTATGCTGTAAAAATAACTTAGCTTCACAAACCTGAAGAAAAACCCATTGGTGCGGCAGAATTCCGGGTCAGGATTTCACGTCTTGTAGCCCACCCAAGACCAATGTTCGGGGGTTCGTAACGGGTCCCTCATAATATATCACGTCATGTCGCTTTAAACTGACTTGCATACTAATGATGTGATTATTTTGCACTACCTCTGAAAAGACTTGAGTTTCCTCTTAAAGGGAATGTTATTTGTAGCACTTTGCCTAAGAGAAATAATGTTGTTTTAGATAGTTAGATAGTCATAATGTTTATACATAGATGATAGTATGTAGTTAAGAATAGGAAAAGTTAGATAATGTACTTTAAATAAAATTGAGGTTAAGGAAATTGAAAGAAAGATACAGTGAGCCCGTAGGGGGGGTGATACCTGTTCTGCATTTCAATAAAGTGAACCCGTAGGGGTTAGTGAGCTGTTTAGTGAAACAAGTAGTGACTCCTAGGTAGTCAGTTAAAGGACTTAGCACTTAGAAAAGAATAACTGTTTTATGCTTGAATAAAGAAAATGTTAATTTATTGTTTTGTAATTGCACTTAGTAGTTAATAGATAGTATACCTGTACGGGTAATAGTGTTTCATAGTTAGTTAGCGCATCCGTAATTGGTCAATCTACAGAAGTAAGCTGACAATGTAAATATGTTCTTATTTGTAACGTTCAAGTGTTCTCACCTCCCATAAAGGGAAGCATTGTTATATTAACTTGTTTTATAGCACTTCAAAAATTGTATATGTCTTTTTGCTAATGTATTGTTGTTTTCTTTTCCCAGTCCGGGAGTACTGGATTTAACAGGGGGGGGAAGTGCAGCGCCCCAGACTCCTGGTCGTTGCAGTAATGTCATTCTTCCACCAGGGGGAGTGATATTACGTCTGATGGCAATAAAGGAGATCTTCCTACCAGGTATCACAAACCTTACACCACACTTCACACTCCAGACCACCAGGGGGAGCCTTGCTACTATCTACTAGGGCACTCCTCACAGAAGGGTAAAACTGGTGGGCTGGATAGAAAGTTAGAGAGAAGCTGGCTGGGCTTAGCCCAGGCTACACCTGTCAGGCAGACAGGGGGAAAGGAGGAACATCGGAGCTGCAGACAGAGGGTCCCTGACAGGGGTGGGATCCTGTCAGAGGCCTAGCTAGACAGAAAGACACGGAGCTGCGCCTGCCCCATGTGTGGCAGCATCCTAAGAACGGACACAAAGAGAACTGTGTTGTAGAGGGTGAGAAATGAAGTCATAGCACAAGGAGAAAACACCAGAAGGAGTTCTGCCCTGTAAAGGCTGCCTCCTTCTGTGGCGCGTAGCCGGTGGCCGAAACACCGAGGGAGCAACTGTCTCCAAGCCTTGCTCCAGAGACCGGCAGGACGGTCAATTCCAAGTTGGCTGCCCGACCTTAATACCTAGGAAGACACGGTGGCAACTTGTGGGGGTCGTGGCATCTCTAGGGTCCCTATAAACAATCCTCAGGCCATCAGTCATACGGGTTTGTCCTATCCATACCATCTGGGGGACAGAGAGGAAGAAATAACATCTAGAACATCTACAACAGTTGTGAGGACCTTACCGAGAAGCTCAGCAGGGAGGTACTACAACACACAGGCGCTAGTGGAAGGCTACTGATTTCCACCTGGATAAGGGGACTCTGGATTTGCCTTCAGACCGGCCGGACTCTGCCTACCCTGTGGTCTGTACCCTGGACTGTGGATGCTGAAGCCTTCAGTAAAGGTAAAGAGACTGCAACCTTGTGTCCTCGTTATTCTCTGCGCCTTACATCATCCACCATCACCACCTACACTTCTGGGAAGCCCTTGGGATACACTTCACCTGTGGGAAGGTATACCATCTTGCTGCCATAACATCACCCCAGCGGACCCCTAAGCAGCGTCGGTCATCCTGACCGAGTACCACAGGTGGCGTCACGAACTACCCCTTTAAAGACCTTTCCCAAAACCATAAAAACTCTTTCCTCTTTCCTTTAACCGGACGCCTCTCAAAGGGCCACAGACCGGGTCGGGCCACCGTGACATCCCCCGAACCGAAGGACCCGATGCCGAGTACCCCATTGCCCTTCCGTGGGGGCGATCCACAGTGCTTCCTCAAAAATTATCCGGAGTTACCAGCCCTGCTCCTGAAGGTGCGAAGACTTTGCTTGCACTTCCGCCGGTCGCCCATACACTCCAGCCGTATGCAGAACCATCAGCAATCGCTGAATCTTCCCCAGCACCGCCTAATAATCGACGTTGCAACAAGGTGGAACTCCACACTGCACATGGTTCAGAGGCTGTGCGAACAGAGGCATGCTGTAATTAATTTGTGGGAGGATACACATACACGGGCAGTTGTCTGGTGTGCAGTGGTCGAAGCTACAAGACCTCTGTCAAGTCCTTCAGTGTTTTGAGGAATGCACACGGCTGGTAAGTGCAGATGACGCCATCATAAGCATGAGCATCCCACTAATGCGTCTGCTGATGCAAAGTTTGATGCACATTAAGGAGCAGGCGTCTGCAGCCAAGGAGGACGGAAGCCTTGATGACAGTCAGCCATTGTCTGCTCAGGGAACTCTCCTGGATGAGGTGGCGGACGAAGAGGAGGAGGAGGAGGATGATGGGGATGAATATTTATGGGAGGAGGATGCTTCTCAGGGGCCAATAGAAACTGGTGGCGTTGCAAGGTCAGGTACAGGGTTTTTGCGGGACACAAGTGGTGTTGATTTGCAAGAAAGTGCTCCTCAACCCAGCACAAGCAGTGAATTGACACCTGGAACATTGGTCCGGTCCACATGGCTGAGTATGCCTTGCGTATCCTAAAAAGGGACCCTCCAGCATTATCAAAATGATGACCGGTGGCGATTACTGGTTGGCCTGCCTCCTGGATCCACGATATAAAGGAAAATTAAAAAATATCATGCCACATGAGAACCTTGAGCAAATATTGGCTACCAAACAAGCAACTCTTGTAGACCTTTTGGTTCAGGCATTCCCAGCACACAGCGGCGGTGATGGTTCTCACACGGCACTGGCACAGGGTCCCTCATAGTACAATGAAGTGTCTCTGACGGTGGTGGTGCACAACCAACGTCAGACACACCATCGTAATATGAGGGGCCCTGTGCCAGTACCGCCGCCCACGAGAGAGTGTTCCCCCCAGCTCGAACAGTGCTCTACCACTTGCAATACTTACCTCTCCCTGCTCCACCACTGTGTAGTCTGTGCTGTTAAATCCTTCAATGGCACTGCCAATACAAATTTGTTGAAATGATAGATGATAGTTAAAATATACAGGGGCCCTGGCCTCCATTTAGACCAGTTAATACTTTGCACCTACTACCACTGTCTGCTACTCAGCAGAGGAGCCCAACCCTGTACCTAGCTATGCCACCTGTTTATTTATGAACAATTTTTTGGCAGACATTTTGCCCACTTTATTATTTGGGTCTACTAACTGTGTCTGCCACACATTACAGGTGTCCTCCACTGAACAAAGTAATGCCGCCTGTTTAGTCCTGTTACTAATTTTGAACTGCATTTAGCCTACTTTATTATTTGGGCCTACTAGCTGTGTCTGCCACTCATTACAGTTGTCCTCCACTGAACAAAGCAATGCCACCTGTTTAGTCCTGTTACCAATTTTGAACTGCATTTAGCCTACTTTATTATTTGGGCCTACTAACTGTGTCTGCCACTCATTACAGTTGTCCTCCACTGAACAAAGCAATGCCGCCTGTTTAGTCCTGTTACCAATTTTGAACTGCATTTAGGCTACTTTATTATTTGGGCCTACGAACTGTGTCTGCCACTCATTACAGTTGTCCTCCACTGAGCAAAGCAATGCCGCCTGTTTAGTCCTGTTACCAATTTTGAACTGCATTTAGCCTACTTTATTATTTGGGCCTACTAACTGTGTCTGGCACTCATTACAGTTGTCCTCCACTGAACAAAGCAATGCTGCCTGTTTAGTCTTGGTACCACATTTGAACTGCATTTAGCACACTTTATTATTTGGGCCTATATCTGTGTTTCCTCCTCATCCTGCCCATTGCCCAGCCACTGCTAGATGAGTCTGCTGGTACATTGACCCAGACCACTACATTCCCCTTGCACAGAATCTGACTCTGCTGAAAGTCAGGTTCCCCTTCCCGCATACTATACCACCTTACACGGGGACAAAGAGGAAGGTGCAGATGAAAGTGCAGGTTCCTTCGTCAGGTGGGGGGCATACTCGTTGGCGACGTCACTGGCACAGGGCCCCTCATAGTACGTAAAAGTGTCTCTGCCGGTGGGAGACGCCACCCGCTGTCAAACACACCGCCGTACTATGAGGGGCCCTGTGACAGTGCCAATGGGAACGAGTGGGCCCCCCCTGCTTGCTCAGGATCACAGCACTTGCAAAGTTGAAATACCTCTCCCTGCTCCACCGCCGTGACATATTCCGCGTTTCCTGGGCCCACGAAAATCTTGAGCCAGCCCCACCCCCCCCCCCCAACAACTTTAGCCAAATGACCCCCAGTTTTCAATGCCTAACTATTATTATAAAGTAAATTAAGATTGACAAGCTTCAGTAATAAGAATTGATGTTTTTGGCATTAAAATGGGCACTGTAGGTGTTTTCCTGTCCTCCACTCACTGCCGACTTTGATTCCCCATTGACTTGCATTGGGTTTCGTGTTTCAGTCGGCCCCCGACTTTTCGCAATAATCGGCCGATTTCACCCTACCCGACTTTTGACAAAGTCGGGTTTCGCGAAACCCGACTCGATCCCCAAAAAGTAAAAGTCGCTCAACTCTATATACAACTAAATATTAGGTTAGTGATTCACAGGAATGCAAAATCATCATAAAAAATGGTACATATTGTGAGTTTGTAAAGATATATGCAGACACTGCTTTTTTTTTTTTTTTTAGAACAGCCCAATGTTCATTTGTTATTTTCTGTAAAGTAGTTAAAATTATACACATTTCTCTTCATGTTTTGAAACAGAAAACAGTGTGCAATGTTCCCAATGCTGGAAATAAAAACTAGTATAAAGATTTTGTGATTAACTCATGTTTTTGAGCACTGCTAATATTTTGAACACTACTGTATAGAAATATGTTACTGAAATACATACTCAGTGCTATGCGTCTGATGTGTTCTATGCTTGTATTTAACAAGTAAATAATTTAAAAAAAATGATTCCCCCCTATTTTTAAAAACTGGCTAAGAGAAAGACAGATGCGGGCTGGTCTTATTTGGGAAGGAGCCAATAAGCATGGAACTTCCCAGAATTTTAATATCAGCTCATAGCTGTCTGCTTAGCCTTTACTGGTTATTAAAAAGGGGGTTCCCTGCCCCTCTTAGCTGTTGCATTGTGCTGTCTCAATGGTATGCATGCCCTTAGTCACTGATTTAACTAGAAAATATACAATTGCACTTACCATTATTCAAAGTCTAAAAGCACATCATGTATAGTGATATTTTTGCACATACTACCTAAAAATGTGTGATGTCATAAAGTGTTATTCGGTATTACTGGTAAAGGTGGGTGGTGAACGCTTTCACAATTCTTCCTGTTACGAGAAAATGCAGAAATCCTCTTGATGCTGCTGTCATTTTGTAAATGTATTTTAGCAGCTTTTTCAAATTGTGATTGTTCCTACCAATTTGATATGAACTAATGACCTATCATGAATCATCTATTTGAGGGCGGGTGCTGGATTAAAGCTGAGAATTGACAGAGCAGCAAGGTTACCGCAACCTGTTTATAGTAACGGGCAGGTAACAGCTCCATGCTCTTCACAGATGCACAACCACAGGTAAGAGGAGTTCTCTCTCCGACAGTAATCTATCTTTACAGAAATAGAATTACCCAAAGCAGATTAGTGCATTGTACGGTCATACGGTGATACTATGCTCATCAGACTTCAAAACACATCTGTTACTGCAGCGTCAAAAACATAATAAAGACGCATGTTAAAAAAACTGCACAGAAAAACGCAATGAAAAACCACAAGTAACCTCGTTTAAATAATGGGTGCAGAAATTCTGCAACATCAAAAACTCTCCAAAAGCTCATCGTGGTCTTCATTCATCTGTTTGCTCAGGCTCCATTATAAGTAATACATTTTCATATCATAATAACATTTCATGAATGCGTCATGTGAGACAATAGTTGTAAGGGTAAATTCACATGGCATGGAAAAGCTGCAGCTGATAACAGTAGCAGGTAGGTGGAGAAGAGTGGAAATCCTTCCATGCAGAAAATGACATTTTGCGCAGACTTTCACATGAATTTTCTTTCTTCAAAGGGAAAGAAAAAAGTCTCCAGGTCAAAATACGTAAATATGCATTTTAAATGAATGCATAGAATATTGAATATTCAGGTAGGCTTGCTAGCATTTTATTATTAGATACATAGCCTACTGAGATCTAACACTTTGGGTCTAATGCTGTGATAGAGGCTGTAGACGCTTTCAGAACAAGATGTGTAAAACGCAATTCTATTCTGTTTGACAATATAGAATGGATTACAGACCAGAATGGGTCGGTGACACGGATGAGCCAGCTGTAGGGGTTCTTGTGGCTAACAGTTTATCCAAAATGGCACGAAGGGTCGACCAGATCACAGAGGAAGTGACAAAGATTAAACAAAGGGTGAATAGGGTAAGTTTTCCCAATGAGCACTCGCAAATGGTCAGATCTGAGGTAGACAAAATAAACGTAAACATAAAAAAAAGCAAAAAAAGAAAAGCGTAAAAACACCATACATTTTTGTACCGTATTTCAAATAATGTATTTTTAAATTACATCTGGTTTGCGGTTGCATTTTCCTAAGTATTTTGTACATTAATGACCGTATGTGATTCATAAATCCATAGATCATGTTAATCAAATATTCTTCTTGAAATATCATCATTTATAATGTGAAAAATGCAACAAAAACACCACCAAAGAATGAAATGCCTGTAGGACAAAAAAGTCACAGATAAAAATGGCAACTAACAACATGCTGCATTTACAAAACAGCAGAAAAAGTTACCGATCCCCCCCAAAAAAAAAACCCAAACTTTTTTATTACTTTTAATATTTTCCTATTTTCTGACTGCTCCTGTTTTTTTTTTCATTAAAAAAGTTTAAAAATCTTTTTATTTCTAATAAAACTGGGGCATATTTATTATTACTATGTAATTTTTAGTGCAAATTTAGACCAGACAGTCTTAAAGGGGTTAATGGTAAGAAACCTAGCACTCAACTTAGGTGGATGATGCAGGAAAATTTATTGTAGTAAATACAGGAAAACGTTTCGGTCAATGGTGACCTTCATCAGTTACGAGTAGCTGTTAACTAATAGCCGTTTAGGGGTACATTTATTCCCTGCGTAAACATATGAGGACTTGTTTATGTGCGGCTTAATATAAGTAGCCCTGCTGTATAGCGATAGGGAGATTCCTGGAGCAGACGTGCTCACCGACACGGAGTCCACCTGCATCATCCACCTAAGTTGAGTGCTAGGTTTCTTACTATTAATCTGTATGGTTTGGGAACCTAACCTTAGCACCCTTCTTCTAATATTGCTCACGGTTATCTCCTTACAAGTCTTAAAGGGGTTGTTCACTTACTCGGATAGCCCCTTCTCAATTATCAAACCATATTCCCCTACATAGAGTAAAAACCTCCACTGCCGTACCAGAGACATCAGCGGCGAGGCTCGCATGATGTTGAAATGTCATGTCAGCCCTGCAGCCAAGTAGCAACCGCTAACGACGGACCGGTTCACTCAAAACTTCTGTGGACATCCGGAGGAAATAATAGGAGTAGTAGCAGCTCTCACTTCTTCTGGATGTCAGTTTTGTCCAAAGTAAGTGAGTGTGAAGAAGTCCATTAGCGGCCAGTGATTGGCTGCAGTGCTTATCTTACATAACAACCTTGTGCAGGCACCCGGAGGTGAGTACAGGTGGTGTTTATTCTATTGAGGAATATGATGATTGAGAAAGGGTTATTCAAGTAGTAGACAAACCCTTTAAAATGTGACAAATTTGTGCCCAAATTTTCCTTGATGAACAGAGCACAGAAAACTTCTAAAACACATAAAGATAATGCAAGAGAAGAAAGAAACTTTTTAATGCAATATTTGATGCATTTAGCCTGATAACTCTTCCGATGTGAAGGCACCCTAAGATTATATAACAAGCTGAGAAATCTTACCACTAGATACAGTCATATGGAAGAAAAACCTATAACATATGAGAGAATAGTGGTTGGAGGCCCAGGGTTATAATGAATGCATTCAAGATCATTTAAGTCCCACTGCCAAGTATTATTTGCTTATCTGTCAACTGATGGCATATACTGGTTTGGCACCCAGCATCTTCTCGTCAGTCCCCATTCTCTGCAGAGAATTATGCATTTTCAGCTATGGTAACTGATTCTGCTTAGACGCCAACCCACATTCCTTTTGCTTACATGGACAATACTGAGCCATATATGAGTTAAAAAAATGAGGTACAACGATTTTCCATGTAAAATAACACTTGTATTCTTCTCCATCAGACTATTCATACTTTTGAACGAAACTATTCGGTGTTAAGCAGTAAACAAGGACCTGATATGGAAATTATGGAAAATATGGTGAGCGATAGCCAAGGAATAAAAGAATAAAATATGATTGCCAAATTATATTTTTAAAATAATGTGTTTGTATAATGTAGTGGAACAGTTGAATGTGCAGCGCCCCAGAGTCCTGGTCGTTGCAGTACTGTGGCTCCGCCACTATGGGGAGCTACGGTGCGTCCGATGGCACTGAAGGAGTTCATCTGATCAGGTATCACAGACACCAATACATTTCACAGCTGGGCCTCCGGGGGGAGCTAAGGGTGCTATTCATTAGGCCACTCCCCACCATAGTGGGTAAACTGGGGGTCAGGCAGGAAGTTAGATCAGAAAGCTGACTGGGTTGGAACCAGGCAACACCTTGTGGCAGAGGGTGTTGTAGGGGAAGATACAGTAGGGTCTCTGTCAGGGGTGGGATCCTGACAGAGGCTTGGCATTGGAAAGAACGTAACGGGCCCGCGCCAGCTCCGGGAAGCGGCGGGGCCCAAGAAAGGACTAGAAGCGAGATAGATTGTGCTGAGTGAGAAACGAGATCAAGCAATAGGAGAATACCAGTAGGGGTCATGCTGTAAGACCGGAGCAACACCCTACTGAGGCGCACTACCGGTGGCCGGAACGCCGAGGGAGTATTATAACATTCAGCTTCAAGCAATACTCTAAACAGCGGCAGGACAGTCAGTCTAAGGCGGGCTGTCTCACACAAATCACCTATGAAGTCTTGGGGGGCACCTTGTGGAGAGGGGCGACTCTAGGGTCCCGGAAGAGCTCCGAGCCTACCCGTCAAACGGGTGCCGTCCCAACCAGAACATCAGGGAGGGACGGAGGATTAGAAGAACATCATTTAATCGAGTTGTGAGGGAACTTAAGAAACAGACACAACGGTTGTGGGGACTTTCCGTAAGCACAGCAGGGAAGGACCACAACACATAGCGCTAGAAGGAAGGCACCGATTTCCACCTGTGAAGAGAACTCTGGAGGTGCCATTGGACCGGCCGGACTTGCGCAGCCTGGTGAACCGTGTTCTGGACTGTGGACCCAGAGATCTTCAGTAAAGAGGTAAAGAGACTGCAACCTGGTGTCCTCGTTATTTACTGCACCGCACCCCCACTACCAACATCCACACCTATCATTCACTGTGCGCCCCACGGCAGGGTCACGGACCGGGGCCTAGCCGCCGTGACAACCCCAGAAGCAGAGACCCGTAGGCCTGGTACCGGGTACCCCTTGGCCCCGCGGCGGTGGGGGCGCTACAAATGCATGTGTGTCTATAAGTTCTAAAGTTATGATAAGGCCTGTGCGACTTTTTTCTGGATCAGATACAGTCGTGTGAAAAAGTGTTTGCCCCCTTCCTGATGTCCTATTCTTTTACTGCCTGATTACTGCCACATCTGTTCTCAATCAAGAAATCACTTAAATAGGCCCTGCCTGACAAAGTGAAGTAGACCAAAAGATCCTCAAAAACTAGGCATCATGCTGTGATCCAAAGAAATTCTGGCGCAAATGAGAAACAAAGTAGTTTAGATCTATCAATCTAGAAAAGGTTCTAAAGCCATTTCTTAAGCTTTGAGACTCTAGCGAATCACAGTGAAAGCCATTATCCACATATGGCAAAAACATGGAACAGTGATGAACCTTCCCAGGAGTGGCCAGCTGACCAAAATTACCCCAAGAGCACAGCAACAACTCATCCAAGAGGTCACAAAAGACCTCACAACAACATCCAAAGAACTGCATGCCTCACTTGCCTCAGTTAAGGTCAGTGTTCAAGACTCCACTATAAGGGCAGAGACACACTGCCGTATTTCTCGTGTGATAATCGCATCCCACTGCACGGATTGGCAGGCACCTCTCCTGACCTGAGCATGACAGCATGATGTATCACTATGCAGCTGTCAAGCTCAAGTCAGCAAAGCCGACAGCCAGTACGAGTTTTAAGATGCGATTTTTGCACGAGAAATACAGCATTGTATCTCTGCCCTAAGAAAGAGACTGGGCAAAAATTGAAGTTCCAAGACAAAACCACTGCTGAGCAATAAGAACATAAAGGCTCATCTCAGTTTTGCCAGAAAACAACTTGATGATTCCCCAAGACTTTTGGGAGAATACTCTGTGGACAGATGAGACAAAAGTTGAACTTTTTAGAAGTGTATGTCCCATTACATCTGACGTAGAAGTAAAACAGCATTTCAGAAAAGGAACATCACACAAGAGTAAAATATGGTGGTGGTAGTGTGATGGTCTGGGAATGTTTTGCTGCTTCAGGACCTGGAAGACTTGTTGTGGTAAATTGAACCATGAAATCTGCTGTCTACCAAAAAATCCTGAAGAAGAATATCCGGCCATCTGTTTGTGACCTCAAGCTGAAGTATAGCAGGACAATGATCCAAAACACACCAGCAAGTCCACCTCTGAATGGCTTAAGAAAAAGAAAATGAAGACTTTGGGGTGGCTTAAGGCTGAGTCACACATAACGATATCGTTAACGATATCGTTGCAACGTCACGCTTTTGGTGACGTAGCAACGATCCCGCTAACGATCTCGTTATGTGTGACAGCGACCAACGATCAGGCCCCTGCTGGGAGATCGTTGGTCGTTGGGGAATGATCAGGACCATTTTTTGGTCGCTGATCACCCGCTGTCATCGCTGGATCAGCGTGTGTGACGCCGATCCAGCGATGTGTTCACTTGTAACCAGGGTAAATATCGGGTTACTAAGCGCAGGGCCGCGCTTAGTAACCCGATATTTACCCTGGTTACCATTGTAAAAGTAAAAAAAAAAAACAGTACATACTCACATTCTGATGTCTGTCACGTCCCCCGGCGTCCACAGGGTTAAAACTGCTTTCGGCAGGAGCGCTGCTAATGCACGTGCTGCTGCCGAGAGCTTCCCTGCACTGACTGTGTCAGCGCCGGCCGTAAAGCAGAGCACAGCGGTGACGTCACCGCTGTTACTGCCGGCGCTGACACATTCAGTGCAGGGAAGCTCTCGGCAGCAGCGCGTGCATTAGCAGCGCTCTTGCCGAAAGCAGTTTTAACCCTGTGGACGCCGGCGGGGGACGTGACAGACATCAGAATGTGAGTATGTAGTGGTTTTTTTTTTTTACTTTTACAATGGTAACAAGGGTAAATATCGGGTTACTAAGTGCGGCCCTGCGCTTAGTAACCCGATGTTTACCCTGGTTACCCGGGTGCTGCAGGGGGACTTCGGCATTGTTGAAGACAGTTTCAACGATGCCGAAGTCGTTCCCCTGATCGTTGGTCGCTGGAGAGAGCTGTCTGTGTGACAGCTCCCCAGTGACCACACAACGACTTACCAACGATCACGGCCAGGTCGTATCGCTGGTCGTGATCGTTTGTAAGTCGTTTAGTGTGACTCCAGCTTTAGTCAAAGTCCTGAACTTAATCCAATTGAGATGCTGTTGCATGACCTTAAAAAGGTGGTTCATGCTCGTAAACCCTCCAATGTGGCTGAATTGCAACAATTCTGCAAAGGTGAATGAGCCAAAATTCCTCCAGAGCGTTGTAAAAGACTCATTGCCAGCTATTGTAAACGTTTGACTACAGTTGTTGCTGCTAAGGGTGGTCCAACCAGTTATTAAGTTTAAGGGGCAGCCAATCACCTTTTCACACAGGGCCCTGTAGGTTTGGATGTCTTTTTACCTTAATAACAAAGACCTTCATTGAAAAACTGCATTTTGTGCTTACTTGTGTTATCTTTGTCTAATATTTAAATTAGTTTGGTGATCAGATAGATTTTCAGTGTGACAAACATGCAAAAGATTCTGAAATCAGGAAGGGGCAAACACTTTTTCACACAACTGTATATCACGTCAAAACATTTTAAAGGGAGGCTGTGACAGGAAATGTATTTTATCCAATGTTACTGCAGTAAAGGGCACATGCACACTTAGGTTAGTTAGCATATATATGTAAGCATTTATGTTGGTGGCACATTTGTTTGGGTACTATATATTAAGAGTTTCTCTATGGGCTACGTGGTTAGAGTTGACAAGCTTCTATGGGCCGTTCTGTTTGGATTATTACTATTGCTCTAGTTCCACTTCTGGGCAGACACTGCAGTATGGAAAATTAATTGAAATTATTTATTTTACTAAACAAAAGTAGACCCCAGCTAAAATCCAGACTAGACCCTCATTGTTATCTAATGTGCATTGATATTTACTGCTTTGGTTTTGTGCTGTATATACAGGATGAGCTTGAGAACATCCTACATGATCAGGACCAGAAGAGAAAATACCAGCAACAATTGACCGTATTCATTGTGGGATTTCAGGAGACTTGTGGGCAGAGGAGTCATCTCCTGACGCAGTTACAAGAGGTCTGTTTCAGCATGTTTTGTGGCTTACCTGAGTCTCACCTTATTTATCTGTATTTCTGATGATTGAGCAAGGTATAACTTTTCCCGCCTCAGTCTTGTAAAGTTTGGGAAACAGAATATTTCAAATTAGTTTAGTTTTTCATTGACATAGAAAAGCAGCAGAAGGAACAGAGTGGAACCTAAAATGAAAGGTAAGCCAACTTTTAGATTTATAAATATTTTAGACCAGTGTTTTCCAAATTCCGTCCTCACGGCCCCCCAGCAGATCATGTGCTCAAGATTTCTTAGTACACAGTGGGGAGAACCTGTGGACACTTCTGTGACCTTGAAAATAATTCCATCACCTGTGCAATATGGAGGAAATCATGAAAACATGACGTGTTGGGGGCCCTCAGGACTGGAGCTTAGGGAACATTGCTTTAGACCTGGATGTTTTAATGAGGGCAGTCCCAAAACATGCAAGAAGGTGTTCTCTTGAGCAAGTCATATAAAATATTGTTTAGCTAATCCATTAGTTTAAGGGTATATTATCAACAAAAAACATATACTTCTATCAGCGTGTTCAAATCAAGATTACTAACCCAATAGAGACTCCAGAATTAATTTTGCCAGGGAATGAGCTTTCTACATCAAACAACCATCTTATGAACTCATTGTTTCTTAGTTTTTAAAGTTGAAAGTAGACAGAAATCCATCGAGTTCAGCCTCGAACCTAACATGTTGATCCAGAGGAAAACAAAAACCCCATGAGGCAGATGTCACTTGCCCCACAACAGGGGAAAAATTATTTCCTGACTTCACATGCGGCAATCAGATTACGTCACTGGATCAATGTCCTATCACAGAATCTAATACCCGTAACCTCAAATATTGTATGTATCCAGAAAGGCATCCAGACCCTCCTTGTACTTTTCAAGTGAATCAATCATTACATTGTCATGTGGCTGTGTTCCATAGTCTTACTGCACTTACAGTAAAGAATCTGCATGTGTAAGGCCATGTTCACACTTTGCGGCGTCCCTCTGCGGGTTCTCCCCCAGCGGATTTGATAAATCTGCAGGGCAAAACCGCTGCGGTTATCCCTGCAGATTTATCGCGGTTTGTTCCGCGGTTTCCGCTGTGGGTTTCCGCCTATACTATTGATGCTGCATATGCAGCAATATGCAGCATCAATAGTAATGTTAAAAATGATAAAAATTGGTTATACTCACCCTCTGATGTCCGGATCTCCTCGGCGCTGCACCCGGCGCTCCGGTTCCAAAGATGCTGAGCGAGAAGAACCCTTCGTGACGTCACGGTCATGTGACCGCGGCGTCATCACGGTCATGTGACCGCGACGTCACCGCAGGTCCTGTTCGCACAGCAACTCTGACCGGCCGGCCGCGTGCAGCGCTGAGAGGTGAGTATATCATGATTTTTTTTTTTTATTCTTTTTTTTTACCCCAAATATGGTTCCCAGGGCCTGGAGGAGAGTCTCCTCTCCTCCACCCCGGGTACCACCCGCACATTAGCCGCTTACTTCCCGCAACGTGGGCACAGCCCCATGCGGGAAGTAAGCGGTTCAATGCATTCCTATGGGTGCAGAATCGCAGCGATTCTGCACAAAGAAGTGACATGCTGCGGGTTGTAAACCGCTGCGTTTCTGCACGTTTTTTCCCGCAGCATGTGCACAGCGGTTTGCGGTTTCCATAGGGTTTAAATGTAAATGGAAACGCTATGGAAACTGCTGCAGACCCGCAGCATCAAAATCGCGGCGGTTCCGCGGTAAAAACCGCAAAGTGTGAACATGGCCTAAACCTTCCTTTCTCTGCTTTCTCTAGATGTAGAGGATGGCCCCTTTTCGTCATTGCAGGCCTTAGAGTAAACTATTATTAGAAAGATTTCTCTAGAGGAACACAGCCAACTGTAATCTAGTCAATTAATGATTGCTGAATATAGCAACACCTAAGGCTGGAGTCACACTAGCTTATTGCATCGGATGCGAGAGCATCGGATGCGGTATGCTAATGACCCTCGGCTCCTGCTCTGCTGCGAGCGGGAGCTGAGTGTCATGCGTCTGTGCTCTGAGTGTCATGCGTCCTGTACTCCTAGCGTCTCGCACAGAGCGGATCGGAGCTTAGCTGTGGAGGAGGCGGAGAAACTAATTTCTCCATCTCCTCCATTGCCGGGGTCAGCGTTTAACGCACATCACTCGGATGATATCTGAGTGATGTGCGTTGTCTCACTCGCACCCATAGGCTTATATGGGTGCGAGTGAGCCGAGAGTCGGCCAAGTGTCCATGACAGTCGCAGCATGCTGCGATTGTCTCGGACCGAGGAAAACGGCCGGCAAAAAATCGGCTGCTGGGAGCTGCCCCATAGCTGAACATTGGTCCGAGTGCAATGCGATTTTTTTTATCGCATTGCACTCGTCCGTTTTAGTCGCCAGTGTGACCCCAGCCTAATACTTCACAAACTGACCATATTTTGTAGTTAAATGGAATATATTATCAGAAAATTACCTATTGTTTAACACTTTTACCCCCGAAGGTAGTTTGCACGTTAAAGGGAACCTGTCACCCCCAAAATCGATGGTGAGGTAAGCCCACCGTCATCAGGGGCTTATCTACAGCATTCTCTAATGCTGTAGATAAGCCCCTGATGTTACCTAAAAGAGGAGAAAAAGAGGTTAGATTATACTCACCCAGGGGCTGTCCCACTGCGGTCTGGGTCTGATGGGTGTTTCAGGTCCGGTCTGGGGCCTCCCATCTTCATTCCATGACGTCCTCTTCTGGTCTTCACGTCGCGGCTGCGGCGCAGGCGTACTTTGTCTGCCCTGTTGAGGGCAGAGCAAAGTACTGCAGTGCGCAGTTGCTGGGCCTCTCTGACCTGTCCCGGCGCCTGCGCACTGCAGTACTTTGCTCTGCCCTCACCAGGGCAGACAAAGTATGCCTGCACCACAGTCGCGGCATCAAGACCAGAAGAGGACGTCATGGAATGAGGATGGGAGGCCCCGGACCGGACCTGAGACGCCCATCGGACCCGGACCACAGCGGGACCGCCCCTGGGTGAGTATAATCTAACGTCTTTTTCTCCTCTTTCAGGTAACATCGGGGCTTATCTACAGCATTACAGAATGCTGTAGATAAGCCCCTGATGACGGTGAGCTTACCACACCATCGATTTTGGGGGTGACAGGTTCCCTTTAATGACTAGGCCAATTTTTACAATTCTGACCACTGTCACTTTATGAGGTAATAATTCTGGAATGCTTCAACAGATCCCGGTGATTCTGAGAGTGTTTTTTGGTAAAATTTCTTCGGTATGCCTTGCGTTTATTTGTGAAAAAAAAATGGAAATTTGGCGAAAATTTGGAAAATTTTGCAATTTTCCAACTTTGAATTTTCATGCCCTTAAATCACAGAAATATGTCACACAAAATAGTTAATAGATAACATTTCCCACATGTCTACTTTACATCAGCACAATTTTGGAACCAAAATTTTTTTGTTAGGGTTTTATAAGGGTTAAAAGTTGACCAGCGATTTTTCATTTTTCCAACAAAATTAGCAAAACCATTTTTTAGGGACCACATCACATTTGAAGTCACTTTGAGGAGTCTATATGATAGAAGATATCCAAACGTGACACCATTCTAAAAACTGCACCCCTCAAGGTGCTCAAAACCACATTCAAGAAGTTTATTAACCCTTCAGGTGCTTCACCGGAAATTTTTGAAAAAAATAAAATAAAATTAACATTTTAACTTTTTCACAAAAAATTGACTTCAGATCCAATATTTTTATTTTGACAAGGGTAACAGGAAAAAATGGACCCCAACATTTGTTGTGTAATTTATCCTGAGCATTCCGATACCTCATATGAGGGAGAAAACCACTGGTTGGGCACACGGCAGAGCACGGAAGCGAAGGAGTGCCATTTGACTTTTTTAATGCAAAATTTGCTGGAACAATTGGCGGATGCAATGTCACGTTTGGAGAGACTTTGATGTGCCTAAACAGTGAAAATCCTCCACAAGTGACACTATTTTGGAAACTAGACCCCTCAAAGAATGTATTTAGATGCGTGGTGAGCACCTTGAACCCCCAGATGCTTCACAGAAGTTTATTATGTTGAGCCATGAAAATAATAAAATCACATTTTCCACACAAAAATGTTGTTTTAGCCCCAAGATTTGATTTTTTTTCTAAGGGCTAATACATACCTCCCAACTTTTGAAGATGGGAAAGAGGGCAAATTTTAGGCCACGCCTCTGACCACACCCATTCATAACTAGTCACACCCATATCCACGTCCCAACCACACTCATTTAGCACTGCTGATCACACTGTTTCATAAAGAATAATTATAAACAAAAAATATGGCCATACAGTGCTCCATACTGTATAATGGCCACACATGATGCTCCATACTGTATAATGACCGCACATGATGCTCCATACTGTATAATGGCCACACATGATGCTCCATACTGTATAATGACTGCACATGATGCTCCATACTTAGAACAAAGATCACAACAAATATAGCAAAATATCCGGACTGAGAGGGTCCAAAGCACTGCTCTCTCCGTATACACATAAATGAAACCACACTGGTCATGCGTGTACTACTCCTAAGAACATATAAATAAACTAAAGAACATGGAGTACAAAAACACTAGCAAATTGAAAAAGTAAAACATTAATTTTATTGCTACATTTTAAAATATACATAATGCAAAAACAGCCCAATAAATGGGTAATAAACAAATAAGAGGAGCTATAATGGGAACCTGCTAGCACAGCAGGCTTAAATGGACCAAGAATAATACAAAATAGGGGCTAGTACGGCAGCACCAAATGAGGGGGGAGGTAAACATAAGTAGATTCAAAATGGATCCAACATCCAGGCTCTGTACACAAGCCTCTTATGGATATTACCACCAGAATAAGACCCCCAAACCCCCTACACAGCTCAATAGGTTGCCATCACTCACCCATAATTACAAGTGTCCTAGGTCCTCCTGCTGTGACCCCTTGACGCGCGTTTCGCGTAAGTGCTTCTTCAAGAAGGGGAGTAGCGTTTGTTGTGTCCCCTTGGTTTAAATAACTGTTGTGAACTCTGTGTTCAGGCTCCCTCTTGTGGTCACTGGTGGTATGGTGTGACTTTTGCTTTGGGCTCCCCCTGGTGGCTTTGCCTGTTATCCTGCTGGTCTCTGGCTATCAGCTGGTTCGTTATCCTCTGGGAGGTTCCTATATAGCTCTGTTTTACTTCCACTTGTTGCCGGCTGTCGATGTAATCAGTGCTACTCAGATTCCTTCTGACTACCTTGCTCCCAGTCCATCCAGGATAAGCTAAGTTTTGTTTGCTCATTTTTTGATCAGCAGTGTTTATCATGTTTTCTGTTCCAGCTTGCTAAAATGTAATTCCCTCGCTTGCTGGTTGCTCTAGTGGGCTGAGTTTCTCCCCACACACCGTCAGTTGGTGTGTGGGTTCTTGAAATCTCAGGATGGATATTTTGTAAGGGTTTTTTATTGATCGCATAGACCTCTGCTCTATTTTCTGCTTTCTAGTACTAGTGGGCCTCTTTTGCTGAATCTGATTTCATCCCTATGTATGTGCCTTCTTCTTACTTCACCGTTAATATTTGTTGGGGGCTTCTATATCTTTGGGGATTATTTCTCTGGAGGCAAGCGAGGTCTTTCTTTCTCTTTAGGGGTAGCTAGTTCCTCAGGCTGGCTCGAGACGTCTAGGAATTTTTTAGGCACGTTCACCGGCTACCTCTAGTTGTTTTGGATAGGTTCAGATTTGCGATCAGTCCAGTTACCATCTCCCTAGAGCTCGTCCTTAGTTTAATCACTTGCTGATCTATTTGTGATCCTCAGCCACTAGGGATCATAACAGTACAGCCGGCCCGCAAAGTGTTAATTGCATGGCAGAAGCAGGAGAAAAGAAGCCTTGAGAATTTTTTTTTTTTTTCCTTGTTGTTGCCGTGTGTCTAGCTGCTGTGCTAGCTTCTCTCCTCCTCTTAATCTTGGTGTGGCTCTGAGTTCAGCTGCTGACATGGATGTCCAGAGCTTAGCTTCCAGTCTGGATCATCTTGCTGCTAGAGTTCAGAGTATTCAGGATTTTGTTGTTCACAGTCCTATGTCTGAGCCTAGGATACCTATTCCGGAGTTGTTTTCTGGAGATAGATCTAGGTTCCTAAATTTTAAGAACAATTGTAAGTTGTTTCTTTCTTTGAAACCTCGTTCCTCTGGTGATGCCGTTCAGCAAGTTAGGATTATTATTTCCTTTTTGCGTGGTGACCCTCAAGATTGGGCCTTCGCATTGGCGCCAGGGGATCCTGCATTGCTCAGTGTGGATGCGTTTTTTCTGGCCCTTGGATTGCTCTATGAGGAACATAATCTTGAGAACCAGGCTGAAAAAGCGTTATTGGCCCTCTCGCAGGGGCAAGATGAAGCAGAGGTGTACTGCCAGAAATTTCGGAAATGGTCGGTGCTTACTCAGTGGAATGAGTGTGCCCTGGCTGCAAATTTCAGAGAAGGTCTTTCTGAAGCCATTAAGAATGTCATGGTGGGGTTCCCTACGCCTGCAGGTCTGAATGAGTCAATGACTCTGGCCATTCAGATTGATCGGCGGTTGCGGGAGCGCAAACCTGTGCACCATTTGGCGGTGTCTTCTGAACAGACACCTGAATCTATGCAATGTGACAGAATTCTGACCAGAAGTGAACGGCAAAATTATAGACGGCAAAATGGGTTGTGCTTTTACTGTGGTGACTCAGCTCATGTTATCTCAGCATGCTCTAAGTGCAAAAAAAAGGTTGATAAACCTGTCACCATTGGTACTTTACAGCCTAAGTTCATTTTGTCTGTTACCCTGATTTGTTCCCTGTCATCTTACCCGGTTAATGCCTTTGTACATTCAGGTGCTGCCCTGAGTCTGATGGATTGGTCATTTGCCAGGCGCTGTGGTTTTGATTTGGAGCCTTTAAAATTCCCTATTCCACTAAGGGGAATTGACTCTACGCCATTGGCTACGAATAGACCTCAGTACTGGACACAAGTGACCATGTGCATGACTCCTGTTCATCAGGAGGTGATTCGCTTTCTTATATTGCATAATTTGCATGATGTTGTAGTGTTGGGTCTACCATGGTTGCAGACTCATAATCCAGTCCTGGATTGGAACGCTATGTCTGTGTCAAGTTGGGGTTGTCAGGGAATTCATGGTGACGCTCCTGTGGTGTCAATTGCTTCGTCCACTCCTTCTGAAGTCCCTACGTTTTTGTCAGACTACCAGGATGTATTTGAGGAGCCCAAACTCAATTCTCTACCTCCTCATAGGGACTGTGATTGTGCTATAAATTTGATTCCTGGTAGTAAGTTTCCTAAGGGACGACTTTTCAATTTATCTGTGCCGGAGCATGCTGCCATGCGGAGTTATATAAAGGAGTCTTTGGAGAAGGGACATATTCGCCCGTCCTCTTCCCCTCTTGGTGCGGGATTCTTTTTTGTGGCTAAGAAGGATGGTTCCCTGAGACCTTGTATTGATTATCGCCTTTTGAATAAAATCACGGTCAAATTTCAGTATCCTTTGCCATTGTTAACTGATTTGTTTGCTCGCATTAGGGGGTCTAGTTGGTTCACCAAGATAGATCTTCGGGGTGCGTATAACCTTGTGCGTATAAAACAGGGTGATGAATGGAAAACTGCATTTAATACACCTGAAGGCCATTTTGAGTACCTGGTGATATCAGCCTTTTGGACTTTCTAATGCTCCTTCAGTCTTTCAGTCCTTTATGCACGACATCTTCCGTGAATATCTGGATAAGTTTATGATTGTGTATCTGGATGATATTCTGTTTTTTTTCGGATGATTGGGAGTCTCATGTTAAGCAGGTCAGGATGGTCTTTCAGGTCCTGCGTGACAATGCTTTATTTGTGAAGGGCTCAAAATGTCTTTTTGGAGTCCAGAAGATTTCTTTTTTGGGTTTCATTTTTTCTCCTTCTACTATTGAGATGGACCCAGTCAAGGTTCAGGCTATTCATGACTGGACGCAGCCTACATCGGTTAAGAGTCTTCAGAAGTTCTTGGGTTTTGCTAATTTTTACCGTCGCTTCATAGCTAATTTTTCTGGTGTTGTTAAGCCTTTGACGGATTTGACCAAGAAAGGTTCTGATGTGACTAATTGGTCCTCTGCGGCTGTGGAGGCCTTTCGGGAGCTGAAGCGCCGGTTTTCTTCGGCTCCGGTCTTATGTCAGCCAGATGTCTCACTTCCCTTCCAGGTGGAGGTTGATGCTTCCGAGATTGGAGCGGGGGCTGTTTTGTCGCAGAGAAGCTCCGATGACTCTCTGATGAAGCCATGTGCTTTCTTTTCAAGAAAGTTTTCGCCTGCCGAGCGGAATTATGATGTCGGTAATCGGGAGTTGTTGGCTATGAAGTGGGCATTTGAGGAGTGGCGACATTGGCTCGAGGGAGCTAAGCATCATGTGGTGGTCTTGACTGATCACAAGAATTTGATTTATCTCGAGTCGGCCAAGCGGCTGAATCCCAGACAGGCTCGTTGGTCGTTGTTTTTCTCTCGTTTTGATTTTGTGGTTTCGTACCTGCCTGGTTCGAAGAATGTGAAGGCTGATGCTCTTTCTAGGAGTTTTGTGCCTGACTCTCCTGGAGATTCAGAGCCGGCTGGTATTCTTAGAGAAGGGGTGATTTTGTCTGCCATCTCCCCAGATTTGCGACGTGTGCTGCAAGAGTTTCAGGCGGATAGACCTGATCGCTGTCCACCGGAGAGACTGTTTGTCCCGGATAGATGGACCAACAGAGTCATCTCCGAGGTTCATTCTTCGGTGTTCGCGGGCCATCCTGGAATATTTGGTACCAGAGACTTGGTGGCCAGGTCTTTTTGGTCGCCTTCCTTGTCGCGGGATGTGCGTTCCTTTGTGCAGTCTTGTGGAATTTGTGCTCGGGCTAAGCCTTGCTGTTCTCGAGCCAGTGGTTTGCTGTTACCTTTGCCTGTCCCGAAGAGGCCTTGGACGCATATTTCCATGGATTTTATTTCAGATGTCCCTGTCTCTCAGAGAATGTCTGTCATCTGGGTGGTGTGTGATCGTTTTTCTAAGATGGTCCATTTGGTGCCCTTGCCTAAGTTGCCTTCCTCCTCCGAGTTGGTTCCACTGTTTTTTCAAAATGTGGTTCGTTTGCACGGGATTCCTGAGAACATTGTTTCTGACAGAGGATCCCAGTTTCTGTCTAGATTTTGGCGGACCTTTTGTGCTAAATTGGGCATTGATTTGTCTTTTTCGTCGGCCTTCCATCCTCAGACGAATGGCCAAACCGAGCGAACTAATCAGACCTTGGAGACTTATTTAAGATGTTTTGTTTCTGCTGATCAGGACGACTGGGTTACTTTTTTGCCGTTGGCCGAATTTGCCCTTAATAATCGGGCTAGTTCTGCTACTTTGGTTTCTCCTTTCTTTTGTAATTCGGGGTTTCATCCTCGTTTTTCCTCGGGTCAGGTGGAGCCTTCTGACTGTCCTGGAGTGGATGTTGTGGTTGATAGGTTGTATCAGATTTGGAATCATGTGGTGGACAATTTGCAGCTGTCTCAAGAGAAGGCTCAGCTCTTTGCCAACCGCCGTCGCTGTGTGGGTCCCCGACTTTGCGTTGGGGACTTGGTGTGGTTGTCTTCTCGCTTCGTTCCTATGAAGGTCTCCTCTCCTAAGTTCAAGCCTCGGTTTATCGGTCCTTATAAGATTCTGGAAGTCCTTGGCCCTGTGTCATTTCGTCTGGACCTCCCAGCATCATTTGCTATTCATAATGTGTTCCATCGCTCGTTGTTGCGGAGGTATGTGGTGCCTGTGGTTCCTCCGGTTGAGCCTCCTGCCCCGGTGCTGGTTGAGGGAGAATTGGAATACGTGGTGGAGAAGATCTTGGATTCTCGTATTTCTAGACGGAGGCTCCAGTATTTGGTTAAATGGAAGGGCTATGGTCAGGAGGATAATTCTTGGGTTGTCGCCTCTGATGTTCATGCAGCCGATTTGGTTTGTGCCTTCCATGTGGCTCATCCTGATCGCCCTGGTGGTTTTCATGAGGGTTCAGTGACCCCTCCTCAAGGGGGGGGTACTGTTGTGAACTCTGTGTTCAGGCTCCCTCTTGTGGTCACTGGTGGTATGGTGTGACTTTTGCTTTGGGCTCCCCCTGGTGGCTTTGCCTGTTATCCTGCTGGTCTCTGGCTATCAGCTGATTCGTTATCCTCTGGGAGGTTCCTATATAGCTCTGTTTTACTTCCACTTGTTGCCGGCTGTCGATGTAATCAGTGCTGCTCAGATTCCTTCTGACTACCTTGCTCCCAGTCCATCCAGGATAAGCTAAGTTTTGTTTGCTCATTTTTTGATCAGCAGTGTTTATCATGTTTTCTGTTCCAGCTTGCTAAAATGTAATTCCCTCGCTTGCTGGTTGCTCTAGTGGGCTGAGTTTCTCCCCACACACCGTTAGTTGGTGTGTGGGTTCTTGAAATCTCAGGATGGATATTTTGTAAGGGTTTTTTATTGATCGCATAGACCCCTGCTCTATTTTCTGCTTTCTAGTACTAGTGGGCTTCTTTTGCTGAATCTGATTTCATCCCTATGTATGTGCCTTCTTCTTAATTCACCGTTAATATTTGTTGGGGGCTTCTATATCTTTGGGGATTATTTCTCTGGAGGCAAGCGAGGTCTTTCTTTCTCTTTAGGGGTAGCTAGTTCCTCAGGCTGGCTCGAGACGTCTAGGAATTTTTTAGGCACGTTCACCGGCTACCTCTAGTTGTTTTGGATAGGTTCAGATTTGCGATCAGTCCAGTTACCATCTCCCTAGAGCTCGTCCTTAGTTTAATCACTTGCTGATCTATTTGTGATCCTCAGCCAGTAGGGATCATAACAAATAACGCTATCTTACATTGCCAACAGGTGCGGCGCATGAGACCCGAAGAGCACAAACCGGAAGTGTCCATCTCAAATGTGGCCGTCAGTACGGTGTGCGCCTGCAGGCAAAAAGCTTGCCAGATGACGTCATGGAGCAAGCGCACATCGTACAAGGAGGTAGCCACAGGGATGGCTTGGTAAAGTGCAGATCGAGCGGCGCATGCGCACTAGGGCATAAGTGATTATACGGGCTCAGACAGCGGAGGGAACGTGAGGAGAAATAGAGTATTAATGTCCAGGTATGTGGGCCCACTCAGGAGGGGCATGTGAGAAAAAGTGCATTAAACAAATTAAATCACCCCGCAAAGCGGATGGATAAATAGTGTACTAATCAAACTGCGCATGCGCGCCATGGTATCCATATTTGTAAAGCCCAAGGTAATGACCATATTGTTGAAGTGTTAGGTGATGGTGACAAGTGAAGGAAAAAAAAAAAAACTAAAAAAAGGAATCAGGAGTGGTAACATAATCAAAACAAAAGGGACGTGCACTATCAACTACAAAATTACAGAGGTCTAATCAAGGACCCCCTGTGCAATAAACCTTCTGAGAGGTATATAATTTAATGTATCATAAATAACATACTACAATCAGGGTCAATATTTGCTAAGACCCTATATAAAAAGGCATAAAGTGCAAAAACTGGGAACGAATCCATGTACTCATTGTGGACATAATACTCAATGTTTCCCACATAAGGACTCATACCATTCGCAAAGTGACACAGTGCATGACAAAATTACATACAAAAACATAAACATAAATAATAAATAATGCAAATCTTGTCCGTGCAATCACGATATATAAATAATCTGAGATAATCCCACTGCGATATATGGCATCGGGCGTCCACCAAAGTGCCCAATCGGCCCCCGATATGATCAGATGCAGAGCTCCGTGTGCAAGAGTCCTGAACAGCATATCTTCGTCAGGAAAAATGCATCCAGCACTCGAGGTAAAGAGATGAGTCGATGCTATAATATCTCCAAAGTTCCGCTCTCTCAAGCAGTCCTTCAAGGCATTAAAAGTCTGTTGTTCCACTGGACACATAATGTTCATATCAGATTCCATTTACTAATGTAACCCTCTAAGGACATATTCGCGGCAAGGAAGATGCAAATCACCATCTGCAGATAACCTGGAGTAATCCCGCTGAGATGTATAGCGTAGGGCATCATACAAGATGCACACTCAGTCTCCACCAGAAACGGATGCAACTGTAAAGTCACCGTGTGCAGAAATCCTGGCCAGCACAGATTAATCGGGTGGCATGCGCCTGGCACCTGAGGCAAGAAGGTAGGTGAACACTAAAAACTAAAAACAAAAATAGACACAACATTAATAAAACGCAAATTAAAAAATAGGGTGGAAAAGACACCTACAAGAGATATACACTCACCGGCCACTTTATTAGGTACACCATGCTAGTAACGGGTTGGACCCCCTTTTGCCTTCAGAACTGCCTCAATTCTTCGTGGCATAGATTCAACAAGGTGCTGGAAGCATTCCTCAGAGATTTTGGTCCATATTGACATGATGGCATCACACAGTTGCCGCAGATTTGTCGGCTGCACATCCCAAAGATGCTCCATACAAGGCAGGATGGATCCATGCTTTCATGTTGTTTACGCCAAATTCTGACCCTACCATCCGAATGTCGCAGCAGAAATCGAGACTCATCAGACCAAGCAACGTTTTTCCAATCTTCTACTGTCCAATTTCGATGAGCTTGTACAAATTGTAGCCTCAGTTTCCTGTTCTTAGCTGAAAGGAGTGGTACCCGGTGTGGTCTTCTGCTGCTGTAGCCCATCTGCCTCAAAGTTCGACGCACTGTGCGTTCAGAGATGCTCTTAGGCCTACCTTGGTTGTAACGGGTGGCGATTTGAGTCACTGTTGCCTTTCTATCAGCTCGAACCAGTCTGCCCATTCTCCTCTGACCTCTGGCATCAACAAGGCATTTCCGCCCACAGAACTGCCGCTCACTGGATTTTTTTTCTTTTTCGGACCATTCTCTGTAAACCCTAGAGATGGTTGTGCGTGAAAATCCCAGTAGATCAGCAGTTTCTGAAATACTCAGACCAGCCCTTCTGGCACCAACAACCATGCCACGTTCAAAGGCACTCAAATCACCTTTCTTCCCCATACTGATGCTCGGTTTGAACTGCAGGAGATTGTCTTGACCATGTCTACATGCCTAAATGCACTGAGTTGCCGCCATGTGATTGGCTGATTAGAAATTAAGTGTTAACAAGAAGTTGGACAGGTGTACCTAATAAAGTGGCCGGTGAGTGTATATGTGTGTATGTCTACAATTAGGTATCTGCTGCACAGTAAACCAGAACAAAGGTGGACGCAGATGCCAAAATAAGAGATCAATAACAGAAGATGGTAAACATAATAAAAATCATAAGAAGGAGGCAAAGGACAACTTCTCGTTAAGTCCCTTTGGGGCCATGGTGTCCAAGGTGGCAATCCACCGACACTCATGTTGTGCAAGGATTTGACTTAGATTACCACCCCTGATTCCACTATGGATCCGGTCAATACCCCGCACCTGAAGGCCGCTAGGATCAGATCCATGAAAAGATCTGAAGTGTTTAGGGAGTGTCTTAAGAGACGCTAAAGCCTCAGCGTCTACTATATCTCGTGCTGCCCTAATGTCCCGCACGTGTTCACGTGTCCTGACTTTCAACTCCCTTGAAGTCAGGCCGATGTAGATAAGGGAGCAGGGGCAGGTAGCATAATAAATCACATGGGTTGTACTACATGATATGTAGTCACGGATTTTATACTCCCTGCTCCCATCGGAGGATTTAAACGTGCCACAGCGTAGGACATTAGGGCAAGCAACGCAGGATCCGCATGGAAAACAGCCAACTCTCCTAACACTAGAACCATAAACTGTAGGTTGTTTGGTAATATGGTGGCTGTGGACAAGATAGTCACGTAAATTTTTCCCCCTACGCTGTGTCATCTGGGGACCAGACGATAGATGTGCCGCAAGGGCACTATCAGTACACAAAACAGCCCAGTGTTTGGATAAAATACCGCGAATCTGTTCCCAACGGCAATTTGAGGTGGAAATAAACCTGATCTTATTTGAATTTTCTTTAGGCAT